>NC_139221.1:85433613-86633613 GCF_055691185.1 Crinia signifera
ACAAAAGTCAAATATATCATGTAGGGATCCAATGCATACATAAGTGTTGTGCCACGGATATAAATACTCCAAAGAAGTTCAAGCAGTCCAATGTCTCAACCCTTAATCACAATTCAGAACATATCAACATTCAGCTTCACAGTTTTTCTTGTTCCTGCATAATCCCAATGATTCAATGGCCATTCAATAAATGCAATACAGAGATCAATCATTAGGCATACATGAGATATAATGTGGAAAATGAAGTGAATTTCATACACAATGGTATTAAGTTTATTTATAAAAATGATTTTTTGAAATAAAGGAACATAATAATTGCAAAAACGAGTGACAGCAATAGGGACAAGATCTGCTCTGCTTATGCAAGTCTTTCTATGTTTTGGTTTTTGGAGTAACACGTAATAGGTTTCTGCAAAATAATTGATTGATATTATATTTTTATGAGAAGTTATTGAGGAAAATGTAAAGGGGCATGCACACAATGCGATATGAACTACCATTATGAACTACCAATATGTATACATGCAGTTGTGGTATTATGGGAACACTGCACATGTCAAAGATGTGCATCTCAAAAGGGAGCATGGCAAGACAGGAAGGGGAGTGCGGCTCCATCGTAGTCACTATTGGGTGTGTGCCCAACACTTACATGCTGGGCTGCCCCCCAATCCTTCCCCACACTGTGAATAGATGCCATGTGTGTGGTATCTATTAAACCGGTGGTGATTGGCAACCGCAGTTTTTCCCACCCATAGGACAATGCAGCAATTGGGTACAGAAGGCACAATGTAGACTGTTTTTTAGCACTGCACCACTAAGAGGGCAGGGTGCATTTTTAGTTTGCGCAACTGGCCAAAATTAAGTAGAAGTGATTGGAGACCTGTTTACAACATGCTGAGAGCCCATACCTTCTGAACCGCAGTGATATGTTACTTTAAGAGCTGCTATCTGTCCTGCTATGCAGACCCCAGTGACAGATAAGTAAATGTTTTGTCTAGAGGCAGCCCAGAAGCTTCCAGAGTGCTCGGCTTGCCCCCTACATGATGTGACAAACTTCCATTAGGGGGTGTGACCTAACAGGCCTCAAGGTCATGCCCCTGGTGTCCCAATCTGCCAGATAAAAATACACTGCAGGAGTGTGCAGGGCAAATAGCACTGACCAAGGAATATCTAGGGAAAGCGCCACAGTGGAAAAAGTCCCGGGTCGGGCTGGAACTTTGGTTGGAAATCATGTGATTATTATTACAGCCATTATTGCATTTTATCTATGTACCCTTTAAGAAAGTATTTATAAAAAATTCAAAAGATTATCTGTAATACATAGTCAAAGTACAGACAGGAAGTGAAATGTTCCACATGACGCCCATTTAAATTGCATTGTGGAATGCATAACCAGAGATGCAATACCTGATGCTGGCAGAGGCAGGTCAGCACTGTACTTCTAAATAGGTAAAGTGCTAAAAAGTCTTAATGCTGAACTTAGCAACAATGTTGCTTATATTGCACATGGGTGCTTTTTTCCTCCAGTATTCGATGACTTCAATTGTATCTAAAATGAAACATCTCACACAAATTTTATCAAAACAACGGTGGTATTTAAAAATAAATGTGGACAATCTATAGAATTTAAGGGGCATAACATGGTGTGATTTTGGCTATATACAATTTTGAATAGTCAAAATTGTATGGAAAGTTGGCTTAAAAAGCAGCGTTTAAGGGCTTGCTATACCGAGCGTGTCCCAGCGGCGGTGCCATCACAAGTAAAAATAGACTGCAGGCAGTCTATTCTGACTACATCTCATGAAGTGTATTTCATCATAGACCAAAGTGCACAGTAAAAATTGCAAGTGCATTAGCCAAAATTGGCTGCATGCACTGTAAGGGGAAATCGCATAGTCAAAATCGTCCATAGACAGAATCGCACTGTGTGGAATTAGAGGAATATAAAATGTAGTAAAAAACAAAACCTTTATGGTTAGTGCCTCAATGTTCACAAAAACACATTTGGAAATTTTACAACTTCAAGGGGAAGGAGGAAGTGGGATGCTGGAGTTGCAATGGCTTCTTCAACACTTCACAACCAGGAAAATGATAAGTATTTCTCTACCAACTAGGGTGGCGGATCCCGGGATTTGGCCCCCAAAACACTGGCGTCTGAGCACTGGCTCAGATGCTGCCTGGCTTCTTTCATACCCGGAGAGCACTGCGCAGCGTGACCTCTCAGCATGACATCAGAGGTCAAGCTGCGCAGGCAGAGATCAACCCATACTGCCGAGAAGGGGGAAAAAAAAATGAATGTTGGGGTACAGATGTGTCCGCATACATTTAGCATCAATATGCCAAACTACAGTGAGTGAGCCATCTCTCATCCTAACCTACTGTTTATGCTCACTTCTTTCCCTTTTGTGTCACCCCTGTCTGTCTAACCCTCCCCTTTTAGAATGTAAGCTCTCACGCGCAGGGCCCTCTCTCCTCTTGTGCCTTTCTTAGAATATATAAACCTCTGCCACCCTGATGATTGCTTCAGTGTCCTGTCCCCTGATGCAACTATCCATATTTACCATGTACTTGTCCTAAACTGTCTTGTACTGTAATTTGATTTATGTTTTTGCTCCTAATTATGCTTTGTAAAGCGCTGCGGAATCTGTGCACTATATAATAAATAAATAAACAAACTGCGGGTATAATTTATTGTGATTGGTGAAAATTATGGGTATAAATTTAAATGTTTTGCGAGCCAGATCCCCCATCTAAAGTGACCGTTCACGTGGAGCAATTATAATTTTTTTCATGCACAAACGGGTCACTTCTCACTAATTTTTGCTTGCTAGCTCAGGGGGCTAGGAGTACAACGGTCAGCAGCTTGCATCCAAACAAAGCAACAACTGAATTGCTCAGTCAGTCACCATTAAGTGGACACCAGTATGAATAAGAACAGCATCCCCCCTCCAGCCTATGGAGAAGATGTAATAGTAGAACCTATATTCCTTTCGTAGAGACTAGATGTAATAGTAGAACTTCTAATCCATTCGTAGAGAGGACCTGAATGTGACATCAGGTGAGGGTGGACATTCTTTGATGCCCTTACAGCGGTTTTATTGTTCTCCAATCTACTGTAGGTTTTTTTTTAGCTGCATTATTCCCTTGCAGGTTCACTTTGTTCACGGTGTACCCAGTGCATAATGGTAAATGTTCCTTTGGTGATGGAATCTAGGCACTGCTTAATTGATGGAATCTAGGCACTGCAATTGCATGACTTTGCATGCAGTTTATAGCAGCAACCTAGCAAAAGGCTAAAACCATCAGGCGCCGTGTGTACACATAACATTGACTTCTCATTAGAGCTGACCGGTGACCCTGGGGATCCCTTCTGCCCAAATACTATCACCAACTTGGATAATGCCTACAAGCGGGTCCCCGTCACAGTCGACACACACGGTGTCTCCAGCAAGTAGCTGCTTTGAGTTGACAAGTGAACCTGCAGCCCCGAACTTTGGGCTGTCATCCACAAGTGCGGTAATCACCAATTGTAGCTGGCAGGCTACCGCCCCAGCAAGCAGACTCCACTCCCAACTTGGCCCGCTGGACGGTTCGTAGCCTGGAAGTGTGAGATATTTTGTCGGCCGCATATAAGATCAGCGGCAACTACACGGAGCGCCCAGTGGCTGGCTAATATTGCCATCAGATTCATTCATACAGACGGCCCGGTGATCGGCCACAGCCATCTAAGGATCTGTCACAAGTCTACTAAATCTGAGGAGTGCAGATTCTGCACTGATGTACCTTCCCCTCCCAAACATCAATCTGGAGAACTTTGTGTGAGTAACATCAAACTCCCCCACGTATTGTGCATTTGACCAACTGGGAGGATACATTTATTATTTATTTACAGTTTCTTATATAGCGCAGCAGATTCCGTCGCGCTTTACAATAGTAGACAGTGATAAAACAAACTGGGTAACAACAGACAGACTTGGAGGTAGGAGGGCCCTGCTGCAAGCTTACAATCTATAGGATACATACATAATTACAAAAATCTACAGATGTAATTTTGCTTGTGGATTCCACAGCTGCCCATGTATGGGTGCATAAGACACCGTGTGTCAAGTATCCATTTGTCAGGAAATATTGGTACACCTTAGGCCCATTTTTTAAACAATTGTTTTGGGTTTTTTAAATACTTTTATGGTTTTTGCATGCATGCAATTAATTTCATGTATTTTAATTAATTATTGTCATTAAAGTGTTTTTATGTGTACACACGGCGCAATGGTTTTTGTCTTTTGCTTGTAATACTTTTTCGAGGGCGGCATCCCTCTACCATACAGCAGCCCCTTGTACACATCACATAGCTACTGTTCCCAAGCGCTTTAGATTTATTGCTCTGCTTTTGTTTTTATAGCAGCAACCAACCTGGTCTGGCATAAATGTTACGCTATTGCTGCCTTTTACCTTATTTTTTGCCCGTATTTCATTTGCATAATGCTTCATCTGTCTAACAATAGTTAAGAGGTTCTACATTTTATAACATGAGAAACTATAATGTAACTGCAGTGTGCACTGTTGTTTCCCTACCCTAATAGTAAATTCTGACAGAAAAACTTGCCCACTAGCAAGAATGCTGCACTATAGGAGACAAAGGGACAGATGCACTAACCTTCATAAAGTGATAAAGTGGAAAGTGATAAACAACCAGCCAATCACTTCCTACCTGTCATCTTTCAAACCCAGCCTGTAACATGAAAGTTAGGAGCTGATTGGCTGGTAGTCTACCAATCTCTACTTTATCACGCTTTGAAGCTTAGAGCATTTGGCTCTAAAGCTTCTTTACATGGACCCAACACTTCTGCATTGGGGGAGTGCACATATGTCACAGTGCTGTACAGTGCCTTTCCCTGCACCAAGGGTTACCCTTTAAATCAAATTCTGTGTGAAAATGAGCACTGGGAAGAGGGAGAAGTTACCTCACATAAAACACCTAGTAGCACAGGGCAAGAGCAGGGCAGCCATGTAAACCTTTTCACTTCTCTCCTCATGCTCAGTTCGGCTTTATTTGAGGACTTTAATGATAAGGCTAAACCTGAGCCTGGGAGGTGAGGGAGCGCTACCGGAGGGCGAACCCTTCCACTGGGGGTAAGCAGCAGCAGCAGGACACCCTCCCCCCTCCCACCCGGCATCTCACTTACTGTTTGGCGGGCTCCGGGTAGGAGAGCGGGAGGCTATGAGGAAGCAGGCTGCGGTGCTCGCCTCCAGTGCAGGGTCGGTCGGGGTGGAAGGGGCTGCCGGGATCCTCCTTCCGGCGGGGCGGCTCCGTCCGAGCAGAGAGCTGCACTGTGGCGCTGCCAGTGACGCGGCCAAGGAGTCGCGCTGCGATGACGTCTTGGATGAAACGTCATCGCAGCGCGACTTGCACTGCGTCACAGTGCCGGGCGGCGGGCGGAGATGTAACGCCATAGAAACGTAATGTGGGAGGGAACATTGATTAACTGGGTGCGCCACCACAATGTATTTGTATTTTCATAAGCTTAATACCATATTGCACCCCCCGGCCGAACACACATGCAAATGCCAGTTGGTATTAGAAATAAATTAATTGTCAAAACTGAAGGGGATCTAGACACTACCGTTTGTCTTTAGCACCCAGGGTGTCAATTCAAGGGGCGTGTCAAATGGGCTCCACTGTTTTTTTTTTTTTTTTTTTTTAGGGAGGGGGAGCAGTTAGAGCTTTGTTCTGGTTGGTTACAGACTACAGCAGTGGTTCCCCACCTTGGGGTGCCTAAGGATGTTGCAAGGGTGCCTTGGGTTGGGGGTCCATGACCAAAATAAATTATTTATGCTTAAAGTGATAGGCAAAACCAGTGCTGGTGGCTACCAATTATAAAATATATGGACAATTAGAATCAGAGTTACAGTGGGGCAAAAAAGTATTTGGACAGCCACTGATTGTGCAAGTTGACCCACTTAAAAAGATGTGAGCACTCTGTAATTTCCATCATACATACACTCCAACTGTGAGAGACAGAGGGGGAACTTTACTAAAGGAAATGTGTAAAAATAGGTGTATTTGTACCCAGAAATACACTTATTTTTGACATTTACAATCCCGAAAATACGGCAATTTGTATTCGTATTGACAGCACATCAATACGAATACGAATTACCGTATTTTCAAGATAGTAAATGTCAAAAATAAGTGTATTTCTGGATACAAATACACCTATATTTTTACAAATTTCCTTTAGTAAATTTCCCCCTCAGAATGTGGGAAAAAGAAACAGGAAATCACATTGTATGATTTTTTTAAAAATTTTTGTATATTCTTGCAGAAAATAAACATTTGGACAATCAAAAAGTTAAACTCAATGCTTCCTAATATAACCTTAGTTGGCAATTACAGAGGTCAAGCGTTTCCTGTAGTTCTTGACCAGGTTTGCACACACTGTAGCAGGTATTTTGGCCCACTCTTCCATGCAGATCTTCTCTAGATCTGTCATGTTTAGGGGCTTTTGCCAGGCAACACGGACTTTCAACTCCCTCCACAGATTTCGATTGGGCTGAAGAATGGCTAGGCCACTCCAGGACCTTGAAATGCTTCTTACTCCTTAGTTGCCCAGGTGGTGTGTTTGGGGTAATTGTCATGCTGGAAGACCCAGCCATGTTCCATTGTCAATGCTCTTACTGAGGGATCTCAAGATACATGGCCCCATTCATCCTCTCCTTAATACGGATCAGTCATCCTGTCCCCTTTGCAGTAAAGCAGCCCCAAAGCATGATTTTTCCACCCCCATGCTTCGCAGTGGGTATGGTGTTTTTTTGGGATGTGACTCATCATTCTTCTTCCTCCAAACATGACAAGTGGAGTTTATACCAAAAAGTTTTGTGCTCATCTGACCTCATGACATTCTCCCAAACCTCCTCTGGATCATTCAGCAGGTCACTGGCAAACTAGATGGGCCTGGACATGTGCTGGCTTAAGCAGGGGGACCATTTAATCCATAATGCCTTAGTGTGCTACTGTGGTCCCAGCTCTCTTGAGGTCATTGACCAGGTCCCCCCCCCCATGTAGTTCTGGGCTGATTGCTCACCTCTCTCATGATCATTGATACCCCACAATTTGAGATCTCATGATCATTGATACCCCACAATTTGAGATCTTGCATGGAGCTCCAGATCGAGGGAGATTGTCAGTGATCTTGTATTTCCATTTTTTTTTTATAATTGCGCCAACAGTTGATCTCTTCTCACCAAGCTGCTTGCATATTGTCGGGTAGCTCATCCCAGCCTTGTGCAGCTGTACAATTTTTTCCCTGGTGTCCTTAGACATCTCTCTAGTCTTGGCCATGGTGGAGAGGTTGCAGTCTGTTTGAGTGTGTGGACTGGTGTCTGTTATACAGATAACCAGTACAAACAATTGCCATTAATACAGGTAACGAGTGGAGGATAGAAGAGCTTTTAAAGAAATAACAGGTCTGTGAGAGCCAGAAATCTTGCAGGTTGATCGGTGTCCAAATATTTTTCTCTTTCGTCCATCCTGGTGACACAGCTTCAATCTTGGGATGTAGGAGGGTCCTGCAATGCACCTATGCTGACTTCTTTAAGAGAGGCAGGCTCCTCCCTTCTGCATCCCAGGGTACTCCAGTTAATTTTAGGTGCCCACTGGAGTGGGTGCTGTGCTGACAGGCTGCAGATTGCAGCTGTTTCTTTTGGATTATTTCTGGATAGAATAGCTATGATTTTTTTATTTTATTAATATACTAGATAAGTGCAGGTTTTATCCAGTGTGTTACTTCTTTTAGAAGTTCTTACACACTGAGAGCGCAGCAGAGGCTGACAGAAGCGCGTCCTGTCAGCGCTCTGTGTGCAGAGGGAAGCAGGCTGATCTCTCTGCACAGTGCTTATCTCTATTAAAATAGAGGTTTCCTGGGGGGTCCAGAACCGGCTCCCAGCTTAAAGGGGGATCGTAGGGGACGGGCTCTCCGTGATGGCGGGCGCCATCTTGGCTGGTTTATAAGCTGAAATCCCGTCCAGGGAGGTGAGGCTTATTACAGGAGTCCAGCTTTGCTGGACAGCTCCAAGTGAGCCCACAAAGAAGGGGAGGCACTGGAGTTAGGAAAAACACTAGGGGGCACAGCAGATGGAAGAAAAGGGCGCTGTCACAGCCTGGACTATCTGTGTTCCCGGCACTGACCTGGGTGCGCCAGTGGAGGGCGCAGGGAACCGGAAGCGGGGAGGCTTGAGGTAGCTGGAGCTCATGCATGGAGGGAATGATGAGGATAACCTGCTTGGGACACAGACGATTGGCTGAGACCTAAAGCCGACAGCGGTGTTCACCAGGGACCCCCGCAAGGTGCAACTACCGACCAGGTCGCGGCCCTCTGCCCAGGTTCCTCTGTGACTTTTGGCAGGGTTTGATACTCGAGTCTCTAGAGCAAAGATGTTTGTTGGGGTACTAAAACCATCGATGGTGATCGATGGCACTGAATGCTTGGTAGCAACACGGAGGGCACAGAGGAATATGAGTAGCAGAATGTTCACAGTATTGGAGACTGAGTACCGTGAGATGCGGCCTGGGAGCAGGTCGATGGTATTCGATGGTGATCACTGGGGATCGCTGGAGATCACTGGGGATCGCTGGGGCGGCCTGGAAGCCGATGGGTATCGGGCATGGGGACCCACTAGTAACCGTACGCTGAGGAGATAACCTGGGCTGCACAGAGAAGGCTGGATCACACGGCAGATGGAACTCGTGGAAGCTTCTGGCAGGAGTGGAATGACCAGGGACGCTGAGAATGGAACAGGTAACAGCGGACTCAGATAACCGGACCTCTGGAGCAAGTGGGGAGTCTTGACAGGAGCTTGACGCTGGAGAACTCTCCGGGGAAACTGACGAGTTGTTCAAGATGGGGAGGAGACTGTGAGACAGGCTTTTATCCCTCCAGGTAATGAGGGAATCAGACGCAGGTGAGGGAATTTAACCTGCAGCAGCACACAGACCAGGAAGTGAGTTGAAGCTTACCTGGATCATGTGACCCGCAATCTGATCAGGGAATACACCTGGAGCTCTAAGTGATGCAGGGGATGACTTGGTAAGGGGCACACGCGAGCGGCATGAGAACCGGGGTTCCTGACAGGCGCCTTTTTAGATTCCTCCCCTGCTGCAACAAGAGACTTGGTCTCTTCCTGCTCCTGGAGCTGGCGCCATTCTCTCTAGGTCTGCGGAGCTGATACAGGGCGGATTGCAAGTTTGCTATACAACACAGAGAGGGGAGTTTCTCCTTGGGCAGCGCTGTTCCCACCGATTGCTGAGATCATCACAGCAAGCAGATAAGTAATACAGCATATATTGCTCTGTATGATTGCCTGACATTTTGCACTGTGTTTTTAACATGGCTGAAGGGTGTAGTTCTGCTGCAGTGGGGGAGGAAACGCCAGGCTTATTAGTTTACTGCAGATTCTGTGGTGAAAAATTATCAGGTGAACAGATGGATCAGGGGGACTTCATGTGAGTCTGTCCCCAGTGGTGCACAAGCACGGAGACCTGAGCAGTCTGGGTGGGAAGCTGCATTGGGGAAGTCTATGGATGCCTTGGTTAAGGCTTTAAACAGGCAGAGAGATGATTTGATTAAATCTCCTGGCCGCTTTGCATCCCCCCAAACTTCTGGGGGTTCAGTGTGTCCGTCTCAGGACCCGTTGATGTTACAGGGCATGCAGGACACTGCTCAGAATGTACATAAGTTAAATGTATTGATGGAACAATTTGAGTGTCATTCCCCTAGACACTCTTTATCCACCCCCCACCCCCCTCTGTTAAATTTGGATTTTGAGGAGGAAGGTGTTTGTGTAGAAGATGCCGTTTGGGATCAGTCAGAGGAAGTTCATACCTCTGTTCCCGGTGTTGTGGATTTGATTTTAGCAGTCAAGCAGACTTTAAGCTTGTCTGAGGAAGAAAAGGTGTCTTCACATTGTGTCTTTAAGAAGGTTCGCCGGGAGGCACTTACATTTCCCTCGGATGAGGGCATGGTCTCCTTTTTAGGCGAAGCTTGGAAATGTCCTGATAAAAAATCTTATTATGTCAAGAAGGTTTACCAGCATGTACCCTATGCCGGAGGAACATGTAAAATTGTGGGAGAAAGTCCCTTTAGTGGATGCACCTGTGGCTAGGTTGTCTAAGACTATGGCTTTACCTGTGCAAAGGGGTGCGGCCTTTAAAGACCCAGTGGATAAAATGGTGGAAGGTTGCCTAAAAGCAGTGTTTGAAGGGGTGGGGTTTACTCTGCGCCCCATTATTGCTTCTGCTTGGGTAGCAAAAGCCATGAGTAAATGGGCTGAGGCCTTAGGAAATCAAGTTCAGCCGGATTCAGATGCTTTTACACTGGCTGAGAAGCTTAGGTGTGCTGCAGAATATATTTGTGAGGCTGGTGAAGAAGGGGCTAGAATGGCCTCAAAGGTTTCAGCCACTTATATCGCTGCTAGAAGAGCTTTGTGGCTAAAAGCTTGGGAGGCAGACAGTGAATCTAAGAAGTCTCTGGAGACTCTGGCCTTTAAGGGAGAGCTTCTTTTTGGATCCGAGCTAGACTCCATTATAAAGCAGGCCACAGGAGGAAAGTCATTATAAAGCAGGCCAGTCAGTCATTCTAATTGATAAAGCTGCCTAGTGTGCGGCGAATTGCGTCTTGAGGATTGGCAAGCTCCTGCCCTAATAAGCGGCTATCCAGGGGGAACTGACAAAAAGTTCTTACCACGCAAAAACCCCCAGGCAGGCACTGTCATCTGGCTTCCACACGGCATCAAGGAGCCTCCTGCCCGGTGCACCAAAGACTGTTCTCCCCATCACGCTAAGGCAGCTTCACCCGGTTACCTTATCCCGGCAGCTCAGTGGGGAGACGCTGCGCAAGTGACGGAGCTTATGTGGATATCGCTCACCTAATCTAAGTGTGCCAGCCGGCTTTTTCAACTAAGCAGCAATCAATCAAACCTGGATACCAAGCCACCCGCAAATACAAGGGAGGCATACATCTGCACACGTAAGTGAGCCATCAATAAAAACTGTTCTTTGCTATTTTGCCACACACCCACTGTAAGAGACTTTTGGGACTCTAACTCACAGGTGTGGACCAATCCACAGTGTGGACTTTAACATCATAAAGTGGACCACTGGGTCTTTTTACCAAGCTAAGGTTCTCCACCTGACCAATTGCCCAGCATTAATGTATTGCTAATACTAGGCGGAAATTTGATATTAATGAATTTCTATGTGTGTACTTTGATGTTTATTTTTATTACAGTGCATAATATTTTATCTATTTGAGTAAATTTATTTTAATTTTATTTGTATCTTTAAGGTTTATTTCTATTTTTACTTATTTTTTTCATTATTCATGTAATAAAGTTTTTTATATATTTGTATATCTAATTGATTCATTATCTATACCCCGAGCGCCTAGTGGTAGTTTTGCAGACTATAAATGTCTAGCTAGGAAGATTGTCCTTGTAGCTGCCTGCAGGATGGATTGTAGAGGTGAGAATCTATATTGGGGAAGACTAGTAAGGAGACTGTTGCAATAATCAATGTGGGAAATGATGAGAGCATTGTCTTCTGTGAAGTATGGTTGGAATATGTTTTTTAGATGCATGTAGCATGATTTTGAGATAGATTGAATGTGGAGAGTAAAGGACAGTTCAGAGTCAAGGATGACACATAGGCCGCAAGCTTGTGGGGTAGGATTTGTTGTCATATTCACAACATTAATAGAGATATGAGGTTGGTAACTACTATTGGCTGGTGGGAACATAATTAATTATGCTTTGGAAATATTGCGATTGAGGTGGCGAGATAACAGCAAAGATGAAATTCAGTGAATGAGACCAATACAGAAGGTGACAGGTCGAGGGAGGATAGGTAGATTGAAGTTTCATTCATGGACAGATTATACTGGAATCCAAAAGAGCTGATTAGTTTGCCAATAGATGTATAGACTGAGAAAAACAGAGGACATAAGACTGAGCCCAGAGGTACTTCAACTGATAGAAGTAACAAATAGAAGGTGGAACCAGAGAAACAAACACTGTAGGATAGGTTAGTTAGGTAGGAGGTGGACCAACAAAGGGCTGTTTCTTTAAGACCTAGTGATTGTAGTGTTTGTATAAGATGAGTAGGGTCAACAGTGTCAAAAGCATCAGAGAGATTTAGAAGAAAAAAATTGAGAAATGGCCTTAAGACAAGATCCTTCACTACTTTAGTTAGTGCTGTCTCTGTGGAATGTTGGAAACAAAGCCAGACTGAAGTGGGTTCAATAAGTTCTGCTAACTAAGAAAGTATGTGAGGAGAGTTTAGGCAAGTCTCTCAAGTAGCTTGCAGAGGCATAGAAGCTGAGAGACGGGACAGTAGTTTGAGAGAGAGTTCACAATTGTGATTTTTCAGAATGGGAGTAATCACTGCAGGTTTGAAGAAATTATTTAGTTGGGATGAGCATTGGAGACAGAGCTTTACTTACTTGTGAGGATATAGGATCAAGAGGAGGAAGAGAAAAGTGCAGATACAGTACTTTAAGGTCAAATAAAGACAATGTGCTCAGGTAAGGAATTGAGCAGGGATCTGGCTGTGGAGGAGCATGCAATTTCATCTCAAATCTTATCAATCCTGTAGCAATAGTGGCTGATGGCTTCGTTGATGCAGGGGTGAGAATTGGTATTAGAAGCTACAGCAGAGTGTTCAGGACATTACTGTAGGAGTGGTAAAAATATGTATATGTGAGGAAGTCCATTAGACTACGGAATTTACAGTGTATGCCACTTCCGTTCAACTTTTTGTGAAAGTTTTTGTAGGTGTTTTGGTAATTTAGAGTTGGCATATGTCTACTTCATCAAGGACTATTTGTCAGTACCTGAGTATTTTGTGGACCCGAACGCTGGTCAGGGTCAGCTAAAGACCAGAATTTAGCTGGGCGAATATAGGTTTTTCTCATACGCAAGTCTGTAGTAAATTTGAGAAGAGATGAAATGGCTGCCTGAAGACTTCACCAGAGGTACTGGGCTGGATCTTAGAAAGAAGACAATGATGAAACTGGAAGAATATACTAGGAATGCTGGACCAGTTCTTGGAAGAAGACAATGACAAAACTCTGGAAGAATGTACTAGGAATGCTGGACCAGTTCTTAGAAGAAGACAATGACGAAACTCTGGAAGAATGTACTAGGAGGCCTGGACCGGATCTTGGGAAGAAGACAATGATGAAATGCTGGCTGCCAGAGATGCACCGAACCTGACAGCTGGGGATGCACAGGAACCGGAAGCTGGTGGTGCACAGGTGCCGGAGGCTGGTGGTGCACAGGAGCCGGAAGCTGGTGGTGCACAGGAGCCAGCAGCGGGTGGTGCACAGGAGCCAGAAGCGGGTGGTGCACAGGAGCCAGAAGTGGGTGGTGCACAGGTGCTGGCAGCAGGTGGCGCACAGGAACCAGAAGCTGGTGGTGCACAGGTGCTGGAGGCTGGTGGTGCACAGGTGCGTACAGCTGGGTATGCACAGGTGCTGGCAGTGGGTTGTGCACTGGAGCCGGAAGCTGGTGGTGCACAGGTGCTGGCAGCTGGGAATGCACAGTAGCTGGAAGCTATGGGTGGTGCACATGTGCTGGCAGCGGGTGGTGCACAGGAGCCGGAAGCTGGTGGTGCACTGGTGCTGGCAGCTGGTGGTGCATAGGAGCCAGAAGCGGGTGGTGCACAGGTGCCCAGAGCGGGTGGTGCACAGGAGCCGGAAGCTGGTGGTGCACAGGTGCTAGCAGCTGGGTATGCACAGGAGCCAGAAGCTGGTGGTGCACAGGTGCTGGCAGCTGATGGAGCACAGGTGCTGGCAGTGGGTGGTGCACCAGAGCTGGCAGCGGGTGGTGCACCGAAGCTGGAGGCTGGAAATGCAGTTAAACAGGCAAAAGGTTTAGGAGCACAGGACGCTGAACTTTCCAAGGGAATGAAAAGCAAGGCACTGGCACCAGTTTGCTGCAAACTAGAGCCCTTTATCCCCCAGGAGACTTCTTATAGGCTGCTGGCTCTGAGACTGTGATCCCATTGGTGGTCTCCGGAAAGATGGCGGCTTCCCAGAGAGAGTGTGAATCCCTCTGAACAGCCCCTGCCCCAGTACACGCCGGCGACTCACCAACAGGTGGCCATAGACACCACTGAGCCGGCCCAACCATCACCCCCACCTGAGCAGCGGCAGTGCGGCTGGAGAACAGGGCTGACTGCTCCCCACAGGCAATGAACCGCCGGGCAGACCAGGCACCGCCGAGGGAGGACAGAGGCGACCAGGCCCCGCCGCAGCACCCGCACAGGTAAGTGGCGTGGATGTGGTCGGACTGTGACACTATTTTAAGATTCTGGTTCAGGTGTGATATAGCCATCTCAGAAGTGTTGAAAGTAGAAATAGGTGAAAGCAGTTGTTGCAGAGAGGAGGAAAGGAGTGTTAGTGAATTCAGAAAACAAAATATAGTTGTGTAGATACAAAATCAAGGCAGAGACCCTCCCAATGAGTAGAGGAGAGAGGCCAAGAGAGGAGGTGAGAGAGCATAGTTTGGAGACACTGACAGAAGATTTTGGACTATCAGCAGTGATATTGAAGTCACCCATGATAATGGTGGAGATGTCAGATAGGAAGTAAAGGGAGTCAGGCAGGAAAATCTTTGAGAAATTTTGTGGGTTTTCTATTTCGGTGATAGATAGTAGCAACATGCAGTGAAAAAGGAGTGTAAGTCCTGACAGAATGTAATTCAAATTATTTGAATTACAATGCAATGCTATCCACAAAGCCGCTCATCTGCCGGGCTTTCCCGGCGATAATGTTGGATCGCGCATCACCGCTCATCGCCAGGCCGTACCCATTGTCGCAGTTGTAGGTACCTGTAAAATTATGACTTAGGAATCTCAAAGTCCACTTTCAGACCTTGGAAGGATTTTAGAGTGTTATCCGACTATAGATCACCTAGTGTGTGGACACCCCAACTACACCATGTCTCTTTCATCTGCAGAGAAGACCAAAATTATTTAGCTGAGGAGTGTCCGGGTGCCAACCCTGACCTCCCAGTAGGTTATGCACCATCTTCCATATAAGAACCGCCTGTTTGATTATGGGGAGCTTGTCAATTTTAACGCTACCACATAACAAAATTTGTAAAGGGGTTAGATCAGGGCACTTGCAAATGTAAAGAATAATTTATCATGCAACCATTCCCATACAAAGGTTAACTGTGATGCATAGTAATAATGCCTAAAATTTGGGCTTTTGATCTAGTTAATATGTGAAGGCTAATTTGTGTCTGTTTATTTTCCCAGATGACAGAAGAGAGAAGGCTATACATTTTTTAAAAATCTTTTTAGGTATATATAACGGGGACTGTTGAAGAACATATAAAAGTTTGGGTTGGAACACCATTTTAATTAAGTTAATTCTACCAGTGACCGTCAGGACTAATCGTCTTCATATAGGAACTTTAGAGGGGAGATATAAAATCTGTGGAAGAATATTCAAAGGGATATACTGTACAGACTGGAAACATTGGAAATCCAAACATTCAAGTATCTGTCCATGGAAGCGGGAGTTTTATCGAGAAAGGGTTTGTGATTTACCCCAAAGGGGTGTGATAGAGGACTTAGACCAGTTAAGTAGTAAACCTAAAAATTGGCCAAAAGTATTGATAATATCAAACACTATGGGTAAGAAGGTAGGATACTCATGGATAAAGAGGAGGATATCATCAGCATACAGTACAATGGTAATCTATCCTGCCTGTAACCTACCTTCAGACCCACAATATTATCATTTGACCTAATCAGATAGGCGAGAGGATCAATGGCGATAGCGAAAAGGCAGGGGATAGTGGGAAACCCTGTCTCGTGCCCCTGTATTGGGGAATGGGGTGTGAAACATAGCCAATAACAGTGATCCTGGCAATAGGGGAGGAATATAAAGTCCAAATGGATCAGATAAATTTTGAACCAAAACCAAACCTGTCCATCACTTCCCAGAGATAACCCCAATCCACAAATTCAAATGCCTTTGCTGCATCCAATGAAGCAATTACAGAGGTAGTAGGGTCATCTCCGGGAAACTGCAGATGCATAAACAGGCGCCTGAGATTGACAGAGGTGGATTTATTGGGCATAAAGCCTGTCTGATCAGGGTGGATAATATGTGTGATAACTTGGGTCAGTCTGGTAGCCAACACCTATGCAAGGATCTTATTATCTGTAGGTAATAAAGAAATAGGACGGTATGATTCAGGGTATTATTTTCAGGTTTAAGTATAACAATAATGAAAGCCTCTGACATAGAGCATGGGAGGATACCTGATTCAAATATTTGCTGAAAGAAGTGGGAAGTGAAGAAATTAAGGAGTTTTTTGTAAATTTCTGAAGGAATGCCATCCGAGCCTGAGGCCTTACCACCAGCAGAAGCCTATAGCAGCAGTAATTTCTTCTATAGAAAGAGAACATTCTAAAAATTAACGATCCTTGCTGGATAAAGAAGGGAGTGGGATACTAGGTCAGTATGCATGGAGATCATCTGTCGCACGTCGATTTAGAGTCATATAGCTTACTATAGTAAGATACAAATTCAGTGGCAATATCAGGGGTGAGAGATACCACAGCACCAGTTGCAGTTTGCAGTTCAGTGACTGTGCAAGCGCTACGTTCCCCTCTAGCAAGGTGAGCCAAGTAACTACCCAGTCTTTCCCCTGTGGCATACATGGAGTGAGAGGTACTGTATATAAAAGTGTATAGTGTGTCTTATCCAGCAAGTAATACTCCTTCTGAGCATCTAGCCACACCATCTTAGAAGTATCTAACTTAAGACTAAGACAACACAACTAGTCACCAAAGCCAGTTCCTGTTTCCTAAAAAAAGGTTTAAGACTAGAGACCCTATAAATCAAAGGGTACTTATGTATTATCTGGACTCCCATGTTAAATGCACTCCATTTTTTCATACCCCTACTATCCAACTACGCATGGAGTTGATTTTATATAGTGTGGCGAGCGCAGCGAGCCACCGTGCCCGAAGCGTGGTGAGCGCAGCGAGCCCCGCGAGGGGACGCGGTCTCATAAGAAAAACGGGAGTCCAGATATTACATAAGTACCAATCAAAGTCCCCCTAAGAAAGTCTTTAAAAGCGTCCCATAAAAGCCGTACAGGCACTCCCTCAGAGTTTGTGTCGAAGAACTCCTTCCACGCAGCTTCTAGTTCTGATCCCGCTCCTATGCGTGTGAGCCAGAAGGGGTTACATTTCCAAATAGCCTGGTCCCATTGACATGCGAAAGCAAGACATAAAGTGAGGGGTGAATGATCCGAAATACCCCTACTCTCATAAGTTTTTTGTAAACAGGGATTGTCTGCAGCGCTGGGTCAATATGTGGCTTAATTTTTATAGGGTTCGCAGGGTACCACAGAAAATTACTTTCATGGATTCCTTCTTTTTTTTTTTTTTAAAACATAGTCATTTATTTAAAAAAAAACCCGATATGAATGCAAAAAAATTGCCAAAAAATGTCAAAATATATACAACAAAGAAAATACAGTTGCTTGCAGAAGGAAATAGATAGGCTCACCGGACCTCTCGGGGACAGAATCTCCTCCACTGTAGATGTCTAAATGGGTTTTTCACTTAGCAGGACAGCCACTGCTCCTTCACTGGTACTCTTCCCTTAGGGCACCACACTGCCACTGTGGTAACCCTTCGGGTTTTCCCTGTGTCTGGCAAGAAGTGTTCACTGGTGTATAGGAGATGGGAAGGGGATCCTTAGAGCAAGGACACGGCACACGCTGCTCTCCCAGCCAACTTCTGCCTGCGCTCGCAGCTGTGGCGGGGTCACGGAAACGCTGATTTCTTATGCTGCCGTGATGCTCAGAGGTTGTCAGTATACCCTTCCAAGGTTCACTGATGTCTGTGAGCCTCTCGGAGTAGTTGGTATATACTCCGGTACTGCTCCCTTGTGTCTGGTGACTATTTCCTTTGTGAAAGCTCCGGTCTCCAAGGGAACACTTCTCGCCAGACATAGGGAAAACCTGATGTCACTGGTTAGCAGGCCGCAGTGGTTTCCTCAGCACATGCACTGGAACGGGGCCAATATAGTGGGGGAAGGTGCACCCCAGATGCTCCAAGTGGTCCACCACCAGAGGAGCGGGGAATTCCCTGGGAAGGCACCACAGGATGGGTAATGCCCGTCTTGGACATGCCCCCCCCCCACTAGGCTGAGTTTTTACTTGTTCTCTGCATGTATCTTCGGTAAGTATGTATTCCAATCAGAGCTAAATGACAATGTAATCTCAATACGTAGCTACATATTCTCTATGGGGCCGCAGAAACTTGTTCATATCTCTTTGGAAGGTTGCTGGGGTATCTTGTAAACCAAATGGCTGCACTTTATACTGAAATAAGCCCTCCGGGGTAGAAAATGCTGGTTTTGCTTTAGCAGCTTCAGTCGAAGAAATCTGCCAATACCATTTTGTTAAATCCAGAGTGATGAAATTTTATATTAAATATTCTTTGGTACTTGTTTCCTAGCAGGGCGCCCAGATTTCCTACATACGCTAGCGTAGTGAAATCGCATCGCATGGGCCATTTTAGTGTCGTGCGATGCGATTTTTTAATGTCATTTATCGCATGCGATTTTATAGGGTGCCATGCCATGCCATTATCTATACAGTTGTATGACATACAATGACGTTTTACTTACCCCCCCACTATCCACGCCACCCTGAAGCGTGGCAAGCGGCGGCGTAACGCATCCTCCGACCTTTTCATACCCCCACTATCCACGTCAGCATGGAGTTGATTTTATATAGTGTGGCGAGTGCAGTGAGCCAATGAGCCCAAAGCGTGGCGCGCGCAACGAGCCCAAAGCGTGGTGAGCGCAGCGAGCCCCGTGCGGGGACGCGGAATACATGTAAAGTAATCCGCGTCCCCTCGCCACGCTTCGGGCTCGGTGGCTCGCTGTGCTCGCCACACTATATAAAATCAACTCCACGCCGACGTGGTTGCGTGGATAGTGAGGGGGTTCCCCAAAAAAACTCATTGTATCTCATACAAGTGCATAGTTAATGGCATGGCATCGCACCCTATAAAATCGCATGCGATTTTGCGGGAGGTGCGATGCGATCCCCCGGGGCTAACACAGCAGTGAATAAATTACATGAAAAAAATCGCATTGCATCGCACGGCACTAAAATGGCCCATGCAATGCGATTTTCCTTTGCAGAATCGCCCACTAAGCAATTTGCTTAGTGGGCCCCCTGCTAGGAAACAAGTACCTATTTTTTTTAGAAGCAATCTGCACTATCCTCTGCTTTCTCTCCATCTCTCAGGTATATTTATTTACTGTGGGAGAATACTGTACCTATACAAGTGTCCATATACTGCTGATCCAGTCTGAATTGTCTGCTGTATGCCACAGATAATTGATCATGCGATTACCAATGTCTTTACATTGTAAATGCAACCTTATATTAAAGTTCACCCTTTAAAAGGAGATATTTGTACTATTTTTTTTGACTAATGAGATCCTTCACAACGGAAATTGTGTGGAGACCGTATACCGCCTTCATTCTGTGATACATTTCGGAAGCCAACACATAAAGTAGTAGTAGTACGTTTATTTATAAGGCGCCGCAAAGTGTCCGCAGCGCCGTACATAGCAAACAAAAAACAAATGACAAGGTAACGTACAGGGTGTGTTGAAAAATACAGTATAAATAGGGGTATAGCTGGTAGAAATAAAATCAGCATCAGTTCAGAAGTAGGTGTCAAAATTGTCGAGGAGACTGAAGATGAAGTAGAGGAAGGGAAGAACAGGACAGGAGGACAGGTGAGGTAAAGAGGTAGGGTGAGTACGTGAGGCAGGAGGACCCTACTCATAAGAGTTAACATACTAAAAATAGGTGGGTGGACAAACGAAAAACAACAGGATAAGTAGGAACGGAGGCAGGATAGGAGGATCAAAAGAGGTTAGGAGGAGGGATAGGCTAGTCGAAAAAAGTGGGTTTTGAGGGAGCGCTTGAAGGAGGTAAGGGAATCAGAAAGCCTGATGGGTGGCGGGAGGTTGTTCCAGTGCAGGGGGGCAGCGCGAGAGAAGTCTTGGACACGGGAGTGGGAGGAGGTGATTAGGTGAGAGGTCAGTCGGCGGTCAGCGATGGAGCGAAGAGGACGGGAGGGAGTGTGGATAGAGATCAGTGAAGAGAGGTAAGGAGCGGTGGAGGAGGAGAGAGCCTTGTAGGTGGTGGTGAGGAGTTTAAAGAGAACTCGGAAAGGAATGGGGAGCCAGTGAAGAGATAGACAGAGGGGGAGGCGGAGGTAGAGCGGCGGGAGAGGAAGATGAGCCTAGCAGCAGCAGCGTTAAGAATGGTTTGGAGAGGTGCGAGGCGGGTGAGAGGTAGCCCAGAGAGAAGGATGTTGCAGTAGTCAAGGCGGGAGATGACAAGAGAGTGAATGAGAATTTTGGTCGCGTCAGTGGAGAGGAATGGTCTGATGCGTGAGATGTTGCGTAGGTGAAAGCGGCAAGACTGTGAGAGAGCACGAATGTGGGGGGTGAAAGAGAGGGAGGAGTCAATGATGACACCGGGGCAGCGCGTTTGGTCGGTGGAGGTGATCTCGGTTTCACCAATGCTGATGGAGATAGTGGGAGAAGAGGGGATGTTCGGGGGATGGAAGATTAGAAGTTCAGTTTTAGCCATGTTTAGTTTCAGGAAGCGTTGGGTCATCCAGGCTGAGATGGCCGTGAGGCATTCTGAGACCTTGGACAGGAGTGATGGGGATAGGTCGGGGGAGGAGAGATAGATTAGGGTATCATCAGCATAAAGGTGGTAATGAAAACCATAGGAGCTGATGAGGGTGCCCAGAGAGGTGGTGTAGAGGGAGAAGAGGAGAGGGCCAAGGACTGACCCTTGGGGAACACCGACTGGCTGCGGGGTAGTAGGAGAGGAGGAGCTCGGAGTGGAGACGGAGCGATCGGAGAGGTATGAGGTGAACCAGGAGAAGACCGTGCCAGTGATGCCAAAGGAGCGGAGGGTGTTGAGCAGGAGAGGGTGGTCAACAGTGTCAAAGGCTGCCGACAGATCAAACTGGATGAGGATAGATAAGAGGCCTTTGGATTTAGCCGATAGTAAATCGTTAGTGACTTTGGTCAGGGCAGTTTCAGTGGAATGTAAAGGGCGGAACCCGGATTGGAGGGGGTCTAGAATGGAGTTAGCAGTAAGGTGGCTTAGGAGACGATTATAGGTCAGATGTTCTAGGAGCTTGGAGGCAAAAGGGAGGAGGGAGATGGGCCTGTAGTTGGATGGATCCAGATTTGTTTTTTTGAGAATTGGGGAGACAAGAGCATGTTTGAAGGAGGAAGGGAAGATCCCAGAGGATAGGGAAAGATTAAAGAGGTGAGCCAGGTGAGAGCAGACTGACGGACTGAGACGACGGATAATATTGGAGGGGATAGGATCGAGCGGGCAGGTGGAGGGAGAAGCGGATTGAAGGATAGAGTGGACTTCAGCAGCAGTGGTGGGGTAAAATGAGGACAGGGGTTGGAAGGAGGGGAGTGGAGATGTAGGAGGGGAGGAGGGAGAGGGTGAGGTCATGGCAGTCCTGAGAGAGGAGATTTTGGTTGAAAAGTAGGTTGAAGAGCTGGAGGAGGGGGGGAGAGCAAGGAATTGAAGGTGGCGAAGAGCCTGCGGGGATTGGATGATTGGGAAAGGATGAGGGACTTAAAGTAGGATTCCTTGGCCAGAGCAAGGGCAGAGCTGAAGGAGGAAAGAATGAATTTGAAATGGAGATAATCCGCAAGGGAGCGTGATTTCTTCCAGAAGCGCTCAGCAGTGCGAGAGCATTTTTTAAGGAATCGGGTGATAGGCGAGTGCCACGGTTGGGGGTTGGAGCATCGAAGGGTGATAGAGGAGGGAGGGCAGGCAGAGTCCAATGCCGAAGATAGGGTGTCATTATAGAGGGAGGTGGCGAGGTTCGGGCAGGACATGAAGGCAATTGGGGCGAGAAGAGGACACAGCGTGTTTGAGAAGGCAGCAAGATCAAGTGTGTTGACGTTATGCCGTGAGACAATGCGCTTGGGAGGGGGGGGTGGGAGAGGGGGAAGCAGTGAGGGAGAAGGAGATGAGGTGATGGTCAGAAAGAGGAAAAGCCGAGATAGTGTAGTCAGTAAGGGAACAAGAGCGAGAGAAGACGAGATCGAGGGAGTGTCCTTGGATGTGGGTGGGAGATGTAGTCCACTGAGATAGGCCAAAAGGAGCAGAGAGAGAGGAGTTTGGAGGTGCCAGGATCAGCGGGGTTATCCAAGGGGATGTTAAAGTCACCAAGAATGACAGATGGCAGGTCAGAGGAGAGGAAGTGTGGAAGCCAGGCGGCGAAGTTGTCAAGAAATTGGGAGATAGGGCCAGGGGGGCGGTAGATTGCAGTGACACGGAGGTGGTAGGGGTAGTATAGACAGATAGAGTGAGACTCAAAGGAGGAGAAAAGGAGAGAGGGTTCAGGGTGAATGACACTGTAGGTGCATGAGGCTGAGAGGAGAAAACCCACGCCGCCACCTTGGCGACCGTCAGGCCTGGGAGTGTGAGAGAAAGAGGGGCCACCGTGGGAGAGAGCAGCTGGAGAGACAGAATCAGAGGTGGAGAGCCAGGTCTCGGTGATCGCAAAGCCACTGTGATTAGATACAACGCTGCTGTAGCAAACGTTTTGTTTTCATTTGGGCACACCTTATACATCTGTCGAGATTTGTTAGTGGAACAGGTCCTTTTGTGATTCTCCAGCAAATGCAGGAGACAAACCACATGTATTCATGTTTAAATACCTACATTTTGGTAGCATCACATAAGCTCTGCAATTCAGTGCCATACAGTATGTCCCAGAGACAATGGAAGCACTGTTGTCTGAGCTCCAGCTGTCAGGAATACCCCAAAGAAGACAGACTGAGGAGGCTGCTGTGTTAGGACACATTTCTCATAATAAATCCTAGGTGTACACCTTTACTTGACTTCTTAATGGACTGGTCATACAGTACATGAGGTCCAGATTTCAAAAGCCAGCAACAATTATAATGTGTACACACGGTTAGATATGGCTTCCGATGTTCCTGATATAGGGAACATCGGAAGCCAAATCGCATGCTTTGTTAGGGCTTTCGAGCCCGATGCGTGCTCCCGTGTGAGCGCATATCGGCAGCCAGATAGAGAGGGCAGGCAACACTATATAGTGCAGATCTGCACTATATAGTGTAAATTGTGCCCCTCTGTCATGCCGTGAGATGCGAGTCCCGATGCAATCTGATCGCGTCGGGACTCGCATCTCACGGCAGTACCTGCCGTGTGTACACACCATTAGACCTAGTCCCTGAGCAACAGACATCCACCAAAGTGGTATTTTGAGATTTAATGCTTTAGGGCTAGCTGTATCAAGCTTCAAAAGTGATAAAGTGGAGAGTGATAAGGTGGCCATACTTCAGAAAGACCAGTCTTACAATCATGATTGTGTCCAATTTCCCTTCAACTCCCCGGCAGCCCTTGGTGGTTTTTGGACACACAATGTTCTCATAATCTGTCATAAATCCGTCATACAATCCAGCTGCTGCATTATTGTAGCTTCATTTAAATAGGGGGCTGGCCTACTAGGATCAAACGGATAGGAATACCAAAAATCAATTTTTGTAATTTATTTTTTTAATTTACAGGTTGCCTGCAACTACCAATCTGCTCACATCTGCTGTGTTATGCCATTATTAAATAGAAAGCAGCAATCCTCTGAAAACTTTTTTCCGGGTAGTGACAGAATTGTGCAAAAGGACGTCCACCGCTTTCTTCAGCTGCCGCCCACTTGCCGCTTGGAAACTTCTGTGGCTCCGAGGGTCTTCATTGTGTGGGCCACCCGGAAACTGCACCTCTCTTCTCTGCTAGTCAGGGAGGGAGTGTCACATGACTCTGGTTGTATGAGCTATCTAAAGACAAATTGCATGTGCTTAAAAGCACATGCAATCTGCTCCCAATCCCAACTGATCTGATGTGCAGCACGTCAAATCAGAGGACCAATCCTCCAATCTCCTGGGGTCGGAATTGTATGATTGCACACGATGTGCACACAATCGACATACAATCCATTAAGAGTGTATGATTGGGGGCAATGTCTTTCAGGTGTGTGGGAACCTATAAGCAAGCAACCAGTCAGCTCCTACATGTCATTTTTCAAACACAGCCTGTAACATGACAGTTAGGAGCTGATTGGCTGGCTGTTTATCATTCTCACTTTATCATTTTTTTTAGCTTGATACACCTGGCCCTTTGTATTTGTCTTCTTGTTCCCATTGTCTAAATTTCTGTTACCAGCCACAGCTTGTATTAACTCACATCATTCTGTAACCATGACTTTGACCCTTCTGACCCTACATCTTTCTGCTTGTTTCCCTGAGGTTCGGTGTTGCCAATAATCATGTCTGTCTCATACTGTAGTGAGCTTCAACATAGATGAATATGAAGGACAAATCCTGTGGATAAATAGATTCAAAAACAATCACTGCCTTGCGGGCATGCTTGTCTAAGACCAGACACATCTGCATCTCAGGGAAGATAGAATTGATACCAAAATAGCGATAGGCCAATCATCTGAGGTAACTACATATTTTGTTAATATTCAACTCAAGTTTATAAACAGAGAAAATGTTTTGAAAAATGTATGTTGTATATTTTGTGGCTCAGAGATCGGTCGTTTGGGTGACTGGAGTACTGAGGTGAGCCAGTGGACGTGAGGAGGCCCTCCCAGGACCTGTGGGAACTCATGGATGAGAGCTTGCGATCTTTCTGCAGTCTTCTGGCTAGCCCAGCCCACAGAGCACACCAGCGAACCGGGGGAACCATAGTGAGGGGACTACCCTAACTACAGGACTAGAGAAATGACAAGGGCAGAGGAATGGGCTAAAGGATAAGTGCAGGCTGAAATCTCACTAAAGTGAATTAAAGCACATGCATTGTGAATAATCCCTGTACACTTAACACTGCGTCATAAAATACCAGTTTTGTTTTTTTATATCAAATTGGTGATTTAACGTCCTACTTCAGGTCTGGCCACACCATTTATATTGGCATTCCAAATTGCAAAAAGTGTATCTGTTTCAAGAAGAACCACCTTCTGTTGAGATTCAGTTCACAGACAGATACCCTGATGTTCATCTGCAGAAAATGTTGGTATAGTTAGTTCCGTTGAGTGCTGTCTCTGGAAATCTCTTTTGCCGCTTTAAAGGTGGGTACACATTACCCAATGTTTGCCAATGATACATGGGGGTTATTCAGACCTGATTGCTTCTCTGCTAATTGGCAGAGACCTGTGAAATCCCACCCTGTGCATGGCTGCAAAACATTTGCGAAAATATCACACATTAGCAGTTAGCTGCAAATCCATTCGCAACTCACTTACCATTAAATTCATTTTCCAGTGCAATATGCTGGGGCTGGAACTGCTGCCACAAACCCTCCATGAAAATACATGCGTTTTCCCTATAACTCCCAGTAAACGGCCGATTACCACCCCCAAAACCTGGCTTCCTGCCAAACGGCTTGTGAGTAGAAAAGACACTGGATTTTATCACAGGATGGCCTCATACACGCACACCATGATCTGTACACATGCAAATTTGCAGGGAAGGTCTGAATAACCCACTATATTGTCAATGACAGCATGCTCCTGGATGTGGCCACTAAAGACATCTTTTATTCTAGAGCGCCAGGGAGTTCAAGGGAAATTATTAACAATATCAATTATAGGGCATATCATCTAATGTTTACCAAGCCTAAGATGCTAGAGAGGGACAACACTGCAGATACCATAAGTATGTAATGCCCCTTTCAGTTCGCAAAGCCGCGTCGGACCTGGGATTGCGATCCCAGATCTTACCTGGCTCTGGCGCATTCACATTAAACCCAGGTTGTCCATTATACAGAGGACCACCCAGGTTTAACCCTACTTATAACCGGGTCGAATTGCCAGGTTGCTCGACCAAGATTACAAGGTTTAGTGCTTTTACACTGTAGCTCGACCCGGGTCATTATGCCAGCAACCCGGGACAGACCCGGGTTATTTTGGCAATGTGAAAGGGGTATAACAAATTCTGTTTCATTTCATGTAAATGATGTGTTTAAAAACAATGATGTTGTATATTAACAATCATTCTCTGCCAAGAGAGTTGCTTAACACACAGTCAATGTGAAGGGACTTTTTGAACTCTCTGTACAATCCATTGCATAATTCATAGTTCCACCAATTATAACATGCTGCCTTAAACTGGCCATACACCTAAAGATTTATTGTACAATCTGGCTGGTCGGAACCAAAATATATATGAGCAAATGACAGTTGACCATTTGCTTTGAAATGCTAAAAAACTGACAAAAACAGTCATTCAAATATCAGATTTGTGTTTGTTCCAACCAGCCAGATAGGTCAACAAATCTTTAGGTGTATGGACAGCTTTAATAACTATACTAATGTAACTTCCCAAATAATATAAACTTCAGAATGGGTGATTTACATATTACAAGAGGCAGAATAAGGTGTGATGTACAGCATTTATTGGCAAAAAAGAAATAGTGAGGGCTTAGATGCAATCATAAGGTCAACAAACAAAAGCAAGATAAAAACTCCTTCATTTTAAACTGATTATCTGCAAAACTTATTTTAATAGATGTCCAAGAGATTTCCTACTTTATATTCTGATTTGTTTTGACTGGAAACCATGGCTGGTGCAGACTAGAATAGCGTATTATACTGTTTTCCCAACAAGGTCAATACATTTTTATTTCACTATGCAGAAACAAACAAACATTCGCCATGGGTGATACAGTAGACAGTGTAATGGAATTATTTGCAGGATTCGGAACAATATATATAAGGTGGGGGGTTTCTGTACAGGTTAAGGCTTAGCTTTCAACTAGATATTAGATGCAGAGTAGGTTCTAAAATAAAACATTTATCACCGACAATGTAAATAAATTCAACAATACAAAAAAAAAACAACATAACAGAACAGTGTGATGCCGGAGTCTCACATATTTAAACTAAGGGTGTACACATGTTCTTTAGAGGAAATACACGTAATGTACACATCTAAGATTGCCAATGCTGATTTTCAGTCAGAAGGATTCAACTTAACAACATAAAAAAAAAATATTGATTTCAAGTTAAAATACTAAAATAATCAATAACCCCATGTGTCATTAAATGGGATATACAAAGTACACTTCATCAGCATTTCCTCTCACGAGATTAAGGGATTCTGTTTTAATTGGGTCATCATAATAAAACTGAGGAAAACAAATGCAATATTCAAGTTGTGTACTCAAAATGAAGTGTTTTATTGGCACATGTGAGGTGTCTTAGAACATAATACTCAGTACCTATACTACGTCTAGTATTTTATGGTAATTGTCATCTCATTTGTAAACAAAGGCTTATCACCTAACAAATTACACTTTGTTCAGAAGAAGGCATGGACTGTTTATGTAATACATTAAGTTCACGTATTGTAATATTGTGGTTTGTGTACGTGCAGATATAACTGGTAACTTATGACATGGAAAATAAAGAATGCTGCCTCTTTATATTTGCTTCATGCAATACTGATTTAATTATGCTGAACTGCATTGCTTTTAATGGGAAGATATGTCTGCCGATGTCTTTATAAATAGTCAAGCTAAATCCGTCAGGACTGTTATTCCCCCCCCCCCAGACAGAAGTCAGCCAGGTTCTGTCTGTCGGTCCGCAGAGGTGCTTGTATTCCTAATGGTGTACATGACTGAGCTTGTTTTCAAGCTCCGTTATTCCTGCAAGCAAGAGAAAGGCACAGTCAGGAGTGCACAGTAGGAAATTGGCATTGTCGCTCTAGATAAATCACAGTGGGAGAAAACACATCTAGTATCACAGATGATCTTTATCAGGAGATTTGACAGACTGCCATCGGTGAAGTCATTTTGGTAATAATGTCTTTCAAAGGCAATGTTCTGCAAATAAAAAATAGGCACAGAAACCAAAACGAATGTAGTTGTCCTTTTTATATGATTCACAACAGTATAAAATGCACACAGCACAAAAAGTATAAGCAACACTGCAGCCACCTGTGATCATTCAGCATCTGTAGCACATTGCAATATGTGGTCATTTAGTACATGATGGATGCAGACAGGGATTAAAGGTATTGGGACAAATAGTGTCACGTGACTACTGCATCAGTGAAAGCTGATGGAATAGTATTCCCTTTTTAAGATACATTTTAAAGCAGAAAAGAAAAATCACTGGTCACTGTGTAAGATCCTGGGATGGGAAGGAAAAGTTAAACACTTAAGGCAAAATATCACTAAATATGTGAAGAACAATACATGTCTGAGTGAGCTTTCTAACCAGCGCTCTGGCATACTGGGATACTGTTTTCTATATGTGCTGTGGTGCAATATTACAGTGTTATTTTTTCAGGCTACCTCACAAGGGTGTAGACAGTCAGAAGGGCAATAGTTGGCAGGTGCAAAAGGTCGACATGTACAAGTTCAACAGTACAAACGGTCAACAGGTATATAAGGTCGGTAGGGTTAACACGCCAACATAAAATTGGTCCACATGGAAGTAGTAGGTACAATATTTTTGTGTGAATTTTTTTGTATGTTAAACTGTATATATCCCAAATTAGGAATAACCAGTGGCAGCTCCGGAGGTGGGGCAGTCTAAAATTCAAATAAGAAATAGGAGAGAAACACTGCCAGTGAGTCAGTTGGGTACTGCAGTTGGTGGCAGTTGCTGGTCTCCCCTATTTGAATGTTGAACTGTGCTGCAGACACCCCCCCCCCCTCCTCTCACGGGTCATGCTTCAGATTCATCATGGCTCAATCTGCTCCGTTCCCCACATTTATGAATAGGTGTATACATGAATATGGTAGCTCAGAGACCATATCCCTGGCGATTCTGGCTAGAATGGCTCCTTACAGGAGGGTGATGGGTTTTAAGTGATGACCAATAAACAAAATGTATTTTGCTTGTAACTCATAAATAAACTAAAAACCTACAAGAACATTTTTCCCTGTACCACCCAATATTCAATCCAGAAAATGTCTGGTTAGTAGCATTCTTAGTATACTACCAGCTTGTCTGTCTGCCCATTGCTGCTCCCCTTATGTACAGTGTTCTTAATGCTCTAGAGCAGGCCTAGCAAACCTGTGGCTCTCCAGTTGTTGTGAAACTACAAGTCGCAGCATGCCTTGCCACCGTTATTTTATTAGGGAATGCTAAAACTGTAGCAAGACATGCTCAGATGTGTAGGTTTACAAAAGCTGGAGAGCCACAGGTTGGCCAGGGCTGTTTTAGAGTATCAGTAAGGAGTAGGGACGTGGCAGTAACTCAGAGGAATTGAGTTATATTGATTTATTTACAGTTTCTTATATAGCGCAGCAAATTCCGTTGCGCTTTACTATAAGCATAAGCTACACTGCCTACCAGTTTCACCATAGGGGACACTGGGATTGGTGTGCTGGTGGAATTGTTGATCAGACTTTCTGTAGTTAAAATCTCCATGCTGCCCAGTGACAGATCCTCTTTAAGAATAAACTTGCAAACCGTCAGTTTAATATGTATTTAAAAAATTGCATTTTCTAATAACACATACATTTTGTGTCACAGCTTACAAACCTCCCTTGTGTCATTTCAGATGTCAACTCTGCTACTTTCTATGGGCCAGATATACTAAGCTTGAAAAGTGATACAATTGGACAGTGCTAACGCACCAATCAGCTCCTACCTGTCACTTTTCAAACCCAGCCTGTGACATGACAGTTAGGAGCTGACTGGCTGGTGGTTTATCCCAATTTTATCACTTTTCAAGCTTAGTAAATCTGTCCCTATATATATTTATTATTTGGTCTGTGTTATGAATACTGTATGTCTTCCTTTGTCTCCAGGCATTTAGTGATACTTTCCCTTGACAGTGATGAAAATAAGATAAAATGACAGGATACAGCGCATAGATGAGACCATGGGAAACACCTTATGAAACGATACTGGTTAAAGAGGCAATTTCTTTTTCATCCTGTCTGTACCAGCGCTGGGTGATATTACTGGCACCAGCAGATGCTGTATGTACAGATACTAGACTGTCTGTACCAGCGCTGGGTGATATTACTGGCACCAGCAGATGCTGTATGTACAGATACTAGACTGTCTGTACCAGCGCTGGGTGATATTACTGGCACCAGCAGATACTGTATGTACAGATACTAGACTGTCTGTACCAGCGCTGGGTGATATTACTGGCACCAGCAGATACTGTATGTACAGATACTAGACTGTCTGTACCAGCGCTGGGTGATATTACTGGCACCAGCAGATACTGTATGTACAGATACTAGACTGCTTACAAATTTAGAATAAATAGATGGTTTCTGACATATAGCGTATTTATTTGGTCTACAACAAGCATTGGGTCGACACCATTAGGTCGACATGCAGAACGTTTGACATGGGTCTAGGTCGACAGGGTAATTAGGTCGACACAAGCATTAGGTCGACACGGGCAAGGTCGACATGGGGTTTTTACTGTTTATGAGTCGACGTGCCGACAGGCAGTATTTCATGTCCTACCATCCACTAGGATGTGGTGGGAGAATAAAAGTTTGCCGAGCGCAGCGAGGCACAGAGTCCGAAGCATGGCGAGCGCAGCAAACCATGCGAGGGGACGCGGTGCACTTTAACCTGTGTCCATGTCGACTGTGATGACATGTGGGTCAAAAAACAGTGAAAAACCCCATGTTGACCTTGCCCATATCAACCTAATGCTTGTGTCGACATAATGTCCCTGTCGACCTTTCAGCATGTCGACCTAATGGTGTCGACCAACTTCTTGTAGACCTATTAATCCATACCCATGCATTTATACGTGGAAGTGCCTCTTTAAAGCGAGCAAACAAAGGGGGATATGCTAGTACCAGGTAGCTATAGTGAGCATTGGGTTTACATCCGCAGACACACATAAGTCCCATAATAAAGGTATATTATGTACAAATGTGTTTTATTCATGCAAAAATAAGAAACCTGCAGGGTTGTCGCCAGTAAGCAAAGGGGAGGATGCCTTTTGCACATGCCAGCCTCAGCGTCCAGGAAAACCACGGATGCGTCTTACCTGTGGTCAGTCCTCCCCATCTTCAGGTGTGATCTCTGTCTCTTTATGTACCACTACTTTGGTCACTGACATGTCAGGGTGCTGCTCTTTGGCCTCTTTAATTGCCTGAGCCAGCGCCTAACGCAAGAAGATCCAAAAGGGGACGGAAACAAAAAGGAGGTGGAACATGCATGATCAGTGGAAAGGTGGATAATCATGACAAATAGTACACAATCTACAAATGAGGAGACACAATTCAACTTTAGAAATTAAGTGTTGCTGGTATACTAGAGTTGATACTTAGCCCAGTGCTCTCATATGGTATGTCAATTAAATCCTACTAAGTTACTTGGCTGAAGTTACAATGTAAAGAGGTCTGGGCTCGCTGTCACACCATGTTATTAGTAGCGGGGGTAAGAGGGCTAAGTATGTTCTCTGGTTACCGTTTCCTGCTGATCAGTCAGTCACACAGCGGTAATGGCATCTCCGGCAGCATAGAAAATACATAGAAAATGTTTCCTCTCTGCTACTTTACCTGATCATGGTCGATGTCTGCATCCCCAGTAATCACTATTCGCTTTTCAATTCTGGTCTCCGAAATGCCTCCTTTCACAGTCTATGCAGAGATGAAAATGACCATAAAATACATGTATCAGAAATGTAGTCGTGCAACAATTCATTGCTCCCTTATCAATCCTGACCGCTAATTCATGGCAGGCGATCCTGCTGTCTGCGGCTCGGGCACACGCTGTGCAGGTACAGATAAGAAACACGCTATGTGCAAGGTAATTGAAAGTAGTCTTCATATAATCTCTGGAGTGCCTGTGCAGTTTGCCTTTGCTGGCTTGAAATTAGTTTCCCCTTTTCAAGCGGCACTGTTCTAGCTAAGAGCCCCCCGAATCCCTGCACAATATGCTGTATCCAGCTTTCTGTAGTGGTATCTGTCTGCAGACATTCTTGTTAGGATTTAATTATTCTGTCATATTGTTTTATTCATACTTGTTGAATCTGCAAATCCCATGCATATATTCTGTAAAGTACCAGATACTGTAGCGGGTATCTGTGGGTATGAAACCCACCTACAAATATGACATTGGTAATATTAGGGGTGATTCAACACCGCTTGGTAAGCAGCGGTCGTTTTCTGCTTACCGAGCGGCTTAACGCCACCTGCCCGAACACCCAACACCGATTCCCCTCGGTACCATGCAAGAAGATGTGTTCTCTAACACATCCCTTTGCATGATTTTGTCAAGTTTTGTCTCCCTGTATTGTTCCTTTGTACGGCGCTGCGAAACACTTGTGGCGCCTTATAAATAAAATTATAATAATAATAATGATGCTCTGCTAGCAGGAGAAATCATTCCATGGTCATCGACCATCAAATTATTTGTCCTGCCTTCGGAAATAAAAGTCAGTCTGAACGGACTTTTATTTTCTTTACAAATCGACGAAGACGGGGCGGGCGCTGACGTCATGTGGCGCCAGCTGCCCACCCCCTTGCAGGCATCGGTCCGCCTGCATTCCCATGGAAACTCCCATTGTTTTTATGGGGATGCCCATAAAATGCTGAGCGTTCTCATGGGCAATCCCCATTTACCCCCCAGGCCCTCCCTCCACACAAGGAACGGCCCAGTGAGTGTGCAATGCGCCGATGCCGTTTGTTGCCGGGGTCTGCACCTACGCAAATACGCTCTTGCGCATGCGCAGACCCCCCCACCATCAGGACAAGGTCGAATTTGCCCCGTTTTGAATGGTGCTGAATCGCCCCCACTATGTACTACCTGACAGTGCAGAGTATGCCCAATAGTAGCAATTTTATTATGACATCACTTAAATTCCTTTAACTACAGTAATCTCTGTACGGGTGCCAATGACTACTGACATTTCCAACAGATTCTCAACTCCCCTGCTTAGTGGTAATAGAAGGCACTAGACGGGTGATTACGCAGCCAGCAGCTTCATGCTGATCACCGTAAGGCCCTGACAGGATATGCCCCCCGTCACCAAGTACTGATATTAATGCAAAAACTATCAAGGTTGGGGCAGAGGAAGTAAAAAAAAACACACACAGGGGGGCATAGGCAGACAATATATAGAACATCCAGATCACACGATGAATTATAAAAATATATTACCTGAATGAAATACACAAGCATAGTAACATACTGTAGTGTAAGTAACAATAAAGGTCAAGTAATATGCCACTATTGATTCACTTAGGAATGCATTATGTATGTGTATTCTGCAAAATCTGATTACACTCTCATTATCCATGTACGGAAATCAAGGTTTCTCTATGGAAGGTTTCAGAGAGAATTATGTATACTGCATAATAATGATGTACTGTATCTTTGTGAACAGAATTCATTTTGGTTATGTTATACAAACGTCTTATATCCTGTATACACATGAAGGCAATGCTCAGTGCTGCATTCAGGGATAACATAATAACAAAAAGGTGTTATTGTCTATTAAACAGCTATTTACTTTACAATCGATGATTGGGAAGAAACAACCCATAGAAATGCAAATGGTAAAGCTTAACCATCCAAAAGTAAAGCTAATAGGGGGCCAGACGTACTAAGCTTGAAAAGAGATAAAATGGAGAGTGATAAAGAACCAGCTCCTACCTGCCCTGTCACAGGCTGGGTTTAAAATTACAGATCGGAGCTGATTGGCTGGTGGTTTATCACTCTCCTTTTAATCACTTTCCAAGGCTCAGTACATCTGGCCCAGGGTAACTTCTTCTAAATGGCAGAGCAGGTACTGGGCCTAATTCAAACATGATTACATGGGTGCAAATTGACAGGTCGGGTGATTATCGATAGTCTGTGCATGCTTATGGCCCGTTGTACGCATGAACGATGCCATCCTGCTAAAAAATATTGCTGTTTTTTTTTATTATCGCTGGCCATGATGTCAGCTCCGGGCCCTGATCAGCCTGTTTTTCTCGCAGCCAGCAAGTAAGTCCTGAGCTACGCACAGACTGCACACATTGGAAAAATCATTTGATGGTGAGAGGCTTGCGAATGGATTTGCAGCTAGTTGCAGGCCTGCAATATTCTAAGCAGATAGCAGGCTTGCACGGGGCGTTATTTCATGCTGGGGGGGGGGGGGGGGGGGCGTATACCTGATCACAGGGTTCCACTGTCCTCCATCTTAACTGAGAACAATTGTGCTAGTATCAGATACTACTGCAGAACTATTCCAGCATATGCTGGTTGCCACAGCTTCTAGCCCAGAGCACAAGAAAAGCTAATTGAACCATGTAAATGTTGGAGTTAATATTACAGTATGAAATTCAAAGTAATTTACAATGAATAAAGGAACGTTCGTGGTTTTAGCTTTTTACGGGTTTTATACAGTATGTATTATACCCGCAGGATATGCTTCCGGCTTTTACCTCTTTTACAAGATGAACCAGGAAGCAGTAATGTTAATCAGGAAGCAGTAATGCTAATCAGGAAGCAGTAATGCCAAGATGTATTACAAGGTTGGATGCTGGAGTGGAGGAGTGAAAACTCCCCCTCCGACGATCCCTGTCACAGCCCCACAGCATATCAGCCTAGTGCTAAAGCTGAGTCCGGGGTTCTGCGGGCTGCTGTGATATGCAACACTGCTGCAGATCCTGAAAACCACTGCCAGCACATATACTAGATACATTTTCACATGTATGTTATATGTGCTTAGCTGCACCCCCTACACTAAGTAGTCGGAACTCCATTTGGGACTGTTCATATGTGGGGTTTTTTTGTAGAAAGTCACTGAATGATCTATGTCAAAATATCAATTTCCAATTTATTCAGAATCTGTAGCAATGGAACATGTTGGGAATTGGGTGATTTTCTCAAGGCGCTGTAGTTATAACAGGGTAAGCCTATGTCAATTTTAATTGGCTGAATAGCTCTCAAGACTATTTCTTCTTGTGCTGAAAATGTCTTTGATACTTAAACATATGCTTTGAATGATAACTAGGGAAGAAACTTCAACTATCAAAGGAGTCATATTCTCAAGGCTATAAAATCACTGCTCCTGCCAGTATAAATGATCACAAAATTGCCTTCAGCTAATTTGATTCATCCTCAGATAGCATTTGCCAGAGGGTAATCAAGATGGGAACTGCAGCGTCTGTTCTGTTATGAAGTACTAAGATTGGTGAAGTATTAAGAATACAGACTTAGTGGCGGGATGCTGGTTATAGTATATGAGACAAGTCTAAACAGAAATATTGTTATAAGAAACATATACATCTACGTCTTATATTAATCATCTATACACTTTTAGTATTGCTGCAGTTTTTGTGTAATGACCTAACAACCCTTGCAGGGTGAATGTTGTAAGATGTGACTTTATTATAAGGATTTCTTAATAATCAGTCATCACTAGTAGTTGACAATGGCTTCAGCTGCCTTTAAACAGGTATTACATCACATAGCATACTGTATAGAGAGTTTAATGTATCAAGCATTGAAAAGAGTTGATAAGTCCAGTGAAGGAGTTGCCCATAGCAACCAATCAGCTTCTCACTATCATTTATAGAATACACTTAATAAATACCTTCTCAACGCTGATTGGCAGCTATGGGGAACTTCTTAACTGGTCCACTCCATGCTTTTCACTGCTTGCTGCAGATGTGTCCTCTCTCATCTTTGCTGCAGTCATGGTACACAGCTTTTTAGGCCTTAGTCGTGAGCCCATTTACCAAGGCTGTGCATCTTGTTGTGCACCCCCCCAAATGCATTGTATTCGCATTGCTGTACACGTAAGACACACAAGCAGATTCTGCTGATTAAAATGATATGCATCATGCCTATATTCTGTGTGCGACTGCATCTGCATACAAAATGCTACATTATTATTTTCCTGAAAAACAATTAAACATAGCAATTCATATGCAGCTACAGCTGAAGTCGCACACAGAATAAACACGTGCTGCATACCATGAGGCTGCTTGTGCATCTGATTCATACAGCGAAGCAAATAATGGAAGCATGTGGAATTAAGTCTGTGCTTTGTTTATGTCTCACTAGGTTAATAAATCAGCAGACAGTGTAAATAAAAACATCAATGAGCAAACATTGTTTTGAAGGATCAAATCTAGAACCACAACTTGTCATTCATTTATTATGTCATTCTTGGTAAATAAAAAAAAATAAAAAAAAGAGAGATAAAAGTATTTTGTTAAAAGCAGTGACTACATTTCTTAACCACAACTCAACAAGCATTGTCTACCGTCATATACTAGAGAAGCGATACATATATTTGCAAAATGAGAAGCATGCATGGTGACCATGTCACAAGCAGTCTGGTATGGGTGTGTACTAATTCTGAAATATGATGGCATGAAGTACAGATAGCTAGGCAATTAACTTAATCAGTGAAATCCATATTTATAGGGTGCATCTGTTATACCCAGAGGGTAATGACCTTTTATACTAAATATATAACATAGTTAAACTATGTGAGGCTAAAAGCCATACACAACACTTTTAATGTGACAAATCATTGGAATATTTTACTCTTAGTCAGAGGGAATTGTGTGTTCTCTATATGACGTTCCCCTACATTCTACGGTTTGTAACCACTAAGGTTCTGGACTTGAAAGAAGGGAAATCATCACCTTTGCTTTTAATAGAAGAATGAAACTGTTCCTACCTCAGAATTTAATCTGCAATATGTGTAGCTGATAGGTACATTCATGTCTTAGGGACCAGTAAATGTATCAGTTATGATAATTAGGCATCGATACTAGCCATTTCTGCCAAGTGACCTCATTCCTTACCCTATGTAGATATGGTAATATGCCGTCAAGACTTACTTTGGTAATGTGTGTAGTAGTTGTAGTGCCAAGAGTTTCTGAAGTAATTGTCTGAGCGCTCATTAATACACCAGGATCTGTGTCAGGGCGGGATACCATCTAAAAACAAAGTGATGCAGGTACTTGGATTAGGCACTTTATTGCGGGACATTATGGTTACTAAATCTAAACTGTATACTGATCCAATATGGGAATATCTTTTATCATTCACAAATATATGTCTAACTACCAAGATACCATGGCAGAATTTAAAGCTGCATTACTACCTATCAATGATCCTTCCAGTTTCATACTATTCAAGAATGGGGGAATTGGTGGAGGATATCTGAGAAGGGTGGACAATCAGAAGCATCTATAAAGGGCATTAGGGAGGTGCCACCTATGGTCCTTACAACCCTCCTCTGTAGCCATTTTTAAGTGACAAAATGATGTATGGCCAAATAGGTGCCAGTGCGACTTTTGTTACCTAGTAGAAAGCAAGATCCTGTAATTAGCAATCTTACACGTTAAGGGACTCCGAAAGGTATTTTGCAATGTGTTATACCAAACTATCTGCAGCTGTATCCTGATAAGCATACACATATATTTGTGATTATAACTGAGAACATTTTTTAACATGATAACCTGTATTTCAGATTATCTGATGCTTTATTTAATAACATAAGCTAAATTAAGTCTTGCTCTATATTTGCATTGTCCCCTCACAGAAGTTCAGCAAGGATCACATTGAGCAGTAGATTGATCATGGATAGCAAGCCCATTAAGTTCAAAGCAGTAGCAGTCATTTTGATTGCAGGTGGGGTAAAGAGGCATTGTTTTTGTCTTTTTGGGGGGAGGTGGGGGGGGGGGGGTAAAGACCAGTCTACTTTCTGCGATGAGAGGCCTATTGGCTTTCCAGGAGACTCATTAGAGTTGATTTGTCCTGTTTAATCTATTAGGAGAACGTATAGAATGGATACTTCTTCCTGTTGTGGCATGTACTGCATAGTACACTGCATACTATACAAACAGAGTCGGGAAGCTAAAATGCTTACAATACTTCATAGATCATTTTCTGTTTCATTGCTAAGACTGCAACTTATAGTCAGTAACCATTCAGTGAATGAAAACAGAGATCTGCGCTGAATCCTATAGGCTAGGAGAATACAATAACTAACTTTGAGAACCTCAGAAGATGAAGGGTAAGTAACCATTACCCACATAGAGAACTATAATGTTTCTCCATTGATACAAGTACATACTGTAATATTTTTGTAGATTGTTTTATTATATATTATACATACACCCACTTTAATAAGTTTGGCTGAAATATTTTTGCTTGCATTTAAGTCTGATTTAAGTTAATGACCATTATGTTCTGAATCATCTGAATATGGACGCAGGTCTTTTTATTTCAATGTCTAATCATTTTAATGACAATGCATATGAAGACAGGATGAATGGATGGATTTTGGTCAGAAGGTTTCAACACCAGTCTCAACAATCCACAACAGGTCATGTTTTCTGGAATCATGCACAGATGAGATCTATTTTGCAGGGTCAGTAATTGTTCCACCTGTTTCCATAGACAAAAATGATGAAAACATGTCTTGTTAGGGGAATTTGAGGATTGGAGGGGAGAACCATTGTTTAAGGGAAATAAACTGTAGATTTATATAACCACTCTGTTGTTTCTATGGAGTGCAATCGTGTCAGGTGCTTGACCGCAGTGTCGCGTCAGTGAAAACAAAAATGAGACTCAAGTCACCTTCTGGCTTTAGGTACAGCAAGTGGTTCTCAGAGGGGATTACTGATTTTGCTGAATGTGAGGGATATAAGTAACAAAAACTCCAGTAATAGTTAAAGCATGCATTCATATTTTTAGAGTTTGGCCACTAGTTTTTAAAATATTTTCTAGTTTCCAAACCAAGTGGCTCCATATTTTAAGTTGATACACTTTAGTGCGGTAGTTCTTCCTAAACTGCCTACACGCAAGGAGCTCTGGTCACCAACTTGTTACAGACCAATCTGTCATGGAATGCTTTACATATTGCCCCAAAATAATTGACCAAAATCAAGTTGTTACTGATTCAGTTTAGATGGTCTTCATACAAAAATCTGATCGAACAATGGCCACATCTGCGTAAACCCAACTTCATCACAGCAGGCCATCTGTTACAGAGCAATTAGTCCTACAGGTGTGTTTGTTGCCAAATTAGTTACAACTCCAGTTGTTCATTAATGACCATATCTGCCCGCAAGCGGCTATCTGTGGTTTTCCTGACTCTCATGAAGGACAATTTCCATGACATTAAAACACTGAATGGCACAGAAAGAACATAACTTTCATTTGGGTAATGCATTACTTGAAGCCTTTTATACATAGTTAAATAAAATAACAGTGGCACAGATATAATATCTAACGAAAAAGTACAATCACAAACTATATATAGTGCTTTAAAAAAAAAAATTGGAGTTTTCTTAGGTTTGCTTCCAGTAGCCAATGTACTGTATTTGTTTTATACAGACTGGGCAGTTGTGGCCCCTACATGTAACAGTTCTACAAGTCATCTAAGTTTCAAATTAGCCAATTTATGGCTATGAGTGAAGGAGAAAGCAGTCCGACTAGAGATGTTGATCTTTGTTGTATTACACCAAATGCTTAGCTATGTGAGCTGTGAAGATTACAGAAATAATGAAGAAATGGGTAACATGAGTTACATCCTATCTAAAAGTATGTAACTGTTACGTGTCAAGCCAGATTTTTACTCTACTGTTGTTAACCAGCGAAGCAGAAACAAAGGCCTACACACAATGTGGTACCTCCACACTACACTACAGGATGATATACATCATTGTACAGTATATCATTGATGAGGCAATCATGGTTATTCACAGCCGAAGAGTAAAGTGCTGCTGAGCCCGACGCTGGGAGTTACTAAGCAGCTAGTGCAACGCTTGGAGACGGAAAGCTGTCAAAGCACTGGATGTGTGTCGTTTGCCCTTAAACAGCATGTCTAAACTTGGTGCCTAATTCTCGGTTGGGCTGATGCGTTGTTTGGCCATCTAACGCAATACATTTCACGAGTTGTATTCTTTCCGTCAGCAAAACCCAGACATCAGTTTCACATCTAATGGTTTAAAGTGATGCAGTTTTAGGACTGGTTTGGCCTTTATTAAATCGCATTTACGAGTGGTACATAAAGACGTCAAACTGAAGTAAACATACATGTATATTTTTAACACCGGAGCGCAATTTTTGTATCTGTTTTGCCAGATACAGAATGTCAGCTAAACTACTCTTGTTGGCCCCATAACACAAATTAAAAACTGTCTGACCGATATCCACATTCCATGATTGTGCAGTTGAAAGCTAATCGCACTACAGGAGGCCGATTTGTCTTACAGGCGCTTCAGTCTTTGTTTTTGTTTCTTTTACCTCTGATGATTCATAAGTAATGGTTTTTGTTTCTGTATGTATTACAGGTACATCCTTGGTAGAAATATCAGGCTTCTCTCCTTCTGCAATAGTACCAAAAGTGATGATCTCTGTTTTCACAAGGGGCGACTGAGAGCAGAGAAAGAATGGCATGTTTAATACAGTAATGACATCCTTATACTTAGAGTACTAAATATTACATTGGCATTTAGTAAGCATGCTCACGGTTTAGGGAATACACAGGAGGAATAGGAAATGGAATAGACTGTGAGATTTAACTCATTTAGATTTAAAGGAAACTAAACCAAAGATAAATTAATTTATTGTGGATTATTTGTCAGCTATTTAAAAATAGAAAGTATGCCACGATCAGGGTATTATTGCACATTGAAAGGCTTATTCTATAGTCCAGCAATACACATATAAATGTGCTACAGCGTCTAGTTGCCATCTTTTGTAACTGAGCAGTTTGATCAAAGCGGCAGCTTACAGTACAATACGCCATTTGATCTATCCATGTTATGCAGCCTTTCTATAAGCCTTTAAGGATAAAACTGTCACCAGGTTAATATTTGCTTTTTATGTTCTCACAGCATCACGTTCTCTCCTGATACTATTTGCCCTGGAGAGAGCATTTAATAAAGTGGTCTCTCTGCAGGAGAGCTGTGAGCCTAGAGGAAGCTGGTCTGGGGGGAGAACATGAGTCGACATAGCAACATGACAGCTATATTACTTACTCTATTATCTCCACGGTGACAAAGGCAAAGAGGAACCAATACTTAAGGTATATTTTTAAAGCTCAGTCAGATATAATTGCGAGTTAAAGTACTAGCCAATCAGCTTCTGCCTTAAGGTGTCCATACACTTATCCGACTTGTCCTAAGTATAAGTCGGACCCAATCACCTAAGCTCCCCTGGCAACTCACACACGATCTGGCACTTGATGTGCCATTTTTACATGAAATAAATCACATGATGAATGCAGGAGGCAGGAGAATGTTAAAAAAAACACATTTAAAAGAAGGGGTGGCTGCTTATTGGCGGAGAGACCTCTCTCAGCCAATCACCTGCAGAATGAGGAGAGCGCCTCTTCTGCACAATTAGGAGCTGATTGGCTGGCTTTGTTAAATGTGAGCTTTAGGATGGTATCCGATTACCCATGATCCCTGATAGCGATTAGCAGATGGCAAAGCAAAATCCCTCAGAGCAGCCCAATTGCAATGGCTGGAAATGCAGAGGTTGCACTGAATCTGTGTGTTTTTGGGTGAAAATGTGTTCCCTCCCCCCCAATCTTATTGGTTAGCCCAATGTTTCTTTGGGCTAATTGAATACCCCAGTAAGTGTTAAATTTGTCTTTAGCACAGTCAGCTTGGATCCTCATAGTAGAATAACTATTCTTATTTTATTTTTATGAAAGCAGTTTATTTTTCAAGTTAGTAAGGATTAAATAAAGCAGCACTGAGAGAAGCTGGTACATAGCACACAAAGCCTTGCAGGTGCATTCCTTTATCATGCATAAACTCTACTGCTAAATGTATAATAGTGCATTGCTTTACTATATACCAATGATTGACCAAAAGACCAAGAGGTAAATTTACTAAAAGTAGAATTTAGGTCTATTTGAAATAGCCTAAAATAAAGCCAACAGCCCCACAAAATTGACAACAGTGTTTCTATTCCAAGTAGCAAAAATGTTAGTTCCTTTCTGTTTTCTATGGTGCATTGACTTGTTTCGGAACTTTTACATTTATTTCCCTCAATAAAACAAAAATGGACTCAAAGGGGACTTAAAATGGACTCAAAATCAACAAAAGCATTTATTTTGGCCAAAACAAGTCCCATGCACTGTATTACCCACAAACACCTTCATTTTTTTTAAAGCATTGCTGTGCCCTTATAAGCCATGACTTATATAGCCTTAGTGCCCCAAATGCTTGTCTGCCATGTTTTTTCCTATAACATTGAGGTTTAAGACAATAGTTCTATTGAAAGTGATGAGTTTGGGCCAATTTTTGGTTCTACTGAGGTTCCATTTTCAAATCCAATGTTAGTAAATTAGCTGTTCCTATTGATGTGTATGGGAAAGTATAGATTATCTATTTGAAGTTCTATTTGAAGTTCTATTTGTGTGTGAATTCAAATTTCTGGTTATTTTGAGGCGATAATTAGTTGAGTTTGCCTTTAGTAAATATCTGATTGTCAAATGCACCACTAAACCCCCTTAAAATCACCCCAAAATAGACTGAAACTGAAAATCGACCAAGCACTTCTAATATAAAAATACAATCTATTACCAAAGACTTTATAACGTGTTATAAAAGATAATATAACATAATATAAATATAAGTTCACCCTCCAGTAACCTATTTAGGAAAGTCTAATGGAGGAGAGAATTATATTCCCAGGTGATAGGAGAAGGAGAATATTCCCATATAATACAGTTTGTAACGGATCTGAATTTTAATGCCTAGAGAATACACCTTCTAAACAAAGCAATAGCAGCAGCAAGCAGACCATAATGGGATATTTACAGTAAAAAGCCCTGTGTAGCAAAGGTATGAATGATCCATTAGCATATACTGTATAAAAGCAAAAGAAATAAAACACTTAAGTCTGTATAACCAGTTACCTCCTCGTGAGGCTTGCCATCCAATAACTGTGAGTCATAAGTCTTTGCATCATGCTGATCCTCCTGAGCATAACTAGCTGCAGTAGCATCAATAGCCCCATCTTCCTCACTCCCTCTCAAGCCAGAAGCAATGATTGCGTTTGCCTGAGCTGCACCATCTAAATGATCTGCAGCAAGGTGAGCGGCATGCGCGTTTGCATGCATGTTCCCCGTCTGCTCCAAACTGATTATCCCCTGCACAACCTTCTCTTTTGTTGCCTGCTCTGTGTCCTCTTGTACAGTTCTAATGCCACTCGACTCCCATTCTGTTTTTGTCTCAATTTTCTGCAAGGAGAATGGGGCATTATTAGGCAAGCAGTAACTACGATGGGTAACACAGAATATGGTCATAAGATGCAGCTGCACAGAGCATGGGGTTCTGCGTATATTTTTCATCAATTTAAAATATTTCACAAATGAATAGTTATACATACCTTTGCAAATATATACATTAAAATAGAATTATGGGACAATTATAAAAAGAAAATGACAAAATAGATTTACTGAATTTTACGATATATGAAATATAAGCAAATATATGTTACATAAGGGCTAAACCAAGACAGAACAAATTGTTTTGAAAACAAACAGATTATGAGAAAGCATTAATATATAACCATGAACATTGTCTGTGCCTATCAGATCCTTTTTCATGGAAAATACACCTATTTTTATTTTATTTTTATATTGTCCTCCAATAGACAGTACAATATACTCTGCAAATCATTGTTATTACGTATTTGTATTATAGATTGTAAGCTTGGCCCTCCTACTTCTATGTTTGTTTGTTACTACCCAGTTTTTTTTATCACTTTCAAATTGTAAAGCACAAAGGAATATGCTGCGCTATAAAAGAAACTGTAAATAAGTAAATAAATACATGATTACTGAAACTGAATATTGTCTATCAAGGGCTGTATTACTGGATGAGTAAGAACAGAGAATCACTCAGAGTGTCTTTTCACTTGATAAAAAGGGGCAATGCTATGGAAATATGGACATACAGGACAAAACATAAAGACAACACAGGTACAAGATGGCGTCACTATTAGTCAGTTGAAATGCTTCTTTTGGTTATACTGGAAAATTAGTTATTTGAATTAAAACAATGTTGGGCAAGGTTTCCCTCATTTGCATATAAAGCCATGATAATATGTATTTAATTAAATTATCACAAAATATCTCAATATCAGAGTTACTATAATGGTAATAAGGCTACTTATCAGCCATAAATGATGTTTTATCCATAATATGGTTAAACAAAAATGTACGAACAGTAAAAATGATACTGTTACCAAAAAATGTACATTTTACTCATTACCCATTTGGTTATCACTTTATTAGAAAAAAAATATGTGGTTACACAAATTGTCCTCAGATGTATCCCCAGGATGTCCCCACCTAAAACATTGTTAACATCTAAAGTTAATTCTGGAAACTGAATTCATCAGTTTTGTCTAATGAATGGTGATTCTGTTACTGACTTTGAAATTAGGCTGATTTAACGTAATATACACAAGATAGCACATACGCTATTTTGATAGTATTTTTAATGGTTTTTTTTTTATGGGCCGTTGGGTTATGAAGATTTGTTACCATTAGTTCACACATTAATGGTGGCAGTTGTAGCTAGAGCTTATCAAAAGGTGATTCCATTGCCGATACCAAAGAACAATTTTATTTTATAGAAACGTAAACTAGTTAAGGAAAAATGAGCAAAGATTTGCAAATCACATCATCATCATCATCAATGAAGGCTAATATGAAAGAATATACCTCCAGGACTACAATAGACCTAAGTGTAACCTGCTCAGAGATAAAAGTAACTTGCTATGATAAATACAACTCTAGGTAGATATAAGAAGCTCAGTCCCACTGGCCAACTCTACTGCTGCAGTGGGCAGGAGGACAGACACTCATAGAATGGGGCTTTACATTAAACTGCATACAGTATGCTAAGGTATGTCTGTGTATGCTGCTACAAGTAGAATATGTCTCTACTGTAAACATTCAACGAAACATGAATGATAAGGTACAGTTTTGAGCTGCACATTTGTAACAAAGGACCGTCAAATTAAGTGGAGGAAGTGACATTATCTATATTTACAAATGTTTTGAGTAGATTCATAAACTGTGGAAACAGAGCACTAAAGCTTGACAGATATAGCATTTTATTTTTCCCTTCCTTTTCATTTTATGTTCCATTAAATGCAAAATGTTTTGCGATAGAATTTCCATTACATGGCATCAAATAGTCAGGAAGCTGCATAATTTTATCCTGGAAGCTATATTCACCATATATATAGTCAGACACATTTTATCTGTATCATTTTTGACAAAACTATCTAAATGGTTTTAAGTGTAGCAGTGATTGTAGCCCATTGATACAAAGATGGCAGTGTCACGTTAGCCTCTTCTCTCTGTGTACATTTTTAAAAGCACAAACAAATTGCAAGCACAAGTTCTATATAACAGCTAATAAGCACATCCAATCATCAGCCACCTGAGCCCAGTTCTCTGAAGTAGCTGTAACCCCTTCTATGAACTCAGATGGCTTTCTCGTAGATGCTAACAAACTGTAGATATCAGAACCATCCATGAGTTTGTCACCAGAGGATTGTTTGGTCTAAACAGACAAAGAAATTAAAAGTCATATTGAGAGGACAGAGACACATATAAAAGGCAGAAACAGGGGAATAGACAAAGAGACGCAGCAGGGATAACAACAGACACTTGACATAAAGATGGTAGACAATAATAGGGAGAAAGAGTGTTGTGAAATGTGGCCATTCAGTAATGGTTATCAGTTTACGGTAATTTGTGAATTAACCCTTTGAGTGCCAACGCTGCTGCGAGAGATGTGGAAAATATCCGCTAAAAAATGCCAGGGCCGTAGTCAAGGAATATAAATCCCATTTATATAGTTATTTGCCGGCAAATGATCTGAAGTCAATTAGTTTACTTAACCCTTTGAGTGCCGACATCTCTGTGAAAGATGTGCAACATATCCGCTAAAAATGCCAGCGACACTCACATTTGTTATATAAATTCAAATAAAAAATGTTGTGTAACAAAGATTACATTTTCAATATAAGGTAAACATTACAGGCCATTATGATAAATAAAAGTGTTTGCTTGCCAGTTTCCACACCTATATTGACAAATTTACTTGGCACTCAAAGATTAAAAAAATATATATATATATAGTCGATGTGAGCGAGGCTTTAATTTTTATATTTCTATTTTGCACATTTTCAAAACAACATTGGCACTCAAAGGGTTAATAAAGAATCATAGTGCATATAGGGATCAATCCATTTGTAGGTGTGAGCATGTGTATGTGTAATACCGCAAGAGCCAGGGGGTTACATAAGATGTCCTTAAGGCTGGCAAAACCAACTCAGCAGAGTTATGCAAAGCAGGGAAGCGCCACTGTGCTAAGTGTGAAGTGCGGCTCCCCATGTCAGGTCCCTCTGGCTCCTTCCTTCATATGCGCTACACTTGTCAAGCTGTATGTCAGGCAGCAGTGACGGCAGCTTGAATCTGCATGGTCTCCAATCCACCATGGGGATCTCATGCATAAGTGCCACACTACTCCCCCTCTCTCCTCCCCTCCTGTGGACATATATGTATTGTCTACTACCTGTGGGGATTATGTGTTGCACTACTACTACTGTGGGCATTATGAGTGGTATTTCTAGTGTGGCCATTAAATGAAAGCGGAACTACTAATGTGGACATTATGTGCATAAAGGACACTACTGTGTTAATTGTGTATAAGAGGCACTACTGTGTAGTGTAAGATACACTACTATGTTATAATGTAAATAAGATTGTGCTACTGAGTGGCATCATTTAAATTAATTGTACTATTAGGTGGCAACAGCACTTCCTCGTGAGGCTACAAAAATGTTGTGTTCCTTTCTTACTTATGGAAGGGAGCAAATGTATCATTTGTATGGGTGCTCTGAACCCCCTAGCACTGGCTCTGGATGTCCTACTAGGTGTGTGAAGGAGGTTGCTGTTCAAACCTGAGATTTTCATAAGAACTTTTTTGTGACAATATCTTGATATTTATATTATGGGTTTGTAGAGAGATAACTGAAACAGCAAGAGAGAGAGTGGAAGGTGGAGAGGGGGGAGGGGGAGTGGCAATTACAGGCAAAGCAACTAGCCACCTGCCAAAAGATAGGTGCAAAATAGATATATTGTGTTAATTATTATTTGTGAATTATGTAAAAATATAGCAAATACTGTACTCATTTGTAGCACTTGCAAAATCACAGGAATATAGGAGTGTGTCAGTCTTGAGAGAGAGACAAAGAGTGAAGAGATGCTCAACACACAGCAATACTCATTAACAGGGTAACTGTACAACAAATGATGGTATCAGGGAAATAAGCCATGAAAGTTAAGGACATGACAAAGGTTAGGAAAATAAAACCAGCCCCTCAGTATAGCCTGTAAGAAAAGCTGGAAAGCAGAGGGCCCTATTCAACAACCTAATTTAAAGTTTTTTAATTTACATATTTTTTTGGTAGTGAAGAGTTATGAGTGATATACAATGTGGTACTCAACCAGTTGTTCTAGAATGGACTTCCAAAAAATGTATTGACGTCGTATTCATTTAACACCACTGCAAACAGAAACAGTCCTTTGTACAGTTATAGCCAAATATGTACATTATTAGACCCACAGCCATCGATCGGGAACTTTGTTAGTTCTTGTGGTGTGCATTGCTGCTAATGCAACACACTGCAAGCTTCACTTTTGTTTCATTTTCTAACTATAACGAATCATATAAGGAGCAGAACAATAACTAACTGTAAAAATAAATAAATATATATATATATATATATATATATATATATATATTTTCTAAGAGAAGAAAAGAGGAGCGCTCCAAATAGTGCTTTATCTTTTTTTGTTTTTCAGCACAATAAAATATCCGACAGGTACACTTCAAAATAGCATCACGTACCGCAATGAACGGTTAGGCACAACCGCGGGTGATAAACAGCATGAATCAAAGCTGACAAGCAGCAGGATAGCAGGATGACTGGATACAAGTGCTCTCACCACTTTCTCCAACACGGAGTTCAGACCGACGCCAGGCCACGCCCCTACGCGTTTCGTCACGAGGACTTCGTCTTCGGAGCCCTCTGACGAAGTCCTCGTGACGAAACGCGTAGGGGCGTGGCCTGGCGTCGGTCTGAACTCCGTGTTGGAGAAAGTGGTGAGAGCACTTGTATCCAGTCATCCTGCTATCCTGCTGCTTGTCAGCTTTGATTCATGCTGTTTATCACCCGCGGTTGTGCCTAACTGTTCATTGCGGTACGTGATGCTATTTTGAAGTGTACCTGTCGGATATTTTATTGTGCTGAAAAATAAAAAAAGATAAAGCACTATTTGGAGCGCTCCTCTTTTCTTCTCTTAGAAAATCCACTACCTGAGAATCCAGGTGCCCGCAAGGGTAATTTGAGGAAGCTGCCGGTCTCATATGACCTGAAGTGCTGTGATATTCTGTGTGGAAGAAGCCAGTTTTCATTCCTGCTATAAAAAGAACAAGGACTTGCGCGCTAATTGGACTTTTCTATATATATATATATATATATATATATATATATGTATATATACACACACATATATATATATATATATATATATATATATATATATATATATATAGATTCCAGAAAAACCGCACACTGTCCCAATCCGTTTAATAGGGTGCAGGGTCACATAGACATAATATATTGGATGGTTTAACCCTGAAGTCAAACAAATGAAATCCGCACACCAGCTGAATAAATTTTAAAAGAGTGTATTGAGCATCATAGTAGAAAAAAAACACATGGCATCATATTGGCAGACAAAATATGCAAAAAAAGGTCCAGGTATAACTTATCTAGCGTAGCTCCACCAAGGAGACCTGCGACCGGCCATATAGCCCAGATACCCTGGGTATCTGGGCTATATGGCCGGTCGCAGGTCTCCTTGGTGGAGCTACGCTAGATAAGTTATACCTGGACCTTTTTTTGCATATTTTGTCTGCCAATATGATGCCATGTGTTTTTTTTCTACTATGATGCTCAATACACTCTTTTAAAATTTATTCAGCTGGTGTGCGGATTTCATTTGTTTGACTTCAGGGTTAAACCATCCAATATATATATATATATATATATATATATATATATATATATATATATATATATATATATATATATATATATATATATTTTTTTTTTTTTTTTTACTTGCTAGTTAATTACATATAAGAAAACATTTTCAGGATAAGGGGAATTGGCAATATTTAATTTATAATCTAAATTGAGTACTGGTTTGCTCTCCTCTCCAATAATCTGTTCTCCTCCAGGGCATAGGAAACATCTTTGCACAACATGTTTCTGGTCTCCTTGCTTGCACAAAGCTTTCAGAGACTTTGTTGAATAGGGCCCATAGCTGTTAGATCTGGGAAATTGCTAGCTGAAGCACACATTTTATTGAAATGGCAAGCTGCTACATTAATATATATTCAGTTATGGGATTTTTATGTTCAGTAATAAAGCATTACAATGCCCGCTTTGGTTGCAGCACTGATAAAAAAAACATAAAACAAATAAAAGTTGCCTGGCAGCATAAAGCTAAGGCGCAAGTGAAAGGAAGGCAATTGTGAAGCGGGGGATGCCTGCAATTCATGCTTTAAATTGTCAGGATGCGGGACAAAGTCATCGCCACTTGTTACCACCACTTTGGATGCAGACGATTCAGTGACATAGTGAGCAGTAGCTATTGTAAACGGTTGATCTCTTGTATATCGCCATTCAGAAAGCTTCCTATCTTTCCAACCTGGATCTTCTGTTTTAATGATTTCATAATCTGTATATCCTGCACTCTTCTCAGAGATCACACCTTCAGTCAATTTCACTCCCATTTCTACATCCTGGACCTTTTTCAGACCGTCTTCTATGGGGCTAGTCAGTTGAGAGTCTGATTCTTTAATAGTCGCCAGTGACTCTGAGACTCTTCGCATTATGGTTGGTCCCTCTGAGACTTTCTTCCCCTTGTCATCACTAATGGGTTCTAGGATCTCATACTCTCCTGCAACTGCAGTGATTTTCACAGACTCAGAAATGTCCTTTTGTGGTTTTCGACTCTCGTCAACAGTCGATGGCAGTGAAACTTTATCGCCTTCTTTACCTTTACTTGTCATTGTCACAATTCTGCCAGACACAGCGTCATAAGACTTTCCTAATGTATACATTTTCTGTCTGCTTTCCTCCTCTCTTGCTTTCATTTCCATTTTCAAGGCATCCAGACTCGGCGTTGCAATAGGACTGGTTTTAAATGTTCCGGCTGGTTTGTCACTGCTCACAGTAGTCACCTTGTAGGTGATCATGCTTTTTGTTTCGCCATCAACTACCTTAGTGGGTACTTTGTCTATAATTACCCAATCCTCAGTGCCCTATATGTAAGATATAAAATCTACATTAGGATCATCAGTCCTTGATTCAGACTTTGTGGAGCTGTACTAGAATAGGGTGTGGACTGAAAGGTCACTTCACAGTGCCCAGGTATATAATCCATAGGTCAACACCAAAAGATCGATATGAAATAGGTTCACATGGTCAAAAGGTCGACCCAAGCAAACTGTCAGCATGGAAAAGGTCGACACATGAAAAAGTCGACTTGTATTCCCTGTTTTTGTGCCAATGTCGATATGTTGACATGGACCCCCAATTAGTGTATACGCTTGACATTTTTTGGGCCTGGTGCTTCGCTTTGCTGATGCTTCACTCGGCACACTTTACCATTCCCATCTGTAGCCCACGTTGATGGTAAAGTATGAAAAAGTCCAAATAAATGTAAAATATTGCGAAAAATTCATGTTGACATTTTCATGTTTCAACCATTGTCATGGCGACCACTTGTGTCAACCTTTTGTCAATGCCGACTTATTGCATATCCACCTAGTGCATGTCGATCTTTTGGTGTCAACCTATTGGCTGTCTGCATAGACACTGTAGACCTTTCAACCGCTTCCCCTAGTATAGTGTATATCTAGGTTATTTGATACAATTTATAGTGCACAGATTTAGTCCTACTATGAAATACACTAGGGACTCTTAGCTAATCCTCGTTCAATATTTATTTAGCTGTATTTTGTGGTATGATTCACAAAAGGTTGGTTTATAGTTACTATGGAGGATTGTATCTAGATTAAATGAATAAAAAATAACCTCTGGGGATGATGGGATAGTTTTCTGCATAATGATTTGATGAGAAGTAGCCACAGGACTGGTGGCTCTTGCTTCCTGAAGTTTCTTCACTATGTCCCCTGGCTAGTGGAGAAAAAACCAATAAGAATCCAAGAATCAGAAGCATTCTACTTGAATTCAAATGACAGCAGCAGGTTCAATGGAGCAGCAAGTTCAACCAATGTACATGTCTAAGCATTAATTCATGTATGTACTTAGCACCACTAGACACAGTGCAAGAACCCTCTGTGTTTACAGTGAGTACAGCCTTACCGATTTACCATACATTGTACCATGACACATAACTAGGGCAGTTATGGTCAGCCATTTTGTGGGCTGAACTATATACCAATGTAACCTAGTAATTCATATCTATTGCTGCATTTTCATGCGTATTGGTTCAGCCCACACAATGGGCCTTATTCGAGTTCACTCTTTCAGACAAAATCCTTCTTAGATGGACAAAACCATGTGCACTGCAGGGGGGCAGATGTAACTTGTGCAGATCTAATTAGATTTGGGTGGGGTTTTACTTCAAAGTGAGATCTATATTGCAGTGTTAAAATAAAGCAGCCAGTATTTACCCTGCAAAGAATCACTAAAAAATCACCAAATCTATTTCTATCTGCACGTTACATCTGCCCCCCTGCAGTGCACATGGTTTTGTCCATCTAAGAAGGATTTTGTCAGAAAGAGTGAACTCGAATAAGGCCCAATGGTTGGATCTATTGTCTGCAGGCAAAGGTTTATTAAAATGGAAAAATATTTATATTTATATTTTGCTAGTTATTTATTTATCATCAGCAGTTCCCTTTTATGGGAGATATGTAAATTATAAATACTTTTGTTTAGAGGGGTGTTTTACCTCCCAGCAGCTGGCAGATGTTAACGTTATTTATCAGTGGAGGCTCTGACAATAGATTACCTGTATATAAATGGCCATTGTCCAGGACCTCCCAATTTGATTTAATGGGAGCCACACTATTGAAACACTGTGTACAGTGGGAATTGCATACATGCTAGACAAACTTACATCTAATAGACATTCAATCTAGGGTGATTGCAATAGATTGGTGAAAGGACACCAAATCAGATTGTATTGAGGAAAATGGATCCATCTCATTCAATCAGCATTTGTTTGTAATGTATACATGGCATCAACTACTGAGTGATGCCATACCATGTTTCATACATGTAAAATTCAGTACCAACCTCAACAGAGAAACAAAAATAAAAATGATTGAAAATAACAAATGTGAATTATTGCTTAATGTAGACACCAAATCTAATACATGAAAATTAAGCAACAGAAATAAGTGAAAATTGAATATTCAAATGATATACTGGGACCTGATTATAAATCTGGTAGTAAAGCAAAAAGTAGCTGTGCATCTTGGAAATACATTTATTTGACTGCATGCAAGGTAAATACTGGCTGCATTTGGATGTAGCCTTGAATTGCTGGGCAGCTTTGTTAGTTTCCCATTTATTTTTAAGTTTGAACATGTCTCTCTCATATCTAAATCTCTGCACATTTTACATCACCCGTGCCTGTATTGCAAAATGGGTTTGCCCAGGCACAAAATGTCTTGGTCTTTTCTGCTTTACTCCCACCTGAGGCTCAGGCCCCACAGTGTTTGCAGAAATGATTCAGGCGATTTCATCTTTTAAATTGTACTGTCAAGGATCAAAATAGATTTATTTGGACATTTTTACCACTGGCCAACAAACATACAGTATTTAAAAAAAATCATATATAAACAACCCTTATATTTTTTTTCTTAATGCATTGCAGCAAAAAAAAAAAAAAAACAGATAATAATACAATATCTAATTATTGACCCCATTTGTGACAAGTGAAATAAAGAAAACCCTGGTACTTCTTTACTTTCACGGCGCCACTAGATAGGACAGATAGGACAGATAGGACAGATAGGACAGATAGGACAGATAGGATAGGATACGATTTGTATGCGATTTGACATAAGATATCGCATAAGATATAGGATAAGATTTACTATCCATTTCATTACCCCACTATCCACTAGGGCGTGGAGTGAGAATAGAATAGTGTGGCGAGCGCAGCGAGCCACCGAGCCCGAAGCGTGGCGAGCGCAGCGAGCCCCGCGAGGGGACACGGAATGTATTTTATGGAATTGCATGCAAATGGCATGCGATATTGGGGACTTGCTTTCAAACAACATCCGTGTCCCCTCGCGGGGCTCGCTGCGCTCGCCACGCTTCGGGCTCGGTGGCTCGCTGCGCTCGCCACACTATTCTATTCTCACTCCATGCCCTAGTGGATAGTGGGGTAATGAAATGGATAGTAAATCTTATCCTATATCTTATGCGATATCTTATGTCAAATCGCATACAAATCGTATCCTATCTAGTATCCTATCTGTCCTATCCTATATCTTATGCGATATCTTATGTCAAATCGCATACAAATCGTATCCTATCTAGTATCCTATCTGTCCTATCTAGAGTGGCGCCGTGAAAGTAAAGAAGTACCAAAACCCTTTGTGCAATCACTAGTCCACAGAGGTCATACGGGTGATTGCGGATTACCTGTGTACAAAGAAAAAATGGTTCAAATAATTTTTTCAAATGGTGTATCTGTACACACAGGGAGCTTATAATGTAGGCCAACATGGGGCTTCTGTACAATATAACATATGACAATGTACCACATCTGATAAGGGAGACACGATTTAAGACCCCAGGTACTTAGTATTGCCCTTTAAGAGTAGGTTCTTAAAAGCTCATACTTATGGAGACACTGTGGTCTGATGATAGCAGGACTGAACTTTCTCACCTCAATATTCGACACTGTTGGCTTAAGCACAACACTGCATCTCATCTCATGCCATGCCACTACTATGAATAAGGTGCTTGGAGCACAACAATAACAGGTTTTAGGAACCTATCCAAATAAACCATCTGAACTTGTAGCTAAAGATTCTTCTACCAAGTAATAAACATAAGAGGGAATACTTAATCAATTATTGTTGGTTTAAATGTGATTATTTACATTATTTTACATTAGAGTATTATGGGGATATTTAGTGTTCCCTTCCTTCCGTGGAAAAATATCGAAATAGCAGCCATTTCCGCAAAGAATAAATAGATTGAATTTGCATTCCATCTATTCAATGTTTTTCCCATTTTCTCTTTCTGATTTTCAGAAACAATCCAAAAGTCGTAAAAGACGCTGATCCGCAAATTCTCGTCTTTTTCCGTGGAAACGGATGCTAATTCCAAAATTAGTGGCTATCTCTGCGAAAACCGAGTTGGCTATTCAAAAAGCCAAATCTGCAAATGCGAATCCTGGCCCTTTCCATTGCGAAAACAGCCGGGATTGAATAGTCAAATCCCATTATTTCCAAAATGCTGAAATAGTGGTCAACATTGAATACCCCCCCTCTGTGGTAACAAATTCCTGCATAAGTCCACTCTGATTCCATGAATTAATTCAACCATCGAATACTAAAATAAAAAAAGGGTGTAGACAAAGTATTTTTTGGTTTTACACATTTAAACATTTTGTACCTGCGATTCTAACATAGAATAGCTTGTTCTTTCCAAAGAAGCACGTCTTTCTGCTTTTTCTCTTTCTTCTTTGGTCTGTTTGAAATGAAACATACATGTCTTTTCAAATGATTACTGATAAAAATGTATTTCTTGTCTGTATTCAGCCAGAAAAAGAACATTAATTACATCTAATTTACTGCAGACTCAGAATGTATACTAAATAGCAGTACAGAATGGGATAAATAGCCTTGTGGACACATAATATTCAATGTGAAAAGAGAACTGATATTTCTTTGGAATGTTACAGAACAATGATGGGTTAATGTCTCCGCTGTATAATATACTTGCAATTCCTGCAGGTTTACCCTTGAATGGAGCAATAGAGGTCATTGACACATTTTCTGTAAAATACATGCATCTCCTGACTGGCTATCATAGTGTAATATACAGAAGTCTCTAGCATTTGTTTTTAATATATTATAAAATTTATACATTTTAAAAGGGTTGCTTTAGAATTGGATTCATACTTTTTCCTGTGAGTTGCAGGCTGCGCCACACCCTTTGCATTTATTCGATGCAGCACTGTGAAACACTTGGCAAGGATACTAATTATTTGATTTTGTTAATGACTGGTTACCATTAAAGGAAGACTGTAAAGGCCACCATACATAAAGCCAACTTGTCCGGACCTAATTTCCCCTGAGCTCCCCCGGCAGAACTCACTTACGATTTGGAACTTGATGTGTAATTTTTTACATGGGATAAATCAGAGAGCACACTCAGCCAATCAGTGGACAACCTTTCTTTTGAAAAATTTTTACAAATATTTTGCTGCCGCTGTCTGCAGTGACCGCTCAGCATTGCCCGGACACTGCGGACTGCCCGCCCTGCACCCACATCCCCCAGGCGCTCAATGCAGCTTGTACACCAGCGCTGCACGCCCTTTCACATAGGTGTTTGCGATCGGTGAAGCACCACTGTGGCACACACCTACTGATCAGACCCAACACATCGTGGGAGCTAAAAAGCACCCACGATGTGCCGCTGATGGGTTCAATCTGTAAGGTCCGACCCGATGCGCACGGGACCGTGCATCAGGTTGGATGGGATGTCAAGCACATCTGATTTGGGCCTATTTCTTGGGATCGGGTGAAATTGGCCCAAATCGGATAAGTGTATGGGCATCTTAAAGGTCTTCCTGAACTTCTACTAAAAAAATGGCATAAATGCACTGAAATACTTCTAGATTGAAAAAAGAAAACACATTTTTCTTTTTTCAATCTATAAGTATTTCAGTGCATTTATGCCATTTTTATATAATTGTTCACAGCAGTTTATATTACTGGGAAAAAGTAGTAAACCAAGCGCAAATAAACCTGGTTGAGATCCAACCTGCTGCTGTTTATAAAGGATACTCAACCCTTTTTAACAAACTAGTTTATATTACTGAGCTGAGTTACAACATAAGATTAATATTTGGATATATATGGAGCATTTTATATTGCTATAAAGGCACATGTAAAAATAACAGAAGGACACCAGGAAGTTATAGCTGCACATTTAGTACAATTTGTAGTACAGGGTGTGGTATAATAGTTGACATTCAGTCTGCACATCAACATTGATAATGTCAGCATGTCGATACTGAGATTTTAAATGTGAGGCTAAACTGGACCCTGGGCCAAATGTAACAGGGTGTGAGAATCAGAAAGTGAGAGATTTTGGGAGAGTTTTCCCGTTTGCTTAAAGCGGCAATCATTTACACTGAAACACCAGGTTAATTTTGCTATGTAAATGATTGCTGCTTTAAGATTCTCACTTTCCGATTCTCACACCCTAATACATTTAGCCAACTACCTCTGAAGGCCCATACACACTAGGCAATTCTGAGCTCAAAGTAGCTCACTTTTGGTGTTTTGAGCTCAAAATCGCCTAGTGTTTATGAGTAGGCTGCATCATTGCTGGCAGCCTCCGTCCGTTGGCCTGTTTTACCGGCCAAGTGAACCACTTTCCACAGTCTCCACACACACAAACACACAGACCAACACAGCGACACACAAACTCACACACACAGTAAATAACTGACCTCTTCAGGCACAAGTGGTTCAATCATAGGAGATTCTTCTTGCCTCACCGAAAGTCGGACTGGGGAGGTAGAGAGCCGTTTCTCCCACTCACTGGCAGCTGCCGTGTCTGTTGAAGTTTCCAAAAATGTCCTTTTCAGCTCACTAATATTAGTCTGATGTTTCATCATATCTTCTTGATTCCTATCAAACTCCTAAATAAAAAACAAATCCCCGCAAATATTGAAATAAATATACTACTTAGCACCCTTGTAGCAAGAAAAACAAGCAACATAAATTGTCTTATTGACAGGAGTTACAAAATCTCTGTCATGAACATAAGGATATTCTTTTAGACCTTGCCCTTAGCGTTGTTTCATATACAATGCTTGAGGGTCTGTAATGCTTGAAGGTCTTTGTTCTAAAGTTGCTTGGTATTCCAGCCAGGGTGATAAAGATAAAGGAAAAGAAGATAGGTTAGTATCAGGCTTACCAGGTATAACTAGCTGTCACTAGAGTCACAAAAATACAGCACAATCTGGTGAAGAGTGAGACCTCAAAGAGTACTACCATTGCAACGTGTGAACTTATATTGTGAATACCAATAAAACAACATCAAAGTATGCAGCTAAAATGTTTTTTTTTTTATTTATTTTTTTAATCAGATTCAAAATCCAACTAAAACATTTTCTATGCATAAGTGAAAAAGAAAACACTGAAAGTCCACTTGGTTCACTAGGAGGTGGGGAGCACTCAGACCATGCTAAAAATCCAACACACAAATGCATGCAGTGGTAGGTACCAATACCAACCTCTAACATTAGATTACTATGTTTGACATATACATTTTCACCCTTTATTCGCTTAATGAGACTATTCTGGAAAAGTGAAGAGAGGGAACATTAAGATACACACAAAATGTTGGACAATGATGATTTTCCACTGATGCACCACATATACCAGACGAGCACTAGACGATATAAAAAAACAGATCATGGCTGGTAAGCAATGTTTACCTGAGCTTTTGCATCTGCATCTTCTTCTTGATCCGACTGTAAGCATTATAAAATATCAAATATAGAATTGTTGTTTTTTGTAGCTTTAGATTCCCCAGTCATATCTACATGGCTGACCATCTACATGGCCGACCATAATATATATATTAAGTGTGCCGAGGGTAAAAAAAAAAAAAAGTAGTCAAGAATATCCCATACAACACAAATCAACCAAAGACATATTTCCATCACTCTGAAACCACTCATGAAATAACGGTGTTGGATGTGCTGTATTATTTTTGTTTGTGAATTGTGAACAGAGGCATTTTTCTCATGTGTGGTTGCTACAGTAACATGTTTATAACATAAACATTATATACGGCAGTACCAAGGTGTCCTCTGACTAAGCAATGCCATTATTTTATTTTGACATTATTTCATTTTCATTCTGTAAAAAAGGAAAAGCTCATTTATCTAACTTGTGTCATGGTGATAACAATTTAAGAACAGGATTAGCATCATAAAAAAAAACAAAAAAGAGTAATTCAATCACACACAGCCATCTCACGACGGTGGGAGATGGCTGCGGGACCCTATTCAATGCTGTCTTCCCCGACAGCAGTAAACAGGGTATCTCGGCAAAATGAGCCCAACTTCACAAGCAGTCGGGCTCGTTCTGCCAAGAATGGGCGGTAAGTGACGATCTCCGGTCGCAGCTCGCCTCTTCCCAGCCGCAGCTCGTGGCCACACCACCTTTTGGTCCCGCTGCAGGTGGGACATTGAATCCTGCCTGCTTGTTCTCGGTCGAGCAGACCGAGACAGGGTCACGGCTGTCTGGCCAGCGTGACAGCCGTGGCCCATGATTATATACCCCCGAAATCTGCAGTCTCACAAGAGTAAATTTCCTAAAATGGGAGTTCTATTGAAGAAGGGATGTTGCCCATAGCAACCAATCAGCTTCTAGAAGGTGTTACATAATGACAATATGTCCGCCTTGTGGAAATATCGTCCGGGATTGAATACACCCAAAGGAGTGTTAGTTTGTTGTTAATATAATTTTTCGCAATGTTCTCTCAAAGTGTGCAACTTCAGCATATGACAGTTTAAATGACAGTGCAGTGGGTAGTAGTAGTGGGTTACGTGGGTTTCCTCCGGGTACTCCGGTTTCCTCCCACAATCCAAAAATATACTGGTAGGTTAATGTCTTAAGGAGCCCATACACGGTCCGTTGTGTAGGGCTCCGTACTGTACTATGCAATGCACGCTCCCGCGCATCACATAGTACGGTACAAAAAGTGATGCACATACTTTTTGTACTAGGTACACATAGGATCTGATCGCAGTGCATGCACACTGCATGCACTAGGGATCCGATCCGATGTGTGCTAATTAAGTCCCAAACGGATCCGTTTAAATGGACCGTGTATGGGCTCCTTCTACCCTAGAATGTCTGGTTGTGCGTGTACATGTGGTAGGGAATATAGAGTGTAAGCTCCACTGGGACAGGGACTGATGTGAGTGTTTAAATATTCTCTGTAAAGCGCTGCGGAATATATGTGCGCTATATAAGAAACTGCTTATAAATAAATCTACACCAAGAGCATTAAAAGATGAGAACAATTCTAGAGTAATGAACTGTAACCACAATCACTGCATTTGGGAATACACTCTGCATTCTACACACCTCAGTGGCAGTAGTTTCACCATCAGCTGCTGTATCCGTCTGTTCACTGTCAGTCTATTTTGTTTTACAAGATACAGATTCCAAAATGCAAGCAGGAACAAAGAATAAACCCATGTTGTGAGAATGTAACAGTAATCACCTCAGCACACCACCACAGCCCCTCCTAGATTACAGTAGCAAAGAATAGCAAACAAAAAGGAAAAGCAAAACAACACAAACAGAACAGATTCTGAGGAATACGCAAGGCATATACATTCTGTGAGATCATTCAGTTTTGTGTAATGTGTGTCGTATGGACATCATTCTTAACAATATATGTATGTATGTGTGTATATACAGATCTCAAAATGCTTAGCTGTAAATAATATATTCCCCATATTAATGATAATCTGTTCTTATATCATTCTATTTTTGTTTTTTTGTTTTGGTGTAAGATATTCTTAGAACTACTATAACAGCCGCCTGACTTTCAGCTCCTCATTTGTAACAGTTTTTGTCTAGCTGCCCAATTTGTCTGCATTACCAAAAAGCCAAATTAGAACAACAACGAAAAAGAAATTGGGAACATGCTAAACTACCCTGAGTTACTTCTGGAAGACTGTTATTTTAGATGTGGGAAATAGATCTAGATTTCGTGGCTACCGTTTATGTCACAACAATCGTTAAATAGCTGTGTATTTCACTAAATATCTGTTCCATTCATTTGCATTATCTGACTATTCTGTAACAAGCTGAGCACGGCTCGTCATGCATGGGCTGCTCTGGGATTACAGAATGACTTACACAACACGTTTGGCTTTGACAATGTATATAACCAATGTAATGCAGACATGGCAGACACAGAACATGCATTATGTAATACACAATGGATAATAAGGATCAGGCACAAGCTACGTTTATGTGGAAACTCATCTAAACTGCTGGTTTTATTCAGGACAAATTTACAACTGATTTTCCTACATGAATGTTAAACCTTTTTCTATTACCACCAGGTTTTGGCAGCATTTACTCCTGTTAATGATGTTGCTTCAATTGTTTCTATAATCAATATACATTTTTATGCAAGTTATTGATCAAAAACATAATCAATAGCATGGGATGATCAGAGATACAGTACCTCAGTATGGATTTATAATGTGCACAGAAATGTGTCTCTACTTTATGATATAATATATATACATTTGTGGTGTGTGTGTAAAAGATCTACACTGTCTAGACAGGGCATGCAAACATTAGGTCGACCACTATTGGTCGACACACAATAGTTCAAGACATGAAAAGGTCGATATGGTCACAAGGTTGACACAAGCAAAAATTGTTCTAACTTTGCCATCCCAGTGGGCATAAAGGGAGTAAACATAAAAGTGTGCCCAAAGCATGGTGAGAGCATACGGTGATCATATTGACATCTGCCGACATAGACAACAAATAGAAAAAAAACACATGTCAACATTTTCCAGTGTCAACATTTTAATTGTGTCAACCTTTTGACCATGCTGACCTAATGCATGGCAGCTTTTTTGATGTGGTGACCAACAGTGGTTGACCTATTGACTGTTGAACTAGACACTGACGGCCTAATGATCCACACCCCTAAATAGACAGTCAATAGTTGACCCCATTTGGTCATACAATTGGTTGACAGGGTGAAATGGTTGAGAGGTAAAAGGTAGACAGCGTGTAAGGTCGGCAGGAACAACATGACTATGGTCGGCACCAAAAAGGTCAAGGTGGGTTTTTTTTTCCCTTGGGTGGGGGGGGGGGGGTTACTTTGTATGTTCAACCCTATCTAAGCACAGGAGTGGAAATGTGAACCCTCGCTGGCATGCTTCACTTGGGTCAGGGTCACTTTTCCCAATTGTAGTCCACATGGATAGTGAATCAAGCAAAACTTGGAAACCCGCAAAAAAAAACGTGTGTCAACCGTTGTCATGTTTGCCTTTTGAATTTGTTGACACTGTCTACCATTTGCCTGTCGACCTTTGATCATGTCGACCGAATGCATGTCAACCATATGGTGTTAATGTAGTCACTGTCAACCTATCATCCAGAAGCATTTAATTTGAGCAAGTATGAAAACCATGAACTCTATCACTGTATACCTGTCCGGCATTAGGCTTTCTATAGTAAAACAACGACTTTTCTGTATAAGTACCTATACTGTATATAGATTGTTTTCTGATTTTAAAGAACTATATTATATAACTACAATCCATTCATTCATAAGAGTACAAATAAAAACCTGCACTAGAGAAAAAGATCTAGATATTATTTGTATATGTTGTGCCTAACCCTTGTGCCTAAGGACAAAACTTCCAAATATTAGCAAGCAGACATAAATGAGGCTCTGAAAGTTGGACCAGTATGGTAGCACTCTAGCACTGTTTAGAATGAATGCACTGAACACACTAAACGTGATATGTGTTCTATGCCGAGGTACACACCTCATCATCTGAACTGTCACTCAGGTCATTGTCAATTGAGGCACTCAAGGAGACCGCCTTGGGCTCCAGGTAGCAGAGGCACATAGCCAAAGGAAAGGAGAGTGTGAGGGCATATGGCACAGAGAAAGAGGCAGAGAGCAGAAAGAAGAAGATGAAAAGGAAGCATGGTACGAGGGAAGGCGACTGGATTGGAAGGTAATGCTGTACACTTGCAGGCAGGAAATTGGCTTCAGAAATGTTAGGGAAGGAAAGATAGCCATCGTCATCCAGGAGAGAAGGAAATGAGTCTGGAAGATGCAAGGAGAAGGAAAACAGCGTCCCGCCTCTGCCAGCTTGCTGCTTATAGCTCATAGCTATCTCGTCTTCATCAGGGTATAACCTCCCTTTATGCTCAGAGTCCCGCTCAAGCTCATTGGACATCTGAATCATGCCTGCAACTGGCTCACATCCCACTGATTTACGAGCATTCTCCTTACATCTTCTACGCAAACGTGTTGAAGATGTGGAGGGGCTAGACCGTGGGGATGGAGGGGAATGAAATGAGTCAGTTGCAAAACAAGATGGCTGAAGGCAGCAAACAAGGTGTAAGATCAAAAGGACAAAAAGAAAACTGCAATTAGTTAGATGGTATTCTGCATAACATAAAAGCATAACAATTTCTTAGCTCTCCTAATCAACTAAACAACGGATTCACTGAGAACAATCAGCAAGGCATTGTTCATGCAGGATTCAAGGCTACATTCATTTATATAAATATGTTCAACAGTATTTAACATTCTTCAACAGAAGAGGGACGTGCAAAAAGAAATGCAGATGCAATTTGTTACTTGTGAGTTTGGGAGCAAATACACACATCAGCTTTTCATATCACTTAACACACACATTATTATTAGTAACACAAACAATAGGGACTGTGCTTCCCACACATCTTTATCATTGTTTAACAATAAATACATCATAAATCTGCATGCTATCTAAAATGATTAGATAATAATTCTGGGGTACCCGACCACAGCCCTCAAGGTACACTAAATGGTCCAGGTTTTTATAATAGCCATACTTGGGGACAGGTGACGTAATTAATACCTCAGTTATTTTGACATAATTTCGACCCCTTCTACACCGCACAAAAATACCGAATTGCTGGTCAGTGTAAACGGGTAACCCGGGTCCTGTTGACACTATAGGGAGGATGCAGCGTCAGCTCCAAGTGCTGCCTCCCCACCCCGATGCCGCGCCGCCACTCCGCCCCCCCTGTGTGACCATCAGAGACACGGCTTATTGACGGGTTGCTAAGGGGAGCTTCACCTTGCAAATGTTGGGTTGCTCCTGGGATGGACCCGATGTGAAAGCGGTATATGTGTGCTCACACATGGATATAACATTAAGCTGCACTGTTAGTGTGCCTCAAGGACCGAGGTTGGGAATTATGGTCATAAACCAGGTAAATAGCACAAATATGCTATAACATATTAGAAACAATAAGATATTCAGATTATCGAGCGTAGAGCATATTACTGTAGCTTTACTGAGAATAGTGCAAATTAGACCAAGGAGTCTAATTAGTGAATAGCTAATTGATTGCTGTGGTTATAGCACATTTCTGCTATTTAAACAATTTATAAAGCGCAGCTGCATATTTGTACAGACAACACGTTATCAACTATGTAAAACAAAAGACCACATCATTTATTTTGAAACAATTTGAAAATCACGAAATCCCAAATTACCTAACTTTTCCAGACAGCACCAAAAGTAAAAATACATGTTTAAATGCCCAACAACTAATTTATCAGTCAAGTATAGTACAGTATTATCGCATTTTTGCCTTGGATTCGCATATCTAATGAGGTGCGTGTTCCGGCAAGAAAAGTGCGACTGAGTGCGATAATGGGCGAATTTTCGGCATGAAAATGTGCGAATTTGAGCTTATGTGCGATTTTGGGTTTGTATTAAAATAAAAAAAATTGCGTGGGGTCCCCCCTCCTGAGCATATACAGCCCCGGGCTCATTGAGCCGGACCTGGTTCCAAAAATACGGGGGACAAAAAGTGTAGGGGTCCCCCGTATTTCTGAAACCAGCCCCGGACTCTTGGACCGGTCCTGGTTCCAAAAATACGGGGGACAAAAAAAACCCCACATTTTTTACCACAGAACCCTGCACAGATCTCAATGATCTGTGCAGGGTTCTGGCCAACTCGCATATCAGAACCTGGTCTGATTTTTTGGCGAATTTAAGACACATTTTCCAAATTCGCATCTCATTAAATATGCGCATTGTATACTTTTCAATGGGAAAACATCTGGATGCGAGTTCCGGCGCGAGTTAAAATCGCACTTTGTAAAACCACGATTTCGCTGCAAAATCTGCTATTTTTGCCGTTTTTTGCATCTCATTAAATATGCGAAAATGGGAACACAACTCTCATCCCATAGAATGTCACCCCTAGGCTCAATGCAGAGCTGGTGAGCTGCGATGAGTGGTGCAGCATCTTTTTTGCTGAAATGCACACTTTATTTGCAATCAGATGTGACAAAACTACTTCCTGAGACTGCAATGATTAATTTAATATGCAACACTTCATATCTGTGACTATAAACGTTACTTGTTTTTACATGAAGATATACAATTTATATACTGTACATCTATAGATGTTTGCAATTTTATGTAAGCTGTTCTCAATAATAGTCATCATTACAATAAAGGTTTAGAATTTAAGGATAATCAGGGCTATTCAGCAGGATAAGACTTGTTACTAGCAGCCATATACAGCAGGGTAAGTCCTACTCTTTTTAGAAACACCGGTTGTACATTAGGTATACTTGAATTAGGCCCCTACAGATGTAGCCATGCTCATCTCTCCTACCTATGGTGGTTGGCCCAAAACAGTTTAGGCGTGTCGCAGTGTGGTGAAGCATCGCGCAACCTGGCAAGTGTGGCGTATGGCTTTGCCGGGGAGTTTACTGCTTATGTTCATCCACCAGATGTCGCTATTGAAAACCAATGCGCACGCGTGAGGTCTCCAATGTAGTACAGCAGTATAGTCTAAGAACTACTTTATCATATTGTAAAAACAATATGCAGCAGTCAATCATTCTCGGCCCGTCACCATGTTGTACAGTATTTATGCTACGTAGACGCTCATTCAGCCCCATGGACTCAGTGGGGAAATGTATGCCGAGCTTAGCTCCGTAAGAGTGGGCTATATGCTCGGCATACATTTTCCCACGAGTCCCTGGGGCTAAATGAGTGTCTACGTAGCATAATTACTTTACAACATGGTGATGGGCCTAGACTATCGGCCACAAGGGACCCCCGCCCACCACCACCCAGCAGCATTTACATTACTGTAAATACACTTTTTAAAATAAAATATTTTTGGATACATTGTGACAAACCCGAACATAGCCCTGAGCGCCACTGGCATTTACCGTTACCGTCAGCACTTGGTCCCCCCCCCCCCAAAGAATCAATTATTTGAACCCCCTCATGCAGCCTGGAAGCTCACTGCAAACAAGCTCTGCACCTCCCTCTCCATCAGCCTCCATTGCTTCATTGTATATAAAGGGACAGTTGGGACCAGGCGGTAATGGGGACAGAGTAAGAAAATCTCATACAAAACAGCTCTACAAAGTCAGACATACTTAGAGCTGGATTGTTTGGTTTAGTTATAATCGGCAATGATTAAATTAACATACGTGTACAAAATAAGAGCAGATTTGTAATAATCCTTTTATACATTATTTCTATCATTACAAAATATTCTTTGATTTGTCAAAATAGCTCATATACTCTATGTGTAATTTTTAACATTTTCCCCATATAAATGCATGTTCTGCACACCGGAATGCCATTAAGATGATATCTAGCATGGCTATATACTCTATGTAATTGCAATTTTATCTGCATAAAAAAATGTTCTCTTACAGTGTTTTCCATCCAGTCAGTGTAACATTATGTGTTATGTGTTGTTTTCATACAGTGCAGCAATAATACAGCCACTGGGACACATAGCTAAGGGCACTGATGCTATTTTTGGGCCAATCACTATGGTTTCAAACAATTGTACAATACCAGCTGTGATATGTCATGTCCAGCATCTGGCCGGCATTAGGAAAGAGCAGTCTTTCAAGATGGTACTTCTGTTTTACTACCAGTATTTTATATTGGTCTTATCCTATTTGTTTTCTATAAGCCCTGGAATCAGAGCTTGCTCCATGCAATAACATAATTTATTTGTATACCTAAACACTAACACTACTATACAATAAATAGGCCAATAAATGCAGAACGTCTATGGCAGAGATGGACGGACATTAAGCACTGGTGTGCCGGCACTGTCTATAGCTTCTTTCCCCAATAAGCAGAGGTGTATGCATTTTGCTACCTGTCTACACATTTTAATATTAGTCATCACCAACAGTGCACACGTGCACCAGCCCTAAAAGGTGCAAAAGATAAGTATAAAACCATGCACATTTTATGTCAAACTTTCCATAGCACTAGTCCCACCACAATATGCCCCCTCAGTGAACTTTTGCTATGCGAGATGGTTGTATTATGGCCAGGCTGCAAGTGTAGAGGTGCCCTGGGTGTGTAGTTCCAGCAGTGTGAAGAATAAGATGGTAGCACCGTATCATTTCCCTCATTGCTCTTAAAATTACAGGATTGATTTTTTATCAAATTTTTTTTTTCAAATGCACAAATCAGTAATTTGACACCTTTGGGGAACTCAAATACTTCCCATATGCCAAGTGGCAGCTTCTATAGGGTTCTCCTATATCAGTTGCCACTTTACTGGGTCCAGATCAGTTTCCCCACTTTATCATGCACTTCTCTGGGGTTGCTTTGTGTAGAAATGTTGCGCTACATCGTCACAGTTGAATTGAACCCTATGAATTATTTCTACAGCATGGGATATGCATTATTATTTCAGCTAAAGTACTACAGATTCCCCATCTGAATACCACGGACCCAGTATATAACCAAGAATACATGACGGCATATTCAGTGCCGTCTTTCCCATTGGGCACGATGGGCAGTTGCCCGGGGGCCCTAGGACCTAGGGGCCCCCGGCCCAGCCCAATGGGAAAGATGGTGGCCGGGGTCCGGGAATCCGCTCACCCTCGCTGGGGGATCCGGGCAGGGGGATCAGGGCGGTGGCGGTAGCTAGAAGCCTGATTCGGCGAAGCTCTATTTGCCGGCGGGGCGGGAAGCGCTGTTGCATTTGAATAGACTGGCCGGACGCTGATTGGCTGAATTCAGAAAATCAGCATCCGGCCAGTCTTTGAAAAGGCAACAGCGCTTCCCACCCCGCCGGCAAATAGCGCTTCACCTCCTAGCTAGCAGTGAATTTAATTTCGGGGGTCCGTGTGCCGGGGTTCTGATCACCCTCACTGGGTGATCTGGCAGGGGGATCAGGGCATCGGTGGCGGTAGCTAGGAGCCCGAAGCGGCGAAGCGCTATTTGCCGGCAGGGGGGGCGAGAAGCGCTGCTGCATTTAAAATGACTGGCTGAATGCTGATTGGCTGAATTCAGCCAATCAGCATCCGGCCAGTCTTTTCAAATTCAACAGCGCTTCCCGCCCCCGCCGACAAATAGTGCTTCGCAGCTTCGGGCTCCTAGCTACCGCCACCGCCGCCCTGATCCCCTTTACCAGCGAGGATGGTCGGATCCCCGCCACCCGTCCACCATCTTTCCCATTAGCGCTATTTGCCGGTGGGGCGGGAAGCGCTGCTGCATTTGAAAAGACTGGCCGAACGCTGATTGGCTGAATTCAGCCAATCAGCGTCTGGCCAGTCTTTTCAAATGCAACAGCGCTTCCCGCCCCGCCAGTTAATAGCGCTTTGCCACTTCAGGGCAGGCTCCTAGCTACCGCCGCTGCCCTGATCCCGCTGCCCGGATCCCCCAGCGAAGATGATCGGATCCCCGGCCGCCGGAAGCTGACTGGCTGCCGCACGGAGCCAGAGAGGTGAGGGTTGGGGGGGTGACTGTGGGCTCCTGGGCAAACTAATTGGGGGGGGGGGGGATCCAGTGAACTAGGTTGCCCAGGGGCCCTTCCTAATGTTAAGACGGCCCTGGGCATATTCTATACCAACTACAATATATATATCTAGATTATAAAATACCAATTGACCAAAATATTTTGCTGATATTTAATTAGATACTGCAGATTAAAGCAAACCAAGAAACACAAATACATTGCAGGAGAGATCACTATTACAATTTTCAATATTTAAAGTAGAGATGTACAGGTCTGGATTTACCCAGATCTGAAAACGGGATCTTATTGGTTATATGCTGTTTTTTTGCTCCACAACATGTGACAGATGGGTAGCCAATAAGATCCCGTTTTGAGATCCGGTTAAATCCGGACCTGCACGTATCTACTTTAAAGTAAGTTACAGTATATAGAATGACAGAGGGCCGCTGTCTCTGACACATTTTAAATAATATAAATCTACAACAAATACAACCAATCCATTAAAAGAAATAACAAGTACCTTAGTATCATGGCGTAATGTAGTAACTGTAGTGATTACTTCTACTTTCTTGCGCTTTTCTTCCTCCTCAACTTTCTCTTCTTCAACCTTTTTTTCAGGAGTAACCGTTGTGATCAAGTTGGTTTGAGAGATACCCTTTGCTGTGATGTATGGGCCGATGCCCACCTCTGTGGCAGACACAGAATCCTTCATATACAAGTCATGGTTTTCATTCACTGATGCTAAAAGCAAATATGATATTTGGGGAAAGAATAACTGAGTATGGAATGATCTGTCAGAAGCAAACAAAAGGGCTGAAATGCACAGTTTGAAATACAGTTGGCAAAGAAACCTTAACTAATTCACAATTAACCGACTTGCCCAAATTACTTTTAACTTTCCTGGCATGTTATATGGCACTGTAGTCCGATGGGATCATGGCACAAATAAATGAGATACAAGGGCATAAAACAAAGTCTCCTTCACCTGCTACAAGCATTAGATCCTAAATGCCAGTTGTATAAAACTTTGTTACATGCACATGGGCAGTATGAATGGTGAGTCACCCATTCACCCATACACGTGTGTTTAGCAGCGATACAAGGGGAGCTACATGTGCATTAGCCTAGGGCAACTGGAACCTTTAATCAGGCTCTGACCTTTGGCAACTTTGTGCAGACCCCAATGGTACAGTATAGTAGACACATAGGAGAGACATCAGCAAGGAGATAAACTGTTAGCAGGATCACAAATGATTAAGCTGCTAGCAACCCTAACTGTGCTTCACCATTTATCCAAAATAAGTGTCCTTCTACTGTTCCTTCGATATGGGTTTTGTTCTTGGCCTTATTATCATGTAATAACCCCCCTCCCCTGTGATGTTCTTGTTAAACCCTTAAGTTCTTAATTGCTCCTTATGAGCCTACACATGGGGCGATTCGTAATCGCCCGGCGATTAATATCCAGCATGCTGGATAAATCTAGTTACATTGCCAGTTAGGGCCAGTGTTATCACTCAGCACACATCATTGGCACATTGCTGTGCAGCTCTGTGTGCTGAGCATTCTTGCTGAGCGATCTACGAGGCTGGATTGAAAAGTAATGCCTCCCTGGCTGTAAGTTTTTTTTTATTTATGAACATATTTGAATACCTTTTTTTGTACATGATAAATTAGTTTATCCTCTTTGTACTGCACTATAAACTTTTCAACATAGTCCCCATCCCTTTCCATGCATGTGTGCAAACGCTGGACAAGTTGGGCAAACCGGTTGGAGAAGAAAGCTGGTGGTTTTTGTCAACACCAGGACCGAACGGCAGCTTTCACACCTCATCGTCAGAGCTGAAGTTTTGACCCTTAAGGTGCTGTTTTATCTTTGGGAAGAGGTGAAAGTCGCAGGGCACAGGGTTGGGGCTGTACGACGGGTGGGGCAGAACCTCCTTGAACTGCCCGCATTGCAACCCTCATGGATTCTATAGGCGGTATTCAATTGTTTTTTACCAGGATTTCAGCTCGCTAGCCCCGGGGCTGGTGAGCTGAATGTTTGGCTAAACCTGACCATAAGAGCGCTATATGCTCAAAAAAATAAATAAATAAATTGAATATGTTATTTTAGACGGGAGATCGGGTGCGATATAACACCTGAATTTCACCCTAGGATTTTTGCCCAAAAACAGATAATTTTTTCAGGTGAAAAAAAGTGGTCTCTATTTAAATAGCGCAAAGCAAAACTTTTGGGAAAAATTACGTTTTTTGCGCCTAACAAATGGATCAGGACTAATGAAATTAGACTCTCACATTAGGCCTTATTCTGGTTCACTCCTTCTGGCAAATTCCTTCTTAGATGCACTGCAGGTGGGGTAGATGTTACTTGTGCAGAGAGAGTTAGATTTGGGTGGGGTTTTACTTCAAAGTGAGATCTACAGTATATTTAAAAATAAAGCAGTCAGTATTTTCCCTGCACAGAAACAAAATAACTCACCCAAATCTAAGTATCTGCACATTTTACATCTGCCCCCCTGCAGTGCACATGGTTTTGTCCTTCTAAGAAGGAATTTGCCAGAAGGAGTGAACCAAAATAAGGCCCACTGTCTGTTTTGTTTAGCCTCTTAATGTGTTTATTACTTCATTATTGCTTCTTTTGTGAGATTTTCAATAAAATTTGATTAGTTCAATGCTGAGTACACACAAGACAATTCACTCCATAAGAAATAGCGTCAATAATTTCTCTTGAACGCCCAGCAAATAATATAGTGCATACACACTGAACGATATCACTAACGTTATTGTTCAGTGATGTCATCCTGTCCCACATCATACAGAAAATGCAGTCATTGATGAAATAGTTAAATTGACCTGCATGTACAGAAAACGGAGGACATCAATAACATCCTGTGGGATTGCACCTCGTTAATGACATTGAGTATGAACACTAACAATATCGCTCTGAAAGGCCAAAATATACACTATTGTTTAAAATATTGCTTTAATGTTTTTGTTGATTCTTCAATCTTTCTTATGCCATCAAAGTTATTTTCATTGTCTTATTTGGGCCATTAGGCCATTTGTGCTATCCTGCTATCAGTTTTCTGATTTGTGCAACATGATGCCCAAAATATATCATACACGTAATTGTTGTAAACACTGTGTCAAATAATTTTATAGAAAAGTGTGCCTTTGTTTTACATTGGATTTTTAAGTCTAATATATTTGCACATATCTGTAATGGTAATTTCAAAATATATTTGACTAAATGGATTTTTATTTATGAACAATAGGTTGTTTTTCAAGCTATAACTATACTCGTCATTAATGACAGGTTTGTGTTTCCTGGTGTTAATTATTAGACATGGTTTTATTGAAAGACTAATGATGCCTGACTTGTATGTGACTACCAAAAAAATATATATATAAAAAGCAAAAAAGAAAAGAGCAGGAGCACAAGGGCATTAGATTGGGTAGAAATTTGACACAGTTGCTAGGCAACTTTTTCTTTTTCACACACACATGGAGAGAGTTATCCCAAAATCACAGCATGATAACAGCAATGACTAACATCAGGTTCATGCAAGGAAGGTGCCACCACTGGGCTGCATGATTTTCTCTTTGGTTTGCAGGATTTTTTTTTAAACTTAAATTATAGCCTGAAGTCTATGACAGGCACCCTTACTCTTTCCATGCTTGGGCTGAAGCTAAACTGCAATGCAACCTGTATCTAGTGATTTTATAAAGATATACAGGTTGAGTATCCCTTATCCAAATATCCTTTCTGGATGTTTTACATCAGCATTTATTATTCATAATCAAAGCATCATAGGTAACATTTTGACCCGCTTAGGGTCTTTGTCAAGACATAAGTACATGACCAAAGGTACAGCAGGCAGGCTATGATTATGAATATTAAATGCTGACTTGAAATTGCTTTGGTAAGTGCCCCCGCTTTTTTAACATATACATACACTGATCGAACCTCTGTGGCAGCATATCGTTTATTGTTTGATTGATCGTGAGTGCCGCACCTTCGTTTGTATATGTACATACACTGTATATATAAATTAAAGAAGTTACTATGAACTATGGTAGATAAGACTGTGGCATGAAATAACAAGACAGAGGGCAGTATTCAATGAAAATATTCTTCGTGCATGGCTAGCGTTTTTTTTCGCTCGCCATGCACTCGCTGTGTTTTTGCAGAGATTCTCCATGTTTGGAGATTCTCCGCCACGGCACTTTAGATAGTATTCAATGTGACTGAGACTCGCCGCGAGTCTCAGCCAATCCAGCGTATGAGGTGATGCTGCAGGGAGCCTGAGGACGGCGGCAGGCAGGGAGATGGAAGTCTCCCTGCTTGCCCCAGAACGCATGTGGGGGGAGGTGGGCTCCCCGGGAGCCAGGCAGCACAGGCTGCCCCCCCGGGAGAGCCAACAGGGGGCCGGGTATTCACTGCACCCGATCGTGCATATGTAATGATCGGGTGCAGTGAATATATGAATATCTAATGAGCGGCTCGGCTCCCGGCCCCCTGCTGGCTGCTCTGTGTAAAAGATGGAGAATTGCTACACGGAGAGATACGGCGAAAATCACTTACAAAGACGGCGAGAAGTGCACGTTGAATAGGGTTGTTCGCTTTTTGAGAGAAAAGCACAAACTCGCCATAAAACACGGATAATTTTTCTCATTGAATACTGCCCATAAAGCCAGAAAACAAATATGTTTCTTTAGTGGAAACTTTTATTCACCGGTATTATTTTCATAGTTTATAGCCTATTGATCTATTTTGTTTAGAATGCATGTATATACCCAAATGTACTAAATGCATGTGTATACGCAAAGGTATTAAATGCATTTATATACCCTATTAAATGCACGTACAAACCCAAATGTATTAAATGCATGTATATACCCAAATGTATTACATGCATGTATATACCCAAATGTATTAAATGCCTCCTTACAAAGAAATAAGGATTAAAAAAGGTTGAGATTACCTGAAAGGTAAAAAAAGGGGCAGACTAGATGGGCCAAATGGTTCTTATCTGCCGTCAAATTCTATGTTTCTATGTTTCATGTATTAAATTTCAGATTTCCAGGTAGTCATTCTTGTACTGTACTGTACTATTAAATATTGTCAATCACTGACAGTCTGATTCATAGTGCGACCGACGTTGCAGACCCGCACTGAACATCCAGGTGCCAGCCCGACAGTCGGGATTCCGACGGTCAGTATACCGACATCAGAATTCATACAGTTCAAATGCCCGACAGTCGGAATCCTGACTAACTGGACTATTTTCCCGCATGGGGGTCCATGACCCCAATTGGGGAAACTAAAACCTGTGGCGAGTGTAGTGCACCACCGAGCCCGCAAGGGGCTTCTTTGCACTCACTCCCCTGTGGGGGTACCGGCAGCCAGAATTCCGATGTCAGTATACTCACCGCCGGAATCCCAAGTGTCAGGCCGTCATAACACACCCGCACATACAGTAATGGCAACATAAACTTGTGTATTTTCAGGAATAATGTATATGTTACTGTTACATAGAAAAGACTATCAGAAGTAACATCAACATATTTGGTGGAATGACAAATTAACCAAAATATATATCTTTCTTACACTAACGAGGAAAATAAGTATGACTACATTCTCCCACATTGTAAGCTGTGAGAGTCATGAGTGGGAGTCCATTGTTCATTTAATTATGTATAATATAAACAGTTTCTAAAATGTTAACAGCTGCTGCAGTTCCAATTATAATTACACTGTACAACAATGGGTTGGCGTCATCTCTTACAGAGTTCTATCTATCCAGTTACTGTTTAATGTAATAGCAAGATTCTTACCCCCATCTAAGCTTCGGGACATCGTATAACGCTTGCTTGAAGAACGTTCAAAATAAGGTGCAGGTCGATCGATCAGAGCACTTGCTCTTCTCGTCTGCGCTTGTGTCCTCCCACTATAGCGGAACTTGGACCCCAAGGTAAGGAATTTTTTGGGAGGTGCCTCTGGCAACAGTAACCTACAAATGATGATTGTAAATTCAGAAACATATCACAGATACGTATTCAAAATAAAGGTAGACATTTCTGCTAGCTAAACCGGTATTTGTAATGTGTGCAGCAACAGTCCTGGACTGCGACGTGATTGGTATAAGTGAGGTATGTCTCTATTTTGTGTGCACGCCACTGAAATCTATTATCTTTAGAAATCAAACAGAGGATAACATGGGGTGACTAGGGGTGACATGTAATAGGGTGCGATTTTTAAGAAGGTTTTTCGTAAAAGTCTACTTTTTAGTTAAAACAGACATAATTGCGCATTTACCGAAAAATCAAACATGTAGTAGTGTGCAATTTGCAGTAAAAAAAACAAAGACGGCATGCCCCCCCCCCCTCCCTGAGCACCGGGTTCCAACAGCCAGCAAGGTGATGCCGCAGCTGGGAGAGACAAGCACCCCTGGCCTAAACTTCCCCGCCTGACTGGATAGCCCCGGATGGGGTCCTTGGACAGTATGTCCCGGGATGAAAATTTGGGGTTAAAAAATAGAATAAGAAATTAATATTGGGTTGTGCTGTCAAACTACAAGTCCCAGCAAGCCTCCCCCGCATGCAGGGACTTAGAGAACCACAAGTACCAGCATGCGGGCATTAAAGGGCAAGCTGCGGCTTAAAGTCTAATGGCAGGACCAATTTTACATGAACCCAGAACAGTACAAATTGGCAGCGAGCATGAAATGGAGAACTGGCCGGCATTCACTGTTAGCTTTCGGCGAACAGTGAACAGGGTGAATCAGATTTTCAGTGAAAAAGATTCACCGCAAGGAGTGAAAACAGCCCGATTCACCGGAAAAAAACTGTGAATCAGGAGCTGAGAGTGGCACCTTTGCTTTCTAATGGATCAGTGTATACAAAACTTTGTATGGTAAGCAAATATTTCAAATATGAAAAAGTCTGAAATCCAAAATACTTCTGGTCCCTAGCATTTTTGGATTTGGCAGACTCAACCTGTACAGTAGTTACACCCTCTCTCAGTAAATGCAATTATATTTGATACAGGCAGTTTGAAAACTGCCAAATAAATGAAACTGTAAATTAAACAAAAGGCAAAACAGCTAAATGAAATATCACACAAGCGAGTATGACATACCTGAAGAAAGTATGATGTTCCACACACACTTTCCATAAACGTTTTGCAGCCCTGTGGTTTGGCAACTTAAATCCAATAGTGCTTTCAAACTGTTCAAACTGAACGGAAAACAAATAAAAGATATTGAACAACACAGTCTATTCGATATAGTTAAATTGATGTACAAATCATGTGAGTAATTATTTACGGACATTACATTATGTATATTTAATAAAAGAATTCTGGTGGGAAATGTAATAGGAGGAGAGATTCAGAAAGTGAAAATTTTGGTAAGAAATCTCCAGGTTTTTTTTTTAATCGGCAATCATTTACACTGCAAAACCAGTTTGTTTTTGAAGTGTAAATGATTACCGCTTAAAAAAACCTGGAGATTTCTTACCAAATCTATCACTTTCTGAATCTCTCATCCTATTACATTTCACCCATTGTATCTGTATGTTAAAGTGACAATATTTGTTAAATTCATATAGAAAGTTGTTCTGAATTGTTCTCTCCTTCGGAGCAGCGTGTAGTATTAGCCTCCAGCAGAAGCACTTTTGTTCTGCAGCTGAAGTCACAGTCAGGACAGCAAGGTGGGGGATTATATCTCCCGCGTGCTTGTTAGGAACAATCTGTATTAGTAGCCTCTGATATATTTGGTACAGTTACCTTCAGGACTGATTGCAGTCACAATAGTCAATGATTTCAGTCATAGTACAAAATAGCAGGCTGGGTATCAACCTCAGCTGCTTCCTTGTAAGGGCACAGCCACTTAATGAGTCACTGCTATCGTGGAGTCCGTTCTATGCTCCTCCATTACAATCTGGTATGGAGGGGCCAATGAATCTGACAAACTAAGCCTGCAAAGAGTGGTGAGGACAGCAGAGAGGATTATTGGGACGGACCTCCCCCTGTAAGGGAACAATACTTAAGCAGGGTCAAGAAGCGAGCTGGGAAGATCGTGGCGGACAAACTCCACCCTGGCCATAACTTGTTTGATATTCTCCCATCAGGTAGACTCTTCAGGTCCATCCCCTGCCAAGTCGTCACGGCCCGCAAAAAGCTTCTTCCCAATAGTTATTCAGCTATTGAACAATGTACTGTAAGATACTGCTAATCTAAACACCTAACTGCTCTGTCTAGCCTTGCAAATCCTAACATGTGAATTGTCATTTGTATGCGCAACTGATGCAATGTATGTATGTCCTGTTATCCCTCTTGTACCATGGTTGAAGCTGCACTGTATCCACAAAGAATTCCTAGTATACGAGAGGATACATGGCCAATAAAGTGATTCTGATTCTGAAGTGCTTGTACTCACATAATGTTTGCAGATAAACAGAGGTATTCAATGTCGGCCGCTATTTCCGACAATGTTGCCGTTTCTGACGGCATTGAAGGCTGGCTTCGTCAAAACAGATCCGACTTTAAAACACTTAGGTGCTCTTTTGTCGGAAACAGCAATGGATTTTCGAATTCACTGCAGTTTCTCGACAATCCACAAACGTTTTTGTCACTGGACAGGCGGAGCTCTAAATTCCATGTTTGTCGAGCAGAAGGAAAAAGGGTCAGGATTCCGACTGTCAGAATGTTCCGACAGTTGGAATCCAAGATTGTAAACCCCCCTTAGCCTTATTCCCTCAGCTTTGTGAGTCCCAATCTTCTTGCTAAGCCTGGATTCTTCTCCACAGTTGTGTCTTCTTTAGGGCTGCGGTGGATTCTGGGAGGTTAAGGACACTTCTTGCTTCAGGTTGTAACAATCAAGTTTGCTTCTTCACAGGAAACACTTGCAGTCTTGTCTCCCACTCTCACTGGCTATTTCTGAAGTTTTATTCTTACTTATTTTATTCCAGATGGATCTTTGTTGTGTTTTTCATAAAAATGTGCCGAGACACTGTGTCCTCTACATTTTTAATACTGTAAATAAGTTTGATTAGTCTTGTTTTCAGAGCCCTCTATTGTAGTGCACAGGTGTACTCCAGTAAAAAAATGATTCCTTTTGCTATCAAAGGATTTTATCTTTCAATGTTTTACAATTTTTATTCAATTTATAATCAGTCTTTGGTTTGCAGATATGCATTTGTGGTTCTGCATCTTATACAGTAAATTTGTGCAATGGCTGAAACTTTTTTTTGTTTTCCTGTGGCCATGATGTTGCGTTCTCTGCTGCTTTGGGAGCACTTAGACTGCTAACAACCGTTGATTTCAAATATGGCTAGGACGACACATGAAATAGGTCGACAGGCCTAAAATCAACAGGGTTGGAAGGACGACACAATCATTTGGTTGACATTGGCTAGGTCGATAGTCAAAAGGTCGACATGTTTTTTTAAACGTTTTTTTTAATGAGCCGACAGATGGTATTTCATGCCCTACCATCCACTAGGGTGTGGAGGGAGAATAGAATATTGTGCCGAGCAAAGCAAGGCACCGTGTCCGAAGCATGGTACACTTTGAAGGTATCCATGTAGACCATGTCAACATTCAGGGCCAAAAATGTGAAAAACCCATGTTGACATTTTGTTTGTCAACCTAATGCTCTTCCAACCCTGTTTACCCATATTTACCTATTTCATGTGTCAACCTAACTATGTCGCGACCTTCTGTGGTCGACCTAATATTGGTCGAACCAATGACCCATACCCATACAACTAGTGGCAAACAAAAGCAGCACTGATGTATTTATAAAGTGTTATTGTCTGTTTCTAGTCCTGAAACATCGATGCACTTCAGCATGTCTGGTGTATTCTGTCCAGTGAGGAGCATACACTTCATTATGTCTAACCATCATAGCATCATCAGGGACAAGCGAGAACAGAATTATGTAACTGCAAACAACTCTGTATTGGTTGGGTATTCATATTTACATGTTGCATTAGAATTATGGTGGCAGATATTTATAAAAAAAGGTACTCTTTACTTAGAAGGGCGCCCATCATGGCATCTCGGGCATTGAATGCACTAAAAAATCGGGTGCGATGCGACCGACAAGATGCCCGAGATTTCCCATAGGGAACAATGTTAAATGTCTCAATTGACCCGATTTTCCTGTTCAATGCCTCAATTGACCCAATTTTTCCATAGGAAACAATGTTAAATGGGCCACTGAGGCCAAATAGGCACCCTGAAGTGTATAATGGCCACCCGAATTGTTAACGCCACCCCACGATCAACGTCAACCCGAAGCGTGGCGAGCGCAGCGAGCCCGCGAGGGGCGGCGGTACGCGTCCTACGACCTTTTCATACCCCCACTATCCACGTCGGCATGGAGTTGAGAATAGAAAGTGTGGCGAGCGCAGCGAGCCACCGAGCCCGAAGCGTGGCGAGCGTAGCGAGCCCCGCGAGGGGACGCGGATACCTTCACAGGTATCCGCGTCCCCTCGCGGGCTTCACAGCTGTCCGCGTCCCCTCGCGGGGCTCGCTGCGCTCGCCACGCTTCGGGCTCGGTGGCTCGCTGCGCTCGCCACACTTTCTATTCTCAACTCCACGCCGACGTGGATAGTGGGGGTATGAAAAGGCTGCGCTCGCCACGCTTCGGGTTGACGTTGATCGTGGGGTGGCGTTAACAATTCGGGTGGCCATTATACACTTCAGGGTGCCTATTTGGCCTCTGTGGCCCATTTAACATTTTTTCCTATGGAAAAATCAGGTCAATTGAGGCATTGAACAGGAAAATTGGGTCAATTGAGACATTTAACATTGTTCCCTATGGGAAATCGCGGGCATCTCGTCGGTCGCATCGCACCCGATTTTTTAGTGCATTCAATGCCCGAGATGCCCGAGATTTTTTACTAACGATGCCCACGATCAAAATCGTGGGCGCCGTTCTAAGTAAAGAGTACCTAAAAAAAAAAAATAAACTCTGTTACAATCGTATCATGTTATTCTACATACCTCGCCAGGGCGGATCTTGATGTAAAAATTATTCCTTTTATATGAAATTTTTAGAACCTTTGGCCATGCGAACCGATTTATCCGTAGCCGATCACGGTATATTAAGAGTCCACTGGCACAAACACCCAGCATAATTTCCACTCCTTCAGAATCCTGAAAAAGCAGGCATGGCTTAGGATGTTACTACAACATAATAGCACAAAAAAACAGAACTTCATACAAAAATATTCTCCTTTTGAAACCTTTACATTTTTAGATGACTGTTAATTGCATGGTTTACTTTAATTTAATGATTATAATAATCTAATAAAACAAACCAAAAAATACTCAATCATTTCAGTTTCACCGGTCTGGCGATTTTGTGCATGTTGTGTATAGTCGCTGTAAGCTTCATTGCTTATCGATCAATAACCATCACTTATCTTCCTTTGTGCACCTAAGTGCATTGCAAGCACTACATCCTTTCCTTCTAATCAATACAGTTTTTACAGCCAGTCCCCATAATACTGGAAGATGTGCCTCTGAACTACTGTAGCTTGTATGTGAGAATTGTTAATAGGGCCTAGAATCCTTATGATCCATTACTGATAATATCATCTGTTGCCTATAAGGACACATGCCTCAAAGGGCAAGTTGTGTAAGGGAACGGCAGTGGAATGAATTTCAGGGAATTAGACAAGGTCTATGGGGGGTATTCAATCCCAGGTCAAGACTGTCGATCCGTCCCAACAGCCGTGATCCTGGTCTGTTTTCGTTTTGCTCGACCGCATATCGCCAGATGGGATTCAATGTCCCACTTGGCGATCGGCAAAAGGGGCGTGTCTGCGTAAATGGCCGTGAATTGTCGAGATCCGGCAGTGATCTTGAAAATTCATGGCCGTTATCGATAAAACGGGCCTGAAAACTTTTAAAGTCGGGCCTGTTCTGTCGATCTGTCGACCAGGCAAAACAGCATTGAATATGTGCCTGACGCTATTTCCCTGGTCGGAAATAGAGGCTGGGATTGAATACCCCCTATGTCGGCAATACATACTTTCTTTTCAGTTGTTTATCTTAACAAAATGGTACATTTGCTGTGTCTACATCTTTTATTTTATTTTCAATGTGACTTTTGTTTTTTCTCGTTTTTCAGAATATAACTACAGTATTTGACGTCATACTTCATGTGATTTCAGGCTTTCCAGTCTCTAGTAAATTTAATAATCCTGCCAGACATAAGGGTTAAGCTTATTTATGTACTGCTGAATACCTTATTTAAAATATTGAATTGGGGTAAATGTATTCAATGAGAATGTCAAAGAAATGGCTTTTAGTTAGGTATGATCATCTTCTGTGTAATAACCAGAATGTCATATCGCTATGTTCTACCTGACTGACTTATCTATTGTGCAGACATGCTGTCTGGAATGAAATAGATTAATCATGCACTATGATCTTCAGAGACCTTTAAGGGCACACTGTAAATGGATATAGAGAAAGAGAGCAGTGAAAGTTATGAGCAAGGCATTTACAAGTCATATAAACCAGAACGTTTCTCGGAAATGGCAATTCATGTAAATGCTACAATACAAATTTTAAATTACCAGACTGGAAACTAGTGAGCAGTTTAAAAAAGGGGGGGTAATTAACCACAGGTAATGGATTTGCCGGGGCTATTAGGTCCGGCTACTCCCATGTGTTATCACCAGAAAACAGGACATTTTTGTGGTCTACAAAAACAAGCTATAATTTTTTCGTCCTATAGTGACCATCAGTCAAAAATTGTGCTATAAACCTGTTTTTATTGGTTGAAAATTAAAGCATGTAATTGGATATTCCACTTATAGGCTTCCACTCTAAACCGACTGATATTTCTTCAAATGCAAAGCTGTTAATTACCAAGGAGCTGCAGGAGTCTGATGGATGTCCCAGGTGAACATACAAGCCAACTGCCCCAGGCATAACATGGCAGTCTTGTTTTATATACATAATTGGGTAATTTGGGCTATGGTAGGGCATATTCATGAACAATGCCTATTTTTCCAATTGGAAACGTTGTCAGTTATGGTTTATGCATCTTTTTTTCCGAGATGAACACTGACCAGCACATGCATTGCATAATTAGTCTGATTCTGAGTTGGATGCAAGTCGAAAAGTGGAGACGTGTGATTATCAGCACAAAGCCATGGACAGGCATCACGATGGAGGATATGAGAGTGGACATTTCATTCCAGTGTCTCCCTGGCCCTTACATGGGCATTTCTGGGCAGATACCTTCTTTTTGAAGTGCCATGTGAATGCTGTGAGTGCGTGGGACGAATTCTGTGCGCATTTGGTGGTTTACAGATGTTCTACTTCAGAGGAATCTTTTAACCCAGCATGGGGTTACTATGTGTCTATAATAATGATGATGTCAGATGAGGAAGTAAAAACCGTTGGTGGTGCGACCTTACACACAGATGAACAGATGCGACCTTATACACAGATGAACAGATGCAACCTTACACACAGATGAACAGATTCCCACACGGATGCTCTAATCCATAAGGAAGTAAATGGGGATATTACAGACATCCATCCGACTCAGAATCAGGCCCTTTAAGGTAAATTTACTAAGATGGAAGTTCTATTGGATACAAGATGTTTCCGATAGCAACCAATTCTACTTCTTATTTATTTAGCACCTTCTAGAAGATAATAGATAGAATCTGATGGGTTGTTATGGGCAACATCACATCTTTTATAGAACTCCCATCTTATTAAATTTACCCCTCAAATAGATTACAGGTGACAACATTAATGGTGTGTACACACGGCGAGATTCCCTTGCTATTCAACTTAAGATTCGACTGCTATACAATCTTGGCTAACTCTTCACTATTTACATACAGTTCATGCTATCTACATTTGATTTGCAATATATAGGCATTGTTGCCCTGTCTATCTGGGTTTCGATTTGTGCTGTCACGGGAGCGCGCATCGGGATCGCAAGGTAAAAAAACCTTTGCGATCTGCATACGATCTCATGCGATTTTAATTATATAGTCAAAATCTCATGCTGGATTGTACAATGTGTACACAGCATAACACTGCATGGTCAAAAAAAGCCTACAAACAGTCTATCAAAACAAGAAACAGTTCCTAGCATGGCGCCCATCGCATCGTATACCATAAGACTAAATATGGTATGCGATGCGATGTTGTACAATAAAAAATTGTATGGCATCGTATGCCATATAATGGCATACAGTGCGATGGTATACGATTTTTTATTGTACAACCACCCTGATGGGTCCTTACAATGTTAAATGCCCCCCCCCCACTATCAACGGCAACACGAAGTGTGGCGAGCGCAGCGAGCCCGCGAGGGGCGGTGGTACGCGTCCTCCGACCTTTTCATATCCCCACTACCCACGTCGGAGTGGAGTTGATTTTAGATAGTGTGGTGAGCGCAGAGAGCCACCGAGCCCGAAGCGTGGCGAGCGCAGCGCGCCCCGCGAGGGGAGGCGGAATACATGTAAAGTAATACGCGTCCCCTTGCGGGGCTCGCTACACTATCTAAAGTCAACTCCATGCCGACGTGGATAGTGGGGGTATGAAAAGGTCGGAGGGCGCGTACCGCTACGCTCGCCACGCTTCGGGATCGCGTTGACAGTGGGGATGGCGTGGGGGTGCATTTAACATTGTAAGCACCCATTAGGGTGCTTATACAATTAAAAATTGTATTGGGGGGTGCATTTAACATTGTAAGCACCCATTAGGGTGCTTATACAATTAAAAATCGTATCGCATGCATCGTATGCGGTATTATGGCATGCGATGGCATAAGATGCCATAAGATGGAAATCTTGGGCGCCGTGCTAGGAAACAAGTACCCAAGAAACATACATAACCAGGCATCACAGTAATGCATAAAAACAAGTGAAGTTAACAAAAATCCTGTAAACTTAGATCGATGAATGCCAAAAAGCTGGTATTCCAAAATAAAAGCCATAGTTCAGGCCAAAACATTGGCAATTACGGCATGGTTTGGTAAAAAAGAAGACCAATTGAAAGATAAAGGTCAATACCTTAGCATGATGTAGATCCACTCCATACATTGACAATTTTTTGGCATTTTCCAAGAAGTGCATTTCTGCTTCAGCGGGAGTCATCCCTCTACAGAGAAAGAGAGGACTCAGTCATTCAATACGTTTAAAAAAAGTGTTTCTGCTGGAATTTTTTTTTTAAATGTATAGCAACCAGCATTACTTTTCTTATTTGCTCCACATTAAGACATTTGGCCAAGGAAACTAGAAATGTTCAATCATTCTAAAACACACTGAACTATTGGGCTTAAATAACTGAGAAAATAGCTTTTTTTCCACAGATATCATGGGCGAAATTTAATAGGATGAGAGATTCAGAAAGTGAGAGATTTAGCAAGAAATTGCCATTTTTTTTAAAAGCGGCAATCATTTACACTGCAAAATCAAACCAGTTTTGCTGTGTAAATGATTGCCGCTTTAAAAAAACCTGGAGATTTCTTACCAAATTTCCCCCTACAAGAACCTCTTGCCTTTTCTAAATCTATGAAACAAAATGACAGCAATGAGAACAATACAATGTCAAAATACCACTATGACCAAGCTACATAATCAACTTCCAACTTTAAATAAATATAAAATGAATCCTTCACCTTTGATGACAGATGTAAAAAAAGAAAACAAACAAAAAACCTCCTAACCAACAATTACCAACTAAAATAAATGATGATATCCCCCCCCCCCCCCCCCCCCATGTGTATTTATTAGACATACAAATTAAACATCTTTTAATTACATTTTTACAAAATAATAGGAGAGGGACAAAAGTATGAACAAAAAATATAATGTAAATATTTGAAATAATGAAGCGGTTAATATATCCTTTGATTACGGTGGTGTTTGTGGACTCTAGAATGTTGTGAATTTTAACGTGAATGTGACCTTAAATGTGTTCACATCTAAGCAGGATAAAGGAGATTTATGGCGATCTTCTCATTAACCTAGGAAAGGATACAGTGATTTCTAGACTTTGCCTTGACCAGTACACTCTCAGGTAGTGTACAAATGTAGAAAATGTAATGCTGCCCATACACTTGTGAGATATCGTATACAATCCTTTGATTTTGACTTCATCTGGCCAAGAAATCGAATGATTGTATGCACAAAATGTGTACCATTCGACGCGATGCGCGGTCACGCCGCTCGAATGTCGCGTCTCACGGTCTTATGTGCTGGACATAATATTTCTCGAATTGCACGTGCGGTCGAATGCTGTTTTGTGAGCATGCGATTTTTCTAAACTGCGACGTGCGATTCTTGAAGAGTTCTGGTAACTTCCTGGCCACTCCTCTTCCACCCACAGTGAACGTGACTGGAGAGGAGACTGGATGCACGCTGCTGGGCTCCCAGGCTGCAGGGGAAAAGGTAGGCAGGCTACACCACTGACCCCCAATGTTTTTAATACTTTGTAAACAACACTGCACACCATTTATACTGTATACTTTAATGCTGCAACACTGCAAGTTGCTGGCCGCGCAGGACCATGTGCACACCATTATACTGCCTACCATTATACTGCCCCACTTGCCAGCATTATACCGCCCCACTTGCCAGCATTATACTGCCCCATTGCCCACCCATTTTGCTGCATCAGTCCCATGTGCACACTGTTTTATACTGCCCCACTGACCACCATTATTCTGCATCAGGCCCATGTGCACGTTGTTTTATACTGCCCCACTGCCCATGTGCACAACAGTTGTTGCAGCACCCCGCACGTTATTGTATTATCATAAACACCTCACCAAATTTTAAGTCCAAAACAAACTTTATTTTACAACACCAACTATAATACAAACTTTAAATATCAACAGTATAATAAATGCAACTATATACACAAACTTTATTTATAAACAATATTTACATCTGTTGGTACTTATGTATTATCTGGGCTCCCATGTTAAATGCACCCCATTTTTTTCATACCCCTACTATCCAACTACGCATGGAGTTGACCTTATATAGTGTGCCCGAAGCGTGGCGAGCGCAGCGAGGGGACGCGGTCTCATAAGAAAAACGGGAGCCAAGGTATTACATAAGTACTGTTTTTTATTTTTAATTCTTCAGATGTCGGATGAAACGCGGGACTTTCTGTTTGGCTTTATCAACCTTTACCGCGAGGAGGAGTGTTTGTGGCTGACGTCATCTCCTGACTACAGCAATAAGCAGAAGCGGGAGGCTGCCCACAACCGCCTGGTGGAGAACTCCAAGCCCACATACTTTGCAGCCTCGGTGACATGGGTGCGCAAAAAAAATTTGCAAACATTCGCACAGTGTTTGTCGAAGACAAACAGGAAGATTGAGGAGTCCAAGAGGTCGGGGTTGCTGACAAGGTGTATGTTCCACAGCTGTGGTACTTTAAGGAGCTCAACTTCCTTTTGGAGAAGCGGTCACCAAGGGAGTCGCTTGTAGTGATGGCAGAGTCCGAGGAGGGAAGTCAGGATGAAGAGGAGAGTGGGGTAAGTTGATAAAGTTTTTTTTAACATCTAATAGATCCTCCTGCCATGCCACAGCTCCCTCCCCGTTGAAATAAGCATTGTAGCTTTCCCGGACCTGTTTGGCCCTAGCAGAGCCGTGTAAGGAAACTCCAGGAGCCGAAACTTCGCTCGCCCACACTGTGGGCTCGGTGGCTCGCTACGCTCGCCACGCTATTTAAAATCAACTCCATGCCAACATGGATAGTGGGGGTATGAAATATCCATGTTGGCATTGAGTTAAGTTACTTTTTTAACATAGTTTGTGGCGAGCGTAGAAGCCGGAAGTAGCACGGCGCCATGCTGGCGCCGTGAAACTACACAAGTACCAAATGCTCTTCAATTGTGATGCCGGCCTTGGCTGCAACTGTGCGGGGGTGTCCATCATTAGGAGGTGCCTGTGCACCCCCGGCACCCCCCGTGCGCACGCCTATGCATTTGAGTGACATTGTTTTCAGGCGAACAATGCACACATGCAGCTTGGGGAAGGTACATGGTAGCGGGGAACCATCTTCCTGACCCAAGCTGCATGTGTGCAATGCACCCCTGAAAGCAAAATCACTCAACGCCAGTGCCGCAGGCTGCACCACATCTACTGTTTATAAGGGTGTGGTACGGGACTCCGACAGTCGGGATCCCGACAGTCATTATCCCGACATCGGGATCCCGACTGCCCGGAGTCAGACAGCATGGCGAGCGCAAAAAAGCCCCTTGCGGGCTCGCTGCGCTCGCCACGATGCGGGCACAGTGGCTCGCTACGCGAGACACCTATTCTATTCTCCCTCTATGTGGGTCGCGGACCCCCACAAGGGAAAATAGCGAGTGATTATCGGCATTTTGACAGTCGGGATCCCGACATCGGGTAAACGACTGTCGGGAACCCGTCCGGCACCCGTTTATAATTGATGTTGCACTTTATGTAGAGTGCGATAGTTTTATGCTACTATATGACATATATCCTTTTAAAGATATAAAGTGCTGTTGTGTTTTCACATGTCTGGGCTTCTCAGCCATGTTGGGCACATATTTAAAAAAGTGTTGTTTTAAAACTAAAAAATTTACATTCAGTTTTTCAATAAAACTTTTTGCTAAAATGGCAAGCAATGTGTGGTGTGATTTTCTTACCTTACAATACTTGTAATGTAAAAACTTGATAATGGCCTTTGCCGGTTTCAGGTATGATGTATCCCAAAGCCTGCCGAGATGACTGTCCCATACTTCAGGTCCTCAAAGGACCGCCCAGTCGCCAGGAACCGCAGGGTAGCCAGGCGCCTCTCCTGAGGCAAGATTGGAACCCTCCATCTGGTCTCCTGCTTCTCAATATAGGGCGTCACCAGACCAAGCAATTCCTGGAAGGTGTCGCCATCCATCCGTAGAACGTTTCTGAAGTCCTCACAATTACATTCACAGATATGAGCCAGTAGGGGCATATAGGCCTTTGCAGTAACCAGGCCCTTGTCCAGCATGATCTCTCTCTTCTCTATTGCTGGACCCTCTCCCTGTCTCTTCTCATCTTCAGCACAGCGTAGCTCATCAGAGCTTGAAATCTTGCAGAATCCATCAAGACTGAGCAGGATAGAAGCACTTTGTGATGCCAGGCAGAACAAAGCAGTGCACGGTAGTTAGCAATGTGGAACGAGCAGCAGGTATAAACCAAACTTCTCTAGTCACAAAGCAAACAGGAGTGCAGGGAGTTAAAATGGCTGCCTGTTTATATATCCCCCCAGATAGGCCAGACCTCTATTTCAATTTTTCAAGACCTGTTCGACAATCTGGTGTGTTTGTTAATGCCTTCAACGTAATCGCATTCGATCGTGCCATTCTGCCAATTTTTTTCACGAATGATGCATTCGATAAATCGCATGATCGAATGCAAAAAAATGCTTTGGTACTTGTTTCCTAGAACGGCGCCCACGATTTCCATCATATGGGCTCCTAAAAATCTCATCACATCGCATCCCCTTTGAATATAGCGGCATGCAATGCGATTTTTAATTGCACAAGCACCCATGCCATGAGATGTGATGGGTGCTTACAATGAGATGTAACCCCCAGTATCCACGCCATCCCGAAACGCGACGAGCGCAGCGAGCCCCAAGAGGTGCGGTGGTATGTGTCCTCCGAACGTTTTCATACCCCCACTATCCAAGTCTGCGTGGAGTTGACTATAGATAGTGTGGCGAGCGCAGCGAGCCACCGAGCCTGAAGCGTAGCGAGCCCCGCGTGGGAACGCGAAATACGAGCCCGAAGCGTGGCGAGCGCAGCGAGCCCCGTGAGGGGACACGGATTACTTTACACTTCGGGCTCGTATTCCGCGTCCCTCGCGACGCTTCGGGCACGCTGCGCTCGCCACACTATCTAAATTCAACTCCACACTGACATGGATAGTGGGGGTATGAAAAGTTCGGAGAACGCGTACCGCTGTGCTCGCCACGCTTCGGGATGGCGTGGATACTGGGGGTTATATCTCATTGTAAGCACCCATCACATCTCATGGCATGGGTGCTTGTACAATTAAAAATCGCATCGCATCCCATTTGCTGGCATGCAATATTTAATTGTACAAGCATCGCATCGCATGCATCGCACACCACTAAATAAGGTACACGATGCCATGCGATGGGCGCCGTGCTAGCATTTTTCATGCGATTTAGCAAACGGTGAGCTTCAAGGGAAATCGAACCCGAGATCGCATCGAATGCAATCGCACATGTGTATAGGCAGCATTACACCAGTTTTGGGATTCTAGAGGTGATGCTGTATCGTTTTGTTCAATAAATTGATTAAAAAAAGGTATATAACTTAAATGAAGATATGAACACTTTTAATAGCAGCCATACGCTGCTTAGTGAACCCATAAATGCTGCCCGCCGCCCGACCATCGGGGGCTGGGTCAGAATTCGGATTGAGCGATCGTGAATTGGCCCCTTATGCAGAAAGGTTGAAAAGTCTAAACTTTATCACCAGTCCGCACTTTATTGGTTACTATTGGCTGAAAAGGTTCATTATAAAGAAGAAAAATATAAATAAAAATATAACGTTTAAAAGTTAGGCATGTCATCACATAACTAAACATTTGATTTTTCTTATCTTCACCTTTAATCTATAGATTAAATATTGAAATCATTTTGTACAATGTTTGCACATACTGTACTGTAAATCACCTGTAACTTTTGTGCAGCTCAACTACTTTGTCTTCCAGTTCTTTTGTCTGGTTTGGTGCAAAGCGAAATTCAGTAACGTAGTCGCTCCCATACTCATCAGGGTCATAGTCCCCGAGTTCTGACTGCACAGTGTAAGATCCCAGGAGAGCAAGGGTAACAAAGGAACAAGGGAGACGCCCAGAAACAATGTCATCCCGTAGCTGCAAGCAGAGATAATACCTGTGTGCAAAGAAATGAGACAACACAAAAAAATACACTATTAATCACACACACACATTTATATCACACATATATCCAAATGGGGTTGTTGGTTGTTTTTTTTTTTTTTTGTTTTTTTTAAATGGCTTACTGGAAAATACATTAAGATACGATGATATCATTAGATGTATTTTAATAGAACATCCAAAAAATGTACTTGGGAAAAAAACAAAAACATTATATAAGGAAACAATAGAAACAAACAATAAACAATAGGAATCTTGGGAACAGAATTAATTGTTATGTCTCTCATAATAGGATGTATTTAAAAATATAATGGTGCAAATCAGATATCAAAATCAGCTAGAACAACCTTTGGATTTTCTTGTGTAATCTGATTAATACAACCTATATATATAATACCCGAGTGTTTTCTTTCTATTTCCGGTATATTACAAAATAAGCCTTAATGTATATTATCTACACTGTGAGCATGTTTTCATAACCTGCAAAATAATACGTTTTCAATGCCAAACAATAACTTGAAACAAGAATACATTTGTTTACTGTGTGTATTGTAAACTGTAAACACAATACAACATTTCATCCATGCAGAACAAATACAAATATGTTCAAAGGAAAACCAATAAAATGCAACATGCTATACTTATGTCAGACAAGATCATTTCTAGAATGTTTTGCAAACAATGGCAACATTCCTGCCGAGTGTCCTCATCGTTTGGATGCTGTAAAGTGAATGCTTTAAGCAAAATCAGAGTAAGCAATCGTGGCATCATATTAAAAAAGACTTGAGGCTGTAATTGATGCCAAGGGGGCATTACCAAAGTATTGAGCAAAGGCTGTGAATACTTATGTACATGTGATTTCTTAGTTTTATTTTTACTAAATTTGAAAAAACTTTATTCATGCTGTCATTAAGGGTATTGTGTCTAGAATATTCAGGGAGGGACGGGGGAGAAATTAATTGATTCCATTTTGAAATTAGGCTGTAAGATAAAAAAAATGTGGAAAAAATTAAGTGCTGTGAATACTTTCCGGATGCACTGTATGTGAGGCTATCGTTTTGTTATCTCCAGTGATGTTGCGATGTGCAAGCATTGTAAAGTCAGGTGTTTGTTAGCGGTTGATAATATTCGTATATGGATCATGTGACATAAAAAATAAAAATTTGCCTATTCAATTTCTGTGCTACTTTTTTAGTATATTAACTCCACGATATTGACCTCAGTATGCAGCATTCAGAAGCAGCAAGCTGTACAGGCAAGTATTATGTCGCCGTTTAGATTCTAAAGATTAACCCTTTGAGTACCAACATCTCTTTGAGAAATGAGCAAAATATCACCTACAAAGGCCAGCGTTGCTCACATTTATTATTAATGAAAATGTTGTGTAAAAAAAGATTATATTTATACAGAAGGTAAAAAGATTATACTTATATATAAGGTAAACATTACAGGTCATTGTGATGAATTAAAATGTTTGCTTGGCAATTTTCACACCTATTTTGACAAATTCACTTGTCACTCAAAGGGTTAAAACAAAGAAAAAAAAAACAAGCTGGGTTCAGACAAGGTCTCGCATAAAATGTTACATTTACAAAACAAATGCAGCTGAAGCATTTCGGAAATGTATAAAAGCTCAAGGTCTTTAAATACCTGGTTATATCTTCTGAAAGTTGAGATGGATCAGGTGGGTAGAATTTCACATTAAAAGAAAACTGCCAAAAACCATCTGAAAGAAACAAAGACGCATCACATGATTGCACATTTGTCTTTATTGCAATATTAAGACTGAAACTTTGCAGCTAACAAGTGCTGAGCCCATTTCAGTGCCTGTTATATGAGAGGAGTAATACAGAGATGTCTGCAGATAGACGATTTCAGCAAGTATTAGCTCATTTGAGACTCAGCATGCTGCAAAACTACATTCATAAGGACTGCAGCAGGAATACGCTGGAAGATGCAAGGTCATTATGTTCTACAGAAAAGCGGTAAAATCCACATCTGAGTGAAAATAATAGTGATGGGTGAGAATGCTGCTGGGAAGGATACACTGTGTGTAAGACATCCACACAGAGCTCAGCTAAAAATAACGGAGATAATATGACAGAGAGCAGCAGTGTAATTATAACTATGCCAGCATGGACGTCTGGGAAAAATAACACGAGAACGTGTGACTCCTCAAACAAAAAAATGTATATATATATATATATATATATATTTTTGTTTTTTTTGTTTTTTTCAACCGTATTTCAATTATTATTGTAGTAACATGTATAGACGAAGGCAATGAGAAATTTATTATTAAAAAGTTAAAATTCAATGAAGATTTTTCAGTGCATAATTGATGTTAACAAGCTAAATCCCCCAACGCGTTTCGTCTCAGGTTGAGACTTCATCAGGGGTTAGCGAATCCACAATGATATTTCAACAAAGTGGATATGTCCAATAAATGTGAACTGAATCATGAAAAATAAGACCATATGTATTGGTGGTAAGTCTTAACTAAAATTGTGGATATTTCACCATGCTGGGTGCTCGGGTTCAAAAAGGGTTCCGTTTCAACAAAGTTCTATACAAATACAAGTGTAGTCACATTGAAATTCATAATTCCAAATATCCCTTCTGGTATAAAAAAAGGTTTCACCATCTACCGGGGATTAATTTGCCAGGTTCAATGGGTTTTAAAATTCAGGGTACTTGCCCTGTTAAGACAATTTCAAAAATAAATTCTAAACAGGCCAAGGTACCGTTCAATAGTAAATTTACCTCACATTAGTGGAAGTGAATTCACACAAGGTGTTGTAAGAATGAAGCTTCCAATTTGGGGTTTGTGCTGAATACAGTTGCTACTCAAAAGTCTGATGATGTAACTAATGGTTGCAACCGGATCAGAGAAGCCTGTAATGTTGATGTTTCACCCAAGATGTCTCCTGCAGCTTTTGCATACATTTTATTTATATCACTGCATACAAAGATGCAACCACATCTGAATGTGGCCCTTACTCCCATACAGTGCTTTCTTAATGCTGCATGTAAAAGTAACATACTTAGGCCTTCTTTTTTGGTCCGCATTTTGGCGTACGGCGAACAGACGGTGGATAGTTACACCCATGGGAACGCCCAGCATTTCATCGGTGTTCCGATGAAAACACTGAGCACTCCCATGGTAATCACACATCCGGTGGTGTCAGCTGCCCATCCAGTTCCTCCTGAATGTCCAAGCAGATCAAAGGTTACCTCAGACTAACCTTAGATGTGCGTGGGCCTTCCACATCATTCGATCGCCGACAACCATCGAATGATGTGGGTATTCCCCCACAGCCTGCGAATGGATGTTTCTGTTAAACATCCCTTCGCGGCCCATGCATACGAATGTGGCATGTGAGTGGGGCGTGCATATCGGCATTCGCAGGGCGACATCTGGTGGACTCATCCAGAATAACCTCTTTAGGGTCTAATTCAGAGATGTAAGCAAGCACGGTACATTACGTAATCTCTGTAGGTTATCGTTCTGCACATGTACAGATCTGTATCTGCGATGAGGATCGCAGTGCTCCCTAAGCCACAGCAAGATTGACAGCTGTAGCTACTGGGAGGGGAGAGGGGGCTAGCATTTCAGAATACTGGGGTGGAGGGGTGTGATAGCTCTGTTTTGTGGGATGCCAAGGCCAATGGATGCATCCTTGGCTTCTTTGCCCCAGCATAAACACCATCCATTCCGAGTAATGTATTACTGTGTCTTCAGACGCAGCAGAGGATCAGAGAAGCCGGTAGTGGGTGTCTATTTACAGAAGAAGCATTTCCATATTTTCATACAGCAGAGGACTCCAGAGATGCAGCTGCTGTGTGAACTGTGTCCATCTCTAAATTAGGCTCCCATATACTATACTGTTGGGTTTAAATAATTAAAAATCCCCTCTAAAATACATATTTTTGTTGTATTGGATGTAAGGTAGAAAACAAGTAATATACCCAACAAATCCCATAATATAGCACTATCAAAGAATAAAGCATCAGATCATTCTTCAATTCGAAGTGACCAGCCAATGTGGACAAACATCATCATCATCTTCATTAGTGTGTAGACAGCACTCGCACTCACATTCCCACTTATGCATAAGAGGCGGTGTAGGTGTAACACCTGCACACTGGTTTTCTAGCATGAGTAATAGAAATGAATGCTTTTTACTCTTGGCAAATGGGAGTATAGAACCACAGGCCCATTTGCTTTTTCAAAACATTCTCCAAAACATTTTCTAAATTCATTTGTTGAAAAAATAAGCTTTAATGTAAAAAAAAAAAAACTAAAAATTAAGTTGAATATATTTATTCCTCCATTATTGTAATGCACTACATTTAGGTGCATTTCATATATTTTCTATAATTTCTAATAGCATAGCAATTCCTAATAGCAATGATAATGACGTCTTAATATATTTTAGTGAAATAAATGATACGGTTTAATTTAATTATTTTGTCCTCTGGAGAAACCCTCCCAAAGGCAAAGGTTCTGGTGCACTATAGATCTATTTATTAATCGCTTGAATATTTTGTAGGACACATTTTGCCGTTCTCTAGTACTTCTCTTGTGGCTTTAAATAAATTAAGCTGTGTTATGCACATTCAAGTACCATTAATATTATCCCAATAAAAAAGCCACTTTTGAGAATGTGACTGATGGACAAAAGCTTTTATTCGACCAAGTAAATTAAATCACCTGTAGTACCTTCATCTATAGAACATTAGGGGTATTCAAGGATAGAGCTGACAAATTCAACTCAAGAACACATATTTATAGGCATTTAAATTTTTTCCTGTCTGAGAAAGTCAGATCTGTGCAGTCACCTCTAAAATAAATTCAATTTATTTTGCTTCTGCCTGGATAAACCATACACTCGATACTACCCACTCTTTCATTCTTCTGTATGGCAATCTGCACTGTGAATAATAGATGGGAACCCCTGAAGCCCACTCAAATCAGAGCTGTACATTCGATTTTTACCAAGACTGAATAGCAAATGACACAATAATATGAAAATAAGTTAAATGTGAAATTAATAGTTAAATACTTTTAAAACTTACTTCGTGTTTGTTTCTTGATTTCTTTAGCAGGGTCCAACCAGTTCTAGGCAATGATAAAAAAACAGCATAAATAAAGACAATGCAAAATAAAACATGCACATAGAGCAAGGCAATTGGGCCTAATTCAGACCTGATCGCACAGCTGCTATTTTGCAGTGCCCTGCGATCAGCTTTACACAGCCCTGCCAGAGGGAAAACCCACGCTTTGCAAGCCAGCAATTGGCTTAGAATAGTTTTATATCGATAGGTATATATCAATAGATAGTACTGTGCTCTGCTCCTCCGTGTGTGCAGTAATGATGAGTAAGGACTTGCACTGTGTAATAGTTTTTTACTTAGTGAGTTGTACAAATATAATTACAAACATATATCAATCCACACATGATCAAATACAAATGCAAAAAACAAGTTATACTGAGACACAGTGACAATAGTAATTGTGGGTGTTTGGATTCAGGGAAGAGTTAATCCACCCCTTCACCCCATTTGTTACCCCTAAGTGTGTTAATCGCTGGGGGAAGATGGGGGCTGGTGGCGGTGAAGTCCAGAGCTCCTGTGGGTGTGTGTTGGTGGCCAATGGTAGACAGATGTGCCCACCGGTAGGTAAGACTGTGGTGGTGAAGTGCAGAGCTCCTGTGGGTGTGTGTTGGTGGCCAATGGTAGACAGATGTGCCCACCGGTAGGTAAGACTGTGGTGGTGAAGTGCAGAGCTCCTGTGGGTGTGTGTTGGTGGCCAATGGTAGACAGATGTGCCCACCGGTAGGTAAGACTGTGGTGGTGAAGTGCAGAGCTCCTGTGGGTGTGTGTTGGTGGCCAATGGTAGACAGATGTGCCCACCGGTAGGTAAGACTGTGGTGGTGAAGTCCAGAGCTCCTGTGCATGCGTGTTGGAGGCCAATGGTAGACAGATGTGCCCACCGGTAGGTAAGACCATAGTGGTGAAGTCCTGAGCTCCTGTGGGTGCGTGTTGGTGGCCAATGGTGGTCAGATGTGCCCACCGATAGGTAAGACTGTGGTGGTGAAGTCCAGAACTCCTGTGGGTGCGTGTGGTTGACCAATGGTGGTCAGATGTCCCCACCGGTAGGTAATGCACAAATAGAATAACAGATTCAAAACTGCGCCGAGAGCAGCTATATGGATATCATCAAATAAAAAAGGTTGTCAAACCTTTTACAATAGAAATAAAAACAACAAAGAATGATATTTCCTAATGGCGCTCTTATCACCTACTGCAGTTTGTATAAATAGTTATAGTCCTCTTTATTGGATCTTCTTTCTTTCTCTTCTTTTCTTGTTCTCCAGAGAATGTATATGGAGAAAAAAATGACAAGAAAGAGAAGAAAATAGTGTAATACGTCCAAAATAAAGCTCAATAAGGGATGTTAATCCTGTTCCTATGGGTAGTGAAGACCCTCCTTTTTATAGGGTAGTGACGTATCTCTCTTCCTTATAATTTTTTTCTCCATATACATTCTCTGGAGAACAAGAAAGGAGGAGAAAGAAAGAAGATCCAATAAAGAGGACTATAACTATTTATACAAACTACAGTAGGTGATAAGAGTGCCATTAGGAAATCATGATTCTTTGTTCTTTTAATGTCCACCGGTAGGTAAGACTGAGGCGCAGTCTTACCTACCGGTGGGCACGTCTGACCACCATTGGTCCCACCAAACAGTTATTAAATGGCTTAGCATGGCTTGCGAAAAGTAGCTTTTAATACATTCGCCAGCCGCACACCATTGAATGATTTTACCAGTGTGTGCAGTGTCTGAGTAGCCCTGGACTTACTTGGCGACTGTGATAGATTCAGGCTGACCGTGGCTGGAGCTGACATCACACACTCTCCCAAAAAAATACCTGACACTCCCAGAAAAGGACGGTTACCACCCAAAAATGCTGGTTTCAAGTCAATCACTTTGCGAATGGCCAGCTTTAAAAGCAGCAAGCTTTGATTGCAGGACGGCCTCCTGCATGCGTACTATGGTCTGTAAGCATGTGCAGTCTGTCCATAATCCGCCCAGTCTGCAAATTCTCAGCTGTGCCTTCAGGTCTGAATTAGGCTCATTGTGACTTATTTTAAATTGTAACCGAATGTATGCATCACCACGGAATTCTATTGCCATTTTAAGCCCATGTGCATATATATAGTATACACACTATGTAAATCAATGTGACATTAACAGTATTCCAGCCCTAATAATACTGTAAGAGCAGTGTAATTGAAACAATGCTTTAAAATACAATGCTGTCAGGTGTGGGTTAAAGTCTAAATAGAACCAGGATAGGCTACATTACAAATAATCACCTATTTAATGATGAAATATTATTTTGGAGCGTTTGGTAAATTCTGTCCACTCTGTATGTATCTATGATGGCAGTGATGGGTGGAGGGGGTGGCGGTGGCAATGGTTTTCCCTATGAGCAGGAAATGGTGTATGCAGTGTGTGCAGTGTTTACTTTATATGTAGTTACAGAGGAGGAGCACTTCAGTATGTCAAAATGGAGTTGAGTCCTATCAACACTAGTTCTTTCCATATGGCTGCCTGTAGTTAGCTTGCAGTGGCAGATCTACCACTAGGTGAGAGAGGCTCATGCCTAGGGGTTCCACCTGCTGGAAGCAGCACAGCAAGAAGTCACTTCCCTGGTCCCCACCACCCACCCCCATATCAGAGTTGCTGATCCCTTTTCTCATGGGGAACCAGTGGGGATTGAGTGGTGAATTGCATGCTGCAGGTGCAGGAGAAGTTGGGGCTGTCTGCTTTAGCACTATCATGTTGTCTACCTAGCGCAGCCTATCACTGCTGCTGGGCAGCTATGCCTAGCAGGCCCTGAGGCTGAGAGTAAAGGATGTGGGGGCAATAATATTGTGTCCAGGGGCAGTCTGACTCCTAAATCCGCCTCTGCCAGTTTGTAATCATGTCAAACTACTGCCTCACTGTTGTCATAGAGTGAGATGACTGGAAGATATTGTACAACTAATTGTTCTCTAATCAACTGACTGCATCTAATTAGAAAAAAGAATGTGACAATAACATTTTGCATAGGATAAATTTGGATTATACAGAGGAGTTTTGAGTGCATTAATCTACTTGTATTTGCTTGAGAAGATCCTCTTAGGGCTGCTAGAGGGCCCTCTACCCTTATTTTGCCCTCTGCCTTTAGCACAGGGATGGGGAACCTTCGGGCCTCCAGCTGCTGTTGAACTGCACATCCCAGCATGCCCTGTTACAGTTTTGCTATTTGGCCATACTAAAACTGTTGCAGGGCATGCTGGGATGTGAAGTTCAACAACAGCTGGAGGACCGAAGGTTCCCCATCCCTGCCTTAGAATATGTGTTGTTTTTCATCTCACAAGTCTTCACTTACTCGATGATATTATAGGACAGGTTCCGGTAGTCAGAATCACGGATTATATACCCCCTTAGTGTGCAAAATATCATATACTGATATAGTTATTTAGCACAGGGATGTATAGGTGTATTACTACTAATACCATTTATATTAACAGTCACATGGACTGGGGCTGTAATCCACATGAAATATATACTATGTTGCCCTTCTAAAGACGTGTTTGTCAAAAACTCAGAAAAAGACATGAATTAATGCTGAATATCAGCTTGAATATTGGAGCGCTCTGCAGAGATTTAAGCAACAAAAGGCAGCCTACAATTATATGTTAATTATGTATGCATCTACTATCTACAAAAGCTCGCCTTTGGCTCCGCATTATATCCCGATGACTTATGGAAGCTGAAAGGTACATGCCCAGCTTACAGATTTCTACTGCAAACATCATCCAGCTAATGTAATAAGATATATTTAACATTTTTCAAATGGAAACAGTTAATACCTTAGTAAAGAATAAAATGTATTTAGGGTATCTTTATATTTTTTGTGATGAGCATAAGATATCTTTGTCAGGTTATTATTCCAAATAATACTAAGAACTGCCTCTAAAGGAAAACTCAAAGAGTATGTTCCCTCCACTGTTCAGCCTTGTGATCCCAAGTACTAGATCAGGGACAGGGAACCTTCGGCCCTCCAGATGTTGTTAAACTACACATCCCAGAATGCCCTGCAACAGTTTTTAGCATGGCCAAATAGCAAAACTGTACCAGGGCATGCTGGGATGTGTAGCTCAATAACAACTGGAGGGACGAAGGCATACCTCCCAACTCTTGCAGTCCAGCAGCCGGGACGCTGCTGCGCGCCGACATTTTCGGGGGGGGGGGGTGGGGGGTGGGTGGCCTAATTTGGGGGCGTGGTCTATACTCGCGGCTCCCCCGCGAGGCCACGCCCCCATTTTGCCGCTATGGGGGCATGACCCAGAGCCTCTAGCCATGCCCCCAGCCCCCTGGCTGCGGGAATAGACGCTGTGCGCATGCGCACAGCGTTTATTCCCAGCTGCTTAGCAGCTGACAGGGGGGACTCCCAACAGCCCCCCCCCACACCGCGGGACACTGCCGCCCGCGGGTGGGACAGCGGGACAGGCCCTGACAATCGGGACTGTCCCGATAAAATCGGGACTGTTGGGAGGTATGCGAAGGTGTCCAATCCCTGTACTAGATTCACAAGTCTTCCCATAAGGTTTATGTGACAACCCTGCACAGGACATTGGGGCAGATCTATTAAGCCTTAACAAGAGATAAATGCAAGGGTGATAAAGAGAGATAAACAGCCAATCACCTGCCAACTGCCATGTTACAGGCTGTGTTTGAAAAAGTCAGTAAGGAGCTGATTGGCTGGACGTTTATCTCTCCTTATCACACTTGAATTTATCTCTTGTTAAGGCTTAATACATCTGCCCCATTATGTCTAAAGGTAACTCAAAATTCAGCCTTAAATCACCTGTTGAAACATACTGTAACACATGGTGTGACATTTGCTGTATCCAAGCGTTATTTCAACATCTACAGACACTGACAATTGGGGACTCAGTCCTTGCACAATCGGATGCATCCATGTACATCAGGGAAGGGCTGTGTAGCACTATTAGCATAAAGTGGCAGACAAAAATGTGGCAAATAATGAAAGGATGGCTGAGAATGTGCCCAACTCAGAATCAGAACCACCTTATCCCAGTGCCATCTGTAACCATGGAAACATTCAGTAATACTAGACTACCTCTGGTGTATAATATATTTATCCTAATATTTTGATATACTTATTTCAGAACACACTGTACAGTATTATTGCTTTTAATAATTAGGATTTAATTGTACCTGTTCGTCTAATTTGTGATAATTGGATATATTGACATATTAAATCGTGTTGCCCTATTTCCCAGTGCTGTTATCCATTTTTTGTTTAATACTACACTAGTTTCAGATATTATCATACTGATGACCACTACAACTATCCGAGCCAGTGGACCATGAGCTTAAAAAAAGGCATATATACAGTATATAGAAAACATACAAAATGTAGAATACAATCTACATTATGTAGAATACAGTCTCATTGTAAGCTTGGGAGCAGGACCCTCCTACCTCTATATCAGTCTGATACTACCCAGTTTGTTTTATCACTGTTGTTTCCAATTGTTGAGCGCAACAGAATATGCTGCGCTATATAGGGAACTGTAAATAAATGAATTAATAAACTACAGATGGATTTACTTTGTATTGGAAAATTAGTGTAATTACCGTAAAGTAATTAGACAAATAATGTCAGCTTATGTACATGTATGCAACAGGAATAATTATTTTTGATAATGACATCTTTACAATATATTCATACACAAAAATAAGTATAATTACTATATGTAATGTACACTAATTATAAATAGCAAGCAGGCATTTTGCATTATATTCCCTAGCAGAAACAATTGCATGTAATTCTGGTTCCATTTTTTTTTACACTGGGCAAAGACTGAAGGACATTTAACTGATTTCATTCCATTCTGAGCTGTGCAGATGTGTACCTGAATGCCTATTTTTGTTTGACAGTTTACCAGCTGAATTCTTTCTGATCTGTACCTTTTGATTTTCAGAGTCTCTGTACACTAGCCCAAAATAATCTTTTTCCAGTAGGTTTAAATGTTCGCACACTTTATCAAAGAGGACGTGACCTCGGGACCGTTTCTGTAGAAGGAAAAAGAAAACGTATTAGACTTTACATACATGTTGGTTCTACAATATTTAATTTGAAACTCATAGTAATGTTAAAAAAAATGGATGTACAGTAGGCTCCTACTTCCGAATATATATATATATATATATATATATATATATATATATATATATATATATATATATATATATATATATATATATATATAGAACAATATGGTTCTGGCACTCACTGCATACTGTGCTAACTGTCCCCGGTGCCTTCCGACCAGTAACTCCTAGAATGGAGCTGCTCTATATAGATGGTGACTCTCTCTCTCTCTCTATATATATATATATATATATATATATACACTAGGGTGCTCTTCACACCATTGTAAGGGGTTCCACCCCTTAACCTTTGAATAGTTTTATTGTGTGAAATATGCTTTGAATTTGATGAAGAATGTGGTGCATTGACTGTGGAGGGGGGATTTGGAGTTGCAGGTACGGCCCATGTGGGTGGTGTGTGTTGTTTTGGTGTGGGGGTGCATCAGTTGAGTGATTGTCATTTGGGGTTGTGATGTGGGTGGGGGAGGGATGTGTGCATGGTTTGTGGGAGTGGTGGATGTGTAGGTGTGGTGATTGCTGGTCTGGGTGCAGGGGTAGTGTGGCTTGAGAAGGTGTGGTGTGGGCTATTGCATGAGTAGCAGGGGTAGTTGAGTGGCAGGTGCGTATTTGGTATATATATATGTATATATATATATATATTACCAAGACAATTAACGATGTGTAGCTCTACTCTGTAATATTTTTCAAATAAGTTTTAGTTTCATCACTTTCAGTCAATACGAAAAAGCAATTAACTCTTCTCTTGAGGCCATGTAAATGTATTAATTTAATTAACAGGTAATTTACACTTCAATATGTATTCTCCATACAGTTACAGACAGGTAGAAGGCAGAGAAGCACAACAATTAGGGGGGAATTTAATTAGCCGTGGTAGATTAAGTAGCAGATTTACCACTTTATAACCAAAGCAGCCGCTTAGGGCATAGTGAGTCCCAGAAGGCTCGCTGACAAGGCTGAATCTGGGCAGGAGACACCAACACTGACGCTGGTAAATGGTACTGAACTACAATGAAGAAACTCAAAATAAACTAGCAAAGGATAATGGGAGCTTTTGAGTTTTATCACTGTAGTGTGATGCACAAGGGTTATGTCCACCGGTACCTAATGCTATTGAGCCTTATGCCGATTATGCCGGGATCCCGACAGTCATTAGCCAGATGTCAAGATCCCGACTGCCCGGACTCAGACAGCATGGTGAGCGCAACAAAGCCCCTTGTGGGTTCGCTGCGCTAGCCACGCTGTGGGCACGGTGGCTCGCTACGCTTGCCACCTATTCTATTCTCCCTCTATGGGGGTCGTGGACCCCCATGAGGGAAAATAGCGGGTGGCCGTCAGGCACCTGTCTGTTGGCGTTTTGACAGTCGGGATCCCGGCGTCAGGTAAATGACTGTCGGGATCCCGACTGTCGGGACTGCGTCCGGCACCCTCCTGGACTGCAGCATCCATTAAGGTACCTTAATTTAGGAGCGCACAATAGGGAGATTATGTGGTTGTTTGGAATGGCCGGCTCGCTGACCAAGAAGACATCTTTCAGCAACAATATAAGTGAACTGTTGCAAAAAGATAAGTGTCTGTGTCTTGCTTAGGTCCCCTTGAGTTCTAAATCCACCACTGAGTAGATTACCGCAGGTTTATGCAATTGAAGTGGGGTGAAAAGGAGTGCAATTGAGAAGCCACAGCTGTTATAGACCAAGGTTACCTCCCCCCCCCCCCATGAACTTTTTCACTGCTAATTGAATTACCCCCTTAGTGTAGATAAGTAGACAACTAATTAATGTAATATATCTATCTATCTGGAATGTGAGTGCCTAAACCTACCTCCCAGCAGTCTAAACCTAAATCGGGATGCTGGCTCTTGCAATTGCATCTGCATCCTCACTGATGTTGGGATTCCAGCTCTGGTCTTCTGGGAGCTAGTCCGTAAGCCCACGCTGGAATTCTGACTGCCAGAATCCCACCCACCAGGATGCTTACCCATCTATCTATATGCGTAATATTGGAATTTCACAGCGGTACATTAAATGACTATAGCCAAAAAGGAAACATTGTATCAGTTTGGAAATGATGGTGAGAAACTGCAAAAAAAAAAACTGCCAAGTAAATGACCCTCTACAAAGAAGCACAAATATTACTAACATAATAATATTGTATAATATGAAAAAAGTGTAATGATAATTAGGTATAAGCAGCCAGCGATAACAAGGTTCGATATAGCACACATTGATTAATATACATATAACTAACTTTGCAGCATGCAAATTTGTCTTTGTTGCAAAAATAGTTAGCCTGTAATATACTGTATTTTTCTTTAAATTTTCACAAAATTGCTTATTGATGTTTTTGTTCTTTATTGACTGTTTCATTATTTGTATGTAGACATCATGGTGGTGTCATTCAAAACAGTTTCTTGGTGAATTTTTTTGTTGTGTAAATAGTGGTAGGGGATTCACTTTTTTTGTATTGCCGCCTGCGAAAAGATCATCTGTATACTAAACGGTTACAGTTATTTGCGGTAATTTACGGCAGCCAATTGAGTTTCAATATACTGCACTTTTTTTTGGCCAATGAAAGAGGCTTATAAAATTGGATAGTGGGATAATTACATTGGTCAAAAATCAGTTTTTATGGCTGGAAAATGAATAAGTGGTACCAGACGATGGGGGGGTATTAATATTCAATCAGTACCCCGTGCATTTGCACGGGGGAGCAACTGTTTGCGACTGCGCTTGCTCATAGCTTTTTATGCGCATGTGCAGCCGCTGTGTGCGAGCACCCACAGCTCTAGCACACTGAAGTCCGGGCGTGTGGTGGCGGGCTAGGCATTTTGCATATAGGAACGCCCGGTGATTTATGGGCGTTCCCAGGAATACGCTGGATGTTCCCATGCAAATTGGCTGGTGATGCTGGTGCGGGGGGCAGCTGATAACAGCGGGTGTCAACTGCACGCCCTGTTCCCGTACGGGTACCCACAAATCTAAGACACCATAGAGGTCTTTTAGATCTGCGAGTGCTGTAGAAATCATTTGATGGTCGCCGACCATCAAATGATTTCTCCACCGCACCCAAGGCTGCAAATGGATGATTATGCAAATCATCCATTTGCATGCCTGCGGGGGTTCTGAGGGGGGGGGGGGGTGGCCCTTGGTGGACTCGCAGTCAATCAGAATAAGGACCAATGTTGGGAGTGCTGACTTCTGTGCCTGAATATTTGTACTTTTTCTAGCATCCAATATGACACATAAACATGCAGAATTGGTTCACTGTCTTGCTTTGCTGAAATAAATCATGTACACAATAGAATCTAAAGATCTAGGCCACAACAGATAGGAACATTGCTAAAAATAATAAAAGCAGACTTTCACGTTTATTTTTAAAAAATTGCAGGAATTTCAATGGAGTAAATTATAGAAGCAATTTCCCTTTACTGAAGTGAGCCATATGTTTTAAACACACCTCAAACAATAGTAACATTCTGCAACTTAATACCATCCAGGAGCCTTTCCAACCATAGAAAGCAGTGTCTTTTATTTCTACATATTGCTAACTGTTTAGGGGACTAAACCCAGGAACTACAGCTCCCTACTCCAATAGTACTGAATAAGTAAGGCAATCACTGCAGAAACACAAGTCATTTATAGCAATTCTATACTCTCCTTATCACTAGGGATGCCAATCCCGGGATTGGCCTCCCTAAATTGCCTTCCTAATAAGCCTTTAAAAGTGATAAATTGGAGAGTGATAAACCACCAACCAATCAGCTTCTTACTTTCATTTTTCAAACACAGCCTACAACCTGGCAGATAGGCGCTGATTGGCAGGTGGTATATCACTCTACATTTTATCACTTTTTCAATAATACAGTACAAAGATATCTGATGACAATTACATAAGGCATGGTGAAAGCCTTCCTGTGGGCAAGAGATGCATAAAAATAATCCAACGTTCATATTATTATTGAATAGTTCTGTCCTTCAGACGAGGCCATCAGTACAGAATAATGGTGTAATTATAGTAATTATGACTGCAAATCACAAGTGCTGTCAGGCTTTACATGTTATCCCTTTTGCCTGTCTTACACATAGAACTGGTTCACCCCTGAACTACATAGCTGGCTCACCTCTATTTCTCTATGACAACCATCAGAGACAAATTGTTTTTTCTGACCACAAAGTAGTGCATAAAGCAACCACCATATACTATCATTTCAGATGCAGCTGTCAATCTCTCATTACAGTACATACAGTATTTTACTCCTTTACAGTCCTGACTTCAAAGGCCTGATGGTGGTGCTCTTGCTATTGCAGTCTATCACAGAAACTAGTATAATAGAATACAATTAGGATCTCTTTGTATCCCAGAGCATTTTGTTTTAACTAATTTTTTTATCAAATTAACTCATCTAATAAAAGTGTCACTTTCGTCTGTAAACCCATGATTCTTACATGTGAATTAGAATGGCCTGCACGTCTTGTTATTTTCTTTGTTCAGATAGGGAGGATGTTATGTGAGTTCTATGGTACTTTAAAACGAGATGACTGGATGAAGCTGTTTTTTGACATTTTGGACTGGGAATAAAAGGCAATCAAATAGTGTTATAGAGGAAGGGCTCTCACAGCTCTGACATGCAGCGTTCTCACCCTCTAGTGTGGGTTTCCCCATCAGGAATAAATGTGTGGGTCCATTACTTGCAGCAGGGCCCTCCTACCTCCAAGTCTGTCTGTTGTTACCCAGTTTGTTTTATCACTATCTACTATTGTAAAGCGCAACAGAATCTGCTGCGCTATATACGAAACTGTAAATAAATAAATAAATAACCAGGTTTTCTTTGCTAATTGATCTTTTATAATGGGTGCAGGGTGTGTGGTGCACACAGAGGGGGTTATTCTGATTCACTCAGAAAGGCACAATCACTCTCTAATGGACAAAACCATATGCACTGCAGGTGGGGCTGATGTAACATGTGCAGAGAGAGTTAGAAAACTGATATCTATATTGCAGTGTTAAAATAAAGCAGACAGTATTTACCCTGCACAGAAACAATAAAACACCCAAATCTAACTCTCTCTGCACATGTTACATCAGCCCCACATGGAGTGCATATGGTTTTGTCCATTACAGAGTGATTGTGCCTTTGTGAGTGAATCAGAATAACCCCCACAGGCCCCTGGGTCCAAGGGGCTCACACCACACACCCTGCACCCAAATATTATACCTACCAGTGGCGTGCGGTGGGGTGAGGCAGGTGAGAATGCACGTCCCCAATACCTACCCCTCCAGAAACCAGCAGCAGAGTCCCTGCACTGCCGACAGAAATAATTTGGAAAATGGCCTCCGCAGTCATTTTCAAGTGATGCACACTAGAGACATCCCCAGGAACAAGATGCATCCCCAAGTTTTTTTACAGCCATCGGCATCACGGCTTAACTCTGTTTCTGCTCCCAAATTGGAGCCAGCCACTTAATAGAGTTACATATGCTGGTGTTAGCAAAACCCTACAATAATGTAATACAGTATCTGATTGAAAGTAGTAAATTAATATTAATACTTCAATATGGAACACAAACCTTACAAGATATAGTGTTATTAAACATCTTTCATCAAAATGACATGATTTCTTTGGATTACCTTTTGCAGCCAGCTAATTAATCACAATCAGTTTCCCTGCTTTCATACAACATAATTAAAAAACTGTTTATTAATGTGGAAAGGGAAAAAATTATTAACACAACAGTGGAGCTCTTAACCGACAATTAAATTCAGTGGGGGTTCTAAAAGATACGATAATTAGAGACTAATACCCATTTCACACCGCACCTCGCACCAAGGTAATTGCCGGGTTGGTTACTTGTCGACCCGGTTCTGTTGAAGAGGATCGCTCTGCACCTGTCACCCAGAGCGGCAACAGCAGCTTCAGCCCGCAGGCTGATATGTCCCTCCTGCCCCCTTGTGTAGGCAGTCCCTGTTCCACTGTGCGCTGCATCAGTTTATTAGTGCCTTTACGAGTGAGTGACAGTTCCAGGGGTTGATTACCAGCGCGCCCAGTTGTGTCCTGCACTGTGCGCCCATGCTGAGGTGATGCCACGCTAAGCAGTGTGTGTGTGAGGATGGCACCCAGATCCCCGGCAGACATGCAAGAGGCACTGCCAATCACCGCCAGTGAGAGTTCCTGTATATCGCTTGCAGCGATAGCCCCGCTGCGACCATCACAGACCAACTTTAAGTCTGCATGGCGGTGCATACTTCTTCATCACTGCCAGAGAGACCTCCATTACCCTTCAGCTCACGCTACAGGATAGGATAAGTACCTGCACCATACACCTGTGTACACCTGCCTGTGTTATATATCTGCTGTATACCGCATACCCCAAAGTTTACCCTTTGATGACTGTTAACTCTGTGCTCACTACAAATAAACCTGCATTCCTGGTTAAGCTAAAAAGTGTGACGTCTAACAACACCACAAGCACTGCTATATACTCTGCCAACAGGGTCCAGGTGCGCTGTGAAAGCAACACAGCTTATAACGCGGGCTGACAAACCTGGCAATTCAACTAGGGTTATAAGAAGGGTTAAACCCGAGTCGTCCTCTGTATAATGGGTGACCCAGGTTTATTGTGAATACAACGGCCCTGGGAATTGCGATGTGAATGGTGTAATATAGCGAGACTTATTGAGAGATAAATTGATAAGCCCCAACCAATCAGCACCTGTCATTTTTCAAACACAACCTGTAACTTGACAGTTAAGAGCATACTGCTTGGTACTTTGGGCCTGATTCAGACCTGGTCGCACGGCTGCGAATTCACAGTGGCCAGTGTTCAGTTATGCCTTCACACTGCTAGAGTGAAATCCCAACTGGTACATTTATGTGATCGCTGTGCAAATGGATGCGTACGGTTACACATCTATTCACAGCCGTGCAAATATGTCCCAAACCCATCGTAACAGGCCCACCATCGAATGAATTTTATAGTGGACACAAGTCATTGCAGGCCCCTGTACTTACTCGGCTGTTCTATTGTAAAAGGCATATCCAGGCTGGAGGTGATGTTACACACGCTCCCCTAAAATGCTCATGCACACCTAGTGTTTTCCTGGACATTTCCAGCAGTTATCTAGGCACGCCTGCGACTCCCAAGCCCACTAAACGGACGGTTTCTACCCCCATATGACTACTTCCTATTAATCACCTTTTGAATGGCATGCGTATAGACTTTGAAGCAGGATGGCTTCAAGCATGCGTACCATGGACTGCATGTATTCGCAGTGTATCAATAATTGCTTGGTGTGCAGCCATGTGATCAATTATGAACCAGGCCCTTAAAGTTATGTAATTTAAAAAAAAATAACACTATTTGTTAGATGAACAATTAATTCAAAATAGAGAATTATAGCAAATCTGATCAATTGTAACCTGCTGAACTAGATTTCCCGCTATTTCACAAAAATGAACAAGTGTTGATTTCCTTAGACAACTTTCAGCTGCAAACAAAGCGGATCATAAGGTAAGTGACTTTATCTATACTTTACATATATAAGTCTAGTGTCTGATTGTGTGTCTCCAAAACACTGCCATCTGTTGGCAGTGAGTGAAACTACATGTCTTTCTCTCTCACAGATGCACAAACACAGAGGCAATCACAAGCTTTGCAGCTGCGAGGCTAATCTTCCTAGCCAGACGTTCATCGTCTGCAAAGCTACTGTCAGTCGCTTCATTGGTTACCTGTATTCAATACAGAATTATTTTACTCACACAAAGCCATAAACCAAACTACACCAATATACATCTTTCCTCTTATCTCAAAATATCTTCCAACCCAACCTCTACGTCTCTCATCCACACTCATTACTCGCTCCCATTCCCGATTGCAGGACTTTCAACTGGCTGCACCCACTCTGTGGAATGCTCTGCCATGCACAATAAGACTCTCCCCCAGTCTCCAAACCTACAAGCGTTCCCTGAAAACTCACCTCTTCAGGCAAGCTTATCAAATTCCAGAACCAGCCACTTAAACTTCATATACCGTTCCTATCTAATCACATCCCAACTGTACAGTCCACACATATCCTCTTTTTCTTTTTCACATTTTCCATCCTCCTGACCCCTGGCCAAACTGCTGGGTCACCGTATCATACAGCACTCCAGGAACCTTTGCATTCTGGTGGAATTCATGCCTATTTCCCTATAGATTGTAAGACTGAAAGCAGGGCCCTCATACCTCTGAATGTTTTGGGGCAGCACGGATCCCCACCATGGCTCTAACTGTGCGGAGTTTGTATATTCTCCCCGTGCTTGCGTGGGTTTACTCCGGGTACTCCGGTTTCCTCCCACAATCCAAAAATATACAGATAGGTTAATTGGCTTCTAACAAAAATTAACCCTAGAATGTCTGTGTGTGCGTGTACATGTGGTAGGGAATATAGATTGTAAGCTCCACTGGGGCAGGGACTGATGTGAATGTTCAAATATTCTCTGTAAAGCGCTGCGTAATATGTATGCGCTATATAAGAAACTGCTAATAAATAAATAATAATAAATGTCTGTAAATACCCAGTGTGTTGTATAACGGTCTCCTATTGTAAAGTTCAACGGAATATGCTGCACTATATATGCATCTTTTAATAAATAAATAAATAAATAAATAAATAAATAAGCTTTTGAAGGATTTGCTTCAAGCTGCCTTACTGGTAAAGAATATTTTGAAAAGCGTTATTTTATCTATATAAACAATTCCAGATATAAGTTGTGTCACTTAAACCTATTTGATAACAAAGCAAAAAAAAATCTTTCCCTGGCAATCTGCAAGACAACACTGACAACAAAGTACAACCACTCTTTCAGCTCAATTCCTTAGAAATTGCTGCGGAACATGCTAAACTAGGTCACTACAACATGGAACATCTACTAGAATTTTCACTTTGAGACGCACATCTTTCAAGCTGCAAAGCACACTGAAAAATCTAACCAGCATGCAACACTTCGTATAGTATGATATCATACATACACACTGCTTAACATGGGGTCACAACAAGGGTAACTGCAGAGCAATTCAGACTATTCATTTCATCTGCACTGTTAGATGTAACTGCCTTGAACTGTTCAAACAGCACAGACTTACTTCTATGTAACTTACTGCTATACTGCAACATGTATTCATAAAATGAATCTTTCATTTCTATTAAAACATAGCACATGACCTGAGCTGTGTGATATTAAGGAGCAGTGAAAGACAAATATTTCTGAAACTATGTCAGATTAATTAGGACTCTTCACTTCCTTGCAGGCCCTGCCAAACACTGTGGAGACTGTTATAAGTTAATGTACCACAAGGGTTCCCAAGCTTTCTTGAATCACAGCACGCTACAGTATCAGAACTTTTTTAAAGGCACCCCTAGGCCTAAACTTTCTATTGGAAATTTTAGAAATAAATATTAAATGTAAGTACATTGTGTTGTTATGTTATCGTTAGGGTCAGTTAAGAAGTGAGGACAGGATTCATTCTGTTTGTCCACATACAGTATTCTATTATTGAAAGCACCAGAACTGGTGTTGTCTATCACAATGACCATGAATAATTTTTAAGTATCTTGAGGCACCGCACGGTGCCACTGCACACAGTTTGGGAACCACTGGTATGAAGTGTAGACACCCACAGTTAAAGGCTCCTGGATGAGAACAACTGGTCTATTCGCTCCCCTGTGTGTTCGCGCATGGGAGCGATGGTGTGCGACTGCGCATGCGCATAAACCATTATGCGCATGTGCAGCTGCTTGGTGCGAGCGGCCATGGCGAATTGAATATTTGGCGTTCCCATGGAAATTCGTTGATGATGCAGGTGCGGGTGGGGTGGCAGGCAGCTAACGTCAGCAGAAGTCAGCTGCCCGCCCGCTTTACGCACAGGGCGCATGCAGACCTAAGACAACACAGAGGTGCCTTATGTCTGTGAAACAACCATTTGCATGCCTGGGGGGCGGTTGCGGTGTGCGGTCCATTGATCGCTATTTGGAAACACTTTTTCCTTACTCCATAGAACATGCAGGGTTTAAACAAGAAGAGAACGAGTCCTATGCATTATATAGAAAGTGCTGTATTTTCTCCAGAATTAATGAATTAAGCTGGCTACACATCAGAACGATTCTAGGCCTGAATGCATGATTTCGACGAAGTGTGCAATCTATTGTGTGCACATCGTGAGGTATTTTTGGTATGATGACGATGCGATGTGCGGGTCATGAGGTCGCTCCTATGATCTTATGTACTGCACATATGATCAGTCGGGATGAGTTGTGGTAATAAGCAGATCGTATGCAGATAGTATGTGTTTTTTTGATTGCTCAGAACGCTCAGATTCCTCAGCGCACTGCACAGCGCTGTGCCCCTGAGCAATCTTTCAGGACCAGATGTATATAGCGTTCTGGATATTAATCACTGGGACGATAGCGACACATGGGGCTGCACATCGCTATCACTACACATGGAGCAATGTAGGGGCATTTTCTAAGCAATCTAATGAGATCGCTTAGAAAATGCCCAGGGATTGCTATGTGTGTAGGCCCCATTACTGTACAGCAATCATAGTAATTAGTAACAGCATTTTGAGGTTGTTGAAGATTTCACTTTCCATTGGATGCATCACTGGGCTAAACACTGTAAATAGGTTGCACTCACTGGCTTGGAATATGTGTCAAGTACACAGGCACTGAACAGTAATCATTGCACTTAGTTGTTGTGGAACAAAGTCTGGATCTGACATGGGATTATCTCTTATAAAGGAAAGTACATTTCCATATTCATAGACCCCGTGAACGCATGGAAATGGAAGACGGAACACATTTTGGACACAAAACCAGTGGTGGCAGTACCATTAGTAAAGGCGTCACCTTAAACCTTGAATGATTAATATAATCATACTCATTTAGGGGTATATTCAATCACTGTCGAAACTGCTGCCTTGCCGAAAAGACGCAGTTTCGACATGAATAGATCGGAAGGGGTTCCGACCTATTTAGTGCTGGCTGTTTTTTGGTTTTTTTATGGAATAGTTCTTAACCCCTTCCTGACAGAGCCAGTTTTTGCGTTCCTGACAGAGCCCTTTTTTTCAAATCTGACATGTCTCACTTAAGTGGGGATAACTTTTTTTTGCTTTTACTTATCCCAGTGATTTTGAGATTGTTTTTTCGTGACACATTGTACTTCAAATTAGTGGTAAATTTGGGTCGATACAGTCTGTGTTTTTTTGTGAAAAATACCAAAATATCGTGAAAAAATGGAAAATTTAGCGATTTGCAAAATGTTAAATTTTCTGCTTGTGAGACAAATAATCTTACCACTCAAAATAGTGAATAACTAACATAGACCATATGTCTACTTTATGTTGACATCATTATTTCAACTTCCTTTTAATTTTTTGGGACACTAGGAGGCTTACAATATGAATAGCAAATTCTCAAATTTTCAAGAAAATTTCAAACACTGATTTTTTTAGGGACCAGTTCAGTTCTGATGTAACTTTGAGGGACTTGTATGTGAGACACCCCCATAAATGATGCCATTTCAAAAACTGCACCCCTCACAGTATTCAAAACAGCATTTTGGAAGTTTGTTAACCCTTTAGGTGTTTCACAGGAATTAAAACAAAGTGTAGGTGAAATTTCAAAATTTCTTTTTTTTTGCAGATTTGCAATTTTAATACATTTTTATAAGGAACACAGTACATTTTACTAGAGAAATGTGACTAAAAATTGATTCCCCCAATTCTTTTGTTTTCATAAATATCCTATATGTGGCCCTAGTGTGCACGGTGACCAAACCACAGGCTTCATAATAGAAGGAGCACCTACTTGATTTTGGAGCCTCCTTTTTATGAGATTATTTTTTAGGCACCATGTAGGTTTCAAGGCACCATAAGATGCTAAAAGTTAGGAACCCCCCCACAAGTGACCCCATTTTGCAAACTACACCCCTCAGGGAATTCATCTAGGGGTATAGTGTACATTTCAAACCCCCAGGGGTTTCACCAATTGTGGTACAACTGGGCAGTGAAAATGAAAAATTATTTTTTTTACACAAAAATGCAGTTCTGGCTCCAAATTTGTCATTTTCAGAAGGTATGAAGGAGACAAAGCACCCCAAAATCTGTGCCCCAATTTCTCCCGAGTACGGCAATGCCTCACATGTGACCAAAAAATACCAGTTGGGTGCATGGCAGGACTCAGAACGGAAGGAGTGATTTTTGGATTTTGCAGCTCAGATTCTGGTGGAATTTTGGTGGGTGCTATGTCGCATTAGCAAGACCCCCCAAGCACCAATACAGTGGAACCCCCCCACAAGTCACCCCATTTTGAAAACTACACCCCTCAGGGAATTCATCTAGGGGTATAGTGTACATTTCAAACCCCCAGGGGTTTCACCAATTTTGATACAAGTGGGCAGTGAAAATGAAAAATTACATTTTTTTACACAAAAATGCAGTTCTGGCTCAAAATTTTTCATTTTCAGAAGGTATGAAGGAGAAAAAGCACCCCAAAATCTGTGCCCCAATTTCTCCCGAGTACGGCAATGCCTCACATGTGACCAAAAAATACCAGTTGGGTGCATGGCAGGACTCAGAAGGGAAGGAGTGATTTTTGGATTTTGCAGCACAGATTCTGGTGGAATGAATGGTGGGTGCTATGTTGCACCAATACAGTGGAACCCCCCCACAAGTCACCCCATTTTGCAAAGTACACCCCTCAGGGAATTCATCTAGGGGTATAGTGTACATTTCAAACCCCCAGGGGTTTCACCAATTTTGATACAAGTGGGCAGTGAAAATGAAAAATTACATTTTTTTACACAAAAATGCAGTTCTGGCTCAAAATTTTTCATTTTCAGAAGGTATGAAGGAGAAAAAGCACCCCAAAATATGTGCCCCAATTTCTCCCGAGTACGGAAATGCCTCACATGTGACCAAAAAATACCAGTTGGGTGCATGGCAGGACTCAGAACGGAAGGAGTGATTTTTGGATTTTGCGGCTCAGATTCTGGTGGAATTTTGGTGGGTGCTATGTCGCATTAGCAAGACCCCCCAAGCACCAATACAGTGGAACCCCCCCACAAGTCACCCCATTTTGAAAACTACACCCCTCAGGGAATTCATCTAGGGGTATAGTGTACATTTCAAACCCCCAGGGGTTTCACCAATTTTGATACAAGTGGGCAGTGAAATTGAAAAATTACATTTTTTACACAAAAATGCAGTTCTGGCTCGAAATTTTTCATTTTCAGAAGGTATGAAGGAGAAAAAGCACCCCAAAATCTGTGCCCCAATTTCTCCCGAGTACGGCAATGCCTCACATGTGACCAAAAAATACCAGTTGGGTGCATGGCAGGACTCAGAACGGAAGGAGTGATTTTTGGATTTTGCAGCTCAGATTCTGGTGGAATTTTGGTGGGTGCTATGTCGCATTAGCAAGACCCCCCAAGCACCAATACAGTGGAACCCCCCCACAAGTCACCCCATTTTGAAAACTACACCCCTCAGGGAATTCATCTAGGGGTATAGTGTACATTTCAAACCCCCAGGGGTTTCACCAATTTTGATACAAGTGGGCAGTGAAAATGAAAAATTACATTTTTTTACACAAAAATGCAGTTCTGGCTCAAAATTTTTCATTTTCAGAAGGTATGAAGGAGAAAAAGCACCCCAAAATCTGTGCCCCAATTTCTCCCGAGTACGGCAATGCCTCACATGTGACCAAAAAATACCAGTTGGGTGCATGGCAGGACTCAGAACGGAAGGAGTGATTTTTGGATTTTGCAGCTCAGATTCTGGTGGAATTTTGGTGGGTGCTATGTCGCATTAGCAAGACCCCCCAAGCACCAATACAGTGGAACCCCCCCACAAGTCACCCCATTTTGAAAACTACACCCCTCAGGGAATTCATCTAGGGGTATAGTGTACATTTCAAACCCCCAGGGGTTTCACCAATTTTGATACAAGTGGGCAGTGAAAATGAAAAATTACATTTTTTTACACAAAAATGCAGTTCTGGCTCCAAATTTTTCATTTTCAGAAGGTATGAAGGAGACAAAGCACCCCAAAATATGTGCCCCAATTTCTCCCGAGTACGGCAATGCCTCACATGTGACCAAAAAATACCAGTTGGGTGCATGGCAGGACTCAAAAGGGAAGGAGTGATTTTTGGATTTTGCAGCTCAGATTCTGGTGGAATTTTGGTGGGTGCTATGTCGCATTAGCAAGACCCCCCAAGCACCAATACAGTGGAACCCCCCCACAAGTGACCCCATTTTGCAAACTACACCCCTCAGGGAATTCATCTAGGGGTATAGTGTACATTTCAAACCCCCAGGGGTTTCACCAATTTTGATACAAGTGGGCAGTGAAAATGAAAAATTACATTTTTTACACAAAAATGCAGTTCTGGCTCAAAATTTTTCATTTTCAGAAGGTATGAAGGAGAAAAAGCACCCCAAAATCTGTGCCCCAATTTCTCCCGAGTACGGCAATGCCTCACATGTGACCAAAAAATACCAGTTGGGTGCATGGCAGGACTCAGAAGGGAAGGAGTGATTTTTGGATTTTGCAGCACAGATTCTGGTGGAATGAATGGTGGGTGCTATGTTGCACCAATACAGTGGAACCCCCCCACAAGTCACCCCATTTTGCAAACTACACCCCTCAGGGAATTCATCTAGGGGTATAGTGTACATTTAAAACCCCCAGGGGTTTCACCAATTTTGATACAAGTGGGCAGTGAAAATGAAAAATTACATTTTTTTACACAAAAATGCAGTTCTGGCTCAAAATTTTTCATTTTCAGAAGGAATGAAGGAGACAAAGCACCCCAAAATCTGTGCCCCAATTTCTCCCGAGTACGGCAATGCCTCATGTGTGACCAAAAAGTGGCAGGACTCAGAAGGGAAGGAGTGATATTTGGATTTTGCAGCACAAATTCTGGTGGAATGATGGTGGGTGCTATGTCGCATTAGCAAGACCCCCAAAGCACCAATACAGTGGAACCCCCCCACAAGTGACCCCATTTTGCAAACTACACCCCTCAGGGAATTCATCTAGGGGTATAGTGTACATTTCAAACCCCCAGGGGTTTCACCAATTTTGATACAAGTGGGCAGTGAACATGAAAAATTACATTTTTTTACACAAAAATGCAGTTCTGGCTCAAAATTTTTCATTTTCACAAGGAATGAAGGAGACAAAGCACCCCAAAATATGTGCCCCAATTTCTCCCGAGTACGGCAATGCCTCACATGTGACCAAAAAATACCAGTTGGGTGCATGGCAGGACTCAGAAGGGAAGGAGTGATTTTTGGATTTTGCGGCTCAGATTCTGGTGGAATGAATGGTGGGTGCTATGTGGCATTAGCAAGACCCCCGAAGCACGGTGAAATTATGAACCTAATATTCCATAGATGTGTGGTATATTTTAAAACACTCCTTTATACATAGGCCGGGTTTGTCGGGGCAAGTGTCACACTGGAAAATAGTTTGCTTTCTTATTCCCTTTTTATAGCAAACTTTGCACCTTTTTTGTGTCCTGCCCTTTTTTCCAGTGGAGGGGATTTCATCAGGAAAATGCTGCCCTGGTACAATACGGGGGCCAGTACTAGAAGTACTGGGGCCCTCTGCCTGCTGGTTCCCAAATATTAGGCCCTTTATGACTTCCTCTTGAAAGTGCATAAATGTCCCCCTCTGGCCGGTAGAACGGAATAGCACGTAAGCGTTATACAGTGCCATCTGGATGATATACACGGCCACCTTCTTGTACCAGATTTTTGTTTTCCGCAGGGCACTGTACGGCTTCAGTACCTGATCTGAAAGATCCACTCCGCCCATGTACCTATTGTAATCCAGGATACAATTAGGTTTTGAGGTGTGGGTACTGGTACCTCGTACAGGGACGGAGGTGGTACTGTCTCCGTGAATTGTTGTCAGTATAAGGACATCCCTCTTGTCCTTATATTTGACCAACAACATATTTTCGGTGCATATTCCCCTGCTTTCACCCCTTCTCATTACTTGGGCAATGTGCGTTTTTGGGAGGCCTCTTTGGTTCTTGCGCACAGTACCGCAAGCTGCTGTACCTCTTGAACCAAGGGCCTTAAACAGGGGGATGCTGGTGTAAAAGTTATCCACATAGAGGTGATAACCTTTATCCAGGAAGGGGTGCACTAAATCCCAGACAATTTTCCCACTAACACCTACGAGGGAGGGGGGGCATTCTGGCGGTTCAATTCTTGAATCCTTCCCTTCATAAACCCTAAACCTGTGGGTGTACCCTGAGGTGCTTTCACACAGTTTGTACATTTTTATGCCATACCTTGCCCTCTTACTGGGAAGGTACTGGCGGAATTTAACCCTTCCTTTAAAATGTATAAGGGACTCGTCGATACAAATAAATTTTTCAGGGATGTACACCTCTTCAAATTTGGCACTGAAATGATCAATGACCGGCCTGACTTTGAATAGCCGGTCAAAGGTGGGATCATCTCTGGGTGGGCACTGTGCATTATCGGTGTAATGTATAAATTTAAGAATTGTCTCAAATCGAGTCCGGGTCATGGCCATACGGTAAAATGGAGTACTGTACAGAACATCTGTACTCCAATATTGCCTAATTTCTGGCTTTTTTACTATGCCCATATGAAACACCAGACCCCAAAACGTCATCATCTCTACTGCATCTACAGGGGTCCACCTAGCAAATGATGACGTGGGGTTTTGAGCAATAAACTGCTGGGCATATAAATTAGTTTGGTCCACCATTAAATTTATAAAATCATCAGAGAAAAATAATTTGAAAAAGTCAATTTCTCTGAGACCTGTGGAATCAAATTGGATTCCTGGCATGGCCAAAAACTCAGGAACCTGGGGCTCAAAATTGTCTGGTGGTGGGGTCCATACGAGATCAATTATTGGGGGGGGGGTCTCAGCTGCTCTACGGGGGCGTCTTTGAGGGGGTCCCTCATCACCAGAGGAGGAAGAGGAGCTTAAGGCGAATCCTTCAAATTCCCCGCTTGCATCACTGGCTGTGTCAGAGTCAGAAGCAAGCAGGGCATATGCCTCCTCCGCTGAATACATTCTCCTGGATGACTGGGAGGACATTTGGGAGGACATTTGGGAGGACATTTGGGATGCCATTTTTATTTTTGTGTTACTGGTAGTGAAATGTTTCAACACGTGTATAGTGTAGGGGGGGGGTACAAACTTTATTTCAATCCGGGGGGTATGTAGTGTGTAGTGTGTATGTGGTGCAGAAAAAAAAAAAATACTTTATACCAATAAAAAAAAAAAAATGAAGGGGTTAAAAATAAAAAATTTAAGGGGTTAAAAAAAAAAAAAAGGTCCTGCGCCAAAAATTGAGCACAGATGTTGGTCAGTAACGTCTGTCACTGAACAGCGCTCAAAGGCAACAGGAATTTGATCAAAAAAAAAAAAAAATATAGATCAACCCTGTGCCGAAAAAGATGATCAGTGATGTACGTCACTGATCAGCGCACAGCGGCCACAGGACACCCACAAAATCACAGTGTGTGTAAAAAAAAAATTAAAAAAAGACCCCACAGCACACACACAAAAAAAAAAAGGTGATCAGTGATGCGACACTGATTACCAGTGAGGTGCAGCAGGTGCACAACCTTTGGTGCAACTGACAGGTATATATAAAAAAAAAAAACCTCTGTACCCCCAAAAAAGTTGCTGATCACCTCAGATATAGTGATCAGCACAAAAGGCGGGGGCAGCAGACAAAAAATTTAGCACTCTCTATCACTCTCTGTCACTATCTCTCTCTATCTCTCTATCTCTCACTATCTATCACTCTATGACACTGCAGCAGCAGCACTGACAGGTATATCTATATATAAAAAAAAAACTGCGCCCCCAAAAAGTTGCTGATCAGTTAATTTATACTGATCAGCACAAAAGAAGGGGGCAGCAGTCAGTTATATCAAAAATATATAGCACAATCTGTCACTATCTCTCTCTCTCTATCTCTCTCTATCTCTCTATAACTATAACACTGCAGCAGCACAAAATATAGCACTCTGTCACTAGGCCTCTCTATCTATCTCTCTCTCTCTATCTCTCTCTATCTATAACTATATCACACTGCAGCAGCACAAAATATAGCACTCTCTGACACTATCTCTCTCTCTATCTCTCTCTATCTCTCTATAACTATCACACTGCAGCAGCACAAAATATAGCACTCTGTCACTAGGCCTCTCTATCTATCTCTCTCTCTCTATCTCTCTCTCTCTATCTATAACTAGATCACACTGCAGCAGCACAAAATATAGCACTCTCTGACACTATCTCTCTCTCTATCTCTCTCTATCTCTCTCTATCTCTCTCTATCTCTCTCTATCTCTCTCTATCTCTCTATCTATCTCTCTCTATCTATCTCTCTCTATCTAGCTAGTACACTGCAGCAGCACAATTTCACAGGAAGGCACAAGTAGTAACAGGATCCAGGAAGCAGTGATGAAGCAGCGATCAGGTAAGTATGGAGCAAGCTATGGAGCAAGGTTCTGGTCAGTATGGCGGCAGGGAGGTACGGTGACCGCACTGCACGCTATTCCAGACCGGAATGGCATCTGCAGTGCAGTCACCGTTAGTTTAAATCCCCCTCCTTGGCTGTGATTGGTCCGTCGGTCCGACGAACCAATCACGGCCTTTGGGGGCGGGGTGCGGTGGGGTGACACCAGTGTCACCCTTACACCCCGCGGTGATTGGTGCTGTACTTTACAGCACCAATCACCTCTGATCCCGTGTCACCGGCGAACGTTATTCGCCGGTGACACAGGAAAACGCTGTAATTGGCTGTTCACACTGAACAGCCAATCACAGCGATCGCCGACGGGGGGGCGGCATCGCAGCCCCCCCTGGGCATGCACGGACATGTCTGCTGTCAGGGACAGCAGACATGTTGAAACTGTCACCGCGTCTATAGACGCGGTGACAGTTAAATGCCATGACGTACATTTACGCCATGTGTCGGGAAGTACTTCCCGACCATGACGTAAATGTACGTCAAATGTCGGGAAGGGGTTAATCCTCCTGCTTTTGACGGAAACAATGACAAAACCGAAAGGTTTTGGCCATGTTTCCAGCAATCTCAATCCGATATGAAAATATGCCGGATTAAGTCAGGGAGGATGGCGCCCGGTGAGCAGCAGTTTACAAGGTGCCGTCCTCCTGTCTGTCACCAACCCCATCCCCCTCCCGTACCCTCCGGCTGCCACCCGTAACCTGCCCGCCGCACTCACCTGTCCCTGCGGCCCAGTCCAGCCTCCCGCTGCCTCCCGTCACTGCACTCACACGGTCCCTGCGCCGGGCCGGGTGAGCATCAATCAGCAGCCAAATCCGAAATCCGGATTTGGCCGCTGATTGAATAATGGATACAGGATCCATTCCGGCAAAAGAATGTCGGAATGGATTCGGCATCAATTGAATATACTGTACCCCTTGGTATTTTTCTGTTTCCTAAGGCCAATGCACACTAAGCACTGTCTATTCGGGGACTTCTATTTAACACATCCCTTTTAACATTGGTTAATAATGGAGATGCAAATTTTTTATGAATTCATGTAACTTGATCTGCCTCTTGCCATCCATACTATGGATGCTATGGGGAACATTTACTAAGATTGAATGGGTATGAATGGTCATATTCGTACCCTTTCGATGTGAAATACGTTCGTATTTCACACATTGTATAATTTACTAAGGCTGAAATGTGTACAGTTCGTATTTTTGCCGTTCGTATTTTCTGGTAGCTCCAAAAAATGTGACTAAATACACCATCGATAGAATACGTCCGTAAATCCCCATTCATTTCAATGGTATCGGCAAATTTACTAAAGATTCATATTTTCGTTAGTATTTCTTAGAAATCCATATTTATTACGAATTTCAAGTAGAACACATTTTTGATGCACGTTTTACATCTGAACCAAATTCAACAATCATCTGTGCTCATGTGTGCTGCCTATTAAAGGCCAGTAAGCACACAAAAACAACCAACCACTACTCACCAACAGCACTCCTCACTGTCTCCTCTCCTAGCTAAACCCACAAGGAAGGAAGAGGGTTGCAAATTCACGCCAATGTCAGGAACTTTCAAGCAATGTTGATGTGAAAAGTGTTTTTTACCAATGGTGGGCATATTTTATATGATTTATGCGATAGTACGAACCATGGCAAAGTATGTATGTGCGTCCGTATGGAATCCGAACGCTAAAAATATGACATCTTAGTAAATTATACATACTCGACCAAACACGTCACACCACAAACATGCACAAAGCCATTCGATGTGGTGACATTTCCAAAAATATGAATTGTTAGTAAATTTCCCCCTATCTCTCTATGTCAGTGACAGCGCAGCTACAATTCCAGCCTACAATTGCAGACTGGCACAGAGAAACAGCAACTGTTGCTGCTTTAATTAGCTAATCCATCGGCAAATAATCTTTTGCAGATCCTTTGCATAACATGAAATCTGTACAGGTGCATAGTGTGCTATCAGTTGGGACTTTGTCATCTTATGCCCATGTAAAATGTTCAAATGTAGATACACTATCATGTGTCCCTGCCCTGCTCCTTTTTTTCTATCTGTACCCATATATTTTGATTTTGCCAATAAAAACGATTGATTAAAAAAATGCAGATACACAAACCCAGCGCTTGCAGGCTACGCACCGGAATGCTACATGACTCATGTCACACTCATCACCTGTGACTCTCACAGCACCTGCAAGCACCTGTGAGCAAACACCTTAATTATAATACTTTATAGCCAAAGCCAGGTTACACAGGAACAGCATTTCATTTTGTCCTTTCAGTAGAAACAACCAGCGAGTGATTTGATTTACATCCAAAAGCATCACTAGATCAACAATCTTCTTAAAAGGGTTTAACTATCCCAGTTTATTTATAGATTAGTGCTGGCTTTTCCAGATTGTGAGATCAAATAAAATAGATGCATTAATATAGTTCCCAATACTGGGAATGACTGTTACATAACATCTCTTAGCATCTGATGGCTAGGTTATTATTCTGCAAACACTACAGCAATTACGGATGTTAAATATAGCACTCTTATCAGGACATAACTAGACGAAGGCCTATAAGAGCAGGATTATCTACCATCGTGTAGCTCAGCTCTGGGCACAGTCAGTGTACACAGGCAGATGATTAAAGAATGAAGACGGAGAGATATGTCAGATGTAGTTATCAAACTGAAACATAAACTGGCTTTATTCATTTTCCATTTCCAATGCTTGTATTCTGCAAAACCTAAGTCACTAATATTTTGTCAGATGTGGATTCCGAGTTTATACACAGACTCCTTGACATTTGTTTATAGAACACATGCAGCTAACGGAATACAGCAGAAGCCTCAGGAATGAGGTCATGCGCAAGTGACTCATCATGGTTGTAGGGTTTAATAAGCATCAGCTTAGTTCTGTAATATGTTCATCAGCATCACAGCACAATATGGAGATTCAAAATATGCAGACAATCCAAACGGGTCCATGGTATGCGGAGTAAGTGGGTATTAGAAGGATTAGCTAAAAGCTAATGGCATCTTGTGCACACTTTGGAAAGGGTTACATCTGATTGGCTGACACAATTTGAAATGGCCAAGTTTAATTCTGAAACTACTAATTCCCTTTTCCACCAAAGTCACGTTTCCGACCCTGGCTTTGGAACATTGTTGCAATCCGGGTCAGACCCTGTTCTCGCAGTGGCTCTGTACTGGGTTATTCCCAGTCTGTTGCCATTTACACGGCACATGGATGCAGTCTTTCTTCTCCCGTAACCACATAATGTTGTAACCACAAAATGTCAAAACCACTTTATGGATAGAGACCCCGAGTATATGGAAGCTTACATATAAGAACAGGAGAAAGACAATAAAGAAGGAGCAATACCGGACATTTCAAAGATTAGGAGGATAACAAGGATGGCAATGGTGTTTGAAGAAATAATCGAACCAGAGCCTTCATTTAAGGGGATGAGACAGATACTGAATATGGGAACCCCAACATTTGTATTTATAACTTCTATGGGTAGGGAATAACATTAGTAAAGGGAAAGGGATCTAAACATTTCCAAAATTGTGCCAAATGCCCATCTAGTAGCAATGAGAATGCTCTGAGACAATACACAATGGGGATGACAATGAAGGAGGACAATTTGAGGGTGAGAAGGAGGCTCAGTCTTTGCAACATACTTATTCAAGTAAAAAATCTTCATGCCCAGCTGTTACATCGCAGTACAGTAACAACATATATATACCCCACCCTTCAGAATACAGAGGATAGAATTTATGAAGTTTATCTGAGGGGGAGTACATCCTATGAACCACCTTAAGGAGCATTTCTGATTGGTTTATACATATAAACTTTTTTCACATGTTCTCAAAAAATCAGCTCCCACTGCAGTTCCTGTTCCCACGCATAAACTGAGTTCCAAATGTCACTTCCTCAATTGGAGATAATAAGATCTTGTACCATATATTACCGTATGCATCCCTTTCGAATAATAGTAGTATATAAAACATATGCAAAGGGCTGATGAGCGGAGCCATTATTTGAATTGTAAGTATCTATAGAAGTCTCTTCGGAAAACCGACTTAAAAGACTCATATTCAGATTCTTCCTGAAATATTGAAATCTAATGAGGTCTCAGATACAGTACCACAAGACATCATATTTTCCCCATGTTACCAGGAACTCTACAATCCTTCAGGGCAGTGCACGCTTTACTGGTCTGTGTGTGAAGTCCACCCATAAAATATCCTGCAAATGAACAGGGGAAGGACAAATGCCATTAAATGTCTACCCAAGGCTTGCATGGGTAAGGAGCTAATCTTTATGGAGATCTAAAAGGCATCAAATTCCAAGTTAGGAGCAGCTAACCCACCTTTAATTTTGGATCTAATTATGTGCATTTTGGCTAGTGTAGGATGCTATACCTTCCAAATATAGGATGAGAATACAGCATAACATTGGTTCAGGTGGTGTATTAGGGGAATAAAGGGGATCCTTGTTAATAGCCACTGAGGAAATGGGGGCAGGTTATAGAAGCTGAGAGCTGCATCCTGGTAGATGCAGTGGAGATGGAGCTGCTGCCAACACACGTTTTATACACTTTAAAACGTACTTTTAAGGTACATTAAAGCTTACATATGGGTATTAACCTGCCCCCCACTGCTATAAGTGGACTGAGCTGCAGCTTATGGACAACAGTCACCATTGGTAGTGAGCACTCCATTGTAACAGTGGTGTCAACATATTGAATGTTATTAATTGCAGTCAACATCAGTGATCAATAGCAGTTGTCTAGGAAAGAACTACTAAAAAAAGCATTGGAACTGATCTTTGACATTGGATTCCTTACACAACAGGCCGGATGTACTAAGCATTGAAAAGTGATAAAGTGGAGAGTCATAACATACCAAACAACCAGTTATTAACTGTCATTATTTGAACTCACCTGTAACATGCTGATTGGCTGGTACTTTATCACTCTCCACTTCATCACTTTTTATGGCTTAGTACATCTGGACAAATATCTTTATGTTGTTGACTGACATAGAATTGCTTTGGTATTGTACAATAAACCTGTGCAAATCTGTGAATGCCTGATGACCCACAACTACCACACATTATCACAGTTAATGCTATAGTGGCATCAACAGATTGAGGTCTACATCTCAAGAATGATTATGTGTTTTTCAGAAACAAACATGCATGGCAACTAAAGCAGTAATCAGTTCCACCTCAGGAACATTCATTTTTATACCACGCTCTATTTAACAACATGACTTGCAATAAAGGTGATAATTTCCCTTTAATCAATTCAGCAGCAGTCTCAGACCTTATAATTGAGTCATCTCAATGCTGTGAACAACCCACAGCATAAAAATGGAACCCAATTATATGTTCAAAGCAAATGCCGGATAATTTAGTATAAAATTTATACGAAAAGTAACACAAATAATGTATTATACAGACATTTTGGAATAGCCAGTAGTGTCCCATCAACCTATTTTTTAAACAGTAAATCAACAATGGAAAAGGATAAAATAAACAAAATCATCATCAATAAAGCTGGTTACACATCTATATGTTCTTTCGATCTCGGACGGAAGGGCGTTTGATTGTATAGGTGTGTACGCTGTCCCGATTCCTGCTGTACGATCGATAAACGATCTTGTCCGTCCATAGTCTGTCGAAGGTTCAGTGCTGCTTAATATTCATCCGACCAGCCGGGCCCATATTGGAACAAAAGTGTACGCACGTTCGAACAATATGCTGGCCGTTCTTGCGATTATACTCCCAAAGCTCATTATATTTTCCTGCCATATCTTGGATATTTTAAGAAATAATCATTTAAATATGTATACCTTCATTTCCACTATTCTTTATAGCATTTCAATAGGAAGTATATATTAAATATATGTGTATATATATATATCTATCTATCTATCTATCTATATATATATATATATATATATATATATATATATATATATATATATATATAAAATATATCTGCTATGATCTGTTTTATAATTTTGACCATTTTGGGAGTGATAGAAAACACACAGTACGCACGCATGAACGTGTTCTCTGCCCAGCCAGCACTGATGTAAAACAAATCACTTTTGTTTAGGTTCTGTACTCACGCCTCTTTTGTATACCCTTAACCCAGCCCATTATGATAATGTTGTTTATATATGACGTGTCAATAGCCCAAATCGAGAGAGCGTGTCCGGTGGTACAATCTTTTTCTTGCGATTGTTTGGTCGGGAGTAAATCGAACGTCGCAAGTAAAATTGTATAGGTGCGTATCGGCTGGTGTTTGTGGATGGTTGATCGTGTGGATGGTCGATCAAACGCTTGAAAGAAAACCAAGATTGTATAGATGTGTACCCAGCTTAAGATCAAGTGAAAATGTTCAACTCAAATAATAATACAACTGTTTTGGGAGAAATAAAAACATGAGCAGGTAATTTAAATGGATTGTAGAGTGGTTCCCTACCCTTTGTTTTCAGATGTACATTTATTATACAATTGTAACCATTGGGATTGGTTGTTATGGGTAAAAACCACGGTACTTTTTTTCTAGCATGGCCACCCCGATTTCCATCGGGGTGGTTGTGTCGGAAAAATTGCGTCGGTCGCATCGCATGCGACCAAATCACATGCGATGCGACCGACGCGATTTTTTAATTGAATCAAATGTGAATAGGGTCCCTGGGACCCGATTTTACATTAGATTCAATGTAAAAAATTCCCTACACCCCCAATTTGACACCCTCAACGCCACCCCACGATTGAGCGCAGTGAGCCCGCGAGGGGCGGCGGTGCGTGTCCTCCGACCTTTTCATTCCCCTACTATCCACGTCGGCGTGGAATTGAGAATATAAAGAGTGGCGAGCGCAGGGAGCCACTAAGCCCGAAGCGTGGCGAGCGCAGCGAGCCCCGCGAGGGGACGCATATTACTTCACAGGTATACGCGTCCCCTCGCCACGCTTCGGGCCTATGGCAAAATCGCGGGCATCGCGTCGGTCGCGTCAGGGGCAATGTTAATGGCCGCGACCGACGCGATGCCCGCGATTTTGCCTTTGATGGCAAAAATGGACCTGATTTCAAAGGAAATCGGGTCCATCGCGGGCATCGTGTACCTTAACTTTAAGGTACACAATGCCCGCGATTGTGGCCGTACTAAGAAACAAGTACCAAAACCACAAAGTGCAGGTCCATGAGAAGGGGCAGGGCTAAAAGGATGCAAAATTCAGTGTTTTGTATCATTTAATCCTGCCCCCTCCTGGGAGAGCTGCGATTTGACTTGCGGAGGATGTGGCTGGTAATTTATTTCAATCCACTTTATCTCTCTCCAAGGGTTAGTGCATAGACATCTATATTTTCCTGCTGTATGCACAGTAGAAGGCATCGAAGTGGTAGCATTTAATGATAAAGTTACAGTCTATGCATTGACAGTGTTATTAGTATATAATAATGTTGCATTTACCATTTAAAAGGCATATAAAAAAATGAAATACTAAATAAGAAAAAATTCCTTCCCTATTACAGAATTAACTGGGAAACCGCTTTCTTTCAGCAGACTGTCATATTGCGCTTATGTCAAACTGTACATTAGCTCTATAGCATGTGTCCGCTTCCTAGACAATCAAAGTTTTAGTTACATTTGGATTTGAAATGGGGCCTAGTAAATTTATTATGGTAATGTGAAATGGATAGCATTACTGCCTAACAGCACTGAGGTCATGGGTTCGATTCCCACCATGGCCCTAAATGTGCAGTGTTTGTATATTCTCCCTGTGCTTGCATGGGTTTACTCTAGGTACTCTGGTTTCCTTCAAAAATCCAAAAAAATACTGGTAGTTAATTGGCTCCCAACAAAAATTAAAGAATGTATGTGTGTGTGTGTACATGTGGTAGGGAATATAGATTGTAAGCTCCACTGTGACTGACATGAATGCTCAAATATTCTCCGTAAAGCGCTGTGGAATATGTGTGCGTTATATAAATAACTGCTAATCTAGAAATAAACCTATGCAAAGAGTTAAGAGTGCATGAGGGTGCAGATCCACAGACTGATCACCTCTTCCCTGCCATGGCACTTTCCTTATGCTTACAGCTGTAAGCTCTAGCAGCAGAGCACAGGAGTGTGGCATGCAGCAAATCAGGGCAGAGACTGCTGCTGCACAGTAGCAGAAGCCTTCCTCCCCAGATGTATCAAGCTTCTTAAAGTGATAAATTGGAGAGTGATAAACAGCCAGCCAATCAGCGCCTACCTGCCATGTCATAGGCTGGTTTTGAAAAATGACAGGTAGAAGCTGATTGGCTGGTTGTTTATCAATCTCCACTTTATCACTTTTTAAAGCTTGAAATATCTGGCCTGTAGTGTTCAGCACAACACATACCAATGGGCAGCTGTAATCAGGAGTTAAGTGTTATGGGGGGGCACTGCGCTTATCTCCCCTCCCCCTTCCCCATGCTGGATCAGCCACTGCACTGCATCCTGTTCGTATTGGGTTTTTCTTTATCAGATGCATGTTACTAATCTCTGCATTTGTGTGCGCGAGGTCGATAAAGATCTTATTGGAATGCATTAGATAAGTTCATTTCAAAAGGAACATATGACCAGCATTAACCCTTTGAGTGACGCTGGCATTTTTAGCGAATATTAAAAAAAAACGTAACTGTTAACATTAGTGACAAAATAGTGTATAATACTGTAAATGACAGTTCTCTTACCTCTACTTCACATGAATATTCAGAGCCATCAAGAAGAATGACTTTTGCCTGCATGTTTTTGGGTCTTTTGGCAGATTTCAATGGAGACTTTGAAAGTTTGCTGGAAACTGATTTTTGAGAGACTTTGTCGTCTTCAAGTTGTTGATACTCAAGTTGTTTAGCAGTAGCAGCCTCTTTATCCCAGTCTTTGTCCGAGTTCTGTAAAGACAAAATGACTAGATCAGGTTTCTCTCAAACTGTGTGAAGGAGTTATTCATTATCCTGGTGCAGGTGTCACAGACACCACCCATTTCTGTCCTTTCAGGCAGAGGGCAACTAAACAATGCAGAACTCTCACAAGTACAAACATCGGTACTTGTTTCCTATCTGGGCGCCCACGATCATAATCGCGGTCATCGGGGGTAAAAATCGCGGTCATCGCGGGTAAATTGGGATGGCCGCGATGCCCGCGATGACCGCGATTTTCCCATAGGGAACAATGTTAAAAATCCTGATTGACCGCGATTTTACTGTTAAATGCCTCAATGGTCCCGATTTGGGGCCAAATACCCCCAATTAACCCTTAAATGTCCCCCCCAATTTTTGACGCCACCCCACGATCGACGCCAACCCGAAGCGTGGCGAGCGCAGCGAGCCCGCGAGGGGCGGCGGTACGCGTCCTCCGACCTTTTCATGCCCTACTATCCACTATGGCGTGGTGTGAGAATATAATAGTGTGGCGAGCGCAGCGAGCCACCGAGCCCGAAGCGTGGCGAGCGCAGCGAGCCCCGCGAGGGGACGCGGATACCTTCACAGTTATCCGCGTCCCCTCGCGGGGCTCGCCGCGACGGGCGCCCAGATAGGAAACAAGTACCCAAACATCAACTAAATAAAACTGGGATACGTCATTGGGTCACCAGCATGATGGTAGATAGGTCGACACCATTAGGTCGACACGACTTAAGGTAGACATGCAGGAATGTCGACAGGGTGATTAGGTTGACATGGGTACAGTCGACAGGATCATTAGGTCGACTTGGGGTTTTTTTACAGTTTTTTTTAGCAAAAATGTGCCGACAGGCGGTATTTCATGCCCTACCATCCACTAGGGCGTAGTGGGATGCGAGGGGACGCGGTGCTACGTATTAGTGTTTATGTTCACTGTGTTCACATTCCAGTAAAAAAAAAATCTACATTTTCAATGTCGATCTTACCCATGTCGACCTAATGACCCTGTTGACCTAAAGTCATGCATGTCGACCTTAACACATGTTAAATGCAGGTCGACCTAATGCTTGTCTACCATAATGCTGGTGACCTAATGACCCATACCCATAAAACGAAACCCCTATGCTCCAATATTACCAGTTTTGTAGTTTACAAAATATTCTCTAAAACGTTTATTAGACTTCCTCACGTAGCGTCATGGGCACATCGATGTACAAGAGAACATTCTGCAAAGGTATCCATAACACTATCCATAACACAATAACAAGTTATATGTGAATGAGACTGACTTGCCTATTATATCGGTCTCTTCTCCAGGTGACCAGTGCCAGGCAATGCAACTTGTGTTGTTAATGCCCTGCCCCTCACATTGTAATGCTTCAAACTGAGCAGATAATTACTTCCTGGTGGTCTCTGTCCTGCTAATTTTACTTAAAGAAGCGGCCAGGATGTGTGACGGCAACCTGCTCTGTTCCTGAGTACTGCCATTTACTGATTATATTACAGCTGTCCTGGGGTAAGTATTCCCTTGTTATAGTGAGTGACTGATACCAGTACATTACATTATATATATATATATATATATATATATATATATATATATATATATATATATATATATATATATATATATATATAGACTTCTTGTGTGCCGGGCACAACTTCCCTTAAATCGTTGCTGGTCGGGTGCCGGTGTCAAACAGGTATGTAGACTTCTTGGGGTGGACACAGCACTCCAGACACGTGGATTCTCAAACGTATAAATTTTATTGAAGATGGCAACGTTTCAATGCGGATGCATTATCGTCAGGAGCCTGACGATAATGCATCCGCATTGAAACGTTGCCATCTTCAATAAAATTTATACGTTTGAGAATCCACGTGTCTGGAGTGCTGTGTCCACCCCAAGAAGTTATATATATATATATATATATATATACACACACTTGTAAGGTTCAGACCGGCACTCTCCGTAGTAGATGAATTTCACGTGGGTGCCTCCTGGTAGCATACACACAGACCGATACAAACACAAGCAGCGGCACTCCACGGTTTAAGGGGGTATTCAATGTCTGTCGAGCTCGGTCGCCGTCGAGCGTTTCATGGAGTTCACCTGAGAATTTTGGGGTTTTTTGCATCTCGGATATTCAATCCTTTGTTTTTTTTCCGCGCTAGGTTTTTTTTTTTTTCCCTCATTTCGTTTTGCTCGCCTGTCAAGATTATGTGATCTCGAGTAGCCGAGCTCTTTGGACCCTTTTTTTAATCGATTTGACACGCACCCTATTCAATGTTCATGTATGGATGTATTTCTCGACACACTTTAGGCAATTATTCTGGGTGTTTTGCTCGCCTCCATCTTGAGGCGTGATGTTTGTATTTTATTGTGGTTTGAGGTTTCCATCCCAACTCCTCATACATATTTTGCTACTATGGCCATTATTATAACTTGTTTTGCGAAGGACATAACAGCAGCGGTGTTGTCAGCATGTGTTTTGCAAATGCTGCAATTTTCACCCAACAAATATTGTGCAGAAGCACACTTTTCATGGAGAATATTGTATGGCATTGTATGCATGCTGTCAAAGAAGCTGGATTTTGCACGATGCGCGTGAACAAAAGTGAAGAAATCCCACAGGAACAATACTCCGCATCTAACCAAAAGCCAGTCATAACAGGAATAGGCGAGGGAACACGAGTTACAAGCCTTTTTATAGGCGCGGACATGGCGCGAAGGCGAGTTTATACAATGTTGCGAGTTATGGGCGTTCCAAACGTCGACAGGAGGAGACTTCGAGGATTGACACTTTGAATTGGCGAGATCACGGCTTGCAGGGAAAAATATTTCAGTCGAGCAAAACGTAACCATAATAAAGTCGATTGCACGAGGTGAATAATATGAGATTGAATACCCCCCTAAGTGGTGCAAAGATTTAATTCCGATGTTTCGGGGTACGTGCTCCCCGTTTTCAAGGTAACATGACATGTCAAACTTAACCCTAGAGGGGGCGATAGAAACAAAACCCTACTACAGCTAGAAACAAAGTGGCTAGCACAACTTAATACTGTACACCCACACGGGCTAAATGAATACTTGTCTTTTTCAAGTTTCTATTAAAAACTCTACCTCTCAGAAGCAAAGAGAACTGTTGATACTGTAATGGAAAGACATGTAAAAGCGCAGCTTTGGACATAATGTTGCTTAGTTGAAGCAACAACTCCCTACATTTCTTTAACTAAGAGATCTGCAACAATGTGTATGACAAAGTAGCGATTTATTTACACAAAGTATCTAACAATTAAGTTGTCTAAGGACATGCATTCCAACGACTGTTATGTGCACTTGCTTTTCTTTTAAAAAAAAATGATAATGCGTTATATTGATATGCTGCTTTTAATTCTTTTTCTTTCCTAACAGTGCTGAAACAATTATTACATTGTATCACAGATATGCCTTTGAACCTCTGATATCATTGCTATGTTTCCTTGTTACGTGCATTTACAACGTTACGTTGTAAATGCACTTGCTCTATTTACCCTTTACTGTATGTAAATTTCACTTAATTATGCACAGTCACTGCTAAGAGACTGTCAATTACTGATGACATCACCAGCCTGCAGTGGGCGGGAGTTTTTCACGTGTGCTTTCACTGTTTGCCTGTTTGCTATAAATACATGACCTGCTCCTTTAAGCTGTATTCCTGATGACGGTTTGGAGACAGACCGAAACGTAGAAATACTACAATAATAGAAGCAATTCTTTTTCACTAGCCCATGAGTGCCGCTGTAATTCTTTCCATATCTACACATTTGCAACTGAAGGCACCTGGCAATAAGAATCTCTGCAAAGCGTGAGTGCCGGACCGCAAAAGACTTTCTCTCTCTCTCTCTATATATATATATATATGTGGCACCCTTTGAGAAAGGCGCGGAGACGCTGAAACGGCCCGTCAGGGTGATACAGTTCCCACGGTCTGATAAACAGCATCATTTGGTATTTATCCATATACAAAGTCTGTTGTATGATTGCTGCCCGTGGAAGAGGTGACATGGCCTTTATCCATTATTTCATGGAATAAACCTTAAACTTTTTTGCATTTATCTGAGGTGCCGGTCTTATCATTGCTACTCTGCTGGGTATCACTGGTACAGGACTATGTTTCGGTATGAAATCCCGACGGTCAAAATCCCGACAGGGTCAAAATCCCAAATGGGTCATAATACCGACAAGGACAAAATCCCGACATTTAAAATACCAACAAGGACAAAATCCCGACATTTAAAATCCCGACAAGGTCAAAATACCGACATATAGAATGTGCAGGTGAAACTGTGAACATGACTTTGGGTCGACAAGTCGACATGGGTTTTTTTCACAGTTTTTTTTACCCGAATGTCGACACAGTCGACATGGACACAGTTGGAGGTGAACCACAGCCCCTCGCATCGCTCGCTTCGTTTGTGATGCTTCGGGCACGGTGCCTTTCTGCGCTCGGCACACTATTTTATTCTCCCACCACGCCCTAGTGGATGGTAGGTCATGAAATACCGCCTGTCGGCACATGTCGGGTCAAAAAACTGTGAAAAAACCCATGTCGACCTCGCGACCTGTCGACCCAAAGTCATGTTGACAGTTTCACCTGTACATTATATACTGTATGTCTGTATTTTGTCCTTGTCGGGATTTTGACTGCATCCCAATAGTAGTACTGTAGTCCATTGTCCATCCATTTCTTAATTCACACATACCGATTATTTTATATTTGCAAGATTACCTTACTGCTGAAAAGCGATGTTTACATTGCTTCCGGAAAGTATCCACAGCGCTTCACTTTTTCCCCATTGTTAAGTTACAGCCTTATTCCAAAATGGAATACATATTTTCCCTCATCATTCTATACACAATACCTCATAATGATAAAGTGAAAAAAAAAATCTCACTCTCAGCAAACTCATTATGTATGCTAAATGGTACTGCAGCTAATCAGCTCCTAACTGCCATGCGTTTGAAAATGTCAGCTGGGAGCTGATGACATGGAGACCATTCATCGTGAGCAGTGATTTTTACAACTTGTTACATATGATAAAACTTGTTGATAAATCAGCCCCAAAATATTGCTTGGAGATCTCTTCGGCTTCTGACAGAAAATGTGCAGTGTTTTACCGATACCATACCTCCCAACTCTCTTGTAGGCAGAATCGGGACTCCCGCACATCCCTGTGGGGAAAAGGGAGTGGTTTCATGGGAATGTCCATGGTCGTGAAGCCACTCACCTGCTGTGGGTGCATGGTCAGTGCTTTTTCAGCTGCTGGCCATGCCACTTGTACCTCTGTCTGCTGAATAGATGCTGTGCACATGCAGAGCAGCCTGTGGCAGGGGGAGACAGAGCATTGTGTGACAGGGGGGACTCTCAGCTGCCCCCCCCCCCCCCCCCCACACACACACCATGGGACACTACCATCTGCGGGTGAGACAGTCTCCCAAAAAATTACGGGACTGCCCCGTAAAAATCGGGACAGTTGTGAGGAATGCGGATACATGTCACAATATTGCATTTTACCCTTGTAAGTGTTCATTAAAAATGGTGGCAGCTGAGGTAATATGTAATTCAACATAAATGACTACTGACTGCATTTACTGACTGTGGACAACTGGTAGAGTGTTCTCCAGAGACTGCATCTCATTATCACATTTCACTGGTATTGCCATATATTGGTATGATGACAGTTTGATTTTCAAAACACCCGTGTTTAATTTGTGTTAAAAAAAACCCTCAAAAAACATTTGAGAGTCTTACACCTTCCCCCTGATACCTGTGTCTTAATTAACTCTGACAAATGTCTAGAAGCTGAGCACGTTATGCTACTTCCCTGTATTTACAGGTCTATAGATCTATCCTGTTATCCAAATTCAAATGAGTAGGTCTTTGTACCTGTCAAAATCCCCAAAAGATATTCTTTCCTGCTGGGGGGGAATTGTAAAACATGGGAGACAAGTGTTATATTTTGTTACAGCAGTGAAGACTCTTACACTTAGAAAGGTTTAATTAGCCAGCTCAGAAATCATTCATGGCCTTGGCTTGATGATGTGTAATATTTTTCTCTAGCAGGTGTTGGTAATTAAATTTGGAAAGTCATTTAATAGACTGAGTAAATGGCATAAGAGCATTTTTCATATTTCGAATCGTGCTCGAAAGCAATCACTGTTAATTTGATCAGGATCAGGAATTGTTTCTCGATTTAGAGAATGAATAATATTTCTGTAAATAGACAAAAACTTTCTTATACTGTATATGTGGAAACCATGACATACATGTTTTAGGATCAAATTCTGGAGAAACATTTCCTTTTTTAGATTAAAAATTTTAAAATTAATAAACAGTATGAAAAAAATTAAACATGACAGAGATCTGAATAATCTCTTTTACTCAGTCGTGATACATCATTTATTTCTGTCTATGTAGACGTAAAATAAAAATTTTGGGAGAGTTTTCCCATTTCTCTAAAGCGGCAATCATTTACACTGGAAAACCAGGTTGAGTTTGCCGCTTTATGAAAATGGATAAAACTCTCCCCAAATCTCTCACTTTCTCATTCACACACTCTTACATTTGGCCCCAAATTTCTTGTTATTTGGAAGACAGCTAAAAGACTACACAACTATCCGAGCCCTTAGAAATGAGCAATTTATTAATCTTACGGGGTGGTATATAGAGCAAATGCATGCTGCAACCCAATGCAACCTACCTGTGTGACTGAGATATTGAATATTAGCTTAATACCAGCAAAATCTTTGAATGGATTTTGTTGGTTAAAGCATAGTTAGAAGATTAGAAGGTATGATGTTGATATTGTTGATATGTTGACATTTGCTGAATGTCCACATGTTCAAAATGTTAACATTGTAAGGAATGTTGACATTAGGCATAGGCTGCAGGAATGGATGCTTGGGTTTGCAAATAAGGGAAGCGTTAAAGTTAGGCACATGGGGGAGGGTTAGAATACTGAGTAAGGATTAAGGCATTACTCAATGTTGAATGACAGCCAAAAGTCATAACCCCATGATTGCCAGTCTAAGAAGATATACGCCTCTGTGCACTAGCAGGTAAATGATCAATGCAACACTGAAGGGTTTATTTACTAAGATGGGAGTTGCATTGTACTTCTGTCACATTACTGATGTGAATAGGATGCTGTGAAAAAAATTTCTGGCCCGCTGCTTGGTGTAGCTGCGTTCTAAAAACTGGTGCACCAATCTGGGTTATTTGGTGCATTTTGAAGCTAGGTATATTTGAAGACATTTATTATTTATTAACAGTTTCTTATATAGCGCACACATATTCCGCAGCGCTTTACAGAGTATAGTTGAACATTCACATCAGTCCCTGCCCCAGTGGAGCTTACACTCTATATTCCCTACCACATGTACACACACACACAGACATTCTAGTGTTAATTTTGTTGGAAGCCAATTGACATATAAGTATATTTTTGGATTGTGGGAGGAAACCGGAGTACCCGGAGGAAACCCACGCAAGTATGTTGACAATATACAAACTCCGCACAGTTAGGGCCACGGTGGGTATCGAATCCATGACCTCAGTGCTGTGAGGCAGTAATGCTAACCGTGATGTTCAACTCAACCTGACCAGCAGTGTAGCATTTTGTAACAGATGAGATAAGTCTGAATGTAAATACAAATGTGTCCTCGTAAACTGAGGGTTATTCTGATTCACTCGGAAAGGCACAATCACTCTCTAATTGACAAAACCATATGCACTGCAGGTGGGGCTGATGTAACATGTGCAGAGAGAGTTATATTTGGGTGCGGGGTGTACTTCAAACTTATATGTATATTGCAGTATAAAAATAAAGCAGTCAGTATTTACCCTGCACAGAAACAATAAAACACCCAAATCTAACTCTCTCTGCACATGTTACATCAGCCCCCCCCCCCCACCCCCTGCAGTGTATATGGTTTTGTCCATTAGAGAGTGATTGTGCCTTTCCGAGTGAACCAGAATAACCCCCACTGTTGCTGGTCACAGCAGATGTGGGTGTGGATTATTAGGTCGACAAGCACAAGGTTGACACCTTGGCAACGAGAGGTTGTTGAATAGGGTGATTAGATGTCTGCCAAATCTTATAAGTGTGGAGGAGAGGAAAACAGATTTGTATGTAAATTAGGTTATCTCAAAGTATTGCTCATAGCAGCAATAAATATTTTGCACTAAACGATCCCCAGAGATAACAAGGACTAAATGAAAATATATGTGTCTCATTTACAGAGTTTTTTGCAATATTTTGCAACTAGTGTTATTTTTTAATTAAATAATAGAAAATATAAAAATAAAGCAGTAAAATGACAATAAGGGAGCATCAAACCTAAAACCGACATTATGGGACTAAGGAATTAATTCTAATGTTTTTATTATGCGCATGTGCAGCCGATTTGTGCGGCAAATTGATTATTCACCAGCCCATTCGCACTTAGCAGGGGGGGGGGATGTGGCCGCACACTGCTGTAGCTCATGGGCGTTCCCATGAAAGCGCGTTTAGCTGATGCCAGCAGCGGATGTCAGCTGCCCGCCCTCTTCCTGTACAGGGGTGCCACAGATCTAAGATGCCAGAGCGTGTCTTAAATCTGCAAGCGCTGGAGAAATCATTTAATGGACAGCGACCATCGAATGATTTCTGCCCCTCACGCAAGCTGCAAATGGATGTTAATGCTAAACCACCATTCACATGCCTACAGGGAAATCGGCTTGCCGGGGGGGGGGGGGTTTGGATGGTCGTGTGGGCGGTGTTTAGATGACCCGCAAAGTTGCAAATTTTGCAGCTTTGCGGGTCAACCAGAGTGATCCCCTAGGTACAGTAACCGGGGTTGGGGTCATTACACCCACCATTTGACTTCCACGGACCGGAGTGGCAGCTGTTCACATAACAGCAAACAACACAAAAGTGGAGGAGGACAGGAGAGGAAACGGCAGGGTTAGTGTTCTACCACTCTGCAGCGATACAGCAGGAACCTTGGCAAGAAAAGGCCTATAAGCATTATTCACCTATATAGATTTCTTCATGTTTTTACATTATATACCTGATGTTTTTAGTATTTTATTTATGTTTTATTATAATTACATTATTAATTAAATTGTTATTCATTTGGATTTATCAGTATTGTTCTCTATTTTTCTCTTTTATTTGTTGCCCTTTATTTCTTATTTCAGATTTATTGGCAACTCTGTTTGCTTTAGCACTTTTTTTTTGTTGAATCCCATTTCAGACCATTTTAAGTCCTAGAAAGCTCCTTTTATTACGATTTATCCTTTATAATAAAAGGCTAATGCTGCTCGTCACCTCTACGGGGGGGGGGATTCAAGTGTCATGCAGGATGGAAGCAACTAGATGGCACCCAACAAAGCAATTCAAGTGTTGCTCGATTCGAGTGTTTACAGCCACCTGCACTGACATTACTGTTATGTTGTTCTGTGATTTTGGCTGGTAACTAGTATTACACAATAAGTACGTGATGTTAAAGAATAGTAGTATATTACTAGAAAATTACCCGTTTCACAATAACGAAGACGGATATAGTACAAACTGCATTACCCTTTATCTTAAGGTTCGCCATGCTTGGACAGCTTCATCACTGCAATCATGATTAATGCATTTGTATTCCAAAATAACTCCAGTGTAACTCTGCCCTCCCAAGAGTCTGTCAAAGTGTACACTTGCAAGCTGGCCCAAAAATGTAATCAAATTACATCACATGTTTAGTAACCCACAATGACTTTATGACATTGCAGAAAAAGCTGAACTGGATATTTTTAGTTCAAGAGCGGCTGGCATTCATCAAACAAACCTAAATCCAAAGATTTTCCTTACAAACTTGTATATGATTTAGATCTAAGCCTACCATTGCAGATGTCTCCTTTTGGTATTTTAATTTAACAGAAAACATTGAACATTTCATGAAAATAATAAGAAAAAAGAATGCATCTGTGAGGCTAATCTTCCTAGCCAGACGTTCATCTTCTGAAAGCTACTCTATCAGTCACTTCATTGGTTACCTGTATTCTACTGTATTCAATACAAAATACTTTTACTTATACAAAAGGCCATTAACCAAACTACACCAACACACATCTATCCTCTTATCTCTAAATATCATCCAATCCAACCTCTTCGCTCTACACAAGATCTACGTCTCTCATCCACACTCATTACTCGCTCCCATTCCCAATTGCCGGACCCTCTTAGGGCTGCAACCACTCTGTGGAATCCTCACCCGCACGCAATAAAACTCTCCTCCAGTTTCCAAACCTACAAGCGTTCCTTGAAAACTCACCTCTTCAGGCAAGCTTGTCAAATTCCAGAACGAGCCACTTAACCTCCATATACTGTTTCCATCCAATCATATCCAAACTGTACAGGCCACACATATCCTCTCTCTTTGTTTTTCCCATTTTCCATCCTCCTGACACCTGGCCAAACTACTGGGTCACCGTATCATACAGAACACCAGGAACCTTTGCATTCTGGTGGACTTTATGCTATAAAGAATATCTATCCATGTGTATCAATGCATATTTCTCTATAGATTGTACCTTTGACTTTCTGCAAATACCCAGTTTGTTGTATCACTGTCTCCTATTATAAAGTGCAACAGAATATTCTGCGCTATATAAGAAACTGTTAATAAATAATAATAATAAATAATAACGCTTCCACAAATCAGAAACACCATTTTGAGTTCAGAATAGACGAATCATTACGCTAGGGATGTGGCTGGAAGCATATTAATTTATATAATGTTATATTTAATGGTTAGTAGAGAACCAGCTTCCTACATAAGGGAACAACTTATTTCTGATATTATATTACATATTATATATCATAGAGCATATTCACAAAAGCAGTGGCGGTCATTTCCAACCCCGAAAATGTATGCTTCTATGGCATAGTTCATTTTATGCAAATAAGCTTATTTATTCATTTTCTTATTAATGCTTTATGGATTTATTAATTATTCATTTAATCCACCAGAATGTAATCTCTCTCGTGAGCAGGACCCTCCCCACCATCTGTTTTAACATCTGTATTTATCCTATCTACCTTGTATGTCCGTTTGATGTATGTTCTATTTTCTTCACTGCCCGGCTCCGACGAGCGCTCCGGTGCATTGCACATCAAAAACAATAATAATAATGTTCGCTTTGTGCATATTTAAGTGCCTGCTGACATTCAGTTTTTTGGAACGGTCTACGAAAAATACTGTGCTACTTTTCTGTGGGTCTTTCTGGAAATATACTAAGGAAAGGTTATTATAATTTCATATGGAGGGAATTCAATTAGCCACAAAGTTTACCACACAGCTATAAAGATGGGGAAAATATAATGATAAGCCCTTTCCCTTATGTGTAAACTAGGGATTAACAAACAGGAAACTTACAGATTCCACACAAAGGACCTTATTTAGGTCTGGTTGTAACAATGCCCATCAGCGCAAAGGACCAATTAATGGTACTTTGCACATGCGTAGAACCAATTCTGGGAGTGTGCGAACAGGTCTTGCAGGATAGGACGCAGGTTTGCATAGTGCTTCCCTATACAAAGGGGTTGAATCGAGCCCATTCGTACGGGTCCGAAATCAGAAATGTTTCCGATGGTGGGGGTCTGCGCATGCGTGTATATGCGCATGTGCAGACCCCCTGTGTAAACGTATCACACTTGCCAAGTGTTCGCACAGGCAGACACGTGGTGGCATCAGGGAAAAGTACAGTGTTTTTTGAGCGTCTCCATTAAAACACTTGTTGCTCCCCTGTAAACGCAGTCGTGGTGTTGCCTGCTCGGGGCGGGTGGCTGACATCACATGAAGCCAGCGCCCGCCCCCAATTCGGCGATTAGCGTGCAAGATAAAAGTCTGTTCAGACTGACTTATCTGCCAATGGCAGAAAAATCATTCAATGCTGAGCGACCATTGAATGATTTTTCGTCTGGGTGGCCACATGCCTCGCATGTTAGAGAGGAGATTCCAGCAATGGGGGAGGGGCGTTCATCAGGGCAGCTCTTAGCTGCTCGCTGCCTAGCGAGCAGGCGGAATCAGGCCCAAAATTCTATTAGAAATATAGGTGAAGATACCAATAAGGACCCATAAAACCAGGTCCTTTGAGGGCTTAATAAATGCTTCTGTAAATGCTCATACTCCCTTCAATCATTTTAATTATGTCAATCTATAATATGAAATTTTTTATTTACATACAAAGTAATGGTCTTCATCTAAACCACCACCTTCTTCCTTGAACCAAACCACTTCTGTCTCTTCTGCTCCCTCTTCCTCCTTGCCTGGTCCCACTTTACTCACCCGTTCAACCCTTCTCTCTCAACAGGCTCCACTCACACTGCATTCAAGCATTCCCATACCTTTGACATTCTTTAAAAAAAAGTCACTCTTGCCCCTGAAGCTCTCTCTAATAAGCACCAAATCTTCTCTATCCTTCTGTCTACAAGCTCCTCAGGCTGACTGTCTATAGTCACCTTCCAACCTTTCTTTCCTACTTCCTATTTAACCAACTTCAGACTTACTTTTGCCATGGCCACACCCTTCACTTGCCCTTCACATGTATATACATATCTTGGTACCTAGGGGCTGATAAAGACATGAACGAATTGGTGATTGCGAATGGATTCCCCCTCTGAGAAGCCATTCGCAGCTGTGCACATGAACAGCCCTGCCGTCAGGTCTTTATCGGCCCCTAGTCTCTCTTAAGGTTCTCTTTTTAAGCCACTTCTTTTATGATTTCTCTCTGGATGAGGTTATAAGGTCTGGTATCCTCCAATATAATTTTTATGCTTATGATAATCAAATCCAATTCTCTTCTCTTGGCCTGTCTCCTCACCTTACTCCATCTCACAATCTATGGATAACATGCCCATCTATTCTATCTGACCAATTTGTTCATCTTACTTAACTGTATCTGGTCTTCTACACTGCTGATTCTGGCTCCCTACTCTGCTAGGCCGTACACTAGATTTTCTTTCCCTACTGAACCCGAATCAAACTCCTCACAAACATCTATAATGCTATTACCCAATCCACTTCCATCTAAATCTCTGAGGCATCTCCTTCAACACTACCGCCCTCCTGTTTCACTCTAACAATGTAATTTATTTTGCCAACTGATTATAGTTCTGTCACTCCCCCATTAGGATTCTGTCAATGCAGATCCCTACCACTATAACTCTCCACCTCTCTCTAATGCTTTAAACTGGCTCTCAAACATTATTTATTAAAACCTACAAACTACTCATCACTCTATGATCCTTCCAAACCATATCTCACCTTCATGTTACTCTAATCTGTCTATCCCTTCCTTATATATATATATATATATATATATATATATATATATATAGAGAGAGAGAGAGAGAGAGAGAGAGAGAGAGAGAGAGAGAGAGAGAGAGAGAGAGAGAGAGACAGCACTTACCCAACCTTGCAGAAGGGAAGGAGACAGACCAGCACCCCTGAGGAAAACTGGTTAGAGCCCAGTTGAAACAGACTGTCGGGTCTGTCTGATGTTTGTTAAGATGTTTGCCATGCTGTAAATACTCTCTAATACAATCACATCTTTAAAACGAGTGCTGGTCTGTCTCCTTCCCTTCTGCAAGGTTGGGTAAGTGCTGTCTCTATCAATTGCTATTTTTGGACCCTGCACCACTGCTGCTTTATGACTTATGAGTGCCGTCTTGAAACCCCAGCTATATATATATATACGACCTGAAGAAATTGATCATTAAAGATCAATGAAACGTTGTTTGAGCGCAGTTGTCTAAAGAGTTGTTTTTCAAAGTCGCGTGGAGTGCTACTCCCATCCCCCCCTTGCTTATATATATATATATATATATATATATATATATATACACACACACATATACAGTGGGGATTGAAAGTATGGGCACCCCAGGCAAAAATTTATTTTAATGTTCAAAAACAAGCCAAGGAAAGATGGAAAAACCTCCATTTTTTTTAACATGTCAAAAAAAAGTTTGATTTTATTTCCATCATTTACACTTTCAAAACAACAGAAAACAAAAAATGGCAGGTTAGGAAACACACAATAGCATACAATCCCCAATTGTGGTATAGCGCCTATTTGTATCAAAAGTCCATATGCTTTCATCCAAGTTCAATAAAACGTAAATTTTTCCAAGATAAAAGTTTTATTCTTCAATGAGTAGTCACAAGATGTTACAGCAGATCCATAAAGTACCAACCCGTTTAGTCTAAATCGACTTCATCAGGGAACATTTAATATTTCCTAGTATATTTTGGATCTCATATTTTCCCGGTGAGATAAACTGGTGGAAATCCCTCTAGAGGAAGGCAGAGCTCCTTCAACTTTCTAAATCTTAATTGATTATCAAGAATGTTCTTGATAAGCAAAATATGCCCCAAATAATTAAAATTCAACTTAAAACCTTGTACAAGTATGTTGTGTAACTTACACCTTTCTTGAGGGGCCTATAATAAGACTATAATATAGATGTGATGTCCAACTCGTCCTTAATGGACAACAGCAAATGATAGTCTCCTTATGGGACCTCTATCTCATGCAAGAAAGGATAGCAGAATCATAGTTACATAGTAGGTGAGGCTGAATAAAGACTTGCGTCCATCTAGTTCAACCTATGTTTATAGTAGCTAATCCCTTGTTATATAGTATGTTCTGATATTTTAAAGACAGATTGTTACTTATTCGTACCCGTGGATGTTTTTAACCAATAAATGTTTATCCAACCTTATTTTAAACATATTTATAGTGTCTGCCGACACCACTTCTTCAGGAAGAGAGTTCCAAAGTTTGACTGTTCTGACTGTAAAGAAATTTTCTTCTAGATGAACAAAATCTTTTTTCTTCTAATCTAAACTTGTGCCCTCTCGTCCTAGATTCCTGTCTAGCAGAAAAAAGGGTGCTTGACAGTTCCTTATATTGGCCCCTAATATACTTAAACATGTTGAGCATGCCCCCCCCTTAAACGTCTCTTCTGATCATCTAACTGATTCTGCTATCCTTAAGATCGTCAAAAATGAATTAAAACTGCATTTTACTTTGCATATGGAAATCACAGTGTGCCCTAGAGATCTTGTGGACACTTGAATGGAATTGGAGCTAAACATGTTCTATGTACTTGGGCATCATTTAACCAAACCAATTCGTAATTTCAACAGGTCAACAGACACAAATGAGTTTCCTCTAAATATTTTTGTTCCAACATCCATCCTAAAGCCCACGGAAAAGAGCAATTTATATAGAAATGGGCACTATAGATTATATCACCCAAAGGAAAGTTCAAAGGGTTCTGTGCTCTTCTATACTTATCTTTGTGATCAGAAAGGCTTCAGTTATTACAAGAGACTGAACAAATGTACCAAGGTAAAAAATAAATAAATAAACTTAAAATGGAATCCAATCAAGTATAGCAGAAGCAATATTGGAGGAAAGATTGCATGTTATCCAATGACGCAGCACCGGCCTAGTCATCAGAAACTTCTGAGGCTTGCAATGAACAATTTTTATCAGCATTACCAGAGCCTGCTATTTGGCCTGTCTACATTAACTTTCTTTAGCATTCTTTTATGTACAGTAGAGGTGATCAGTCTAAAAGGTGTAATAAATCACCATTATCTAGACGGCATTACCTCGCTAGAGTTGGAGCAAGATACTCTGATATAACAATGGAGAAGGTGTTCACAACACTTCAATGACTCAGCTAGCTAAGAGTCAGCTTTAGGAGGAAACAATTTACATTTTACAGATAGAAATGTGCCCATCGATTAAGATAGTGAAAACATGCAGCTCACTAAAGTATCTCTTAACCAAGGATTATGTACATTTCCTCGATCATCTTTCAGTTTCGATACCTAATGCTGGGTAAACACTATACGATGTGCGTGTCTGGCCGTATCAATGATGGTGGGAACCCGACAGGGTGTCGGTATCGGCAAGTGTACACACACTTGCTGTTGATGACTGAAGAGTGACTGCGGGCAGGATGTGAGGTGCTATATGCCAGAGGACATTGTTAATGACCCGTGGGAGTGTGCATCATTATCAATACACAATTGATGATATGCACTATAACAATAGTGTATGGTCTATTGTTTATGCATCTGAAAATCAAGTGGGCCCAGTTATTGTTTGTCAAACAGCAGAATTGTCAAATTGCTGCTCTCAACCACACTTGCTACTGGAGGAGCACCCTAAAATCTATCAGATCATGGGCGTAATCAAGGTTTTTATGTAAATCCGTAATATATCACAACACCCACTTAAGCAGAACATGTGTTGCAATATTGCTTGCAGCCCTCTGTCAACTGCAGCATGATAGACATCTCCATTTTTAAGACATGATGAGCTAGGGTCTCTGTCATCGGAACCAACTGCCAGCCGGGAGAAAGCTAACAAATTGCTGCTAATGGTGGCAATGATTATCCAAGACTGCATCCCCAAATGCAACAATCGGATCTTGCATACCCATGCAGGAGGACTCTAACACCTACAGACACCACCTGCTAAATTTGTGGCTGTGTAATTCCTAACACACAGGAGTTAGGCCCTATTTAAGTTAAATAGTAGGGCATTAGATTTCAAATGTGTTGTTTGAGGGGCACATTGCTTGCATTACCTCCACATCTATGTGATGAGGTCAGCTTTTAACCAAGTAGCAAGATCACTGGGGTGTTGGCAGAACTGCCTAATGGCTCCTTGGATTTCTAAGCCAGTGAGCCAAGGAGTCTGAAGTAACAGACAATTCAACTGATATTTTTTTAGACTCCATGGATTACTGACTGAGAGATCAGAGGAGTCATTAGCAAGATGTTCAGCAACATGGATTTGTAACCCCATTCTGATAGGACCCACTTTGGGGTCGGAACCCATAGTTTGAAAACCACTCTCTAGTGTAAGAGAGATTTAGGGGAGCTATAACCCACCTTCCAAAGGATTGCCATTTTGGCCTTTTTAAGGGTATATTTGCTAAAGGTTGATTTTAATACATTTTTATGTTTTTTTTTTTTTTTAAATAATAAGTTGAAATTGATCAAATCTGGAATGGGAGCCTAGTGTCTGAAGCATGATCTTCAGATTGCCGTTCATACAGAAATGTGGGGCAACATTTTGGCAGTGATGCTGGCAGCACAGATCCCCTCTGAAATGATCCGGAAACATGGGGCATTTTTGCCAAAGCTTGGAGAAAGATAAAGTACCAACCAATCAGCTCCTAATTTTACACTTTTAAACATGGCCTGTAACATGGCAGTTAGGAGATGATTGGTTGTTACTTTAACTCTCTACACTTTATCTCGTGCAAGCTGTGATACGTATGCTTCACGGTCATGTAAGTAAGTGTTTGAACCTTCTAAAGGAGAACAAGTGGAGGACCAACCAATAAGATCCTAGCTATCATTTTACAGCATGCACCAGATAAAAGATAGTCTGCACTTGTCTTCTTTACAATGAGCACTTTAACAACATAATAAGGAATTTGTATGCTCCAGATTAATGTCAAATACACATCAAAACAAGAATTCCACATTCGACTCAAGGAAATTGAGAACAATTTGGAAGTAGACGCAACAGTCATTATAACTTATTGGGTATGTAGGTCCTTGTTTCCCAGTCTATATAATTCTCGAAGCTCTGTCAATTCTGGAACTTTTCAAGAGACGTACTAAGCACTTCCCTTACTCTGATTCAAATACATTGATTGGGAGTGGATGCAAGGATCCAGTTACAGGAGATACAGTAATAGCCACGCTCATCTATCCCCGCTCACCGTGGCTTACTCCTGGATGTCATGCCAAATTCTCACCCGTGGTTCACAATCGTCGCACTGCGATATTGCCACTCAATGCTTTCTATGAGCCGCAGAGCGAACCAGGCACACTCACATGAAGATGGTATTGCGCTAATTGTCACAGGAGTCGCAAGTGGCGAGGGACAGCATTGAGCAGGGTATCTCGGCAGAAGGAGCCCGACATCCCAAGCGGTTGGGCCCATTCTGCCTAGAACGGGCGGGAAGTGACGAGCTGCTGGCTGCAACTTGCCTCTTCCCGGCTGCAACTCACGGCCACGCCCCTTCTTGTCCTGCTGCAGGCGGGACATTGATTCCCGCCTGCATGTTCTCGGTCGAGCTGACCGAGAACGGGACTGGGTCACGGCGGTCGAGCAAGCTCAACTGCCGTGACCCTCACATTGAATACCCCCCTAAAGCTGCAACAGTATCAAATTCTGGAATCGTATAAGCCAGCATTTGACAAGGACCTCAGACTGAATTATCTGAAGTAGAAATAGGGTACATGCATACAGACATGGGCAAACATCTTTTTACATAAACGGCAAAATCAACGTATTGAGGACACCTGTTGAAGCATCAATCCATAAATGAGACAACAATCCTGCAAGTGCTTTAAGCACAATCCTTTCAACCACTATAATCTGCATTTTGTGGCACTTCCCACAGATTTTTAGCTAGTAGCCATTACAATGACTAGGAGAATATCTGGGGTCTCGTTGATGGACTACAGATGCTTTACTTCAATACAAATGTAGTATGAGGAACAGTTCAGGAATTTCTTCTGAAAGTTTTGTTGTTTTTATTGTTGTGGTTAATACTAAAGTACTTTTGCCAGTGGAATACCTTAGATTAGGTGGTACTTGTTTCCTAGCACGGCCACAATCGTTGGGATCGTGTACCTTAAAGTTAAGGTACACGATCCCAACGATGGACCCGATTTCCTTTGAAATCAGGTCCATTTTGCAGGCAAAGGTAAAAAATCGGGGGCATCGCGTCGGTCGGGACCATTAACATTGGTCCCGACGCTATGCCCCCGATTTTGCCATAAGCTTCAATGTTAAAATATTTTTGTAACATTGAAATTGTGAGCATCGCGTCGGTCTTGTGCCATTATACTGGCTTAAGATGAGATGGACTTGATTAAGTCCATCTCACATTGAAAAAAATGTGAAAAATGTGAAATGGGCCAATATGACCCATTTCACATTATATATGGCCCCGTCGTCACCCCACGATAGACGCCAACCCGAAGTGTGGCGAGCGCAGCGAGCCCGCGAGGGGCGGCGGTGCGCGTCCTCCGACCTTTTCATTCCCCTTCTATCCACGTCGGTGTGGAGTTGAGAATATATAGTGTGGCTAGCGCAGCGAGCCACCGAGCCGGTAACGTGGCGAGCGCAGCGAGCCCCGCGAGGGGACGCGTATTCCTGTGAAGTTTTACGTTGTAAAATTTGGGGGTCTAGTGAATATTTTACCTGTGAAGGTTTACGTTGTAAAATTTGGGGGTCTAGGAAATATTTTACATTGAATCCAATGTAAAATCGGGTCCCAGGGACCCCATTCACATTTGATTCAATCAAAAAATCGGGGTCGGTCGCATCGCATGCGACCAAATCGCATGCGATGCGATCGACGCGATTTTTCCGACACGACCACCCCGATGTAAATCGGTGTGGCCGTGCTAGGAAACAAGTACCGATTAGGTCCTAAGACTTGAAATATGGATAGAGCAGAGGTATGAGAGGAATTGGAGACATCATGCGGTGATATCCACAAAATCAAAGAAATCTCTGGCAGCCTTGTGCAGAATTACAGGTAATTACAATAATTAATCTGGTTTAAAGAGCATTAGTGAGAGCACTTCTTTCAGAAATTAGTTCATATTTGCCCAAAAGAGTGACAGTTTCAAGGACATTAATTGCTAATGTGTCCATGTGATCAATATGCAGGCTAGCTAACTGGCCTTCATCTCACACATTAAGTACTAGATAATGGATGTGGCTGTAGCTTTAGAGCCTACATTCCGGAAAAAGATATGACAATCTGTCTTCATAGTCAAATAAATATTTTATCAGTGTAGCTCCAGCCTTCTTTATTGCATTGACATCACAGAACACTAGGAAATTGCTATACTATATATGTTTTTTCCTCATTTCCTCATTACTTTAGACCTAAAAGGTGCCTACACACTCTGCAATCCCCAAAATTGGCGGCCGCGGGGACCTGCCTGAGTGCCGACATTGGCAAGTGTATACACATACATGCGGGCTGTGAACGACAGCGGGGACATGCACAGACGTCAGAGCGGGTCGTTAATGTTAATCGTCTGTCAGCGTGTGCATACTGGCCGATGTAATCAGTGATATCACTCAAAAGGGCTAAAAAAAAAGCAATATGGCTCCAATGTGTACAGGGCTTTTGGCTGTTTGCAACAGATGCCTTTTTTATTTGCGATAGAGATCACTAAATCCTAAAGGAGAAGAAATAATGTTAACACTTTAGGGGATAACAGGAGAAGAAAATCGAGCGACAAATATCCATTTTCTTTCAACGTAAAAAATTGCTCATTAATGAATAGGATTTAAAAAATATATTTCCAATGGTCCTTTGCATCGTGAGAAAATAAAAGACACTTGCCTTTTCACTTTTCAGGGGTGTACTGTGAGCAGCAGCAGCTGGGAAATTTTCTACTGCGTTCTGATGATCTTCGCCAGGTTGCTGTTCTGGCTGTGTTCCACCTGTGCCCTTCTTGTCTTTCTCCTGATCCTGCTTGGATTCGGAATCAGCAGAACCCGTTTCTGATGTCATGATTGGTTTATTTTCTGACAAAAGAGAAAGAGAAATACGTCTGTAATCACCATAACAATGACCAAAGCAATAAATAATAAAAGATATGAAAAGGAAGTCATGCATTAGTGCAGCTTTGAGTCCCTACTGCTCAAGCAAAGATTACAATAAAACAAAGTGAATACATAATTGAAACAAAGCTTCAGTAGGAGAAACTTTTAGAAGTCATCACTATAAATGTTTTATTTAAAAAAATGTTGCTTTTCTTTGAACATGGATTAATTATTTAATGTATAAATCTAATGACTATAAAATTATCATCCATTAAAGCTTTTTGCAGGGCACCAAAATATATATCCATTGTAAATATACAAATGTGTGATCTACTTCGCCCACTAGCCTTATGGACAATTAAGAGGTTAGTATTTGATTTAAGACCAGCTGTATATTTTTTACCCCATTCTTTAGACAGAAAAACAAATGTATGCACATTAAGGGGTATATTCAATTGATGCCGGATCCATTCCGAAATTATTTTGCCAGAATGGATCAGGCATCCATTATTCAATGTAGTGTCCAAATCCGGATGTCAGATTTGGCCGCTGATTGATGCTCACCAGGCCGACACTGGGACTGGGTGACCTGCTCTTACCCGGCACGGCAGAGGGGCAGGTGAGTGCGGCCGGTGGGTAGGGGAGGTGCGGGCGGCAGCGGATAGGAGGAAGGCGATGGGCAGGCTGCTGCTCACCCAGCGCCGTCCCCCTTGCCTCAATCCGGCATTTTATTGTGTCGGATTGGGATTGCTGGAAACATGGGCAAAACTTGTGCTTCCATCAAAAAGCAGGTGGATTAGCGGCTATTACGTCAATCCACCTGGTTTTCGGAAGTTCAGAACATTTCGACCTGCCAAAAAAAAAAGGTGTCTAGGTCGACATGGAACAAGGTCGACATATGGGTTTAGGTGCATATATGCGTTAGGTCGACATGGGTTTTTTCACTGTTTTTTACCCAAATGTCGACACAGTCGACATGGACACAGTTGGAAGTCAACCGCAGCCCCTCGCATCGCTTGCGATGCTTCAAGCACAGTGCCTCGCTGCGCTCGGCACACTATTTTATTCTTCCACCACGCCCTAGTGGATGGTAGGGCATGACATACCGCCTGTCGGCACATGTCGCCTCCAAAAACAGTCAAAAAACCATGTCGACCTAACGACCTGTCAACCTAACCCATGTCGACCTAAGGCATATGTTGACTTAAACCCATGTCGACCTTGTCACATGTCGACCTAGACACGTGTAGACCTTGATCCATGTCTACCTCCCCACCTGTCGACCCAACGGTGTCAGCCTAGTGACTGTCGACCTAACTATGGTCGATAATACGACCGTATTTCGTTACAGGCTGTGTATAAATAACTATAAATAACTGGTACTAAATTGGCTTCCAGTGCCATGCCTGCTCGGGGAGGTATGAGGAAGTGGTGGCGTCACCCTGGGCGGTGCCTTCGGTGTGGCACCATCACTGCCAAACGACCACTGCATCTAGCTAGCATACTGCTGCGCAACTCTAAACCTCAAGGACCTCTAATAGGTCATGTTTTCTGGATTTATTTACTCATGCACAGATACATTTTGATGGGTAAATAATTATTGACCTGTTTCCATTGACAGAGATCCTTAAAACATGACCTTTTGGGAAAACTTGAGAAGTCAGAGAACTGCTCTAGACCAAAAGTATTTCAGAATGCAATATTTGTAACACCTATAATGCTACAATTAACAAACCAATGCACTGACAGCTCAATGAAACATATATAGAAAATATATAATTCTGTAGCATCCTTTCACAAAAAAAAAAAAAAAAGTGACAAATCTTCCCTGCTGATACATAAACAGCAGTCTGGTGATGGTGCATTGTAAACACCGCGGCCAGCAGAGAAGCCATAAGGAGGGCCTTTTCATTTTTCTCATTTATTTAAAAACAAATAAATGTTTTTCTTGCGGAGGAATCAGTACTATCCCAAATAAAGGCAGCGGTTCCCCAACTAAAAAGGTTGTGTCCGTAGACAAACCTTGCGGGGCATTCAAGGCTCTGCGCTATTCCCGACAGGGGAAACAGCGGTGGGTCCCTATTCAATGCTGTCAAATCAATAGCGACAGCATTGAAGAGCGATCACGGTAGAACAAGCCCGATAATGGCCGTGGATTGTCGTGATCTCGGCCGCAGATTGACAATCCACGGCCATTTATGCGGACACTTTCTGAACAACCCTCTTTTACATTCTTTTTTTTTGTATATTCTTTTTTTATTGAAATTACATAGAAATACAAAAATAGTGAGTTTGAGCAGCTCCATATAGAGTAAATATTCAGGTAATCAATATTTCTTGACGCAGCGAGAAGAACAATTATATAGTTCTAAATAGTCGAGTGTGCACTGTAGTAAGAGATTAGAAAGTATGAAAAAAAAAACTGTGTACAGAACAGAAGTACTAAGGAGCCGAAAATGTTATGCTATAAATATTTAAATATTACAAACATATGAAGATGGGAGGGTCAGAGAACAAGTGGGAAAAGACAGATAGAGGAAAGAGAAAGAAGGGTGAGGGTATAAGCGGGGATGGGGTTTACCTTTCCCAAGGTAAGGGGAGCTAGTAAAAGCGGTTTAACGCTATAGTAATATGGCAATATAGGGGTAGATTTATTAAGCTCGGTGAAGTGATAAACTGTCTGGTTTTTATCACCGGCCAATCAGCTCCTACCTGTGAAGTTACAGGCTTGGTTTGAAAAATGAGAGGTAGGACCTGATTGGCCGGTGATAAAAACCAGACAGTTTATCACTTCACCGAGCTTAATAAATCTACCCCATAGTTAGTTATTCTGTTTAAGAGGTAAAGTTTTTGTATTCTTGACTTTCCTTGTATTCCAGCCAAGGAAGCCATGTAGTCATAAAACCTGATTGTATATCAACAGAGGATAGCATTGTGTCCTCCATGTTCATGTAATAATCGATTTTAGTGAACCAGGATTTCCGTGTGGGAGGGGTTGTGGATTTCCATAGTGCTGGAATTACGGCTCTTGCGGCATTGCTTAAGTGTCTACACAATGAAGATTTGTATAGAGAGATCGGGGTAATGGAGAGACTAAGTAGCCAAAAGGCGGGGAGGGAGGTGTGGAGTATGCCTTGTGATATCTTAAGAACTTCTAACCAGAAAGGTGTGATGAGTGGGCATTCCCACCAGACATGTAGTAGTGTCCCGGTAGCACTTTTGCATCTCCAGCAGTTTTCATAATATGTAATTTAGAAGGCTGTCTATACCATCTCATGATTAATTTGTACTGGGTTTCTCTGGTTTGGATACAGATGGAACTGGCGTGTGCTTTCATAAAGATGGATTCCTATTCTTTATCCGAGATAGTCAGACCTAAATCTCTCTCCCAGGCCTTGGTGAAAGACGAGGTTATATCAGAGTTTGAGTTTTGAAGGATTTTGCATATTGCTGAAATCGTATGAGTGGGGTCGCGTGTGGCTACACATAATCTTTCAAATGGCGTCAGCTCGCGGGAGGCCAGTGGGAATCTAGAGTTCGTTTGTAGGAAGTGTCTTGCTTGGAGATATTTCCAAAAGTCTCTAGGAGAGATCTCCCATTTAGTTTGGATGTCGGAGAACGATCGCACTCCTATAGACGTAACCAACTGACCTACCCGAAAGATACCCTCTAAGGCCCATTGGGAGAAGTCAGGGATATTTGTACCGGGTTGGAAGTCTGGGTTGTATAAGGAGGTCAGTGGACCAAATTTGGAGGATATGTAGTGTCTTTGACGCAAAAGTTTCCATGAGCTCTTTTACATTCTTAATGATGAGGAATTCTAATTGTGCCAGTTACCACCAACTTTTATTTAAGTGTTAACTTTGAGAGTAGAAAATAGGAGGTTATCCTATTACCCGCAATCACTGATCGAGAGTAAAAGGCTTGCTTGGGGTTATGTTATAGCTCGCCCCGATAAGCTGTCCCTAGATCACAGCCGCGGACCCAACGTCCATTTTCACTGCATACAACCAGTCTTCTGAAGAAGACTGGTTGTATCTAGTCGAAACGGTCATTGGGTCCGCCGCTATGAGCGTATGTACTATGCTGTACCTTTATTAATACACTTCACCTTTTGCAAAGAACTTTATGTGTGCGGGTTCATTTCTGTTCCTATCACAAGTGCTTCTATATATATTTAAACTCCAATCAATCATGATAGCCATTACCAATGGAAACGTTCAAGCTTTGTGTTAGGTACTCAACAAGCTTCTCCAGGTTACATAAAACAAGTCTACAGCTAAATGGCTTGACACAAAGATACAATCATAAAGAAAATGGTTACATGCAAAAAAAAAATGATCCACCTAGTAAATGAGATTTTCATTTTAGTAGACAAAACACTAAATATACCTCTCAATAAACTATTTCCTGGTGACAGTAAATGTGGTTCCGCAGTTAATCTTATCATACAATTTTAAAAGATAAAAATTCATTGTAAATTATATGAGATTATTTGCCAATGTACCATTAACTAGCTGCAGTTTAGATGTTTTGTATAATGAAATGTGAATGGGTGATATTTTTCTCTGGCTTTCTAAGTAGAGGCAAAGCTTTTTTATGAAGTTTTCTATATTGTGCCCTGGCATCTACATTTCCTTGTTTTATTGTATTATAATAATAAGTCCTCATATAAAGTCATTATCTATGTAGCTTTCCTAGGTATCAATTGCGTGTCACTTTTCATTGTGCTGCTAACCCAAAGGCTTCATTATTAGGGCTAAGCTACAGAAGACATTATTAGCGGTACTTATGTAATATCTGGGCTCCCGTTTTTCTTATGAGGCCGCGTCCCCTCGCCACGCTTCGGGCACGGTGGCTCGCTGTGCTCGCCACACTATATAAAATCAACTCCATGCCACACTATATAAAATCAACTCCATGCGCAGTTGGATAGTAGGGGTATGAAAAAATGGGGTGCATTTAACATTGGAGCCCAGATAATACATAAGTACCTTATTAGCTGCTTCATCTCGCCTTTTGGATTACCTCATTGATAAAGCAAGATATACTGTATATGAAGTCCTTTATCGGCAAGTAGCGTAGTAATTTTATGTTATTGTGCTGTTCTGTAATTAAACGGTGTCATGTTACATAAGTCTCTTAATTGCCTCTACAGAGTATAAGGGGTCTGTCAGGAAATGGCCTATTATCTTTTGCAGGGAGGAATGCACAGATTCCTAACAGTTACATGAGTGACAAGGAAATTGAAGGACTATATTTTTGTTTTAATTTTGGAGGTTTTTTTCTTTCATTCTCTTTTTCTGTCACGTTAAATAAAACCATACCATTTTTGGGTAATTGGCTTTTTTTGTGCTGTTTTCTCACATTTAACATTTAAATTTAATTGGCAAACTAATGTGCAAAATTATGCTTAAACATCAAGACAATAGTGGCAAGGAAACGATGGGGCAAGGAACACATTTGTTTGACATGTGGTTCCAATTCCTGCACACTGTGTCCCGAAGAGACCATGGATTGCTCAATGCACAGACCAGAAGGTGACGGACGAATTCTGGAAGGCAGACCTAGATTAGCTTTCCTATGCAACTTATCACTGTTAGATCTATGTGGTCAGGGATCCAATAGTAAATTCTATTTTTGTACAGTCACATGCAGTTTGCAATTTTGTCATGGCTGACACAACACAATATACTGTATATGGGCTCTGTTCCAAATCCAACAAATCCTATGATCTGAGAAAGCAATGAAGCAAGTGCAAGGAAATGGGGGATGGCCTTGAACAGCAGCATCTCTTATGAGCAAGCTCATTAAGTAACCAAAAGGCTTCCTGCTGCATGTGACTGAGCCCAGGCAAGGGAGTTCATGAGAAACCAAGCACTGGCCCATTACTGGATGGTGACGAGAAGGGGGGAAACAGATTTACATCACTGGTGATTTCTGAAAAGTCTGACCTGGTATAATATACCATAACTTAAAGGAGCGGACCTTTTTTATAGGTAAAAGCCCATCAAAATGATGGCTTAGTCCCATTATTATTATTATATTTTTAATTAAAAGGCGCCACAAGTGGTACGCAGCGCCGTACATATAGAACACATTAGAACAGTACAGGGTAAACAGAACTAGACATAACAGTGACAGAAGATCAAAAGCAGAGCACAATTAACAGCACAAATCTTAGTACACAATACAGCTGAGATATAGGAAAGTGCGTGAGAAGAGATGCAGGTGAGTAAGAGAGCTGTAATTGAAATGCAAGAAGGGTGCTGGGAGAACAGGAGGGAAGAGGGACCTGCTCTAAGGAGCTTACAATCTGGAAGGAGGGGGAAACGGACAGGTGACATGGGGTGCAGGTAAGGAGAACTGAGTCAAGAAGTGAGGATGGCAGGGAGAGTCAGGACATGAGGCAGCAGGTAGAGAGAATGGACAAAGTAGTCATCTCCATCCTCCTATCCTCCTCCCCTTTCTGCTTCTACTCCCAGTCTCTTATCTTCACAGCTCCCTCTCTCCACATCCAGCAAGTTTGAAACAGATCATTTAGTTTTCACTTTCTGTTTAGGAGTAATGGGGTCAATCGAGTGCCCTCTCGTGGCTACTGGCGGTACTTCACCTAATAGAGGTGAGGAGTATCTAGCAATATATATATATATATATATATATATATATATATATATATATATATATATATATATATATATATATATGTAATACATTATATACATTTTCATTGGGATGTTTATTTTAGTGATTAATATGCCATTATTCTTAGCCACAATAGTGTATTTCATAAAATAAGAAATTTGTTTTGACAATTAGGGGGAAATTTACTAATATGAAAAACCTAGTTTTTCGTATTAGTATTTTCCCTACGACTGCATACGACTGTTTCAGTCGTATGCAAAGTTGTATTCTGGAGGGGAAATTACAAAGCAGTCATATACGACTGCTTTGTAACCCTCCGATGTCGTATTCATTTGTATTAGCTGGCCGTATATACGACCGCTAATACAAATTTTTCTGGCAGTCTGCACGGATCAGTCAGATCCGTGCAGGCTGCAGTGTGTAAAAAAAAAATAGAAAAATAAATAAAAAACGGCGCGGGGTCCCCCCCACAGCTGTAACCAGCACCAGGCTGAAAGAGCCGGTAATTAAAAATCAGGGAACCCGACAAATAGGGGTTCCCCGATTTTTAACAACCAGCCCCAGGCTCCAGGTCCGGGGCTGGTTCCCAAAATACGGGGTACAAAATGACTAGGAGTCCCCTGTATTTTAAGAACCAGCCCCAGGCCAAACCAGCCAGCAAGCAGGGTAATGCCACAGCCGGCTCCCCGACTGTCAGAGCCGCAGAGATGTTTCCTCATCGGCGTCTGGACTAAGAATGACTAAGAATGAATTGGCCAGAATTCATTCTTAGTCCAGACGCCGAGGAGGAAACATCTCTGCGGCTCTGACAGTCGGGGAGCTGCCGGAGTCGCCTGGCAGCTTGAAAAAGAAGCCAGAAGATGGAAGAAGATGGAAGAATGCCTGGACTACGTCGGACCAAGCCAGAAGAACTTCCATGGAGGACCTGGGTGAGTTGGATTTCCTTCCACAGGTCCACCATGGATTTCTTCGGACCCGGACCTGACGCCAACGCCGACATGAAGATCGACATGGTGAAGAAAGACGACATGATCCGGAACCAGGACAAGGCACCGGATCAAGACTCTGGGACCTACCTACGGGATCAAGATAGGTAAGTATCAGTGTGTGTGTAATGTATGTATTAAACTTTTATTTTTCAGGTGTCAGTGTGTATTTATTTAACTATTTTTTTTACTGTGGAACTACAAGACCCAGCGGGCCCTTTAATGCCCCGCAGGCTGGGACTTGTGGTTCACCAAGTCCCAGCTTGCAGGGGAGGCTTGCTGGGACTCATAGTTCCACAGTTTAAAACAAATGTTTTTTTTTTATTTATTAATTTTTTCTATTTTTTTACACTAAAGCCTGCATGGATCTGACTGATCCATGCAGGCTTAAAGCAAATACGACAGGGAAAGCAAGGTGTATTTTCCTGTCGTATTTTGGTGCCTGTTTTACACGAATTAGCAGCCGTATTATCAATACGGCTGCTTAGTACATCAGGAACCACCATTCTTTTGAATGGTGATTCCTGTCGTATTCTATCGATGGTGTAGACATTCGTATTTGTAAATACAAATACGAATGTCCCATCATTAGGTATACGAATTGTTGTATTTTCGGGATTGTAAATAAAAAAATAGGTGTATTTCTGCCTACGAATACACCTATTTTTTACGAATCCATTTTGGTAGATTTCCCCCTTAATCTGCAGGGAATATATTATCTTTGGAAACCATAAACTTGCGGCCATATGTTTTCGAGAACACTTTAGAGAACATAATGCTATTTATAAACAGAAGGCTTTTCTTTCAACTTTTCTGAAATTTTAAGTGTTACAGGCTCCAGATTTGATATGCAAATTCCACACTTTTCATGGGGAACTTTGTCAGGTGCAAATAGGAAAATATTCCTTTCCTCGCACATCAGCTTTTTTTTGTGATATATTTAACTCTTCCCTTATCTTGCATTACGTATTGACTGAAAATTGGTTACACAATGCCCTCCAGCAGAATCTGACATTTTCTCCCATTTCTCATGTGCACACAGAAATCTAAATAACTAGTGAAGTTTGAAAGGAATAGATCTAATTCCCTGAAGCTTTCTATAGACCCAGATTTTTACATATTATTCAAACTGCAGATTTGCCAACATTAAAAAAGTTTAAAAAATTATCTTTTTTTATAACATCATTTGTAATTGCATTATTAAAGTAGCATAAACATGTGTGCAGCTTCCAACTGCATTCAAGTACAAGTAATGTAATTAACCATTTTATGATATCCTGCAATATACTTTTACCAACCCCATGGTTGAGCCAATGTACAGATGGAGCGCGTTTCATCTTTGCCGGCGCGCAGCCCCCGCCAGGGGGTGCATGTACACTAGACGCTTGCGCACCCCGTGGCGACGGAGCTCCCCGCCGCTGCATTCCCCACCACCGCTCCGAACCCACCCTCCCCATCTCCCTGAAGCGGAGACGGGCAGGGTCTCGCTGCCCAGCCGCCGAGAGACTGCGACGCGCGTGAGACACACACACATCTCAGTCTGATTTAGTCCATCTCCACTGGCTCTCGCCAGCGGGGACTGTCTGGCGAGAGCCGGGCAAAGAAGAGAGGGGCTCCATCTGTAGCCTAACTTTTTGCATCCTGTGTGACTCCCATTTCACTATGTAAATTTCCTGCTACCCAGCACAGACTATAAATTAAAAACCCCAGATTCTTCAAGTTTTTCACTACCGTTCAACCCAGCTTTCCGGAGGTGCATCAAGGAGTTTCTGGGTAAGGACAGTGATTTGTTACAGTCACCATGACTGCTGTAATTGCTCATGAATCCCTGCTTGATGACGCTCAATAGACCATTAGTTGGGCCACTGGCAGGAGAGACAGCAGCAGAGCACAGAGTACATAATCACCGAGTATCTTCTTATCTCTGCTGTCTTAAGCCCTCACTATGATCATTTCACTATGTTGCGAATTTTCAATGGTGACCGATGTTGAAGATCTTGCATGCGCATATGCAAATATATAGCAGGGGGCGTGTGCAGGAGGCAGGTAGGGGGCGTACTGTATTCCTGGCCGTACCCACAAAAAACGCTGGGTGCTCCCAGGAAAATGCTGGGCATCCCCAAACACAGCCACCTACCTTTCGGGGGCAGACGTCTGACATCACTGGATTCTTGGAGGAGGGCGCCACAAATCTAAGTCACCAGAGATTGACTTAGATTAGCGAGCACTTTAGAAATCATTCGATGGTCGGTAATCGGGCACCCACGCAAGGCTGCAAATGTATGTTTATGCAAAAACATGCATTTGCAGCGCTGTAGGAAAATCGGTGAATATCAGGAGATGGCCGCTCAGACTCACAGTGGGCGGTGCTACAAGGTAAACTAATGCTGCTTTGCGAGCCAACCAGAATGAGGGTCTTAGTGCAGTAAACCCCCATACACACGGGGTAACAGAGCCTCCATGCTGAGCAAAGTAATGAAGCACAGATTGCTTGGCACACACGCGATGCACCAGCGATGTGTACTAAGCAATCCGGCACGGCCAGTGTTCTCTGGTGAGGAAACACTGGCAATGACTAGATTTATACTGACTGCAGTAATAATCTAACCTGGCGATGGAAATGCGCAGGACACGCATCACCGTCAGTGGGGAATACAAATGGAGCAATCTCTGCTTAAATTTCTAGTCAGGTCGCTTAGAATAAGGGCTACAATCGCCCCATGTGTATGCCGCAAAATAAATCGTTTCTGTAGTGGCTGTAAGTGTGCTGTGATTCAGTGTAAGAATTTTTATTAATAATCTTTCATTAAACAGGTTTATTTAATTAGACTATATGTGTCCTTCATTTTTTTGGAGGATATTATAAAGGAATGGACAACAGCGCAGCAAATACATATTGTTAGGCGGTCCAGTGATAACATCTAATGCACCAAGAAACATAGGCAAGAAATATATGCTTAGGGATAAATTTACACAAGGTCAATTTGCATTTGGAATTAATTGCATAAGCATTAAATTATATATAGCTGCATATAAGAAATTCAGAACTGCAGGTAATAAAACTTTAAAAATAACCCAATATATGCTGTGGCTAATGCTATATACAAAAGCATTTTGCATAGATATGTATATACAGGTTGAGTATCCCGTATCCGAGTATCCGTTATCCGAATTATTCCGAAAACCATACATTCCAGAAAGTGAAAAAAAAATATTTTTTTTGCTAAAAACTCACTGGGGACATTTGTAACAGCACTACTGAGGACATGATATGTAACTGGCACTATATATGTACAAGAAAATAATTGCTTGGCATTCAAATTCAATATCTGAGATAGTACACAAATTTTGTTTAATGTTTTGAAACCTTGTTTTTTGAACAAATAAAATATATTTGTGTATTTTATGTGGTAATAAAATATATTTGTGTGTATTTATTGTGTTTATACAGCATACATGCAAGATACTTCAAAATACATAATTGAAATATTAAAATATTCCGAAATACGGAATAATCCGTTATCCAAAATTCTCCTGGTCCCGAGCATTTTGGATACGGGATACTCAACCTGTATGTGGATGTGGCGCTAGGCACACCCATGACTACCCCTTCCTAACTATTATTTCCTAGAAACTTGACAAGTATGAATGCGTGGCACCAAGTAAAAGCAGAGAGAGCAGAATTGATTGATTCAGGTGCTGCCCTTTAAAAAACTTGGAACGCAGTGATGTATGCCAGAGACATGGTTTAAATGTGACCTGTAAGTGCCTGGGTAGTGTTATCTATTTTCTTCTAAAAGGTGCTAAATAAATAAGTAGATTCTGATTGGTTGCCCATAGCAACATCCCATGTGAAATAGAACTTAAGCTGGCCATACATCAGAAAGATCGATCTTAAGATCGATTGCGCTCATGATTGTGTACAATTTCCCTTGAAATCCCCGGCAGTCCTTGGTGGTTTTTGGACACACAATCTACACACAATCGATCATACAATCAATCATACAATCCATCTACTGCATGATTGTGTACACAAGATGTGCACACAATCTGCATACAATCCATCTTACAATCAGTCATACAATCCATCTGCTGATTGATTGTATGATTATGTACATAAGATGTGCACACAATCTGCATACAATCCATCTTACAATCAGTTGAGATTGTATGATTGGGTACAATATCTTTCTGATGTATGGCCACCTTTAGTAAATGTCCCCCCAGATGACATCACTATGTGGTTATCAGGATTACCTGAGGGGGCCTTTTGTAGTGCAGGGTAGTTCCAAATCAGATCAGCACTGATAGTAAAGCCATTATATATCCCATACAGTAAATCTGAACCGACATCTAAAGCTGGCCATACATCAGAATGATTTCAGGCCCAAATGCACGAGTTTGACAGCTCACATGATGCATTGTGTGTGTTTTTGTGCACATCGTGAGGTGTTATGGAACGATTACGATCCGATGCGGCAACAGTGAGATGGATCTTATGAGATCTTATATGCTGCACACATGATCTGATGCTGCTAAAGATGCATATACACACACAGGTCCTTATTCTGGTTCCCCCAGACGCTGCCCACTGCTCGCCGCCCCCCCCCCCGCCCCCCACGGCGGGAATGCCTGCACTGCTGCCAATGGTTGTTTAACATGAACATCCATTCGCAGGCAAGGGGGAAACACTCACATGGAATGATGTGGAAGGTGGACGCATATCTAAGTGATTCTCAGGTCACTTAGATTTGCCTGCAACCTCGACAGGAACTGGGCTGGCAGCGGACATCTGGTGATGTCCGCTGCCTGCCCCCACACCACCGGGCGATTACCATGGGAACGCAAAGCATTTTCATGGGAACACCCATGAAACGCTGGGCGTTCCTATGGGTGAATCCTTTGCGCCGCTGCCCCACGCATGCAGTCTTGGGTGCATTCGCCCGGCAGACGCTCTGTTCGCCGTGTCCGTGTGCACCCTGCTTTTGCACAGGGTGAGAAATCATTTCCCCAGTGCGAAAATCACTGAACTGAAAATCGCTCATGTAGCGGCGCTCACCCACGGGCGGCTTTTGAGTTGAAAGCAGCTCAAATGGTAAAAGTGAGCTGCTTTCAGCTCAAAATCGCCCAGTGTGCATGGGTCTTAGCAATCAGTATGCTGGGAGTTGCAGATATTACAATAGATATTATGTAAATTTTCACACATAAGATCTATCGTTGCCTGGGAAGTTGATGGGGAGTTCACGGGAAATCTTAAGCTGGTCATTCTGGTATATCTGTAGAATATAAACTGGTTATTCTGTTTTTTATCTGCATAAACATTCAATCATTTTATGTGACTAGGACAAGGAGAGAGGAGAGATACGACGCTTGTAAATTTGTGTGCAAATGAGTCTATACATGAAGCACAATGGAACTTGTGGCAAAAAGCCATGGCCGCTGCATCGTAGCACTACGTAGAAAGACTTAGAGATTCAGGGGGGTATTCAAATCCTGCCGCTATTTCCGATGGGGCAAAAAGCAGCAGGCGCCTATTCAATGCTGTCTTGTCCGACAGCATTGAAGAGGCAGATCGAAAGAACGGGCCGGACTTTAAAAGCTGTCGGACTGGATTTGCCGTTAACGGTCACGATCAAAGCCGAATCTCGACAAGCCACGGCCATTACGTAGACATGCCCCTTTTCGACGATTGCGAAGTGGGACATTGAATCCCCCCTGATGAAACTGAAAACAGGCCAGGATCACGGCTGAAGGGACAGTCATGACTAGTGATTGAATACCCCCCTCAGTATCACACAGATACACAAGTTGCATATCAAATTAATCAGCACAGCCTCCGATACTTTAGTCACAAAGCATTGCGAATAAGATGCAGTTTCATAAAAGATGCGAAAAATATGCCAGAGGCTAGAACAGCCTCAAGGGACCTTATGCACCAAGAGGAGCTGTGTGGAAGGACTGTAGCAATGATATATGAAGACACAACTGTACTCTTAAAAGGGAATTGTTGAATTCAGATATTGCCATAATCTGATTGGTTGCAACATCTCCACTTTTTCTAAAGTGGTGCACCGCTAGGTTCTATACAAATTAAATAAGAAATTCCTTCATTAATTAATGAACTGCAGTATGCAAATCTAGCACTTTTTTTTTTGGGGGGGGGGGGGGGGGGGGGGGGCGACGACATATTATCCCTATGTATAAATATGATAAAAATAAATGACTAAAGATCTATCTCATAGAAAGGATAAACAGTGGTGAGTAATTAACATCTGGATATGTAATATTCCTTTAGTTTTTCAGTCCCTGAGGGTTCACTTCTGTTGACAGATTTTGCCAGCACACATACCTACATCAAGCATGCAAATACATAACTGTTAAAAATGTATGTAGAGAATATTTAGATAATCCAGTTAAAAACATGAAAAAAGCCAAATGTTATTCCCCTCATCAGAATGGGTTAAAGTAGAGATAATATTGGGCTCGGGCCTACATAAACACACAGTCAATTAATGAAACAGAGCTGAGAGTTTGTGAAGAGTTATGCAGGCTTTAATGCACCTTGCAAATTTTCTTAGCATTTAATTTTGTACAAGTTTCCTGATTCCGACGTATTGGAATGACAAATTGTTAAAATCGTCTAGTGTGTACACACTATCTGCGCTTTCCCATGATTCTTAGCAGTAGGGCCGACAGAAGACCTCGCTGATGAGAGCCATGGCCGCACACGTCGCATCCAGCTCACAATGTTGGGCTGGGAACACATTGTCTAATGTTTACCCCATTTTACACTCATATGTCGCACTCACGGGCCTGACACTACACTACCTAGAGATAATACTTTTATGTTTAGCCAACAATAATGCTTAATATAGTAATACAATCCATTATCTTGTGCTTTCCAACTATTTTGTTTAACATGCTACATTACACATTTCCTCTGTATACAAAAACAAAAAAAAACATTTTTTAATTAAACTGACACCTGTTATACCTGCCATAAACTGCAACATTAATCAGGCCAGCATCATGTTCCTAAAAAAAATTCAGATGTAACCCAGCTGCAGTACGTAGAGATCGCAGCAGATATTGAAGCATTCATGGGTTTCTTAGTAGGCTGCTGTGCTGCCGAATTTTGGTCCGATATGGTTATACTATAGTAGCTTATGGGCTACAATTTAGCAAAAATTCCTGCCTGGGGTGGGCAGCTGACATCACCGGATGTGTATATAAATAAATATATTTGTTTTAAATACCATGTTATTATCATTATCATATTTTCCTCACTATGGGGCAGATGTATTAAGCCTGGAGAAGAGATAAACTGGAGATAAAGTGAAACGAGATAAAGCACCAGCCAATGAACTCTGTTTGAACATGACAGTTGGGAGCTGATTGGCTGGTGCTTTATCTCCTTTCAATTTATCTACACTTTATCTCTTCTCCAGGCTTAATACATCTGCCCCGATGTGATTTACCATCAGTGACAGTCTATATAACTTATCATTGACAGTTACACTTTATTTTCTTAAGAAATCATATACAATTTTTGACAAGTAACTAAATTGGAGAAATAGTTCAAAATAAATTGGCTTTACACGAAGAGCTTGAAGCTTTTAAAGGTTTTTGAATTTTTATTTTGGGTCTATTACCTTTTCTCTAAAGATTCTTCCATGGAAATAAACAGTACTTAGAGCGCAATTGACATTCTCATATAAACCTAGCGGCTTAGAATATATCTTATTTTAAATAAAGCTTGTAATAGAAAATGGTTTACCAGCTGATTTGATTTTTTTTTTTTTTTTGCTTAAACTTGGAAAATGCTTATTATATCAAACAGGTAGATTTTTCTAGCAGCACTGTCTGATCAACAATCTGTGGCATTAATCCACTCTGCTGTGTTCCTGTGTGCTTTAGCAACAGAAATGGAGCCTGCAATTGGTATTAGAATGAAATAGTGCAGCGATAAGCACTCTTCTCAGCTCTCGCCTGGGAAAACGCATTAGTCAGTACTCTGGGATGTGACATCTACAAAACAAATTAAATCTCAAAAGCCTGTTTCTACACCATTGTGCAGTACAAAAGGTTGAAGAGTAAATAGCTTCCCTTACGCTTCACTTGTCTCATTTAACTGTTTATTTAGAATATGGTTTTAGTCACCACTGTCACAAATCAACCAACATTCTAGAACACTGTAATACATTGGAGTCAGAATACAGTAAAATCAGTCACTACAAGCAATATAGAAAATGTGATTAACTGGGGAGGGAATGTGAGCGTGTGAGTGTGTTTGTGTGTGAGCAATTTACCTATGACATGATTATTATGTAAGCAAGAGGTCGTAAGTTATTTAATATTAATGGGTATGGTGTGTATGGGACTTAAACCTAAATTGGGCTGTACAAACATTGATCACCATGCCAAGGTGACTAATCACTATCCAAAATGGCCACATCAATGCTGTGAAATCCAACCATTTGCCTGCAATATTGTAGTGTGTGGGGCCACCAAAAAGTACAGGGCTACTAATAAACTGTTTCAAATATTTGGAAAAATGACAGGAATGTGACCAATTAATACCCAAATTAAATAAGTTTGGTACCCAAGGTCCTCGATTGTTTCAGGTCTAAAGGTGCCCATACACGTGTTATCGGTTGTTATATAGGTGTACACAATATCGTATCTCCTTGCATCTCTGTTTTGCTTTACTCCCAGGCCCTAAAACAGTGGCCATGACCATCATAGGTTTTTATTAAAAATTCTATTGAGATTTCTTGCTGGGTTTTTTTTTCCGTTTTCGTAGTTTACAATATATTTTCTTAGAGTATGGCCCCAATTTCTTTTCTTTTTTTCTTTTTTTTTTTCCTGTTAATATTTATCTTTAACTTGTGAAATACCTATATTTGCCATGTGTTTGTATACTTTATGTATGGCCTTTTTTATCCCATTTGTATAAGTTCATATTGTCTGTTGTATTTCGGTATTAACAATAAAAAAAACTATTCATGTAAAATAAAGCCCAATTTCACTAGTGAAAAAGTGATGTTTTTATTAGCGTCATGCCATGCATTTGTCAACTTGGTTTAATTGATAGCATTACTGCCTCACAGCACTGAGGTCATGGGTTAGATTCCCACCATGGCCAAAACTGTGTGGAGTTTCTATATTCCCCCAGGCTTGGATGTGTTTCTGCTAGGAGTTCTCCAGCTTCTTCTCACAACCCAAATATATAATATTAGGTTAATTGGCACTCAAAAAAATGTACTCTTGTATGTTTGTGTACATGTGTTTAGGGCAGATTAACTGGGCCAAGTGGTTCTTACATGACGTCAAAATTCTTTCTTTCTTTTCACACAATCATAACAAATAAGTATCGATTTTCTTTCCCTATAAACATTATATGTAAGGTGTCATATGCAATAACGTTTGCACAATATTTCTGCATGCCTAAATCTGATCACTGCTCATTAGTGACAAGGTGAAAATATTGTCCATTTATGACAATATTAGGTCGAATTGACATTCGACCTATTGATCATTTTGTCAGTTTCTCTGACTGTCGGAATAGATTATAAGGTACTTGTGTATTATCACAGCGCCCACATTTTCCATCGTAGGGCATTGTACAACCAAAAAATTGCGTTGCATCGCATGCGATGCGATTGGACCTGATTTTTAATTGTACAGGCACCCAGATGCCTGATTCCTATGTTAAATGCCCCCCCCCAGACCCGATTTTTGATTGTACACCCACCCTGATGGGTAATGACTATGTTAACCCCTTCACGACATTGCCTTTTAAGGTAATTTTTTTTTTTTTTCCTCCTTGCGTTCAAATAAGCATAACTTTTTTAATTTTCCGGCTATATAGACACATGAGGGCTTTTTTTTGCGGGACAAGTTGTACTTTTTAATGGTACCATTTACTATACCGTATAATATTCTGGGGAATCAGGAAATAATTCAATGTGGGGTAAAAAGAAAAAAAAACGCAATTCCACAATTTTGCGCTGGTTACGGTTTTTTTGGAGTTCATAGTTCGTTTAAAATGATGGGTTATCTTTATTCTATGGGTCGTTACGATTCCGGTGATACCAAACTTATATAGTTTTCGTTACGTTTTACGACTAAAAAAAAAAATAGAATATGTTACGGTTTTTCGAATTTGCGTCGCGTCGCCATGTTCTGCGGCTTATTACTTTTTTATTTTTCCACCTACGGACCTGGGTGAGGGCTCATTTTTTGCGGGCTGAAGTGTACTTTTTAATTAATACCATTATGGGATATGGGCGACTTTCTGATCTCTTTTAGCTATTTTTTTTTGGGTAGGCGATGCGACCAAAAAACGTAGTTTTGGCGTTGGGGATTATTTTCCGTTTACGCCTTTAACCGTGCGGGATAACTAATAGATCGGACTTTTAGGAACGCGGCGATACCAAATATGTTTATTTTTTTTATTTTTTATTTGGGAAATGGGGAAAGATTTGAACTTTTAATATTTTTTTATTTTTTTTTTTATTTTTAAACTTTTTTTTTTTTTTTTTTTTACTTTTACTACAAGGCCCCCTAGTGTACTTGACCACTAGGGGGCGCGATCGCCTGTACTAGGTTCAGCCATAGAGCTCTATGGCTGAACGTAGTGATTTTATGCACTTCCTATTACATCCTGCCTGAGGCAGGATGTAATAGGTATGCATACACGGCCAGCACAGGGGTCTACATTAGACCCCTGGCTACCATGGCAACCGATCGGCACCCTCCGATCTCGCTGCGGGGGGCCCCGATCGGCGCCATTGTTAACGCCACCCCACTATCAACTCCAACCCGAAGCATGGCGAGCCTGCGACGGGCGGCGGTACGCGTCCTCCGACCATTTCATACCCCCACTATCCACGTCGGCGTGGAGTTGATTTTATATAGTGTGGCGAGCGCAGCAAGCCACCGAGCCAGAAGCGTGGCGAGCGCAGCGACCCCCGCGAGGGGACGAAGAATGCTTCGGGCATGGTGGCTCGGTGCGCTCGCCACACTATATAAAATCAACTCCACGCCAACGTGGATAGTGGGGGTATGAAAAGGTCGGAGGACGCGTACCGCCGTCCCTTGTGGGCTCGCTGCGCTCGCGACGCTTCGGGTTGGCGTTGATAGTGGGGTGGCGTTTACAATGGGGGGGCATTTAACATAGTCATTACCCATCAGGGTGGGTATACCATTAAAAATCGGGTCTGGGGGGGCATTTAACATGGGAATAAGCCCAAATCGGGTATGATCTCATTGCATCGCATGCCATTATAATGGCATGCAATGCAACGCAATATTAAAATTGTATACTCACGGCCAGGGAAAGGCTCAAATCGGGTCCCATCGCATGCCATCGCATACCTTAATTAGTGGCATGCGATGGGCACTGTGATAATACACCAGTACCGATTATAATTATAATAATAAGACAAACATTCCGTAAAAAAAAAAGACACCGATAGTTGCAAACACACAATGTTTCCACAATACAGCGGCCGTTTTCGACAATGCAGATCTGATTTTAGACAAAGTTGATTCTACATGAGGAGAGTCCCTTCCATTGAATACCGATGGTCGATATTCCCGCCGGCCAGAAATATCGGCCAACATTAAATACCATCTAGGTCAGGCATGTCCAAACTGTGGCCCTCCAGCTGCTGAAACTACACATCCCAGCATGCCTTGCTATAGGTTTAGCATTCCCTAATAGCAAATCTGTGGCAAGGCAAGATGGAACTTGTAGTTTCACAACAGCTGGAGGACCATAGTTTGGACATGCCTGATCTATGTATTAGACCAGCAGTTCTAGTGCTTTCTGCTGACTACACATGTGATGTGATGACCTTCTGCAGTAACTTGCTGGGGTCCTGCAATTATTTTTATTGTCTGATGGGGTCCCAGAGAAAAATTGTTTGAGGACCCCTGTATTAGACAAAGCTCCAGCTAGTGAGAGTGAAGTGGGTACTAATATAGTATAATTTCATCAGAGGCTTCTGTGCAGCTTTTGAATGCCCATTTTACATTATTAAAAAAATTGGTTCTCAACATTTAAAAATAAAAAAAACCTTTCCTATCAGAAATACAGAAATATTTTAAATATATCGCCTTTCTATCTAAAGCCTGCAATACATTAAAGTCTGAAGTAAAAGGTGATGAATAACCCTGGCTCTCTGCAAACCTGACAGTATAATATCCTCCTTTAGAAAAAGGCGTCTGCTTTCCTAGGATAGTTCTACATTATTATGTAACTATGATATTATTCCTTCAAAAGGACACAATTCCAGAGCTAAGCACATGAACATGAAAGAAATAATTACAGAGTAATCGCACATATTAACAAAAGAGAAACGAGAATCAATTTAATAATTTCTCATGTAATGTAAAATGAATCCAATATACCAAAGTATTTTTCGAGGACTAAAAGTGCAGCTGGTACAGTATATTATGCAATAAAAAATAAAATCAAAAAAGTATTGGGCAAATGATGTCAAATTCAAGATGCTCCTTTGTCTCTCCATTGTCCCTGCTGTGAGAATAGGACAGCGCTAGCCCTGGCACTGGCGAAGCGGACGGAGCAGTTTAATGGGCGATGTATGCCTGACAGTCAGTTATACATAGCCCGGAACGTAAACAGGAGGGGGATTTAAAGGGACAGCTGCACCAAGCGTTAAGTGGTGGGTTGTCCCTAGTGCACATTAAGTGCACTAGTAATACATTTAAAAAAATGTTAGACCCCCCATATAACTAGCGTTAATTGCAGCATATGCACTTAATGCCGCTTAATACATCTACCCCAGTGTCTGCAGCACAAACAATGGTTAAATCCCAGTGCTTGGCACTAAGACAGGAGAATTTATTGGTTTAAAAATAAAACAAATTTCGGAAATGTTTTAAATGCCTTATAGTATGTTATACTTAATGTTTGGCACTACTTTATTGGGCCTGATTCAGCTGTAGTTTTCATTAAAAAGCAAAATTGCTACTGGTATCTCTGGCATGCTGTGGGCCACCCAGCACAGCACGAGATCTCTCAGCATGCAAAGTCATTCCGCCCACGATGTGATTGCAGCCTGGCTGTGAAGGCAGGTGCAGGGCTGCCATTTTTGGTCTTGTAACGTCTGCATGTGACATCACACAACTGCCCTAGATACGGTCTAAAAGTCCGTTGTCCAAAATGTGCCCTCCTAAAACCACGCCGCCGTGGTTTATTGAAAGCAGCAGGGGTTTCCTTTATATACAGGTCATTGTACACTTTGCAGCTCTCCTAATACATCCCTCAACTGAAGCCTGGTGGAACATAAAGTTGTAGGTGCCATGCTAGGATCCTGGTAGAGTCTGGCAAAGCTGGGTCCTTTTACTAGTATATACCAGAAAGTTCCCTTACTTTGTGCTCACATTTTCATTTCACGCTCCACAAACAGCTTAAAGAACAGCGTACAGTCCATCCAAACTAATTACAGTATGTAAGTGGATCTGTAATAGGTAGGACACAACATACACATAATATACATAGAACAATATAGTATTCAACTTTATCACAAGTTAAATATGTTTGAGTGAGGAGGACTCTAATTGTCCTGGAATCAGTTGGACACACGGGTATACTTTCCAATGGAACATTAATAACAACAATGGCGAACTGTTTGATGATTAAAATGGTGCTCTATTAATAAGTCATGCACTGCTTTACTGCACAATTAATAAAAGTGTTTTGATGTTCACTGTGGCTTTAATTGGTGTCTTTTAGGTAGCACAAAAAAATATTTCAATTAATCGACACATCACTGTTACTATTGTGTGCTTAATTACAAATTTATTTCATGAGCCCATTGATTTTTTCATTCTGTCTCGGGAATTAATAGAAAATCCCTGGACTTCTTTTGTTCACCTTAATTTTTTTCCAGCTCTTGTTTAATAGAGAAAAAAGAAAGAGAGAGAGAGAGGTCTGAAGAAGAGGCGCATGAAAGATTTTCAAAAATGAAGTAAAGTCTGTTTAATAAACTGCTCATTGCTGGATGGTCATGGGCTTTGTTGTAGACAAAATGTAATCTTGTGTACAGCTCTCTACACGAGTTCTCTTATTTCAGCTGCAGCCTCTTCTAATTAAAAAAGTAAGTTCTCGTTAGCAGGGCCAACTTTACCATTAGGTGCGCTTATTTTTGTCTAGCCTGTATGTATATGTTTATCCTGTTTTCTCACTGTCCTATCCTATGCTGAGGATACTCTGATGCCTTGCATTGACGCAATGATAATAATAGTAACATACCAAGAAGTAACAGTAACACCCAAGAAGAGTGGGGGAATATTTAATATCCTCCCCAATTCCTTGTGAAGTAGGCAGGATGGGAAGAGTAGTTATTCTTGTGTTTACAGGCATACGCATTAGAAAAGGACCCGAGAGATACATAGAAATAATGCTAAATCATAAAACCATTTTAGATCCAATATAAAAAAAGTGTGTTACTACTATTACCTTTTCTTTATAAGGCAGAAAAAATGATTAACAGGAAAACAAAAATACAAAGTAACAAGTGTGAGCAAAATATGGGTACAAAACTAACAAATATGGGACTAATACTAATAGATAATTGGGTGAATTCAACTAGGAAGGAGGTTTAGGGGGTATTCAATCCCGGGTCACGACTGTTGATCTGGCCCGACAGCCGTGACCCTGACCTGTTTTCGTTTTGTTCGACCGCAGATCGCCAGGCGCGATTCAATGTCCCACTTCGCGATCTGCGAAAAGGGGCCGTGTCTGCGTAAATGGCCATGGATTGTCGATATTCGGCCGCGATCGCGACAATTGAAGGCCGAAATCGACAAAACGGGCCCGACTGCTTTTAAAGTTGGGCCCATTCTGTCGATCTGCCTCTTCAATGCTGTCGGGAAATACAGCATTGAATAGGCGGTCGATGCTATTTCCCCCGTCGTAAATAGTCACCCAGATTGAATACCCCCCTTAGAGAGAGAAAAAACCTGGTGTACTTCACGCCTAATTTTGGATTACAGTGGGTATGGGTGCTCCCCATACACGCAGTATCCAATAAAAAACATATTTTATAAAAATTTTATAATGATTTTAGGAAAAATTAGACTTGCTCTGGAGGTGCATGGAAAAAGACTTTCTTCAAAAATGAACACGTTTTCTGTCCTGGAATTGAATAGGAACACCCAGCACCACATGGTTTTCCAAATTGCCTGCTGGCAACTGAATTCCCCCCAATCAACCAGATAGTGAACCTAGGGTGCAGGAAAAACATAAGGAGAGATTAGATTCCCGAAGGAAAGGGTAGGAATGGGTGTACTATAGAAATACAAGGGTAAAGGTGCAAACACACTAGAATATAAGTTAGCGATATGCACAATAAAAATATCCTTAACGATATTGTGCATATCGTCTAGTGTGTACACACTATGGGTGGTATTCAATGAGGCTGATTCGCCAGGTTTTTATGGCGATTTTGTGCTGTAAGGCGAATTTCTGACTAAAACGGTGAATCACCCTATTCAATGACCAGATGGCGAATACATTTCAAGGTTTTTTTCGCCATGATTTACCGAGTAGCAATCGCTCTCTTTTTATGGTGAAGTGGAAGATGAACTTTTAAAATAAAGTGTTTTGTTCTTTACATTTGGTGTAAAAAAATCAGGAATTTTATTCTGAGGAGGGGCATGCTATTTTTATTCATGTGCTGTAAGCACATGAATATATATTTAATTAAAAAAAATATATATATATATTTTTTTTTTTACACAGACCAGCCAGCAGGGGGCCGGAGCCGAGCCGCTCATTAGATATTCATATATTCACTTCACCCGATCATTACATATGCATGATCGGGTGTAGTGAATATACCCGGTCCCCTGCTGGCACCCCCGGGGGGGCAGCCTGTGCTGCCTGGCACCCGGGGAGCCCACCTCCCCCCCACAAACGTTCTGGGGCAGGTAGGGAGACTTCCATCACCCTGCCCGCCACCGTCCTCAGGCTCCCTGCGGCATCGCCGCAGGAGTTAAAATTCGCCGGTCAGGGGCAGCGAGCCCCTGACTCGTTGAATACTGGAGCCGGCGAGGCTCCGGAACGCGGCGACCAGTGGCGAATGTGCAGCGAATCCTAAACAGGATTCGCTGCACATCGCCAAAATCCTCATTGAATGCCGCCCTATATCGTTAATAACACAAGCTTCTGAGGGTCATTAACAATGTCCTCCATTGTCATGAATGTACAGACGAGGGAGGACAACGTTAACAAGGCCCTCTCCCTATGCTGCATGGTCCCTGCTCCCCATTTAATCGCTTGTCATTGCCAGCATCGCCAACCGTGTATGCCCTTGCAAATGCTGGCACATCGCTGGGTCCTGGTACGCTAGACATCACTGGGTACACGCATCATGTAGTGCGTGCGCAGCTTTTGGGATGTGAGAGAGAATATCAGTTTAGGCAAATTACAATATTTCTTAAACTAAACAACTACTTACCTTAGTACTAACTAAACGCATCACACTACATTGTATGTGTATACATCTATTGTAAAAGGTTCCAGCATTGTTCTGGTCTCTCAAGAGACTAATAAATCCACAGATCAAATTTAGGTTCAGGAATTTAAATGAAAGTATTATTTTTAAAACGATGCACAAGATATCATGTTATATGATTTACTACAGAATAAAGCTTAACAGACTCAAAGTATGTGAAATATTTCATTATCCTGAATAAAAATGGTGATTCAGTGACTGAATTAACTATTGCGTTACTTGATAGCATTGTGCCACTTAAAGCTCTTAATCCACTGCCCAAATTGAAAATTAGTGCTATTTATTATGTTGAATGCATGATATGTCTACACGAATCTAAATGCCATTCGAATTTATATTTAAATTAAACACTTGAGAAATTGAAGTATGAATGGGAACGTCAAAATAGGATACGGCTTCATAACGCTTACCATTCCCATACTAGACACATAATGAAATAATTCTAGTGTTATGCTGAAACAGTAAAGAATAACTTGTTGAAAGTAAAAGACTGAGAACAGAACAGATCAGATCTCATCAAACTATCGTAAATGTATTATTTTAGTTTCTTGCTAAAAACTGTTATTAGAAGGCTAACAATTATATGCATTTTCCACTAGCAAAAATAACCCAGCAATTTGTGCCGGGACGTGCATCGATCCAAGTTTTTTGCTAGTGAAAACACATCCTGGTAAAAATCCTGGGTCAAGTGTCCCTGCAATCCAACACGGGTAATTGTCTGGGTTGGACCCAGGATGCTCCCGGGTTCAGGGGCAGTGGAAACGGGTAACCTGGGTCGATGCGACCCAGGTCCCGTTCACAACAATATAAAAGCCACAGCTGAAAGATGCTCTCATCTCCCAGCACCGCCTTGGCCCCACCTCTCGATGTTGTCACCTTCCCAGCATTATGCTGGGTAGAGACGCTAGTGGTAAAGGGTTTGCAAGCCGGATCACACTGAGCTTGTACAGTGGAAATTAACACTGTTTTGATCAAATCCCGAAAGTCTGCTGTATGCCAAATGGGGGTAACAGTCCATTAAAATCCATTAGAAACTGTTCTTTAAAATATGGGGTTAGGTCTACTATTATAGGACAAAGCTTGTTTACTTTATTTCTAACAAGGATTTTACATACAGAACATATAGGGGTAATTCAGGCCGGTTAATGGGGGTCTTTTCCTGCTCAGACTCGAAAGGAAATCTACGTTAATTGGCCTGATTGTGAGTGCCGCAAACATGTTAATCCATCGAACCATGTACTTATCTGTCTTCTATGGGCTAACATGCGAAAGCGGGTTAATTTAATGGGTGAGAAAAAGTGGCTTTTAGCTGAGCAGCCTTGGGCGTTAAAGTCTGAGGCTACCAATATCTCTCCCCCTTGCAGTAAATTACCACATCCGATTGATTTCTTCCAATTGAAATTTATTTTCAGGTACCTTATTCTGCTGGGACAACCAGATTTATTTTCAGCAAGAAAACACTAAATGAAACCATTAAATTAGGTAAGCGTGGGAAATCCCATAACAGTGCTGAATACAATGATTTTTTATTCCAGGATTGCTGAACAAATAGGCCTCCATAGTTCTTGGCAGAAAATGGCTCTCAAAATCTGTCACTTTCTCAAAATCTGTCACTTTCACCTGAAGAATCAGACAAATAATTGTAATCAAGTATTATCATTTAAATTAGAACACCAACACATTTTTTTTTCACATGCTAATAAGGGCCTGGACACAGAATAATTCTGTCTTTGATATTTATTTGCATGTTTTAGCTTTCTTTTCTCCTCGTGTATCCTGTTTATCTGATTGTATATTTCTACTGGTCTTATTTTTATTCCAATTCAAATATAAAAAAAAAGAAAACCTTACAAGGATAGTGAAAAGTTAAAGGAGTAAATTAGGCAATTATGGTTACTTTGGTATGTACAGTATGGCAGAATCAAAGGAAGCTCCAGACTGTAATGTACAATGCCCTGTATTTGTATTGTTATATGATATTATTGCTCTTTCTGATTTGCGGGTAGATCTGATTATGTCCAAAAACTATGTCTCACCATTGTCTAGTGTGCAGCACACAGATTGTGGGGTAAATTTACTATAATTGGAGTTTATTTACTTAGCACCTTCTAGAACAGTGAATCCCAACCTGGGGGTACGCTGCAGACCAGTTGGGGGTACTTGAAAATAGTATTGGTAATGGCAGAAGAAGAGGAAAAAGTCTCCAGTTTCGGTGGAGATTAACCCCATTGTGTTGCTTCCGGTCCGCCTGCAACATCATTAGTGTCCTCGTGCTGTTGTCCGACCAGAAATCCTCTGGGAGCTACCTGCGCTGCACTCAGATATTAGTGTTCATCTACTCCGTGTTGAAGTAGGTGGAGGAAGCAGCAGCATTAATCTTACACGCGTTAGTGGGTACCCCGGAGACAGTACATAGTCAGCGGCTAGACACAGAGGGACATAATTCCTGACTGCACACTACTCCTCAGCTACTCCTTAATATAAGGACACACATACTGCTCACTTCCACGCCACTCATAAATACTGTGGATATTTCAAATTGAGAGGAGGTGGTACTCATAAATTAAATGTCTAATCAAAGGTTTGGAACCTTTGGGTTGCTCTGGGTAACATCCCATCTTTAATAGTACTGCCATCTTAGTAAATTTACCTGTGGTGTCTTTTGTGTTTCCACGCTTGAAAAGAAAACCCACACAAAAACATTAAGTAAAAAAACAATCATATACGGTATGCTGTGTCTCTACAGAAATGTGTGTGTGTGTGTTTTCATGGTCTTTATTCTACTGGAGATAGAATGTCAATGGTTAACTTCAACTATTTTTACATCACAACGCCTCTACAGCATTATAGTAATTAGCAGGTGCAGCCTGCAGCACATCATCATGATAGCAAGAGAAGCGAATTGCTCAGAATGTCGGCAAGTGAGACAGAAAATAATGTGTTACATCAGGAAGAGGCAAGGAGAGTTTAACAACCCATTCTTATCATTTTCAGCACATTTCTCACAAAATGAGGAATTCAAATCAAAATCACATATTTGCTCAGTAAAAAAGTAAATGTAAATCTACAAATGAAAGTAAAACAGACTACTACAATAGAGAAATTCAGATAAAATCTATGAAGCTTCATTGTTTGTCTGAACCCACTGACAGTCTACCTGTCCATCATTGTTGGATAGAGTTAAAAATATATATATATATATATATATATATATATATATATATATATATATATTAGATACATCCTCAATATGCCGTGCAGTGCGGGATGCCTGGCCAGGGTGAGCCAACAGGGGACTCTGCTGATGTTGGACTACGATGTACGAGCAGACTGTGCTGATTACTTTGATATAGGATTTATTGTATGTGACTGTGGGCCTTATTCTAATTCACTCTTAGAGACAAATTCATTCTTAGCTGGACAAAACCATGTGCACTGCAGGGGGGAAGATGTAACATGTGTAGAGAGAATTAGATTTGGGCGAGTTATTTTGTTTCTGTGCAGGGTAAATACTGGCTGCTTTATTTTTACACTGCAATTTAGATCTCACTTTGAAGTAAAACCCCACCCAAATCTAATTCTCTCTGCACATTTTACATCTGCCCTCCTGCAGTGCACATGGTTTTGTCCATCTAAGAAGGATTTTGGCAGAAAGAGTGAACTAGAACAAGGCCCTGTGTCTGTATACAGAGTGAAACAGAACATGGTAGCACTTTGTGAACAGACTCAGAGACAGTCTCACACATATACAAGTGTCACAAATCAGAAACAAGTCTCTTGATACATAAGATGCATTTTTGGCAAAAAAAAAAAGATGCAACTAAATACACTGAAAGCTAGAAGATTTTCATGCAACCTTTCGAGACAGGGCTCTCTACATCGCCGATTAACGCTTGATGTCAATTTGCTAATGATATTGTCATGTTGACATATTACGAATATGTATATGTGGATTGTACTTTCCTTTATTTGCCCAAAGGGCAACTTTTATGTTATTTTATACAGATTTTATGTATTAAAATACCTCTTGAATAAAGCTGTTCAATAATCTTTTAGCGCCCTCTGAAACTTTCTTCTCCCTTTTCATATCTAAATGCTGGATTTTATCTAACAGAGAATCCTTCAGAGATGCTGCTTTATACTGTTTAAGCACACATTGGGGAACACCCTATATATATATATATATATATATATATATATATATATATATATATACAGTTCCACAAGAAAGAGGCACACGGACACCAGTCAGCAGTTTCAAATAGATGTATTGGGCACAGCACTGTCAAGCGCTTTCGGGGACGCTACCCCGTCTTCAGGATAACTGCCCTGCACAAACAAGTGACCAAACAGTGCTTCCCCATCCCCCCACACAATAATTAGCAAACATTTAATTACTCACCTGTTTAGACGCGGGGGCGTGGACATCACAGCGCCGGGATCCCTGTAACACCATCCAGTACTTCCTGTGTATAGCCGGAAGTCGCATCTTGCGTTCCACGGCCTCCTTCCGCCTCCCACCTCAAGCCGCAAGGACACAATATAATGTACACTACTTTTGCAGTACTTTTGTAGTGTACATTATATTGTGTCCTTGCGGCTTGAGGTATGTGGGGCAGACCACCCAGCAAATTTAAAGAAAGAATGGCCGCCCATCGGTCAGCCATTCATTTAACTTTAAAAGGGAAGGATGTAGATCAGCCTGTCCCCAGGCATTTTAAACAGACTGGGCATTCTTTGGAATCTCTAAAATATTTCATTGTAGATGAAGTTCCATGCAGCCCCCGTGGGGGTGACAGGGCTAAGAAACTTCTTATTAAGGAAACCCAGTGGATCTTGCGGTTGGGGACCACCAGACCTGGTGGCCTCAATGACCAGATCAACTGGAACAGCCTGACATAAATTTCCCTTAATTTTTTCCCAGCAACCAGGTTCTATTACAGGGTGTCGACATGGTATGTCGACCACAGTATATGTTTATAGATTTTCTGCAATTTGTCTTGTATATCTGATCACTGTGATCATGCACTGTATATATTTGTATGTTGTATGTTATTTATTGTTGCATTCTCATGTCTGCCTAGATTGCTGTGAGCTCCGTGGACCCGGCGCTTTGTAGAAGCCCTGACACGCATCAGGATGGACGGTGGGAGGCGGAAGGGGGCCGTGGAACGCAAGATGCATTCCACCTGCGACTTCCGGCTATACACAGGAATACTGGATGGTGTTACAGGGATCCCGGTGCTGTGATGTCCACGCTCCCGCGTCTGGACAGGTGAGTAATTAAATGTTTGCTATTTATTGTGTGGGGGGATGGGGAAGCACTGTTTGGTCACTTGTTTGTGCAGGGCAGTTATCCTGAAGACGGGGTGGCGTCCCCGAAAGCGCTTGATAGTGCAGTGCCCAATACATCTATTTGAAACTGCTGACTGGTGTCCGTGTGCCTCTTTCTTGTAGAACTGCATTGAATTATTGGAAAGTGCACCGGATCAAGCAGTCTGGGAGTGCCGGCATATAAGGATTATATATATATATATATATATATGTATGTCAAAAGGGGTGTACCCGCTACCACTCTTGTACATCAAAGGGAGGATACCAGCAAATACTATGAAGATTGAACCTTCCAGTAGCTTTCATTTGGATTTGGTGAGTATCATTTCATATTTGCACATGGGCTTCCTGTACCTAAAGGTGCATACAAACGGTGCGATTTGACTATATAGTCAAAATTGTAAGGAAAGTTAGCACAAATCACACAGTGTGTATACAGCTTGCGATGCCGATGTTCATTCCAATGGGATCTGCATCATAAGTAAAATAGACTGTGCAGCAAGCCAAATGTTACTATATTGTAAAAGTCAAAATCTCAAGTAAATATAGTAAATATTGTATGGTTCTGGGCTCCAGGGAAATCACTAGTCAAAACAGTACACAGCCAATACATTTGTGTGTATGCACCTTTAGAATGGAGCACCACCCTGTTGCAATGGCTGAGTGTGTAGATTTTGTGGTAAGCAATCAGTGATACATGTGGAACACCGTCCAATTACATTGTATACAGTTTGAATGGGTTATTATACTGTATATCAATTTGCAATGTACCAACATAGTTCAATTCTATTAACACAGAATGTACATTTGTGTTTTTCTTTACTAGGGGGGAGATTCTCTAAACTAAAAATGCGGTAAAAACACCGTTATCGGGTTTTTACCGCATTTTGGGATGCTCTAAGTAGTGTTCCCGCTAGGCTGTTTTAGCGGGGCGCTGCGCCCTGCCTGATTTTTTAAGGGCAAAATGCGCCCTGCCCCTCTAGCAGCGCCCCACTAAATCAGCCTGCAGTCTGTCTCGCCGGAGTGCCCGGGCCGTCGCATCGCTGAAGGGGGCTTGCCCGGCCATGGCTACGTCACGGCAGCTCAGTGACGTAGTCATGGCCGGGCAAGCCCCCTTCAGCGATGCGGCGGCCCGGGCACGCCTCCTTTGGTGATGCGGTGGCCCGGGCACGCCCCCTGTAGTGACGCGGCGGCCCTGGCACGCCTCCTGTAGTGACGCGGCGGCCCGGGCATGCCTCCTGTAGTGACGCGGCGGCCCGACCGCGCCTCCTGTAGTGACGACGGCGGAGCGGGCACGCCCCCTCTAGTGACGTCGGCATGCCCAGTCCGCCCCTCCAGCGCCCTGCCTCATTTGGTTCCTAGAAGGAACACTATCTAAGCATCTCCCGCTGGGTAACCGCGACAGGGGGCATCACCAGAAAAGCCTATGAGCTTCTACAGCGACCCACCACCGCCCCGCACCGACCGCCCGCCTCCCCGCACCGACCCCCCCTCACCTGTGTTCGGGCAGCACAGAGCTGTGCTGCCTGGACCTGTGACCTCCTCCTCCCTGCACTATGATCCTCTTCCGGGTGCAGGAAGGAGGAGAGCCCGACGCATCAGCAGCAGCGCCGGGTAAGGGAGGGAGGGGAGAGCCGCCAGGACCCGCTGGCTCACCGCAAAGGACAGCTCTTATCGCAAGAGCTGTCCTTTGCCATAATTATCGCATATGTTAGTGCATATGCGATAATTATGTATGCAATGAGCGGCGAAGGGGGGCGGAGCTGGGCTGCGGATGTTTGAACATCACGCCCCTAATCTTGTAACATTGTTTTTATTTTTATTGTTTATGGCAACCAATGTATTTTCCATGCTGAAGAGAGTAATGATTTATAGATTAAAGATATGAGCATTGTATGCATGAACTCTTGTTAAACTGCCCATACTGTGGACAGCCTCTATACATCAATTACAAAACTACATAATACATCTTAGACATATGGAAAAGCTGTTTCCTTATTATTAATATTGGAAAGGGATCAAGTAACTTTGGCAAAGTTTTATGGAAAGCTGCTGCTGTAAAATCTGCAGTTAAATGCTCATTTACAGAAAATTCCAGCTCATTTCCTTTGTGAACAGAAGGCTAATGAACAACATTACAAGAGAACAACATTACGAGCGGGTCATATTACACTCTTAAAATATAACAATCATGCAAACCAACTGGAATCTATCACACATTGAGGACAGCACGGCCTATGTATGCTATGCAACACTGTAACAAACTGAGGGCAGGATTATTGATAACAAACAAATGACACCTTTAACCAAAGGCGACAAATATTAATTTTTTAACAAACATTAAGAGGGACCTATATTTTATTAAATGTGGAGTATAACATTAACACATAAGCAATTTTATACAGATCATGAATCTAACCTCCAAAACTTTGAAGCGTTCCCTGAAAACTCCCCTCGTCAGGTAAGCTGATCTTATTCTGGAACGCCCACATAATCTCCAGTAACATTCATATCTAATTGCATCCCAGCAGGACTGTCTTGTAATCTGGTGGGACTGCCATGCTATGAATCCTATCCTTATGTATCCTTTCTATTATCTTTATAGATTTGTAAGCTTGCGACAGGGCCCTGCTACCTCTATGTTGGTAAGTTACTACCCAGTTTGTTTTATCACTGTTGTTTCCTATTGTAAAGCGCAACAGAATTTGCTGCGCTATATAATAAACTGTAAATAAATAAATAAATCTCAATACTTAAAGTGCATTATATACATTAGAAGCAACTAGGTTGCTAGTTAATGTATTGTCGGGTGTTATATGGCGGTCTGATCGCCGGTACTCCGACAGGCTATGGAAAGTCATCCACCCCTGGGAAAATCATTCAGAAACACGAAAAATCGCTCAGTGTTCATGCACTGAGCGATTTTCAGGCCGGCGATTTTCCCCATCATCGTTGTCCATACACGCTGGGCAAAATCGCCCAGTGTGTATGGACCTTAAGGGATACTTATAAAAAAAATCCCTGCCAACTAAGATATTATGAATACATTTTCCAAATAATTTATCCTAGTCGATAAAAAAAACTCTATAAGTATTAATATTAATAATAATAATTTTATTTATATAGCGCTCTTTCTCCAATAGGACTCAAGGCGCTTAATAAGCTAAATCTTCGACAATACAAACAACCAATAGCAACCACCCAGAGATTACATTTTGTGATGTCACTTTATGTACTGTCGCTTGATGTCCTACATAATTTGTTCATGTGATTTACATTATACTCTAAAGAACCCAATAGAGTCACGTAGTTTTAAATGTTTGAATGAAAGTTCCTAAGTATGTGCCTGTGGCTCACAGCTGTCATTAAGGTTCACCCCTTCTGCTATCACTACTCTTAATCCCTAAAAGGCCTCATAGCCTATAATTAAACTTTCCAGCTGCTGCACTCCCAAATGTACTTTGCGCAGTATTAACCCTACAGATGTATGGGCATAACGATTGCACTGAAAGGGTTAACACTTTCCTGTCAAACTGCTCTACAACCAAGTGTGGCCTTTATCACTTTAAGAGAACATAGCCAGGATGTGGAATTCCCTGAGACATCTCATGCACTGGCCGCTGGTACTCTCTGACCCTTGTTAGGATATACAAACCCAACCCCTGGCTGATTCTTCCCTGTTATGTTCTACTATGCGCTTCTCTGCAGCTATTATTAGTACACGGTTTACTACAGATATAGCTAACTACCACTAGCATGACATGTTTCACCATCACAAGACTGTACGAGAGGAAATAAACACATAGTAGATTGAAATATGCTATTAGAAATATAATACAACCTATATACTGTAGAATTCAGAATAAAGCAGGCCAGCTGTCATCACTTATTGTATTGGGAGGCAGGGCTATGTTTGTGGGGTAGTAGCCTATTAGGCCAGGCTAGCATCAGTGTGCAGGATAGCGGACCAAATAATGACATTAAGGGGGAAATTTACTAAGATGTGTATTCTATTTCACATGCGATGTTGCTATGGGCAACCAATCAGAATCTACTTCTTATTTATTTAGTACCCTCTAGAACAGACATTCCCAACCACGGTCCTCAAGGCACACCAACAGTGAAGGTTTTAGTGATATCCAGGCTTCAGCACAGATGGTTTAATCAGGATCCCTCAGATACTAATTAAGGGGTTTATTCTAGTTCATTCTTTCTGACAAAATCCTTCTTAGATGGACAAAACCATGTGCACTGCAGGGGGGCAGATGTAACATGTGCAGAGAGAATTAGATTTGGGTGAGTTATTTTGTTTCTGTGCAGGGAAAATACTGACTGCATGATTTTACACTGCAATATAGATCTCACTTTGAAGTAAAACCCCACCCAAATCTAATTCTCTCTGCACAAGTTACATCTGCCCCACCCGCAGTGCACATGGTTTTGTCCATCTAAGAAGGATTTTGTCAGAAAGAATGGACTAGAATAACCCCCTAAGTCACCTGTGCTCAAGCCTGGATATCTACAAAACCTGCACTGTTGGTGTGCCTTGAGGACCGTGGTTGGGAATGCCAGCTCTAGAAGATAGTAGAAAGGATCTGATTGGTTGCCCATAGCCGAAATTGATGTATTAATTAATCTTTCCAAAGGAAAATGTTACTGGTCTCAGCCGTGATTAGCATGTAAATACTTTTTTTTAAGGCCACAGCCATAATAGTTCAGGAAAGCAAAAGGAGAATTTCATTGTTATTATTACATAAACATGTTGCCCTGAGATTTTGCTTGCTATAAATTTTCCTCCCTTCTGCTCTGCTTATTCTCATTTCACGCCACCCCATCAACCCAAAATGTGGCTCGATGTGAAAGGGTAACAGAAACATAACCTAGGAATCCAGCCTGGATAGCTTGCAGGGTAGGACATTGGAATGACATGGGATAGTGTGAATGGCTAACCCGGGTCAACTGATCAGAGTCCTGTTAACACCCTATGGAAAGCCAGCTCACCAGTACTTGGAGATGATGTAATTTCAAAATGCAAAGGAGAAGCCCCAGCAATAAACTGGGTCCAGCCTGTGGTGTCAACGTGGTGACATGGCTTGATACATGCGTTTAGAGACCAGTGGACGTAGGATTATGGTATGAAAGTAGTATAAGCTATTTTTATGGAGCTCACCTCACCCTCCCTCCTTTTAAAAGTAATTTGTTGTGGGTTCGTCTTTACTATGGATGAAAAAGCAGTACTAACAATTTGCTTGACTAGTTTGTGCCAAGCAAATTGAAGCTGAAAGATGGAAATTATAACTTTCTTCCACATTATGACCTCATCATTCTGACATAGTAATTATACTTAACGAATTGGAGCAGGTTCTCTGGCTGACTGCCACACACTTGGAAGTTATATATCAGCCATTATTAGACAATCTCAATTTGCAAGCTTTGTAGTCCCTTACCTACTACCTGCTACTTGTGGCCTGCAGGAGGGGCTGGAACAAGTGGTCTCTGGTGTATTCCTGCACTGACAATGTCTCAATGTTTTTCCATTGGTGTAATATATGAAACAATAAGAGAACATTTTTGCACAGACCTGATCCCTGATGGGCGATTTAGCAGAACCGTGCCACTGCCTAGACAGAGTGAAAACCCGCCCCCCTACAAATCTGCAAATGGATTGTGAAAACCACACCGATCTGCAGCCAGCTGCAAATTCATTCACAACTCACTCACCATCTAATGATTTTCCCAGTCTGTGCGTAACCCAGAACATATTTTAACTGTGCGACAATGCCTGCGTTTTTCCTGACAATCCCAGAAAACGGCCGTGTCACACCGACAAATGGCAGCTTCCTGTACATCGACTATCGATCAGAATAGACACCGGATTTTGTAGCTGTTTGGGCTTGTGTTTGCACGCTACGATCCTTACGCATGCGCAGTTATTCTATAATTGACTTCCTTGCAAATTCATACAGCATTGATTAAATCTGAATTGGGTCCTTAATTTGTTCCTCCAACTGCTAATGAGCCACATCTTAGATCTATAAAGCAACCATAAGCAGATTGAATGCAGGAAAGCAAACAAAGGTGCAGTACCTCACAGTGACAGGGGGCAACTCAAATAGGCATATAAGCTGCTGAATTGTAGATGTGAGCAGAATCCGCTTACTGTAATTGGCTGATAAGTAGCCAGCTCTTTAGATAATTTTTCTGAAATATTTCACATTACAAATCAATTAAACAAGAAAACGATGTACATATATACTGTACTGGTCAATCTCTAAAGCTTGATACACACTTAGGGCCAGATGTAGCTTGAAAAGTGATAAAATGGAGAGTGATAAACCATCAACCAATCAGCTCCTAGCTACCATGTCACAGGCTGTGTTTGAAAAATGACAGGTAGGAGGTGATTGGTTGGTGGTTTATCACTCTCCATTTGATCACTTTTCAAGGCTTAGTACATCTTGCCCGTAGCGAGTTCGGTAGTGACGGATCACTGGCGCGGCCATGCTGCATCCAGCGCACCGGCAGTGGCATCCTCTGTCATACTTTCATGTAGAATGACAGAGGATGGAGCGTGGTATTGTGCAATGTCAGCGACATAGCGGGTACTCACATTTCATCTAGTGTGTGCCGAGCTTAATTGGTATTCAATCCCGGGTCTCGACCGTCGGTTGGCCCGGACAGTTGGGACCCTGCCCTGTTTTCGGCCTGCTCGCCTGTTTATTGGCAAACAGGACCTTGGATGCAGTATATTGTATCTTTTATTACTTTTTTTTTAATATTCACAAGTTCCATGCGAGATAAACAGAAAAGTAGCAGCAATCAGTATTTAATTTATTTATCATGTATAATAATGTGCCCATATTCAAGCACACACATTAATCCCTAGGGTTAATTTTTGTAGGGAACCAAATAATATACAAGAATATTGGTCCAGCTAATCTAATAATGTACGCACATACGCTTACTACGGTACATTTTTACCAGAAGCCAATTTACCTACATGTATAATTATGGATTGTGGGTGGAAATCGTAGTAACCAGTAGAAAGAAACCCATGTAAGAGCGGGGAGACTATACAAACTCCATACAGTTAGGGTCATGGTGACAGCATGGACATTACTGCATCACAGCACTGAGGTCATGGGTTCGATGCCCATCATGGCTCTAAGGCCCTTATTCTGGTTGGTGCGGTCGAGCCGCATATGCGGCTCCGACCGCACCAGACGAATCCCCGCCCACCCTACGGATCGCCACGGCCGTCCGTACACGGACGGCTGGCGATCCGCATAAAAATGGTGGAGGCTACGCCTCCACCATGGTGGGAGCTGCCCCCTGCATTCGATGGTCGTCGACCATCGAAGGCAGGTCCGCACGCCGCGGCAGCTCCCGCAAGCTGAGACCACACGGACAATCGTCCGTGTGGTAGCTTGTATGGGGGCTGAAAGCTGACATCCGGCGACGTCAGCTTTCCGCCCCCATGAGTTGCGTCATGCCCTCATTAGCATGCGTACGCCCCGCGTTTGCATGGGAACGCCCATGAAACGCGGGGCGTATACATAGGAAAATGAGGGCATGAAGCCCCTCACTCCCCTATACGCCCCCTTTGCGGCGTAGTAACGTTATGTGCGGCGAATTCGCCTGCACATGCGCAGATTGACCTCTGCGCATGTGCAGACGGAAAACATCGGCGGTACGGCCGCACGCGGGCCGTACCGCGCGAATCAGAATAAGGGCCAAAGTGTGCAGAGTTTTTATATTCTCCCTGTGCTTGCATGTGTTTCCTCTGGGTACTCTGGTTTCCTCCCACAATCCAAAAATATACTGGTTGGTTGGTTGGCTCCCACAAAATTAACCCTAGAATGTCTGTGTGTGTGTGTGTGGGAACACTGGGGCAGGGACAGATATATTTGAATATTCAAATATTCTCTGTAAAGCGTGGCGGCATTTGTGTGAAATATAATCCATGACATCAGCAATGCTTACCATTACACCATCCATACTGCCCTGATTGAAATCTAAAGGTCCACATCTACTAGTAGGAGGTATCGCATGCGATACTACGCCTACTCACCCGGCAGCTCCAGGGCGGCTAGATCTCATATGATACATTGTATGCAATCCCATTCACAGAAGCAGGATCCGAGAGATCCTTGTGGCAGCCACTGAGATCTGCGATAGCTATGTCGGCCATGTGGGAACGCGCCTTGCATCGTAATATGACACTTTCATGTGATTGGTCTGTAAATGTTGACATTTTAACCATGCTGACATAATTGTTGATGTGTCATAGTGAACATCTACTATATGGCTGCATAACTTAACCATTACAATCACCAGCCGCATGAGAAAAATACAGTAACATTGCAAATAACCATGGGCCTTATTTTGGTTCATTCTTTCTGACAAAATCCTTCTTAGATGGGCAAAACCATGTGCACTGCAGGTGGGGCAGATGTAACATGTGCAGAGAGAATTAGATTTGGGTGGGGTTTTACTGCAAAGTGAGATCTATATTGCAGTGTAAAAATAAAGCAGTCAGTATTTTCCCTGCACAGAAACAAAATTACTCACCCAAATCTAATTCTCTCTGCACATGTTACATCTGCCCCCCTGCAGTGCACATGGTTTTGTCCATCTAAGAAGGATTTTGTCAGAAAGAATGAACCAAAATAAGGCCCCATATTCTATAACATTAGGTTCTTAAGATTCTGTACAAATTCTATTATTGATATGAACACAGCAGCTTTTAACTGCACAGAAACAAGGAAATATGGGGACATAATTCTAAAGCTGCCAATACACACAGATAACATGACTGCGCATAATCTGGTTACTTACTACAGTATATAGTGCCTGAGTAGTGAATAACATAGTTCCAATCCTAATCAATACAAATAGTCTGATTTGTCCTAGCAATATCCAGCCATCAGTCTCTGCTTCCACAATAAGCAGACTCACCAATGGCTTGGTAATGCAATATACAAATCCTTGTGTAGATTCACACACAGATGATGTTAAAAATCAGTTACAGATAGTTGTGGTTCCATGTGTACGTCCAGCACAGATGTTCGGATCCTAATTATTTCCTGCTCTGTACAGCTACGGTTTGACCTTGGTTGGTCTCAGGACAAGATAAGAAATCTGATTTCTGTATTAACATACACACTAGACAATATTGGTTCCAATATCGTTCAGAAAGGGCTTTCTGAACGATATTGTAAACAATATCGTCCAGTGTGTACGCTGTGCATCGTTAGAGATGCAGGCTACCGAAATTATACCCCTTTCAGACTACACTCTCAAGCCGGGTTATCGTTACGTCACCAACCTGGGTCAAGGTGTGGTGTGAAAGGGCCACCCCAAGTTCAGGTTCACGGTTGAACATGGCTTGGACCCGGGTCAGGTGCAGTGTGAATGGGTAACCCGGGTCGAGCAACCCAGGTCCCGTTCACAGTGTGTAGTAGGCAGCACTGTCAGCTCCAACTGCTGCCTCCTCCGCCCCCCAATGACGCTCAGCCCCGTCCCTGTGTGACGTCACCATGTCCTAATCCCAGTTTCGACCCGCCATTTGTGGTCTAAAAGCGGTATTACTCTGCATAGTCTCCCGGTGAGTGTTGCAACCTAGACACAAAACAGACACCTGATGCAAGCAGAGTCTCCCAGGTCCTGGGGCACCAAGTGAGGCTGTTTGGGGCGACTACAGCAAAGATGTACAGTACATGCATAGATGTAACCGCCCGGACATGTGTTCTAGGTGATTCTGCAGCACTTATAGTCCCTTACTTTATTCCAGTCACAGTACAGTATTTCAAAAATAAATTTGCTTTGATCATTTAATCAGGGATGAAAGTATCTTTATTTAAAATAAATTGATATGTAATGTACAAGTGGATCACAGAAATATTACCAGCAGCATCTATCAAATACAAGCTGTAGTTAGAGTAAAAAAATATGTAATGTTCTGGGTTACTGCTCTATCTATTCCTATTGTCCGTTTACTGACACTTCCTTCAGATTACTGCAAGCCTGACTACCATTCTAGTGGGAGATGCACGCATAGAACACAACTCCCCCCAAGGTGCTCCATAATGGTTTCTACGGCAACCAGAACAAGATACACAAAAGACAATGCTCTTTCTAATTTCAAAGAAAAATGAGATGCCGGCATGAAATCATCTTCATAGCAAGGTGTGCTGCTTCACCAACAGATGTAGCTATCTGCATTTTACTAATGAGCCATGAGAGGACAAGCCTTTTCTTAATGGTTTATTACAGCAACATAATACAGTTTTCATTTTGTCAAAGTCTTATATAGCAGGAAAAATAATGTTAATACGGACTTTTAGCAAAAACATGGCAAATTCCCCAAAAATAAAGAAACCAATTCCCCATAGCAACCAAACAGGTTTTATGTATTATCTTCTAGAAGGTGCTTAATAAATAAGAAGGATCCGATTGGTTACTATGATCAACATCCCATCTTAGTAAATTATCTTCAATAAAACTCCCATCTTATACCCCTTTCACATCGCACTTTTAAAACGTTATATTGCCGTTTTTTTTCCATTTTAAAACGTTTAAGGCTGCAATGTGAAAGTGCCAGAGTTGATTTACCGGTTAAAGTTAACCGGTATTTCAACACGGTTAAAAAGCAGAGTCCTACACGGTTCAAAGCCGTTTTTTTGGCAGTTTGAACAGCTCTATTTCAATGGCTTGAAACGTGTCCCTTGGGGGTTAAACGGGTTGAATGTTTGAATGGAATTAAATGATTTTTAAAACGGTTTTCACCTGCAATGTGAAAGGTCTCAAGGCTCAGACCCGTTTTAAAGTCCCATTTAAGAATACCGTGTCATTACCCATTTCTGCAATGTGAAAGCAGTATTAGTAAATTGTCCCCATAATATATTGGGCTTCGGGTTCAAAAGTGCTCGGAATATGAAAACAACTGTTGATATGACAGATTTTACTGTCAAATGCAACAGAAATGCAGAAACTATTAGATTTAGTGGTGGAAGGAGATTGTATTGTGGTTCTATTATTTACCACAAAAGACTAGCCAAAAAATATGTGAATAGCAGCATACAAGATCACCAATGTTATTCTGATATGCCCATTGTAATCACAGTAATAATTACTGCATTGGCACAGAAATTATATTTCCTGTACTGTGCCAATTGCAGCAACTTGACGGAACAATATTTGTACAAATACAAATTACAAAACCAGTGACTTCTGTGTAGGTTGGCAGCTAATGCTATTTTGCTAGCAAGTGTTTATTTCTGGGCTATATAAACACACTTCTACCAATAAGCGGTATGGTGGTGGAAGTCCAATTTCTAAGAGACCGCAGGTCCCAGAACGGCAAACAAAGTTTTAAAATCACTGTGGTGACAATTGTGAAATAAGTGAAAGGTGTCAATCTGCACTGTTTAACAGGTGGTATCTTTTTCAGTCAACATTTTTCTCCATGTCAAGAATGTTGTCATTAGGATTGACAGTGTCAAGGTTGACAGGTAATAAAAGGCCCATCACTATTAGTCGACAGTCAAAAGATCAACACATGAAAAAATGTCAACATGCATTTGGTCGACATGAGGTTGTTGTTGTTGTTTTTTTCATTCTTACTAGTGGGCATAGAGGGAGAATTAAATAGTGTCGCACAGCAAGGCACCGTGCCCGAAGCTGCTCTCGCCATAAGAGGGGACAATGGCCACTTATACAGCATCCATGTTTTTTTGGTGCTATGTCGACATAAGCACCCGAAAAAGTGAAAACTCATGTCGACTTTTTCATGTCAACTCTTGCCTGTGTCAACCTTTTTGACCATGTCGACCTAAAGCATGTCTGCCTTTTGGAGGTGTTCACTGTTTTCCTTTTGACTGATGTCAACCTAACAACCCATACCCTTTGTATTGTTCCTTATTGTAAAACCAATGTTTAATGAACAAGACCGTGGTATACTGGATAGATGGAACAACACCGTGATATACTGGATAGATGGAACAAGACCGTGATATACTGGATAGATGGAACAAGACTGTGATATACTGGATAGATGGAACAAGACTGAGAAATACTGGATAGATGGAACAAGACCGTGATATACTGGATAGATGGAACAAGACAGTGATATACTGGATAGATGGCAGACCTTGTGACATCCCTAATATCTCCTTACTAGCTAAGCCATTAAGAATATACTAGCAGTTGATTTTCACTCTATTTGAAATTCTCATTGCATATTGTGGCATTTTATTCGGTGAACTCTTTTAGATCCTTACCGAGGAATGTAATGTTTATAACAAAATACAATGTGTCAAATTTATTCTATGATTATTGATTAAACATCGATATTGTGTCCTTTTACTGACTGTGGAGGCTAATAAGCCTCTTGGCTCATTTCAACGATTTTCTTTTATCGCCTATTGTTCTGGATCGTCTGATGAAAGTCCCGCTTTGTAGAAAACATATTCCTGATAAACCGTGGCTTGTGCTGGCTTATCGGGGCTTATTTACATAACCCCAAGCGAGCCTATTAGGTATAGTATATCACCCAATGTACTACAGTCAAAATATAAACAGAAGTTGCTTAAATGAAAAAATAAGTGAATAAAGCTTAGTGTTGTATTAGGAAGAGATTGTAGGAATTTACGAACTTTAGCAACAGGTTGGAAACACTATTTTTACCAACCAGGTCTTAAAAATGTGTTGCTGGATTTTTTTAATTATGTATAAGTAGATTTATTACAAACTATTCTTGGTCTGATGGTTTTGAGCCAGATGCACCAAGCTTCAAAAGTGATAAAATGGAGAGTGATAAACAACCAGCCCAATCAGCTCCTACCTTTCATGTCATAGCCTGTGTTTGAAAATGTCAGGCAGAAGCTGATTGGTTGGTTGTTTATCACTCTCCATTTTAGCACTTTTGAAGCTGAGTGCATCTGGCACTTTATGTGTTGAACCGAACTTAAAATGCATCAAACTACCTTACAACAAAATTCAGTACGCATGTAATAATGTGGATAGTGGTCTATCTAGACAGTGCTATTCCTGACGTGATTGAATAAACCAGTGGCAGTGTCCTAGGAAATCATTTTATAGAAAAAGCTGGGGACTATAAAATACATATATTTAAACCAAATATTATTATAATATATGAAATAGTGTTCATTCTAGCATCCGCTATCTTTGAAAATCCATGCAGTTCCTCTTCCATGCCTGTTGTGTCGCTGTCTGCTGTGGTGTTTCTAGCACAGATCTGGTTTGCATATCAGTGCTGATTTACAGACCACACTGTGCTAGAAGCACTACAGCATACAGTGACACCCCAGGCAGGGAAGAGGAACTGCATGGATTTTCAAAGATAGGGGATGCTAGAATGAACACTATGAAATATTTAAGAATAAATAAATACAAGAGCAATTATATAGATAGCAATACTCATATTGTAGTTAATGACATTTTCATTTTTTTTCTCTTTGGTTGTATATTCATTATTTGTAATGGTTTATGAGATTTTTGCACACCACAATAATGAGAACCAAAGGAGAAGGTCTCTGCTCAGTGGCCTTCAAACAAGCAGCATTAGAGGGGACAAAGCACCATATCATTATTACAGCATTAACTGCCTCAATCTTGTTTTCTCCAACACCAGTAGTTGGGACATGCAGAGATAAAGATCACTCACATCCGCATCATACAGGCTGGTTTCAATAACATGCTGACTGCGCACACATCAATATCGTCAGATTTACCAAATGGAACTGCATATGTATACAACAGCTACAAGCCATAGATCACAGCTATAAGCCAAGGTTGCCAGGTTACATAGCAACTATGCGAATGTGCCCTAACAGCTAGAACTATGCAATTTGGCCACATACCAGTGTGAGAACAGATCCTGCTGTTAGGGTTGCCTGGCAGGACTGGCCCATGAATTTAGATATAGTTATATACATAATTTGATGTTGTTCTGTGTGATATAGGAAGAAACTAACAAAACTGAAGTTTGTAACATTTCTTTTTAAAGTATCTGTGGCTATTACATTAAATGTGAACATTTGCAGTGTTTTGCAGAACTCTGATTCAGTTCAATGAATGGGACCCTGCTCAACACATCAAAAACGCATTAGGAGGGATGCACTGACTGAATAGCTGCTCTCAACCTCTCTTTCTTAAAGAAACAAAGTTTCTAGATCTATTTTCTTTTATTTATTCCAGCGATGAAACATTACCTTCCCATTATGTATCAAATTGTGTCCTTTCATTCTGTAGTCTGTACACAGCACAATAACAAAATAATACAGGACTATAAAAAGTGTTTTTTTTTTTTTATTTTGTTTAAAATGTTTGCCGTATGGATAATTTTTTTTAGGAAAGTGAGCTTGTTTTAATAAATCTCATCAATACAGCTTTATATCACTAACTCATTAAAACAATCTAATCATTACATTGTGAACGAGGGTCAGATGTACTAAGCCTTGAAAAGTGATAAAGTGGAGAGTTATAAACCACCAACCAATCAGCTCCTTGCTATTGTTTTTTAAACACAGCCTGTGACATGGTAGTTAGGAGCTGATTTTGCTGGTAGTTTTTCACTCTCCATTTGATCACTTTTCAAGTTTAGTACATCTGGCCGAGAGAGAGAGAGAGAGAGAGAGAGAGAGAGAGAGAGAGAGAGAGAGAGAGAGAGAGAGAGAGAGAATGAGAATAGGGGAGAGAAGTGAGTCCAACAGGGAAGTGGTTTCTATAGCCTCTATTACGCGTAGTGGGGAAAGCCTTAGGAGGTAGAGATGGGGAAGCAGATAGAGAAAAGTTAAAATAAAGCAGGTGATGGTCAGAGAGGGGAAATAGGGACCAGATAAAGTGAGACCAGATAAAGTAAGCTTCCATTCTCATGGGAAGATGAGGGGTCCACTGGGAGAGAACAAGCGAAGATGTGAGGTTAAGGCATTTGTGGGGATATCGATTGGGAAGTTAAAATCGCCTTAGATAATGGAAGAAGCAGAGTTGTCTAGGAATTAGGAGGTAATGCCAGTTTGACTTTGAATGTCAGCTACTCAAAGATGAACAAGCTGGAAGATGTATGGCATGGACCTCCAATATAGAGGTCCATGATTATGAGATTATTGGAAATAATGAACCACAATTGTAAAAGTACAGATATTAAACACACCCCCACTAAAGTTATACAGTTCCTTAATACCGTTTTCAGACAGCAAATGCAGGGTCGCACCGGAACTTTGAAACGGTTCAGTCCTGGTGTGACCCTGCATTTGAGGTCTGTTCAGATTGCATCAGCGAACCAGCAATATTGCCAGTTTGCTGATGTCATGTGGGGGTGTGGCAGAGCATTGGAGCGTCATCGGGTGCGGGGGAGGAGGTAGTTCATAGAGTTGGCGCTGCTCAGAGCGCTGCCTTCTCCATAGTGTGAATGGGAAAACGTGTCACTCGACCCAATTAACCCAATCACATTGCACAGCAACACAGTAAGGAACCGGTAAAAACCCTTCTTTTTACCCGGTTTATATTGCCGTGTTGCTACCAGTTAGCTGTATCCAGTAACCCCTTTCACATCGCACTAATTACCCGGCAAGAAACCGGCATGAACCCGGTAATTAGGTACAATGTGAAAGGGGTATAAGTTTATAGTGTATATACACATAGGTACTCATGTGTGCCTGTACATTGAACCGTAAAGGGGCATTACCCAGTGTGTATCTTGTACTTCTTTCGATTTCACGTTTACTTTTTATTCTTACCACTATGCTGAGGAAAAACAACTTCCTCAAAAGGTGCATGTCTCATTTTAGCGACTTTTGTATTGGAATTCATGAATGTAAACATACCTTTAATCTCATGTTTGTACATACAAGTCACAGTGTTTTCCCTGCAGAATAACTCATCATGTTAAACACTAGTTTCTTTATTTTGGCAGGGAGAATGATTGTTACATAAACAAACTGTTCTCACTGGACATTCCCCACTCTCCATCATGCTCTGCGAAAGAAGATGAAACTAAACAGGTATTTTGTGGCCTAACGTTATATACAGCATATAATAAAACTGACGGACCTGCTGATATTATTGCCCAGTTTCAACCACATTTACTGCAAATACAGGAGTGTCAGCACAATTTAAAGTAGCCTTAACTTCAACTTTTCTGACTTTGGCGCACAATAACAAACATTCTAAATTTATGTTTTCCTAATGAAATTTTAATATTTGAATTGTGTAACTTTATTCCCCACAGATATTTACTTCTACACTTTCGGTTCGGCATCCATTTTTGGTTTGCTATACTTCCCTGCTGCACTTCTGTGCTCCAGTGAAAACATAGCATAACAGCCCCCTAAACTATTTACTGGTGACAGCCAAGTAAAAAAAAAAACCACAAGTTATCAGGTTTCATGTCACGATTTTAATGGTACAATCGTGTTCCAGCTCTATTATTTGTAGTTGGAAAGCTCAACTTTTCTCCTTAATGGTTTAGAAAAGGCCTCGGAGCAACTCTTTGTCTCACTATAGTTGTTAACCCAAGTACTGTAATGGATCCGTAGCAAAGACCATTTGCAATGAATTGTGTTTTTTCATCTAATGCTGTACAAAGGACAACGCAACTTACATCGGAGTGGAATACTAAGTCTGTCATTACTGGCAAGAAAGGAATAAAGAAATGTAAGCCACGGAGTTCACAGACCATGGGTGTCACTAGAAATGATACACACAAATTGCTAAAACTAAATGACAGTTGAAAACTTTTAATTGTGATTTGGAACTGCAATAAAGGAACTGATGGTAGGCTATATATAATTTTGTTGCCAATGCTGTTTTTGTTCAAAACACCTAAATAAATGTATTTAAATATATTTTCAAAAATGAGTGTGCAACTAGTACAGAAAAGGTAAATTAGATTGTAGAATGTATCATTAACTACACATTTGAATTTGAGCAAAGACACAGGAGCGGGTTCTGATGTACCTGCACCTGAGTTTCCGTCCAGCTGCTACAGCCTGCTTACCAGCGTGTGCTAACGTGAAAGATGGCTGCATAAGATGGAATCTGAATCAGGCCCATAATACACGCAGCCCACTATTTTTCCATCTGCAACACATCTGGATGCTGGATGTGAAGACATTCCCAGCTAGGTGCAAAAGATCAGTGTAAAACAGGCTTTCCATCACTGTGCACACACACTATGGAAGCTGCCCTACACAATTACAACACTGCAACCAGACAGCACAGTTGTATGCTGCCATAAGCAAGATCCATCCACAAACCCACTTGCCCACAACTCCGGATCAAAGTGTTGACATTTATACAATCAGGGGTTCCAGAGCATTGAGATCCTAATACATACACAAAAATGGATAAAAAGTTCAAGAGGACTACCAGCAATAACAATAACATCAACAATAATAATAGTAATGGGGTGGCGGATTAAATGACTGCCCGTTACACTGCAATACCCGACTGCACATATATAAATAAATCATAAATCGAATCCCCAATATGTATACAGGAAGAGGAGATATCTATAGTAATAACTGTTTCCTCTATTAATCTACTCATTTATTTCAACGTATGCAAGAAAACTGTATCGGAACAATTACATATACACATTCACAGTTGATTTCTGGTATGTGATAATAAAAGCTGTTACAGAGTCAGTGGCCCTTATTCAGGTTCATTCATTCCCATGCCTGTTTGTGCAGTGGAGCGATGCTTGCAACTGCGCATGCGCATAGTCAGTTATGCGCATGTGCAGCAACTGTGTGCGAGCGGCCACAGCCAATAGACTATTTTCTGGTGCTTGCACACATCAGTGCAGGCGGGGGGCATGGGTTTGAGGGCCAGGGGATTCGTCCATAGGAACGCCCAGCATTTCATGGTAATTCTCCAATGACGTGGGTGCGGGGGGCGGGCATCTGACAGCTGCCCGCCCGCTTCCCATACAGGTACTTGCAGATGTAAGACACCAAAAAGGTGTCTTACATTTGCAAGCTCTTGAAAAATCATTTGATGGTCCGCAAATGGATGAGTATGCAACTCATCCATTTGCATGCCTGCGGGTAATAGCGCTGTGCGAGGGGTAGTGGGGGTGGGGGGCTGTTCGTGCGGCAACTGGTGGACTGGCAAACCTGCGACATTGGCACACTTGTGAGTCAACCTGAATAAGGGCCAGTGTGTGTATGCTTTCCCTGGTGCTATATAATGAATGTCTTATCTAAAAAAAAAAATAAAGCCTATCCTAATAAATGTCATTTGGATTCATTTAAAGGTTATCTAAAGAACGAAAGCCAAAACACAAATCAGATTACGTTTTTTTTCCCGGAATTTACCAGCATGAAAATAGAAAATAGAGGACAATAAATCATTGTGAAGAACTATGACTGTGTAGTTTTCAATGAAATAAGTCCCTCCTATCTGTAATCTAATACATCAGTCATACAGTAGGTTCCTCTGTTAGCTGTCAAAGATCAACTCCTGATAGAAGACAACAGAAATACACCAGGCTGCACACACGGTGCAATTTTGGCTTGACTAGATAGTTAAAATTGTTAACCCTGCATGCGATGACGATTCACAGCCCTGCGAGGTCGGTATCGCAAGTAGAGATAGTATCTCCAGGCAAGACAATTTTGACTATATCTGTGTACAGTGTATTTGGCCATAGGCCAAATAGCACATAATCGAAATTGAAAGTTAAGATAGTCAAAACTGGCACTGAGCTAGAATCGCACTATGGGGGTCATTCTGGATGGCTTGCTAAGCATCGGTATTTTGCTGCTTAGCAAGCCTTCTAACGAAGCCCACCAGACATGTAAATGCCTTGCCCCCCTGTCGCCCAGCAAATATCCCCGCCACTTAGCGAATGGATGTTTTGCAAAAACATCCATACACACGGTAGCGTGTGGGGCCGAAATCATTTTGATGGTTGGCGATCATCAAATGATTTCTACCCTGCTCACAAATCTAAGTCAGTCTGACAGACTTGCGGCATCCGGATCCGAGAACTGGGCAGGCGGCTGACATCTTTTGACCTCAGCTACCCTCCCCAGCAGGCAGTTTCCTGCATGCGTTCGCATGGGGACGCCCAGCGTTTTCCTGGGTGCACCCAGTATTTTCATTGCGAATACCCCCTGCCCACCCTGTGGGGGAACCACGCAGATTATGTGAAGACGCCCACACAGAAGCCCTGCACATGCACATATGAGACTATTGCCGACAATGCATGTCAACATGGATAATAGGATGACACAAACAAAAGGTTGACTTATGAATAGGTCGACATGAGTTTCACAAATGTTTTTCTTTCATTTTTTTACTATTCCATACTTTACCATTTACATGGACTATGAATGGGAACAGTAAGGAGGCCATTCTTGTTGAGTCAACTAAACGCCACATTCAGCCCACACGAACGTCCACCCCCTCGCATGGACAATATCACCCACACGCATGCGAATGGATGTTTCAAAGCCTTGCGAGTGGTGCAGAAACCATTTGATGGTCGCTGACCATCGAATGGTTTCTAAAGCGCTCGCAAATCTAAGTCACTCGCTGGTGATTCATATTTGCAACATCCTTGTACATGAACAGGGCGGGCAGCTGACATCCGGTGATGTCAGCTGCCTGCCCCTGGCACCCACGTCACGGACGAACAACCATGGGAACACCCAGCGTTTTCATGGGGACGCCCAATGCCCCCCGCCCGCACTGCTCCGTGAGAATGGGCTGGCGACTAAGCAAGTCGCCATGTCCATTCGCATAGATGGCCTGCACATGCGCATAAGTGAAAAAGCCCGCCACCATCACTCCCTGTTGGGGAGTATGAACCAGAATGACCTCCTAAGTGTGCCAAGTGCAGCGGTAGAGGAGCAAGACACCGGTCCCCAAGCATGGTGAGCAAAGCAAGATATGTGAGAGTACACATACACCAATTGGGGGGCCAAAGGTACAAATTGACTTTAAAAAAGTTTTAAAAAATTCATGTTGACTTTTACATGTGCTGGACACTTCTGTGTCTGCCTTTTGCTTGTGTTGAATTTTTGCAGAGCTTTCGGGGTCAACCTAGACACTGTCGACCCTATGATCCACATTTATTTCACACTGATACGGAAGCAGTGTAAAGCAGCTATTGTACGCGAGTTGGATGACTTGTATTCTTACTACACATACTGTATGTCTAAGCCACAGTGCACATGTGCAGTGGGTAATCTGTGATACAGCAGCCAATAAGGGACTGGTCGCAACGTGAGTGACAGAAAGACAGGCTAGTAGTTGGAAATGGGGAGTGGTCACATAAATGCTAAATGCAGGTGTGTCATGGCCGTTCAGGCGGCATTTTCTGGGCGTGCATAAATTACCAGCAGCGATCTCATTCGCTACTGGAGAGCTCTCTGAATCCAAGGACAGAAGCTCAACCTACGCCTCTACAGAGGCCCTCAAGTGTTGCAACAATGGTAAGTATGTACCAGCAATTATATACTGTCGGACAGAAGTGAGCATCCCTACGCTCAGGTTACCATATAACTACAACAGTTAGCAAAAGCAATTGCAAGAACCACCCCATCCGAATCAGGCACACGGTTTTAATGTCTTGTAATTTCTAATTACTTGTAGATCAATAAATAGTGCACAAAGGTGATTCACTGTGTAATGGGTAGTATTCAATTCTGTTTAAAACCTTAATACAGAATAACAATTTTGATGAAAACCTGTACAATACAAACCAAAGTGAAACGTTACCTTATAAAATCACAATAGACAGTAGCTTAATCATATTTGATCTAAGATTGGATCAGCACCAATACAAATCTTTTTTAATTAGGATACAGATACAAAATGATGATATAGGTTTAATGGAACCTCCAATTGTAGTTAAGTGATGGTAACTTAGTCAAAACCTGTGTACATTAACAATATAATAGAGCACAATGGATCATTAATATTGCAAAATGCCACTCATCTGCATGAGCTATTAAGACACAAAGTGGAGACATGTCATTTGGAGGAGGGCCCTGGGTATAGCAGTAAGGAATGGCAGTCTGCTGAGCTCTGCACTGATTTAGATACATTTGTATACCGTAGAATAAAAGTAAAGTTATGTAGCAAGCTTATTAATATGCATTTGTCTGTATATATTACCATTAGACAATGAAAGAGAGAAAAGTTGAGGACACAATCTGGTTAGACTACATACCACATAATTAACAACGAAGATATTAAAATAACATATTTGTAAAAAAATATATATACAACTTATTCTATCGGATCAAAATATGTCTGAATCCAACATAATATTGTGAACATTGTGACTGTACAATTTTTTTAATTTTTCTTCCGATCCAGCAGACAATGTCATTCTCATAGCAAAACCATTTGCTGCAATGGCCAATATGGGGCCAGTCACATTCACTTAGCCAGAGATGTGAAATCATACAGAAGATCCAGACAGTCACAAAGTGCCCCACCCTTAACTCCTTGTGCTGTAATGATGTCACACAGCCAATGCCATATCAGAGACCACACCATTATCAGTACACCCTGCAACACACCTTGCCTAAGATCTCTGTCTGGAACAGTCAATGTACAGTATATATATATATGCAATATCATCTGTAATACAAAATAATAATTCAACACAAGACAATCGAGACCAAGGGATATTTTACAAAGGGTGTGGCATTCCGCACAGCATTTCAGTCAATAAGACACAGAAAACTTTTACTATCCAGTCTATAACCTTGACACTTTCTCAACTAGTTAAGAGTAATTCCACCTATGAACACATATCGTACAGATGTACATTTCCACAATCTTCTACTACTCTTATTTACAGGTATTACAACAAGGTTACTATTTAGAGGCACAAATACTGCCACTGTAAACATAAGGTTCCACCGCTGGTTCTGAAACATTTCCAAGTCAAAATTTGGTGTTTAAGTAAATAGAAACACATTTGTAAAAAATAATAATATCATTGTTGTTATAATTACTGGTTTAGAATTAGAATGTGGTTCATATAAAAGACAATTTATCATGTGTCCTTAAATGAGTTAGGTTAATGGTCTCAAGAGTCCACAGGAGCTGGGGAGGGGCTGCGAACGTCAAAATGAATGGGGGTATGCTTCAAGGTTCAACATAGGCGAAGCGGGCGTTATGTTAAATCATACCACTGGGCTCTGACCCTGAGCACTAAGCTGTCATCTAAACTTGTAAATACCCTAATTACAATTTCCACTACAGCAATGATGAAAACGTATGCAGGATTCAGAAACAGAAAAGAAAAAAGACAAAGTATACAAAACCAAACAGAACCAGCGAATATTATACTGCACAGTCCAACCTTGGAATCAGAAAGAGGGTAACATCATAGGTTTTGAGTGAAAAGTCATCAGTCACACATAAGAAATAATATCAGTGCAATACTTATAGCATAAGAGGATATCCAACCTAGTACTAGTATGTGTTAACTTTGACAGTTCATGCAATTTTAGAAGTCATTCTCCCTCACATAGGACAACCCAGAAAATACTCACATAACACAAAATAGCTATTTAAACACCACCCTTTCCTATTGCTCACAGTCCAGCTGTGCATAATGGAAGCCATATGTCCTTTACTCACACTGAGCAGCGAGGTCCTGAGAAGAGGAGCTAGCAGGGAACTGATGGGGTCCTGGAGGATATGTTAGTAAGGATGCCAATAGCTATAGAGCCAGGAAGCTCTGGTACTGCAGAGGTCCAGATCTCTAATTTACTATATCACCACACCCACCGCATTGCAGAACCCACGGGCTGGGGGGGTTCACAAGCTGGAGCTCAGGCACAGAAATCACTAAATAAATAAATACGAAGCAAAGCCCACGCCTCAGTGTGCAGTGACCCACGGTGTGACCCTCTTATCATCCCCCATTACTGGTAGGCGCATCCCAGCAGCAGGCACCCAGAGGGCAGGTAAGTCCACCCCTGGCTGGCTCATCCCCCGCAGCTATAGATACTGTACACTGATGCCATTCATTCTTCTGCATGCATCTCCCCTGCACTGCGCCCCCTGCTCTGCGCAGAAAGGAGGTAATCTGATAACACCATCTTATTTATTGCTGCAAAGTGATCATCACCCTCAGTGGCAGCATATGTAGCACAGATCACACAGCACTCCCTGCCCATCCGCTGCACCAGGGGGACATCACCCTGCCTGCAGAACAATGGCGCCTCGGGGAGAACTATATGTACAATCATGCAAAAAAAAAAAGGTCCCATATTGCTGCTGCGGCTCGGGCACGGCATGCACTGGTGGTGATGGGCATGTGGAGTGCCCTACAGAGAGTGGAGTCATGCATGTAGAGATGACATACCTCGGAGTCAGCACTGTGACCAGAGCCGGGCGAGCTCGCTGGCTGAGATCGGGTCACCAGGCAGGGTGTGCAGCCACGCGTCAGCTGCACAGTACAAGTTGCCCGGCCCAGCAGCACACACAGCAGACCAGCTGCAAAAGCAGCAGCCCCCACTCTAGACAGTACGCGTCCCCCTCTACTGCGCGCCGGAGCCAATAGCAACGCACAGAGATGCTCTAGCCCCGCCCATAGAACGAAAAGTCCACCAATGACAGCAGCGTGAGTGAGCCAGTAGACAAATGACTGGCATATACAGGCAGAAAGGGGTAACATTATATAGACTGCTATGTACTCTCCACACTACACGCTCAGGAGTTAAAAAAAAAAAAAGTGCAATTCATCATAATGACTTTATAATGTCTTAAAATATTTTAAACAATGTGCATTGAATGAACACATTCTGTATATAATCCATGCAATTAAACCATACAGTATATGTCATAAACCCGCTGATTGATGTGCTCACACACATGCTTACTGTAGGTACTCCCTATGCTGCTTTATGGCTAGTTTACAGTGAGTCTGGCATACAGTATGTGATAATCACACAAACTAAGTACAGTTATTTAAGATATGATTTCACATGTGTTAAAATGAAACAGACACCTATAAAGCGGCCAGACATGAATACTCTACAGTTGCCTTTCAGATACTGTAACTGGACAGGTACTGTGTATACAAGAAATAAATGCATTTAAACCACTTTAAACTTTTGCCTTAATAATAATGCTTTTACACCAAAATCCCAGGTCAGATCCCGTATTAGGAACACAGTTCCAATCTGAGACAGACCTAAGCTTCACCCCATTTACACTGCAGTGCCAAACCAGGATATTCACAGGTGGGCATCAATCACACTGTACACGGGTGCAGTGTCTTGAAGGCCAGTGCTTGGAGATGACATCATCTCCCCGACCCGGGATATTCCCAGGTGGGCACCAATCACACTGCACACAGGTGCAGTGTCTTGAAGGCCGAAGCTTGGAGATGACATCATCTCCCCGACCCAGGATATTCCCAGGTGGGCACCAATCACACTGCACACGGGTTGCAGGCCGATGAAGGCCGATGCTTGGAGATGAGGTCTTGAAGGCCGATGCTTGGAGATGACATCATCTCCCCGCCCCGTATATTCCCAGGTGGGCACCAATCACACTGCACACGGGTGCAGTGTCTTGAAGGACGATGCTTGGAGATGACATCGTCTCCCCGACTCGGGATATTCCCAGGTGGGCACCAATCACACTGCACATGGGTGCAGTTTCTTGAAAGCCGGCGTTTGAAGATGACATCATCTCCAAGCAACGGAAAAACCACCGTCTGGGTACCCCGCAGCGTCTACATCACGCTGGGGGCAAGCCCAGCATTAGGGAAAGCTGCTGCTGGGCTGCCCCCAGCCTCTGTCTGTTTGGTGAATGGATGCCGCACACAGGCATCCATCCATTCACCTCCTCCCTGGCACCACTACTGTCTGCATAGCAGGGCAGACAGCAGCAGAGGCTGTGTGTGCCCTGTCACAACCTCCGGACTGACCGCAGGTATGGGTAAATAGGTCCCTGGTTGGATGGGACCCGTTTAAACTGCCCCTGAACACGGGTCTTCAACTGCAACATTTTATGGGAGGATTGCAGCGTCTTTGGACCTGGGTTATTTTTAAGGGAGCCACTTATACTTAGGGTCAACCTGGCAATAACCTGGGGAATTAGTTTATGTAAAAGGGGTATAGGGAGCCTACATATCAGACATCTCTGTCCGGCTAATTTCTGCATGATCATTATATTAATTAAAACTACAATTTATCAAGCTTATAAGGTGGGAGATACCATAGAGGTATAGACAATGGTAGGCTGTCATTAACCTCATTGCCATGTTATTGTATTTGTGCTATTTATCAAGTACTTATGGTGTGTACACATGGTCAGATGTGCCTTAAGATCCTATCCACGATCTGATCAGATAGGATCGTGGATAGGATCTTAAGGCACATCCGATTTGCATCCTATCTTGACTATATAGTGCAGATCTGCACTACACAGACAAGGCAGCCAAGACTTTCTGGCTTTCGATACGTGAACGCGCATCGGGATCGGGATCGCAAGGGTTAAAACCCTTGCGATCTTCATCCGATGTTGATCCGATGTTGACTATATCGTCAACATCGGAAAGGAAATCGTACCGTGTGTACACAGCATAAGAGCTAGTCTTCAATAGTCAATGCCATTTACAGATGAAGATAGCATGCTTTTAGTGCTCAAACCCATGGCCTCAGGTTTGATTCCCACAATGGCCCTAACTGTGCGGAGTTTGTACACTCTCCTCATGCTTGTGTGTGTTTCCTCCAGGTACTCTGGTTTCCTCCCATAATCCAAACATATACTGGTAGGTTAATTGGCTCCAGGTAAAAAAAATAACCCCTGTGTGTTAGTGCAGAGGTTCTCAAACTCAGTCCTCAGGACACCACACAGTGCATGTTTTGCAGGTCTCTTCACAAAATCACAAGTGAAATAATGAGCTCCACCTGTGGATCTTTTAAAGTGTGTCAATGAGTAATGAGTGCACCTGTGGGACACAGTTAACCAGCAATTTATGTACGATAGATTTTATAAAGAAAAAGTTATAAAAACTATTATTTATTCATTTATTACATGGGGCAATATGATTTATATAGTTATTACATTATGGTACATACATAAATTAATGATATGCGGTATCTGTACTGTATTCATTTCTTTAACTTTTTTTACATTTACTTGTATTTACTATTTCCCTGCTATCTCTAGTCTATTATTAATACCCCTTTTATAAATAAACTCCATATTTATCCAATCAACTCTCTATCCAACCAAAAGGTGCAGACTTTCAACCAAAAATATTTGATTCTAGGCAGATCAGGACTGGGTTAGGGAGAATCAAGATGAAATCTGAGTGCAGGGCCACCATCAGGAGAATACAGGCAGTATACGTGTAAGGAGCCCTAGTTGGCCGGAGGGCCTATCAGTGCCAAGAATCTTGATCACCAGCTAATTCTGAGTGTGGTACCACTATTGCAGTTTTAGAGAGAGCTGTGATGGACTAAGCACCTAGGTCAAGAACAGCCATGCAGCCACATCGTGGATGCGCTTCAAGTTTATGGAAGCTGGCTGTCCACTCCACTGTAACCAGCCACCATTTGTATCAAATCTTTTTTTTTTTTTTTTTTACTTTTTTTGTAACACCTAAACCATTGAAGTGATTGTTGCCCATTAATGTCTTCTTCATGTATACAGTACTAACATACACTTACCACAATTATCTGATAGGTCATTTACCATGCTTACTACACATACTTACTACACAGAATGTGGAAAGTCTGAAGGCATGTGGGGCGAGCTCTGAGACACGCCTGTAATTTGGAGTCTAGGTTTTAGCTTGTGCTTGCTCCACATAACAGGCTATGGGGGGTATTCAATCCCAGGTCACGACTGTCGATCCGTCCCAACAGCCGTGACCCTGGCCCATTTTCGTTTTGCTCGACCGCATATCGCCAGACGGGATTCAATATCCCACCTGGCAATAGTCGAAAAGGGGGCCTGCCCGCGTAAACGGCCGTGGATGGTTAAAATTCGCCCGTGATTCCAACAATTCACGGCTGTTATCGACAAAACGGGCCAGACAGCTTTTAACCCCTTCCTGACACAGCCAGTTTTTGCCTTCCTGACAGAGCCCTTTTTTTCAAATCTGACATGTATCACTTAAGTGGGGATAACTTTTTTTTGCTTTTACTTATCCCAGTGATTTTGAGATTGTTTTCTCGTGACACATTGTACTTCAAATTAGTGGTAAATTTGGGTCGATACAGTCTGTGTTTTTTTGTGAAAAATACCAAAATGTCGTAAAAAAATGGAAAATTTAGCGATTTGCAAAATGTTAAATTTTCTGCTTGTGAGACAAATAATCATACCACTCAAAATAGTTAATAACTAACATAGACCATATGTCTACTTTATGTTTCCATCATTATTTCAACTTCCTTTTAATTTTTTGGACACTAGGAGGCTTACAATATGAATAGCAAATTCTCAAATTTTCAAGAAAATTTCAAACACTGATTTTTTTAGGGACCAGTTCAGTTCTGATGTGACTTTGAGGGACTTGTATGTGAGACACCCCCATAAATGATGCCATTTCAAAAACTGCACCCCTCACAGTATTCAAAACAGCATTTTGGAAGTTTGTTAACCCTTTAGGTGTTTCACAGGAATTAAAACAAAGTGTAGGTGAAATTTCAAAATTTCATTTTTTTTGCAGATTTGCAATTTTAATACATTTTTTCTAAGGAACACAGTAGATTTTACTAGAGAAATGTGACTAAAAATTGATTCCCCCAATTCTTTTGTTTTCATAAATATCCTATATGTGGCCCTAGTGTGCACGTTGACCAAACCACAGGCTTCATAATAGAAGGAGCACCTACTTGATTTTGGAGCCTCCTTTTTATGAGATTATTTTTTAGGCACCATGTAGGTTTCTAGGCACCATAAGAAGCTAAAATTTAGGAACCCCCCCACAAGTGACCCCATTTTGCAAACTACACCCCTCAGGGAATTCATCTAGGGGTATAGTGTACATTTCAAACCCCCAGGGGTTTCACCAATTGTGGTACAACTGGGCAGTGAAAATGAAAAATTAAATTTTTTACACAAAAATGCAGTTCTGGCTCAAAATTTTTCATTTTCACAAGGAATGAAGGAGACAAAGCACCCCAAAATCTGTGCCCCAATTTCTCCCGAGTACGGCAATGCCTCACATGTGACCAAAAAATACCATTTGGGTGCATGGCAGGACTCAGAAGGGAAGGAGTGATATTTGGATTTTGCAGCTCAGATTCTGGTGGAATGTTGGTGGGTGCTATGTCGCATTAGCAAGACCCCCCAAGCACCAATACAGTGGAACCCCCCCACAAGTGACCCCATTTTGCAAACTACACCCCTCAGGGAATTCATCTAGGGGTATAGTGTACATTTCAAACCCCCAGGGGTTTCACCAATTTTGATACAACTGGGCAGTGAAAATGAAAAATTACATTTTTTTACACAAAAATGCAGTTCTGGCTCAAAATTTGTCATTTTCAGAAGGTATGAAGGAGAAAAAGCACCCCAAAATCTGTGCCCCAATTTCTCCCGAGTACGGCAATGCCTCACATGTGACCAAAAAATACCATTTGGGTGCATGGCAGGACTCAGAAGGGAAGGAGTGATTTTTGGATTTTGCAGCTCAGATTCTGGTGGAATGTTGGTGGGTGCTATGTCGCATTAGCAAGACCCCCCAAGCACCAATACAGTGGAACCCCCCCACAAGTGACCCCATTTTGCAAACTACACCCCTCAGGGAATTCATCTAGGGGTATAGTGTACATTTCAAACCCCCAGGGGTTTCACCAATTTTGATACAACTGGGCAGTGAAAATGAAAAATTACATTTTTTTACACAAAAATGCAGTTCTGGCTCAAAATTTTTAATTTTCAGAAGGTATGAAGGAGAAAAAGCACCCCAAAATCTGTGCCCCAATTTCTCCCGAGTATGGCAATGCCTCACATGTGACCAAAAAATACCAGTTGGGTGCATGGCAGGACTCAGAAGGGAAGGAGTGATTTTTGGATTTTGCGGCTCAGATTCTGGTGGAATGAATGGTGGGTGCTATGTGGCATTAGCAAGACCCCCAAAGCACGGTGAAATGATGAACCTAATAATCCATAGATGTGTGGTATATTTTAAAACACTCCTTTATACATAGGCCGGGTTTGTCGGGGCAAGTGTCACACTGGAAAATAGTTTGCTTTCTTATTCCCTTTTTATAGCAAACTTTGCACCTTTTTTGTGTCCTGCCCTTTTTTCCAGTGGAGGGGATTTCATCAGGAAAATGCTGCCCTGGTACAATACGGGGGCCAGTACTAGAAGTACTGGGGCCCTCTGCCTGCTGGTTCCCAAATATTAGGCCCTTTATGACTTCCTCTTGAAAGTGCATAAATGTCCCCCTCTGGCTGGTAGAACGGAATAGCACGTAAGCGTTATACAGTGCCATCTGGATGATATACACGGCCAGCTTCTTGTACCAGATTTTTGTTTTCCGCAGGGCACTGTACGGCTTCAGTACCTGATCTGAAAGATCCACTCCGCCCATGTACCTATTGTAATCTAGGATACAATTAGGTTTTGAGGTGTGGGTACTGGTACCTCGTACAGGGATGGAGGTGGTACTGTCTCCATGAATTGTTGTCAGTATAAGGACATCCCTCTTGTCCTTATATTTGACCAACAACATATTTTCGGTGCATATTCCCCTGCTTTCACCCCTTCTCATTACTTGGGCAATGTGCGTTTTTGGGAGGCCTCTTTGGTTCTTGCGCACAGTACCGCAAGCTGCTGTACCTCTTGAACCAAGGCCTTAAACAGGGGGATGCTAGTGTAAAAGTTATCCACATAGAGGTGATAACCTTTATCCAGGAAGGGGTGCACTAAATCCCAGACAATTTTTCCACTAACACCTACGAGGGAGGGGGGGCATTCTGGCGGTTCAATTCTTGAATCCTTCCCTTCATATACCCTAAACCTGTGGGTGTACCCTGAGGTGCTTTCACACAGCTTATACATTTTTATGCCATACCTTGCCCTCTTACTGGGAAGGTACTGGCGGAATTTAACCCTTCCTTTAAAATGTATAAGGGACTCGTCTATGCAAATGAATTTATCTGGGATGTACATCTCAGCAAATTTGGCGCTGAAATGATCAATGACCGGCCTGACTTTAAATAGCCGGTCAAAGGTGGGATCATCTCTGGGTGGGCACTGTGCATTATCGTTGTAATGCAAAAATTTAAGGATTAACTCAAAACGAGTCCGGGTCATGGCCATACGGTAAAGTGGGGTGCTGTACAGAACATCTGTACTCCAATATTGCCTAATTTCTGGCTTTTTTACTATGCCCATATGAAACACCAGACCCCAAAACGTCATCATCTCTACTGCATCTACAGGGGTCCACCTAGCAAATGATGACGTGGGGTTTTGAGCAATAAACTGCTGGGCATATAAATTAGTTTGGTCCACCATTAAATTTATAAAATCATCAGAGAAAAATAATTTGAAAAAGTCAATTTCTCTGAGACCTGTGGAATCAAATTGGATTCCTGGGATGGCCAAAAACTCAGGAACCTGGGGCTCAAAATTGTCTGGTGGTGGGGTCCATACGAGATCAATTATTGGGGGGGGGGGGGGTCTCAGCTGCTCTACGGGGGCGTCTTTGAGGGGGTCCCTCATCACTAGAGGAGGAAGAGGAGCTTAAGATGAATCCTTCAAATTCCCCGCTTGCCTCACTGGCTGTGTCAGAGTCAGAGGCAAGCATGGCATATGCCTCCTCCGCTGAATACATTTTTCTGGATGACTGGGATGACATTTGGGATGCCATTTTTATTTTTGTGTTTCTGGTAGTGAAATGTTTCAACACGTGTATAGTGTGGGGGGGTACAAACTTTATTTCAACACGGGGGGTATGTAGTGTGTAGTGTGTATGTAGTGCAGAAAAAAAAATACTTTATACAGGAATTTGATCCCAATAAAAAAAAAAAAAATTGAAGGGGTTAAAAAAAAAAAAAAAAAAAGGTCCTGCGCCAAAAATTGAGCACAGATGTTGGTCAGTAACGTCCGTCACTGAACAGCGCTCAAAGGCAACAGGAATTTGATCAAAAAAAAAAAAATAGATCAACCCTGTGCCGAAAAAGCTGATCAGTGATGTACGTCACTGATCAGCGCACAGTGGCCACAGGACACCCACAAAATCACAGTGTGTGCAAAAAAAAAATTAAAAAAAGACCCCACAGCACCCTCAAAAAAAAAAAAAAAGGTGATCAGTGATGCGACACTGATTACCAGTGAGGGGCAGCAGGTGCGCAACCTTTGGTGCAACTGACAGTGCAACTGGCAGCAACTGACAGGTATATATAAAAAAAAAAACCCTGCACCCCCAAAAAGTTGCTGATCAGCACAGATATACTGATCAGCACAAAAGGGGGGGTAGCAGACACAAAATATAGCACTCTCTATCACTCTCTGTCACTATCTCTCTCTATCTCTCTATCTCTCACTATCTATCACTATCTATCACTCTATGACACTGCAGCAGCAGCACTGACAGTTATATATATATAAAAAAAAAACCTGCACCCCCAAAAAGGGGGGGTAGCAGACACAAAATATAGCACTCTCTATCACTCTCTGTCACTATCTCTCTCTATCTCTCTATCTCTCACTATCTATCACTATCTATCACTCTATGACACTGCAGCAGCAGCACTGACAGTTATATATATAAAAAAAAAACCTGCACCCCCAAAAAGGGGGGGTAGCAGACACAAAATATAGCACTCTCTATCACTATCTCTCTCTATCTCTCACTATCTATCACTATCTATCACTCTATGACACTGCAGCAGCAGCACTGACAGTTATATATATATATATATATAAAAAAAAACCTGCACCCCCAAAAAGGGGGGGTAGCAGACACAAAATATAGCACTCTCTGTCACTATCTCTCTCTATCTCTCTCTATCTCTCTATCACACTGCAGCAGCAGCAGGAAGTCACAAGAAGTCAGATCCAGGAAGCATCCAGCACGCTACAAGCAGTGATCAGGTGATCAGGTGATCAGGTAAGTATTTTGCAAGGATCAGGTCAGTATATCACGGCAGCTAGGTACGGTGACCGCACTGCACGCAATTCCAGACCGGAATGGCGTCTGCAGTGCAGTCACCGTTAGTTTAAATCACCCTCCATGGCTGTGATTGGTCCGTCGGTCCGGCGAACCAATCACGGCCTTTGGGGGCGGGTGGGGTGACACCAGTGTCACCCTTACACCCCGTGGTGATTGGTGCTGTACTTTACAGCACCAATCACCACCGATCCCTGTGTCACCGGCGAACGTTATTCGCCGGTACACAGAAAACGCTGTAATTGGCTGTTCACATTTGAACAGCCAATCACAGCGATCGCCGACGGGGGGGAGGCATCGCCACCCCCCCTGGGCATGCAGGGACATGTCTGCTGTCAGGGACAGCAGACATGTTTAAACTGTCACCGCGTCTATAGACGCGGTGACAGTTAAATGGCATGACGTACATTTATGCCATGTGTCGGGAAGTACATCCCGGCCATGACGTAAATGTACGTCAAATGTCGGGAAGGGGTTAAAGCACGTTCTTTCAATCTGCCTCTTCAATGCTGTCGGGCAAGACTGCACTGAATAGGCGCCGGCTGCTATTTCCCCAGTCTGAAATAGCGGCAGGGATAGAATACCCCTTTAAACCGCATAATAATTCTGTTTTCAGCAATACACTTCAGAAAAAAATAGTTTACTATTAAATGCTGTGATATATCACTTGAGTAAATGAAATAGCTCCATAAATGCCTCTTTCAGACATTGATTTGACTGCACCACAATAAAGGTGATGATGCACTTTTACATCTTATTTGCATCATAGATGCAGAGAAATACCACTGAAAGCGTACTACAGACACTTGGCTGCAACAGGAACTAGTCTTAAACACTTACAGTCACAGATGAGGCTCAACTAAACTTGGCATGATAAAAGCAAGTGTCCACTGCACGATAGCACTTTGTATACAGATTGGACTCATTTGCACACAGATGTATAAATGTCACACATCATATTGGTAATTTAGCAAAGTAGTTTTGTTGCATCTGTTATGTATTTATTACCAGTTATATACTGTTTATAGCGCACACATATTCTGCAGCACTTTACAGACAATATTTGAACATTTACATTAGTCCCTGCCCCAGTGGAGCTTACAATATATAGGGCCAGATGTACTAAGCTTGAAAAGTGATAAAATGGAGAGTGATTATCACTATAGTGCAAATCCAGAAAATACTGGTAATATCCAGTTGAGAAGTGAATACTCTGTTCACAATCACTAATTAACCACTTGAGTGGTATGCCCAGAGATTTTTCCGGTCTCAGCTGCGCTGCCACAGCGTGCTGTCCCGGAAAATCTCCGGCCATACCACTAATATGCAATAGGTGCGCGCCAGTGGTGTCCAGGTGTGCACCACTGGCGCAGCACCTCTACAGCACACCCCCGTGACCAGCTCCAGTCCCCCCAGTACCTTTGCTCTGGCGATCGGTACGCCGGAGCTTCCCTGGCCCGCCCAGCACTAGCCAGCACCAGCCATTTTACAGTGACGTCGGCGGCAGGCTCGGGAATGGTCAGCCAGGCTCGGGGGACTCGTAAGCACTCAGGCACCCGAGTCCTCCCGAACATCCCCCAGCCTGCCGCCGACCTCACTGCTAAATGTGACAGGAGGCTTAGGCAGGGAGGAGAGAGGCAGCAAGGAAGCTCCGGCGTACTAACGCCGGAGCAGAGGCGAGGGGGGGGGGGCTGCTTCTAGCTTTCTGTGGTGGGTTTTGCTGGGGCAGGATAAACCTGCCCTGGTAGGTTTGTCCTGCCTCAGCAAAACCCACCACTCAAGGGGTTAATAGAGCAGCAGTAGTAATAATTAAGAAACATATAGATCATTAGAGTACACAGCTGATGTGTTCACTTTGAGAAGAAATCCATTATGGAAATATCTGTCATTAATCAGGGATTCTAGACAATCACAGATGGAATTCACCAAAACACTGTAAAAGCATCTGACAGAATATACTTTTAACAACAGAAGCAACACTAAATGCCCCATATCCACTAGTGCGATTTGGGCCCTTTTCATTAGATTCCGAGGCATCAGGCCCAGGAATCAAATGAAAAGGACCCAAATTGCATGTGTTTAACCTCCAATTCAGATCTGACGCGTGATACCGTGCGCATTGGATCAGAGCCGGAGATCGTCACTGCTGCACAAAGGATCAATCGGATCCCACATCCAGGAAAATCGCATACGATATATCCTATGCAAAAGGACCACATACAAATGACAATCAACCATTTGCTGCCAAAAACTGGAAAATAGACAAAAACCGTCAATCAGACAAAGTGAATAATCTGTGATGTAACCAATTTGTCTAAACAACTGTTTTTGTCCATTTTCCAGTGTTTTTGAGCAAATAATCGATTGTCACCTGTGCCCCTACATTATGAGATTTTCATTCCAACCAGCCAGATTGGACATAGTCTGGTAGATAATTGTATAGTTTATGCCCAGCTTAACATTAAGGTTTAACTAAATTTAAGTTGCAGAAACTTTGTCGTATTGTTCTTCTCATCCTAACAATAAGGACAATTTTCACCAATATCTGATCTGCACAAAATCAATTTTCTTCAAGTAACCCATTTTCAGCAAAACCACACTGAATTTGCATCTGTCCACCCATAATGAGAATGAGGTGTCACAGAAAAAGTGGGAAATATGGTCCGATTAATGCAGGGCTGGGCAACACCGGCCCTCCAGATGTTGATGAACTACACATCCCAGGATGCTTTGCATTAGTTTTGCTATGTGGCCATGCTGAAACTGATGCAAGGCATACTGGGATGTGTAGTTCATCAACATTTGGAGGGCCGGTGTTGCCCAGCCCTGGATTAATTGGAATGGTCGCATACTACAGAATAACGGGAGATTGTGGACAAGATGGCCACTCCTGCCAGATCGACCATTTTATTTGTGGGTAAGATTTTCCAAATTTATCGGAGAAACAATCATTTGTACACACTATGGGCCAGATGTACTAAGCTTGAAAACTGATAAAATGGAGAGTGATAAAGTGCCAGCCACAAAAAAAAAACAATAGGTCAATATACAGTAGGTGGTCTATTTTCCTTCATACAACAGGTTCACATATATATTATATATTAGATAGATAGATAGATAGATAGATAGATAGATAGATAGATAGATAGATAGATAGATAGATAGATAGATAGATAAGATATATCGGTACTTGTTTCCTAGAACGGCCACAACGATTTAGATCGTTGTGGTCGTAAGATAAAAAATCGGATCGATCGCATCGCATGCGATTTGGTCGCATGCGATGCGACCGATCCGACCGACCGATTTTTCACCCGATTTTTTTTTTTTTTTCACATGATTATTTTCAATTGCCCCCCCAAATGTTACTAAGTGGGCTAGACCCCACGATAGACGTCAACCCGAAGCGTGGCGAGCGCAGCAAGCCCGCGAGGGGCGGCGGTGCGCGTCCTCCGACCTTTTCATTCCCCTACTATCCACTAGGGCGTGGAGTGAGAATAGAATAGTGTGGCGAGCGCAGCGAGCCACCGAGCCCGAAGCGTGGCGAGCGCAGCGAGCCCCGCGAGGGGACGCGTATAACTTCACAGGTATACGCGTCCGCTCGCCACGCTTCGGGCTCGGTGGCTCGCTGCGCTCGCCACACTATTCTATTCTCACTCCACGCCCTAGTGGATAGTAGGGGAATGAAAAGGTCGGAGGACGCGCACCGCTGCCCCTCGCGGGCTCGCTGCGCTCGCCACGCTTCGGGTTGACGTCTATCGTGGGGTCATGGCGGGCACATAAAAAATGTGAAATGGGTCATATTGGCCCATTTCACCTTTTTTATCATTTTTCCCTATGTGAGATGGACTTAATCAAGCCCATCTCATCTTGTGCCATTATAATGGCACAAGACCGACCGATTTCAATGTTAAAAGATTTTTTAACATTGAAGTCTATGGAAAAATCGGGTCAATCGGTCGGTCGCATCGCGGCCGATTTTAATTGGTCGCGACCGACCGATTGACCCGATTTCTGTCAATCAAAGGGAAAAAATTGTAAAAAATCGGCCACATCGTGAGGATCGTGTCCCTTAATTAAGAGCCACGATCACTCACGATTGTGGCCGTTCTAGGAAACAAGTACCGATATATCATTTTATTAATATAAGCATATTAAATAAGTATACCTTACATTGTGCTATGTCATGTCAGCAGACACAGTTGATCTCTGACATTTTTTCTAAAAATCAGAGACCTCTAATATGGTTAATAAAGGGGCAGACTAGATGGACCAAATATTTCTTATCTGCCCTCAAATTTTATGTTTCTATCAATGCTGAGTGACATCTCAAAAGCTAAAGTGAAGTCACATCATGTGGCATTTTACCATTGCGGTCTATCTATTTTGAATCTATTTGGGTGTAGCTATACACAGCCATTTCCACAATACAAAAAAAATAAGAAAAGTAGATTTGAGGTGCATACACACTGGGCGGTTTTGGCCAGCGTGTATGCAGTGCGACTATATGAAAATCGCTTATTGCATACACACTGAGCAATTTTTGCCGGGCCAATCGATTTTTATGGGGGGGAGGCTTTCCATAGCAGGATGCTATGGAAAGCCGTCCACTCAGCTGGCAATACTGTACCAGCAGATTACCGCGTCCGCTGGTGATGAGTTGGGAGTGAGCATCAACATTCATCATTGGGGCATACACACTGGGCGGTTTTGAGCTGAAAGCAGCTCAAAACACCAAAAGTGGTCAGCTCAAAAATTGCCCAGTGCGTATGGGCTGTTAGTCCACAGAAAATGAGTGATGCATAGAAGGGAGGTTTCTCAATCAATGCATTAGTCCATCACAGGTGCATGGTGGAGAGGGGTGGCTTTAATCTAGACAAGAAACATACAACACATATTCCACCAGCTGTAAAAGACCAGCATAACCACTATAACCTCTAGGAGGAGAAAACTAGTCTAATCACTAATTAAATACAGGACTCATGTAATTACTGACAGTAAACTTCGCTGTAAACGGGATGCAGTTAAAATCCCGGCGGTCGGGATCCCGGCGTTCAGAATCCCGACGCCGGAATCCCGACCGCCGAAATGCCGACACATTCTCCCTCCTGGGGTGTCCACGACACCCCTGGAGGGAGAATAAATTAGTGTGCCGAGCGTAGCGAGGCACCGGGCCCGCTGCGTGGCGAGCGCAGCGAGCCCGCAAGGGGGGGCGATCCACGTCCCCCCCTTGTCGGCATTTCGGCTGTCGGGATTCCGGCGTCGGGATTCTGAACGCCGGGATCCCGACCGCCGGGATTCAATACTGAATCCCTGTAAACATAGTGGAACATAATAACAGTAAAGTAAAGTGGATCAATGCAGTAAGGGAAACATAGTGGTACAGTGTCCTTGTAGAAACGGTCTTGATGTACAATGCATATCCAGAAGTAGGAGGAGGAAGTAGAAAGGAGTTGGAGGAGATGGGGCAGCAGAAAAAGTCCAGTGCTAAAAGTAACAGGGCTTGTATAATCATGACATGGAAGCTGGGGAACTGGAGTTGGAGTGACATCATTATAATGATCATGGGTGATGATATTTATAATGGGAAGAAATTGGGGGCCCTATTATATGGTGCTTGATATATTTTATTTTATGCTGCAAATACTTTTCTTAAATATCCTTATTCAGTATTATTTAAGTTTGAGCGATCTCACTAGATTGCTTAGAAAATGCCCCTACATCGCTCTGTGTGTGTATATATCGATAGCGCTGCGTGGCCTCGCGCGCAGCTATCGCCACGGCGATTAATAACTAGCATTCTGGATTAATCTAGTTAATGGCCTGGGGTCGTTGGGGTCAGGGATGGTGCTCTCCGTGGAGATTGCTCAGCACACAGTGCTGACACATTGCTGTGTGCGTAGCATTTTTGCTGAACGATCTAGCATTGCTCAGTAGTGTCTAGGCCCCATTACATTTCAACACTTGCATCATCACTTACCTTATCAAAGAATATGTCACTCATTTACAATTGCATCGGCAGGCTGTTATTCTTCGTAGAGAATTTTTCTAATTGGACATATAATCTTATTGTTCTTTGTTATTGTTGAGAATTGTGTCAATAAAGAAGAGCTGTGTGTCAGAATGACAGCCTCCTGCTAGGAAAATGAATGCTTGAACTTTGCTAAACATGTACTTTGCAAAAGAAGCTTTGTCTTGGCTTAGATATCTTTGTTACAGGGGGCCATTATCCCTTAATTATCTATTATTTTGTTGTCACTTCCTTCCTAAAGAGGATCCCTGTTGTTGTATTTGTTCTTCTTCAACAACACACATACATGAGAATACAATCTGTGTTTTTATCTCAAAATGCCACCGCAGACTGCATATTACTTATTTTATTGTTTCTTTTTATAACGCTTATGTTTTATGCACATACCGACATTCACCCATATATATATATACAGATTATAAGCTTGCAAGCAGGGCCTTACTACCATTTTGAATGTCTGTGACTACCCAGTTTGTTTTATCACTGATTCCATTTGTAAAGACGCAATGGAGTTTGCTGCGCTATAAAAGAACCTGTAAATAATTAATAAACAGTACAGATATGTATACACCCCCTCTAAGTGCCTGGCAGTTGGTTATAATGCTAGGGCTAGGAAGGGACTGTGTCATTTAGTCTACTTAAAATTTGAATACAGCAGAAGGGGTCTGTAGGAGATAAGACGTCTACAATTAGCATTAGCGAGGATAACGCGTATGCCTAATTGTACTTTCCCGTGGGTCGTATGCAACATCTTCTAGTTGACGATACTGCATGGCCAATCCGAAGGTATGGTATGCAAACCGCTGTAGTGTAAAGAAGGACAGAGCAAGATGTTCATAACATCACGATACACGTATTTTGTGCGCACAAAATATATGCTATGGTCCAGGGTGAAGGATAATCACAGTACCTATCGGCACGATTGCTGGTATTGCAGATGTTTACCCAGTTTAGGGCCTGATTATGATTTCAGAGTGTACAAAAAAAAAATCAAGTAACTGTGAACTTGGGTTAAACGAAGTTGCACTGCAGGTGGGGCAGATGTAACATGCAGAGAGATTAGATTTGGGGGGTTTGTATCCAAATTAAAATCTAAAATCTAAATTACAGTGTAGAAAAAAAGCTGTCTAACATTTGTGGGCTACAAGCAAAAGTAGCCAGTATTTACCATGCACAACGTTTTTTTTTTTTTACATGGCTATACAGTATGTTTTGTTTCAGATACACGGGCTGGTTTAGTGAAGTGAAAAAGTTGTCGGTGGTAACGGAGTAGCCGGGTCAGCTCCTAACTCTCAATTTTTCAAACTGTAACAACATGTAACTAGACAGTTAGGACCTACTTGGTTGGTACGTTATCACTGGCTACATTATCCCTTCACCAGGCTTAATAAAGCTGCCCTATTTACTTACTGTTTTTGCTACCAAATCAGAATCAAGGCCTTAATTCGCTGATACTGACCAAAGGGCCTGATTCATAGATGTACACAACGCTGGTGTTTTTGCAGTTGAACAATTATAATGACGACTGCACATGTGTCACAGTCACACTGCACACACACCAAGGTACCTTAGCAATGCAGTTCCCGCACCTATTCTGCGCACTGTTCGAAGCACAGCCCTATCTTCGTGAAAAATCAAAAACGGAGACTTGCATAACAAAGCTCCTAATTCTGAAACACGCCTCGCCGAAGCAATAGCCAACAAGAAAGTCAGTTTCCAAGACACAAATTTAAGGTCAGCCAACCTTAAAGGTTCAAAGTAGGATTCTGTAAGACTGACAAAACCAACGACAAATCCAAAGGCGATAACAAAACTTTTTTCATCCTTGTTTCAGCGCCATAGCCTTGGAGAGAAATGGCGCCAGCACAAGGAGCAGGAAAAGACCAAGTCCCCTGTTGCAGTGGGGGAGGAAGCGAAAAAGTGCCCTTTTCTTCCATCCGCCGTGTCCCCTAGTGTTTCTCCTACCTCCAGTGCCTCCCCTCCTCTGTGGGATCACTTGGAGTCATCCAGCAAAGCTGGACTCCTGTAATAGGCTTCACCTCCCTGGCCGGGAATTCATCCTATAAGCCCGTCCAAGTTGGCACCCACCACCACGGGGGTCCATCCCCTACGATCCCCCCCTAAAGCAGGGAGCCGGTTCTGGACCCCCTAGAGCCTAGGAAACCTCTCTTTTAGCAAAGGTAAGCACTGTGCAGAGGGAGCAGCCCGCTTCCCTCTGCACACAGAGTGCTGACAGGACGTGCTCTGCTGCGCTATCAGTGTGAGGGAACTTCTAAAAGAAGTAACACACTGGCCATAAAAACCTGCACTAACTAGTAAATTAATAAAATAAAAAAATTCCTAGCTATTCTATCCAGAAAAAATCCAAAAGAAATTGCTGCAGCCTGTCAGCAGAGCACCCACTCCTGTGGGCACCTAAAACAAACTGAAGTATCCTGGGATGCAGAAGGGAGGAGCCTGCTATCAAAAGAAATCAGCCTTTGCTCCTGCGGACCCTCCTACATCCCAAGGTTAGCTGTGTCACCAGGATGGATGAAAAAGAAAATATACTGGAAGCTTAATTGACTGTACATGTGGCAGGGTACATAGAGCTCCACTGGGACAGGGACTGATGTGAACATCCAAACATTCTTTGTGCTGCAGAATATGTGTGCACTGTATTAATAACTGGTAGTAAATAAGGTACTTGTTTCCTAGCACGGCCACACCGATTTCCATCGGGGTGGTCATCTCGGAAAAATTGCGTCGGTCGCATCGCATGCGACCAAATCGCATGCGATGCGACCGATGCGACCGACCCGATTTTTAAATTAAATCAAATGTGAATAGGGTCCCTGGGATTCAATGTAAACTATTCCCTAGACCCCCAATTTTACACCCTGAACCCCACGCCACGATTGACGCCAACCCGATGTGTGGCGAGCGCAGCGAGCCCGCGAGGGGCGGTGGTGCGCGTCCTCCGACCTTTTCATTCCCCTACTATCCACGTCGGCGTGGAGTTGAGAATATAAAGTGTGGCGAGCGCAGCGAGCCACCGTGCCCGAAGCGTGGCGAGCCCCGCGAGGGGACGCGTATAACTTCACAGGTATACGCGTCCGCTCGCCACACTTTATATTCTCAACTCCATGCCGACGTGGATAGTAGGGGAATGAAAAGGTCGGAGGACGCGCACCGCTGCCCCTCGCGGGCTCGCTGCGCTCGCCGCGCTTCGGGTTCGCGTCAATCGTGGGGTGACAACGGGGCCATATATAATGTGAAATGGGTCATATTGGCCCATTTCACATTGTTTCCTATGTGAGATGGACTTAATCAAGTCCATCTCATCTTGTGCCATTATAATGGCACAATACCGACGCGATGCTCCCGATTTCAATGTTAAAAATTATTTTAACATTGAAGCCTATGGAAAAATCGTGGGCATCGCATCGGGGGCAAGGTTAATGGTCGCGACCGACGCGATGCCCGCGATTTCGCCTTTGCCGGCAAAATGAACCTGATTTAAAAGGAAATCGGGTCCATCGCGGGCATCGTGTACCTTAACTTTAAGGTACATGATGCCCGCGATTGTGGCCGTGCTAGGAAACAAGTACAAATAATAACAAATTTGCAGCTGCAAATGCATGAACCCAGTGGTTTCCAAACTTTCTTGAATCACTTTTTTTCTCACAGCACGCCTAAGATAAATGTTTTTCATTTATAAAAAGTAAATTGTGCTTACCAGTCATCCTTATGTAGGGTACACACCAGAACAATTTGTCCTCAATTCGCCCAATTTCAATACAATCTCGACCAACTGTATGTAAATTGGGCATGTTTTGGATTTGATTCCGATCCGATGCGCGTCCCCACTGGTCATTTGGTTGTTTTGCAGATCCTACCTGATGCAGTCAGGATTTGAAAATGACCCCTTCAACTGGGTACAGATCAGGATCGGAATCGGATGCAGATGATGAGCAGATCGCGTGCTTCAGCAGATTGTGTGACCATCATATGGTTGTGTAATGATCTGCTCACGATCGAAATCGTTCTGGTGTGTACCCAGCATTAGGGTCAGTTATGTGGTGGTGTACAGTTGTGCTTCTGATTGGCCGTGTGTTTTATGACTGGCAGCCATTAGCACTGGTGCCTATCACTTTGACCATAATAAACTTAATTTGATCCTAGAACACCAACCAACCCGAGGCCTAGACAAACAGTTTTGCACAGAAATTAGTACAAAGTAGCAGGGTAAGCATAACAATGTGTAAGGCGGGTCACTGGTATATAGTACATCACTAAACTTAACTTCATACCAATTCCTTTGCAACAAACAAACACAAATACCAGTTCAGTATTTAGTACAGTAAAACACAAAATACAGGAAAAAGTACTCAAGCATGGGACTCCCAACCCATGATGGAACTTCTAAGTCACGCCAAGATGTCTCATACCATACGCCACAAAACGGATCGGTGTATGAAGACACATCTGTAGATTGTACTGTAGCAATAACTCAAAATGCCATCTGTCAAAATGTAGGCTGCATACAGTATTTAACTGTGTGGCTGCTGGAGAGGATATGCAACTATTTATTATCTATTAAAAGTTTCCTTATAAAGTGCAGCAGGATCCGTTGCGCTTTACAATTAGAAATAGGGATAAAATAAATTGCAAAGTTACAGACTGCCAAATGGTAGGAGGGCCCTGCTTGCAAGATTACAATCTATAGAACCAGGGTTTTCTAAATATGTAGACTCAGTGCTTTTTTTCCCAATAGTACTCAACATTACAAAATACTGACACTCTTATGCCTCATGCTTAAAGGTCCATGCACACTAGAAGATTATCTTTCCAATCTGGCTGCTTGGAATGAAAATCTGGAAATTTTTGGAAACAAATTACAATCAACCATTTGCTCCCAAAAGTCTGCATAAATGAAAACAAAATGATGAGATATGGTACCCATCTGCAAACATTGTTAGAAAGGTAAATGACCATATACCAGTAAATGCAAGGGGCCTTTTTTTCATTTCCTGATTAATATATTGGATGGTTATATCCGTTACATTTTTTTGGTTACATCCGTTACAAATACATTCCTTTAAATATGGTCAATAAGAAAAACTTTGCTGAAAATTGTACTAAAACAATCTGTGTGGTTAATGCTTTATTGTTAAAAAGTAGGGACAAAATATTTGTTGTAGTTACAGAGAAATCAGATATGTATTTTATTTCAGAAATTACCATGTCCTATCCTGGTTACATCCATTACATTTAAACAATGAATAGATTTACAGCAGACAACAATGGTGAGGCCTGTTCACACTTCATATTTTTATTCACCAGTGGTAGATACAATTGTGGTAAAATTTGCTTCTTTATGTGCATTTTAAATTTGAAGCAATCCAGATGTTTTCCATAAACATTGTATCTGAGAGTTACATCCGTTCCTTTGGAATTTCCCTTAACTAAATTTGTCTGAATTACTATTTTTTAGATTCCCTACCACATATACACGTACACACATTTATTCTAGGGCTAATTTTGTTGGAAGCCAATAACCCTACCAGTATATTTTTGTATTGTGGGAGGAAACCAGAGTACCCGGAGTCATCCCTCGCAGGCAGGCATGGGGAGAATATACAAACGCCACACAGTTAGGGAATCTAACCCAAGACCTCAGTAATGCTAATCCTTACACTGTCCGTGCTGCCCCTGGCCATAACGTGTTGGGCCCATAACATGTTTTTGAATGGATTTCATATGTACCTGCTACGTACCAGATGTTTGTTTGAATTTAAATGCAAACAGTGACCTTTTCTCTTTTATGTAATAGCCTCTGAAACAGCCTTGAATTGAAAGGATCAGGAGCTCTTCCTGACACTCTTCTGGATGTGGTGCACCAACAGTTGATATCCGCAGTTAATAAATATCTATGATGCAATCTCCACAAATAGGTAAATATAATGATGCCCATAAAAAAATGGGTACCGGCAGAGATGGAAAATCAATGCTCCTAGTGAAAAGATAAACCTGCCATTTTACTTGGTGTATTATTTTTCTCTAAACACCACAACATAGAAAGATATAGGACTCAATATGGCACTGGATTACCTCACTAATAGTAACCTGCAGTGCTGAAAGCCTAAAATACTTCAGTTTAATGGACAATGCCATCTCCCTAAAATTCTAAATGACAACTAAACAGAGTTGTAGATGCTGAAAGCCACAATTGCTAAATCAATTCAGAGAACGTATCCAAACAGATCTCTATTTTCCCTCCAGGACACCATCTGCTGCTCAGTGGGAAATCACTGACTACTGATTGATCAGTATTAAACAATCATGCAGACAGCTTAGGAAATACAAACATCTAGACGTTTGTTTTGTTACTGTGCTATACTGAAAGCAAACACATACTATATGATGACCACCACTTTGCCTATTTCACACAGCGGGTACAAATATCACAGCCAGAAGATGCATCTTGTAACAAAGCATAAAACATTGATTTATTGTATCAATATAACTACAATATTTTGCTGAAGGGCCTATATGAAATGCTATTTATTACTTTTCAACAAGGAGCAGATCTGATGAGACTTTCACTATTTCAAAAAATCCAGAAAGTCTACATACCCCAGGCCACCCTTCTCTGTAATACCCCATTTACACCCAAAATCCTGGATCCAACCTGGCATTTGGAACACGGATCCAAGCCAGCTTGGACCCGGGATTTGCACCGTTTACACTGCGGTGTCTACCGACAGTTTAGACGGAGGAGGCGGTTCAAGATGACATCATCTCCAAGCGCCGTGGACCACGATCACCCCCACCGGGACTGCCGATAGCTGCGCTGGGGGGCAAGCCCACCACCAAGTTAAGCTGCTGGGCTGCCCCCAGCCCCCATGCACCCCCCCAGCCCCCGTCGGCGAGGTGAATGGATGCCGCACACAGGCATCCATTCACCTCCTCCCTTCCTCCACTGTTGACCGCAGAGTACAGCAGACAGCAGCGGAGACATAAATAAGCTGTAAGTGAGCAGGATTTTATGGAAAAATAATTGGAATCTTAAACATTTAATTTACAAATAGGCCCATCCTAAAGTGGATTTTGATGCCTTTCTATAACTTTACTCAATCATGTGTATTTTCCTGGATTATCCACAAGTGCACAAAGCTCGACGTAAATTAATATCTCATCTGAAAGGTAGACATGCATATATATAACACTTCATTTATGATTCTTTCACATTACTGTGAGGAGAGATAAAGAGTGCAGAAGATTGATGGGTCCATTGGTATTGTCTGCTTTGTAATTAAAAGAGCACCCACACATTATTATTATTATTATTAACAGTTTCTTATATAGCGCACACATATTCCGCAGAGCTTTAGAGAGAGAATATTTGAACATTCACATCAGTCCCTGCCCCAGTGGAGCTTACAATCTATATTCCCTACCACATGTACAAGCACACACAGAGGGTTAATTTGTTGGGAGCCAATTAGCCTACCAGTATATATTTGTATTGTGGGAGGAAACTGGAGTACCCGGAGGAAACCCACGCAAGCACGGGGAGTATATACAAACTCTGCACACATTGTTACAAGCTGCAGCCACAGCTTGTTTCTGTTCTAGTTTTGTTGCTTGTTTTGGAAAACCGGGATATTGGGGTCCTTTGACCCCCTTATCAAAGGGGGTACTGTTACGAGTCACCTTTGGCTGGTTTGTGTAACTGCGGCCTGACTCATGTATGCGTGGCCTGTGTAGTCTACATAAATAGGCCATTACCTTGTGTCTGGCTGCCCAGCTGAAGTGATTGTGTTTCACGTGGCTTGTCCATTCTTGGCTGTCCTGATTCGGTATTGCTTCCTATGTTACCCAGCCTGCCCTAGATTTATTGCTGGTTATACTCATTCAAGCCTGTGTCCACCCTGAACAACCCTGACTAATCCTTACAAACACTGATCCTGGCTAGCGTGCATATCCTGACCAAGACAGTGTTATCCTGAACAGATCTTGTCCCCTGCTTTTACCTGGGTTGATCCTGTTTCCCAGTGCTTGCTGTAACCCTTCAGGTTCTTGTGCTTCTGGTTACCTGGTCCCGGTCAATCTCCTGCTATTGTATCCTGTGCTGTTATCCAAATGTCATCTTCATTCTCTGGTTTTCCTTAAGTCCTCGGCAGTTAATTTTTTTAGTACTTGGGAGCTTCTTTTGCTGCTTCTCCAGTTATCAGTATCATTTATAAACACCCTGTGCATTTCATTCATTTAAACTTTGCCTTTATATTTAGCATTTATAACATCCTGTGTATTGTTGCATTTAAATTTTGCCTGTATAATATGAATCTAGTTTAAATAAAAAGTAAAGCAGCGCTGATATTACAATGTAACAAATTTATTCACACAATAAAAACCATAATAAAAAAAGACATTAAAATGAACCGGATGGTGCAAAAAATGATTGACAAATGTGTATAAAGAATGGACCCAATATTATAATCACCAATGGTGGATGGTAATAAAACCTGCTCTGATCCGGAGGAATTGGAAGGAGTTCTTTACGGCCACTTGATGGTGTCCTGAAGCGAAGATGTTTTTTGGACTACAACCGATGGCAAGAGTGGAAATTAGCCTAATCGGGAGTCCCGCTGATGGAGATGGTCAGGTATCCAAACAAGGAATCTTGGCTTGAGACTCTCAGACTGGTGGGCTTTGGATCAGAAATATTAGCAGGTGGGGCAATCCTTGGTGCAGGTGGGAATCCTTGAGGTGATAAGGGTCCAGGCAAGAGGTGTCACCAACGCGTTTCGCAGTTCCCAGACTTCTTTGTCAAGGACCTTGACAAAGCAGTCTGAGAACTGCAAAATGCGTTGGTGACACCTCTTGCCTGGACCCTTATCACCTCAAGGATTCCCACCTGCACCAAGGATTGCCCCACCTGCTAATATTTCTGATCCAAAGCCCACCAGTCTGAGAGTCTCAAGCCAAGATTCCTTGTTTGGATACCTGACCATCTCCATCAGCGGGACTCCCGATTAGGCTAATTTCCACTCTTGCCATCGGTTGTAGTCCAAAAAACATCTTCGCTTCAGGACACCATCAAGTGGCCGTAAAGGACTCCTTCCAATTCCTCCGGATCAGAGCAGGTTTTATTACCATCCACCATTGGTGATTATAATATTGGGTCCATTCTTTATACACATTTGTCAATCATTTTTTGCACCATCCGGTTCATTTTAATGTCTTTTTTTATTATGGTTTTTATTGTGTGAATAAATTTGTTACATTGTAATATCAGCGCTGCTTTACTTTTTATTTAAACAATTTTTCCTGTCTGGGAGCTGACTACTCCCTTTAGCAGCTGCTGTATTTGATTAAACCACCCCTGGTAAGCGCTCCACACCAACCTCGGTTGGCCCCCCCTTTTTTCCATAATATGAATCTATAATATCCTGTGCATTGTTGCATTTAAACCCTGCATTTATATTCTGCATTATAAACACCCTGTGCATTGTTGCATTTAAACTCTGCATTTATAACACCCTGTGCAACGCTGCATTTATATTAGTTTATATTTAGTGCTACCTAATGTTTGGTGCTCTGTTCTATCAAGTGTCTTCCCTGCTTATACTCCCCCTATGTACTGGAACACTGATAGTTAGCAGTGATGCATTTCAGACTACCATTTTCTGCTGTTTATTTTTATCAGTTCACCTGTGTTTGTTTTGTCTGTTATTTTGCAGTTTTGTTCTGTTCTCCTGCTCCGTAGGATTCCTCTTCCCTGGTGTTCCATCTATCCTTGCCCAGTCTCCAATAGCCTTGTCCCCTAGTAAATCCTGGCGGCACCCCAGTACCTGTTGGACCTAATCCGCTGGGGAAAATTGGCTGTTAGAGGTGAAGTTCTAGCTATCAGGAAGCTGGCGGGCAAGCGTAACACATATTTTACTCACTCTAGTATTATAACCAATTCATTGACAAAGTCATATTTGGTAGTACAGGTTGAGTATCCCTTATCCAAAATGCTTGGGACCAGAAGAATTTTGGATAACAGATTATTCCGTATTTCAGTATATTTTTATATTTCAATGATGCATCATGAGGTATCTTGCATTTATGTTGTACAAACACATCAAACACATGAAATACACACAAATATATTTTATCTGTGCATAAAACAAGGTTTGAAAACATGAAACAAAGTTTGTGTACTATCTCAGATACTGAATTTGTATGCCAAGCAATCATTTTCTTGCAGATATTTAGTGCCAATTGCATATCATGTCCCCAGTAGTGCTGTAACAGATGTCCCCAGTATTGCTGTTACAGATGACCCCAGTAGTGCTGTTACAGATGACCCCAGTAGTGCTGTTACAGATGTCCCCAGTAGTGCTGTTACAGATGTCCCCAGTAGTGCTGTTACAGATGTCCCCAGTAGTGCTGTTACAGATGTCCCCAGTAGTGCTGTTACAGATGTCCCCAGTAGTGCTGTTACAGATGTCCCTAGTAGTGCTGTTACAGATGTCCCCAGTAGTGCTGTTACAGATGTCCCCAGTAGTGCTTTGAGCAAAAAAAAAATATATTTTTTTTTTTTACTTTCTGGAATGTATTGTTTTTCGGAATAATTTGGATAACGGATATTTAAATAAGGGGTACTCAACCTGTAATAGTATTTTCAGACTCTTAGGTCTATAACACACATCTGCCTTTGTTGCACTATAAATTATAAAAATATATAATAAATAATTAAAAATTCCTCTATGCAAATATTTTCATTGATATTGACTGTTTATATTCATTTATGTTTCAGCACTCGAAAAAGAATTAGTATAGCCCATATGAAACAGCTCTTTAATCTATTATCATTGCCACAAAGAGAAAACGACTGCTTATGACAAGTTAATTGATGTGGCAAATAAATGAAAAGCAATATATTTTGAGAACTGCCATTGGGTCACCCAATTTATATATAGAAACAAAAAAAGATGGCCTCAGCCTACCAGGCAAGATATTACAGTAAATCAGATGCATTTGCCAGCAATGTGTGTGTTCTACAGTTATGCCAAGTCTGCAGACTGCCATCATCCTAATATGTTTCCAGCTCAAGCATTTTGTGTTGAATGGGAGACAGTTTGTGTTCCAATTCAGTGTGTTAAACTCAGTAAAAGGAATTTGATGAAATCCCAGGATTAAGATAACAGTAATTGTGTAAGCTATAAAGCCCAATTTCCCACACTTTAAAGGGATTTTTGTTGTTGTCTTTATCAGTATTAGGAAGAATGGGAAGACTACAAATAATTAACAAAAATAAATAAATATTATTCATGGTCAAATAAGTGTACCAATACAATCAATGAGAAACAATCATAATTAATTGTATAATAAGCCCATTAATACAAATAATAATATTGACATACAGTAATATAATTTATTCATCAAATATTATACAGAAAGAAAGATACATTTATAATGCATCATTAGAGAAGATATAATACAGAATCTTCTAAAATGAAAATAAAATTAAATGAAAAATCATAAAAGATGACTGCGTTATTAGAATTCACATTATGCTTGTAATTAAATGGAATGTACTTTATCAGCAATGAAAATCTAAATATACACAGTTAGTTCATACTATTACCACTTTGTTTCTAAGGGTCACTGTCTGTCCCTAAGAACAATGTGAATAAGTAGGAATTATTGTTTAATGAACTGTCTGGGACAACAAATATCAGATGTTCCATAGCACAAGCCAGTGCATTCTATTCTCACTACTCCTTTGTTCTCTGTGCACACAAATAGCTTTTAATTAAAATACTTTATGCAAAAGTTTAACAGATTGTTAATGCAACCCAGACCCAGCAGTACACAGTAACTGAGCTAGCTATCTAGCGCTGTGTGACATGTATATGTCAATCTGCATACAGAAATTAACGTGAAAGACCCAGTTCTGGAGGAAACCCCAGACCCATAACTAAAAAGCTTGCTCTATTTGGATACTCTATTACAGAGCAAGTACGCCCACTACTGGACAGTGCAGGGAACACTAATCCTATAAGGCTGATTAATATGCAGAAGTGTTAATGAAATGTGAAATAAAGGTTGTACAATGGGAAACTCCTTTCTTCCCCTAAATGTTAAGTTATTAATGCTCTTGATGGATTCTTCAGGGAAATGCATGATACTTCAAATTGCACATACAGTAAGATAGACAGCCTGCTTATACACAATATCAAAACCTAAATAGTAACATAATGCCCAACATTATTTCATAAAAAAAATGCAGCTCCCAATCTACCCCAACCCCAATCTATTCTGCCCAACTGCACTCCCTTTGTAGCAAAATCCTATCCACTCCTGGAGAACCACAATGGAGTCAGCAGTGTCACTAAAAGCACAACTATAGGTTCAGAGGTGGAACTACCATTGGTGCGGCAGGCGCAGTGCACCGGACCTCTGAGGACTAAGGGACCCAATGCTGCCCCTGTTACTCTCTTCCTGTCACCCACTGCTGTGATACATATTGTGAACTTGGCTTGTGGTGGAGGAGGGGGCCCAAATTATATTTTTGCACCTGGGCTCACCACCCACAAGTTCCGATACTGTATAGGGTGGTATGCAGTAAAAACCTATGGGAACGAGATACATATGTATTATTTGTTGGCAGTCTAGGTACATTTAGCGCTTTATAGAAGGCCCTTAATAGAAAAATAAATACTATAGTAACGTAAGTATTCTCACGGTCAGTAGACTAAACTTGTTTTCCCCAGGTAACAGCCCTCAGTATCATTTTCAGTGAGAGCTGTTACAGTACCTGCAATATTGCTGGGAATCTCTGGAAAGGACGCCCCTATTTAACACAGATAGTGACTATACTGCTGTCAGGCAGTTGTTTGTTTGGCAGTATTTTATTATTAAATTGGAGCTACCGTGTTTCCCTGATAATAAGACACTGTCTTATTTTTTTTTTTTTAAATATTAGATTTTTATTGGGTCAGCAAAAAAAGACACGTACATAGCAGTAACAGAGGTAAAACAGTGAATCTAACATGAAGTTGTTAAACATTGGTTCCACTAATCCGACTGTCTGTCTTACACTCTAATTGATACTGGTTGAATTAATCTGCACCCCAAAAAATTACAGTTGGGAACCAGAATACAATAACAATGAAGAAAGGAAGTCTAGTGAAGAGAGAGGGAAAGGACAGAAGAAGGATGAGAGGTAGAAGGGAGGGAGACAGACACGCAGGAGGGGGGAAGGGTATATATAAGCACAGGTTGGGGACATTGCATGATACATTATAAATTGTAAACATGGGCATGTTAACTGTTTGGCAGGAGAGGTGGGGAGTGAAATGCGGTATCGTCCCAGGGCACGTTAGAGGAAACTGGTAAGCCCTGAGATTCTCTAAAGTCCATCCATTTAAGCCATTTCAGATGTATTGAGGAGGCTGAAGAGGAGTAGCGAGCATTTACCGTCTCATAGAGAAAATGTGTATGGACCTTATTGATAACTCCCCGTATCGAAGGGGTTTCTGCCGATTTCCAGAGGAGCCCTATAGCGGCTTTCGCTGCGATCAAGATATGTCTTAGGATGTAAAGGTCACCTCCCGAAACCACACTGGTGTAATGGAGCAGTGCTGTAATGGGTTCTAGCTGAATCGTGTACTTCATCACTTTCCCGATCAGGGAGGATATTTCTTCCCAGAAGGGCCTAATGAGGGGGCATTGCCAAAATATGTGAAGGATAGACCCAGTTTCCCCGCATCCTCTCCAACATAAACGTGAGACCTCGGGCCAAATAGCGTGGAGGCGTAGGGGGGTGAAATAGGCTCTATGGCACAACTTAAAAAACATCTCTGAATGTAGTAGACATTTGGACATTTTAAACCCTGAGTATAGGATAGAATCCCAAGTTTCTTCGTCTAGCGTGATATTAAGGTCAGACTCCCACTTGAGCTGGGCGGGTAGTTTCCCTTGTTTCGTTGATGATATCAGGTGATTATACCATCTGGAAATTCCCCCTTTATGTGAGCCATTCTGTAATCTGGAGGCGATGAGAGTGGGAGCTGGCAGGAATGGGTCCGTGCCTCCCCTAAGGGCGGATAACCAGTGTCTAATTTGTAAGTATTTGAAGAAATCGCTCCTGGGAAGCCCGAACCTCTCCTGAAGCTCTGAGAATTGTATCAGAGATCCCCCTTGGACCATATGTCCCAGGTCTGTAATACCAGCGTCAAACCACACATCCAGGCTTAGGTTGGTGATCGTTTTTGCAATAGCTGGGAGGGAGAGGTTGGTGCTTGGAAGGGCAATCTCTCCTACACACCCTGGAATTCTGGCCCACACCTCCAGTGTCGCCCTCGTGGCCATACAGAGCTCCTGCTTTCCGGGGATGGCTTTTATGGGGAGCCAGAACATGTCCGTAAGAGGGAATTGCTTCGCCATGGTTTGTTCAATTAAGACCCATGGTTTTGGGTTCTGAGTGTTAAACCAGTCCCCAGCTTGACTCAGAAGACAGGCCTGACGGTATGCCTCTAAGTCGGGGTATGCTGCTCCTCCCAGAGTCTTAGGTAGAACCATGGTTTTCCTTGATACTCTCGGTTTTGACCCCTTCCATATGTATTTAGTGAATAGTGCGTTAAGTTTACAGAATAATGACTTGGGAAGGTTTCTGGGGATCACGCGAAATAGATATAAGAGCTTAGGGAGCAGAATCATTTTGGACGCCGCCAGCCTGCCCAGCCATGAAATTTCATGTAGGGACCATTCCTTAATAAGTTTTTGAAAGGAGTTTATGAGTGGGTTAAAGTTGCATTCTATTAGGTGAGTGTCTCTTGCGACTTGGACCCCCAAATATTTAATAGCTCTCTCCTGCCAGGCGTAACGATATGCATCTTTAAGACGAGCTACTGTGGCTAAAGGGATATTTACCGGTAGGGCTTCTGTTTTGTTTGTGTTCAATTTATAGTATGAGACCGCAGAGTAAGCGTCTAAAACTTTATGTACCGCTGGTAGGGATTTCTCCGGTTGCAGGAGGCATAGGAGAACATCATCTGCGAATAAGCAGATCTTGTGGGAGGTGCTCCCAATCTGCGGGCCTAGGATATGGTCATCTGTTCTGATTTTGACTGCTAGGGGCTCCATCGCGAGAACGAAGATTAACGGGGAGAGGGGGCACCCCTGTCTGGTACCATTGGTTATTGGGAAGCTGGAAGAGAGGCTGCCATTCACGAACACCCTCGCAGACGGGTGGGAGTAGAGGGCAAATATTGAGTCTAAGAATCTGCCTCCCAAGCCAAAGCGCTTCAGTACTTCTTTTAAATAGCCCCAATGAAGTCGGTCAAACGCCTTCTCGGCGTCTAGTGACAGCAGCAGTAGGGGGGATTTAGTCCGATCGCACACCTCCAGCACATTGAACACTCTACGGGTGTTGTCCGTGGCCTGTCTCCCCGGCACAAAGCCCACCTGGTCCCCCCCCACCAGGAGCGGGAGGAGGGGGGCCAGTCTGTTTGCTAGCAGTTTGGCGTATAGTTTTAAGTCTGTATTTAACAATGCAATAGGTCTATAATTTTGGACCGAGGTGGGCGGTTTACCGGGCTTAGGGATGGTCACAATCCGGGCCTCTAGCATTTCTTTGGGAAATACTCCCGACCGGGAGGCCTCGTTGAAGACGCTGGTCAATAACGGGCTCAGTTCGTATTTGAAGCATTTATAGAAGTTGGTGGGGTAGCCGTCTGGGCCGGGAGCTTTATCTCTAGGTAACCCATCGATGGCGGTCTCTACCTCTGCTTTGGACCAGGGCGCATTGAGAGCCTGACCCACCTCGGACTCCAGTTCTGGCAAACTAATGCTGTCAAGAAAGGAGGTGATCCCTTCGTTCGTCGGCTGGGGGGTGTGCGAGTCGGAGTTCAAATTGTACAATTTAGCATAATAGTCTGCGAAGGTGTCCGCGACCTGGAAGGGGTCGACTATTCTAGTTCCCTTGGAGTTGATCAGGAGGTCAACCTTATTTTTAGCTCTCCTCCCCCTCAGTTTCCTCGCTAGCAGCCTCCCCGCCTTATTACCAAACAAGTAGAAGTGTTGATTCAGCCTTTCAACATTTTTCTGGACCTCTCTAAAGGAGAGGGCGTTAACTTTATCCCTAGCTCGGGTGAGCTGTATACCTAGGTCCCTGTCTAGGGGGTTGGTTTTATGTGCTGCTTCTAATCTAAGGAGATCTTCGTCTGCTACTCGCCTCTCACTCTCCTCGGCTCTTTTTACTCTAGCTGCAGCTTGTAGTGCGGAGCCACGTACGACAGCTTTCAATGCGCACCAGTGTGTAAAGATACTAGTGTCCTCCGGGTTGTTAACAGCTACATAACTAGCGATTGAGTCTGAAATAGTTTTCCTAGATTCCAAATGGGACAGAGCCGAGCGGCCCAGGCGCCACGGACCCGGGGGAGCCCTGAATGAACCCAGATCCCACACCAACCGTAAGGGGGAGTGATCCGACCAGGAGGCAGGCAAGATCTCGGCCCTGACTACGGAGGCCAAAGACCACCTATCAATCAAGGCTAGGTCTATTCTCGAGTACGATTGGTGGGGATGTGAGAAGAAGGTATAGTCTCTAGTGTTCGGGTTTTTAGCTCGCCAGACGTCGTGGAGCTCGTACTCGTTGATGAGCTGTTTAAATCTCCTAGAAGGCCCCTGATTAGGATTCCCTCTATTGTTGGGGGTGCGGGATCTATCTATTGCTACATCTGGGACTAAGTTAAAGTCTCCCATAATCCACAGCGCACCCTTAGAGTGTTCCTGGATTTTAGAGAACAGTTTTCTACTGAATTTCAGTTGCCCTGTGTTGGGAGCATAGCAAGAGACTATGGTCACCTCTATCCCGTCCAGGAGACCCACCAGGATCAAGAACCTGCCCTCTGGATCGGCATATTGTTTTGAAACGGAGAATGTGCACTTTGCTGATATTAGGATGGCCACTCCAGCTTTTTTGTGAGGGCCGTCAGCGGTGTAGCAGTGCGGATATTTGTTATCGAAGAATCTGGGAGGGGCTTTCTTAACAAAGTGGGTCTCCTGCACGGCTACAATATGAGCCTTTCATTTATGAAAATAGGATAGCGCCAGCTTCCTCTTGTTGGGGGAGTTTAGACCTTTAGCATTTAATGAAATAATATTAATCATTACAGGGTAATTTGGGGTGATATAGTCTGCCTAACGTCAGTAGCAATACGTATAGTCTGTCTGAATATCATGCAATCATCAATATCCCAGAAATCCTGAGCAGTTGGAGACGAGACAGGGGGGACCCGAGAGGGATAAAGACACCGGAGGGGGGGGGGGGGAAGGTATGACAGAAAGAGAAGAAGAAGCTAGAGGGGAGAGGAAAAAGAGAGGAAAGACAACATAAAAGAAAACTAATGGCAACTCCACGGGGAGTTGTAGTGGGAGACCACAACATGATCTTCCCATCAGGAACTTTTGGGGGGTAGTGGTCCTAACCCCCATGAGCACAAATATACATAAATGAATGTCGCCCTGTACATAAATAATGGGCTGTTTACATTCGCACAATTCTTAGCTAAAAGAGAATCTGAATAGCAATAGTAACTAACTTAGGAGACAATATAAGGCTATATGACAAGACTAAAGGATAAACCATAACGTGTCAGTATATTCTATTTCGATAGGCTATTGCTTATGAAATCTAGTAAAGCATTTGCCGTAGAAATTGCTAGAGAATCGATTATAGTGTAAAAGGAAATAAATAACATATCAACTAAATAACATATCAACTAGATTAACCCAGTCCTTCTCGGCTACTAAGATAACTGTATACGTTACTCCACCGAAGACCAGTCCTGCTGAAGTCTTCGGGCTGGAGAGGCCGCAGGAGGGGGTTCCGACAGTTTCCATCTCGCCAGTAGTTTCATGCCCTCTTCAACCGAGGTAATGGCTATTGTGGAGCCCTCTCTTTGGATGAGGAGTCGGGTCGGGAACGCCCAGCGGTATAGGATGTTGGCCTTTCTTAAAGCTGAGGTGACAGGCTGCAGAGAACGTCTCTTTAGTAGAGTGGCTCTGGAGAAGTCACCGAAGAGCTGTAGAGGGCCTAGGATCGCCGCGGAGTCAGCCGAGGGTCTCGCTGCCTTCAGGAGGGCCTCTTTGATGTGGAAGTAGTGGACACGCATCAATACATCACGTGGGGCATCCTCCGGGGCAGATCTGGCCTTGGGAAGTCTATGGACCCTGTCCAACAGGAGATCAGCAGAGGAGGCAGATGGTAACAGTTTCCTGAAAATGTCCAGAACGTGATCATTAAGGCTACTGTTGGATATGTTTTCAGGGATGCCCCTGATTTTGAGGTTGTTCCTCCTAGACCTGTCCTCCATATCCGTAATTTTTTCGCGCAAGGCGCTCACTTCGTCCTCCAGTGAGGAGTGAGAGTCAATTAACTCGTTGTGGGATTGCACCATCTCCTCCATTTTGGTTTCTAGCGCATCCGTACGGTCACCCAGGTCATCAATTGAGCGTTGACAGGATTGCAATGACAGGCGTATTTCGGACGACACCTCGTCCTTCATTTGGGTGAGCAGGATCTTCAGATTGCCCACTGTCAATGCAGCATCGTCTGGGATCTCGGTGCGGTGCGAGGGACCCGGTTGGGCCACAGGGGAGGGGGGCCGATTTTCTGTGGGGGGAGCAGCCTTAGGGGGGCCAGCTGGTGATACGCCAGGCCCCTGCCCACCCCCGGAGCCTCTAGATGAAGGCTTAAAGAAGGGGATCTGGGGCACTGCTTTGGTGACTTTACTTCTTTTGGGAGGCATGATGGGCTTGTGTATGGAAGGAGGGCGGAGGACTCAGATCAATGAGGGCAAGGATGTTTATGGACGTCCAGTATGCTCTCAGCTATGCATATGGTACAGGGCAGCTTAATGGCTTAGCTAGCCAACACTGTGCCTCATGGGGGGCAGACAGTTAGTTCACATGCCAGGCGGCATAGCCAGGGGGCCAGCACAGGCTGTGGTGAAGTGGCTGACGTTAATGCTGATGAGGGGCTTCTGCCAGAGATATCTGTGATTCACTTCTGTGGGTCTTGTTTTATCCAGAAAAGCCCAGGCTGTACAGACCCAGACTGAGTGTATGTGTTGTGGAGGGCCCAGTCCCAGTGCATCAACAACCTCAGTTTGCAGCAGGGTCGTGGATTCTAATGGACCGCAGGGCCGGTGGGTGGTGAATGTGGGTGGTGAATGGCAGGGGGCTCAAAGGGGGGAGCCCAGAGAGACCCAGAGAATGAGGGCAGCAGGGGTCCCAGGATGGAACAGGGACACGAGGTGGCTGGGGAATGGCGGTGTGCGCCCGCCAGGGGGGTGCACAGAAACAGCCCTGCTCCCCCTATACTGCTGACAGGCTATGAAGGGGAGAGGGGACCAAGGTACACACCTGCTCCCCCTTGCTTCCTCCCACCGCCTGCTGTAGGTCCCCGGAGCTCCGTGTGTTGTCTCCAGGGGGATGGCGTCCTGTCGTCTCCCCGCCGGCTCGCGCTCAGGCCGAGGTCGGGTTCGCGGTGCGGCTCGGGCGGGGGGAGATGACACCCCCTGCTTCCGCGCTGTGTTGGGGAGGCTCTCACTCTTCCTCCGACCACCTCCGCTGGGTTCCGCCCGCCGCTCGTCGATCGGGCCGGCAGTTAAATCGAGGTCCCGGCTCGGTGCTGCGGCCTAGGCCGCAACCTGCAAGTGCCTTGAAAAAGGCACTCCGGCTCCGCAGCAGTGGCTCACAGTCACCGGAGCTCGGTGAGAGCAAAGGACTGTCGGTGGGGATGGTTTCAGGGACGGGAGGGTAGGGGAAAGGGCTCGTTTGGGTATATTTTCGCAGGAGCCCCTCGCAGCCACGTCTGAACGGCTTGCTGTCCAGGCCACGCCCCCACTGTCTTATTTTTTTATTTCAATGGGTAGGGCTTATTTTAATTACATGCCCCCCGTCCTCCTTTAATTACATGCCCCCAGTCCTCCTTTAATTACATGCCCCCAGTCCTCCTTTAATATGGTAACATGCCCCCATTCATCCTTTCAATAACACATGGTAGGGTAATGCTCACCAACAATAAAGAATTCTAACTGTGCCACAGCTTCTTCTTGGCTGTGCGCGCCACTGCTCCCCTGGCTCCCTCTCGCTGCTGCAGCCCCGTGATGTGCGCAGTGACATCATGCGCTGCCCGCAGTGCATCCGTGGGACCAGGAACTGTCCAGGAGTAGAAGCCAGAATGGTACCTTACAAGCAACGCGGAGGTGAGGGGGATTAGCAGGGGTGGAAATGGGCTAGAATTTAGTGACCTCACTATGGAAATTTTAATAGGGCTTATTTTCGGGGTAGGGCTTATTTTGGACCAGTGTCCAAAATCAAGGGTAGGGCTTATTATAGGGGAAACACGGTATAAGCGATTAGTAATTAGTAGCCCTATGAATGAACATCAATGGTCTTTTAGGTGATTCAAAAAGTTATCAATGTAGTGGAATACTGAGGTAGAGGTATGAAGCAGTGATAATAGAGGACAATATATTATATATATATATATATATATATATATAGGACTCCAATAACGAGAGGCACACAATCCAATCTTGTAACATCAAGTGTATTCAGGCAGCTTCACATCAAGCGCTTTCGGGGGATGCAACCCCCGTCATCAGGATGACAGCCCCAACAAACAAAAAAGTGTAATCAATCCTCCCCCTCCCCAAACACAAATAAATAGAGACACTAATTACTCACCTGTCCAAGCGCGCGGACCTCAGAGCTGCACGATCTCCAGACGGACGCACAGTCACTCACTTCCTGTGAGCGCGTCATGAACTGCGTCTGGAACGCATCTCTTGCGCTCCAGACTCATACTTCCGCGTTCCAACAGGTTGGAGGCGCGGCATCCTCCGCAAGAACAGGCTGCTTCTTCTGTTACCGCAGCCAGGACAGGGAGCACTAAAACGACAGAACACCAGCATGATTAAGACAGTGAACCCACAGACATAACCCCAGCCAATAATACATTAATGCATATACATACAATGTATGCATAAAACATAAAATATAAAAATACAAAAAAGGGGGAAAAAAACAGGGAAAAGTACAATGCATACTGCCGGCTGCAATCCATAGAGCCCTAACATAACACAGTGAAATCCTCCACTGTGAATGGCCGTAAACTGACTATGTCAATGTACATACAGAAGTAGTAATATTCAATAGAGAATTAAACCATCATTATAGGGTCAGATTAAGTAAGACTATTCCAATTAATCTTATCGTTGAGGCCACCTGGTTTGGTGGTCCCCAACCTCAGAATCCATTGGGTCTCCCTAATAAGCAATTTTTTTGCCCTATCCCCACCCCTAATATTTTGTGGGACCTGGTCCATGATAAAATATTTAAGGGATGAAAGTGGATGCCCCATTTGTTTAAAATGACGTGGGACCGGTTGGTCCACATCTTTTCCTTTCAGACTCAGGTCAATAGATGACCTGTGGGCCGCCATTCTTTCTTTAAACTTGCGTGTAGTTTGCCCTACATACCAGAGGCCGCATGGGCAAATGATGGCATACACTACGTGTGTAGAAGAGCAAGTGAGGACCGATCTAATGTCATATTTCTTGTTACAATGGGGATGTGTAAAATCTTTACATTTGATAATGTACTTGCAAGTTACGCAAGTACCACAGCTGTAACACCCCGGGGGTTTAAAGTAAACATTGGGCGGTACTGTTTCAGAGAAACCCGAGATATCGGCATGGACCAAACGGTCTCTCAGGTTCCTACCCCTGGTGTACGCTAGGAGTGGTCTATGTTCCTTGAGGCCAGGTAGTTCCGTGTCCATCCGAATGATGGGCCATAGTGCTCGAGATGCCCTGCGAACAATAGGACTGGACACAGAAAATTCATGGACCCACGGAATTAATTTTTCCTTCTGTTTCTGTTTGGGACTCCACAGAAGGTCTGGATCCATGTCTAACACCTGTTGTTTTTGTGTCAGAAGCAGATTTTTATCATACCCTCTTACCAAAAACCTATCAACCATCTGATCTAATTCAGTAGAAAGTTTCTCTCTGTCACTAGTCAATCGCGCCACTCTCAACATTTGTGACAGGGGCAGCCCCTTCTTCAGGGAAGGGGGGTGGTGACTTGTGGCCCGTAAGAGTGTGTTTCTATCGGTACTTTTTGAAAATCTGCTGGTACAAATAGTTCCTTCCTTGATCTCTACAGTCACATCAAGGAAATTGGCCTTACACTCACTGTATTCAAAAGTAAATTTGATATAAACACTCCTCGAGTTAATGTCCCGCATCAGGTCCAGGAACCCCTCCTCACCCCCCGTCCAGATGAGGAACACGTCATCTATGTACCGAAGGTACAGCATGACGTGCCCCCAAATGGCTTGGTCCCTGAAAAAGAGGTCCTGTTCCTGTGCGAACATATACACATTTGCGTAAGAGGGGGCAACGGACGAACCCATTGCACACCCTCTACGCTGGATGTAAAACGCTCCATCAAACAAGAAGAAATTACGGCAAAGTGTTAATTCAAGTAATGAAAGAAAGAGATCATGGTCAAAAACACTGGAGTCCAGATATTTTAGCAAGAAGTCCCTCATGGACCTGAGTCCTCCCTCATGGGGTATCGATGTATATAAACTACATACATCTAGGCAACACAATAGTGCACCTTCGGGGATGGTGCCAATTTCTTTCAATTTAAGGAGAAAGGAGTTAGTGTCTTTGAGGAATGTTTTTTCCTGGGGAAGAAATGGTTGCAAAATGCTATCAAGCAATTGTGAAGTAGGTTGGAGCAGGGACCCCCGGGCCGAGATGATAGGACGTCCCGGTGGTTTAACCGGGTCCTTGTGGAGTTTCGGTAACGTGTACAGAACTGGGATCACTGGGTGCTGGACTTTTAAGGTTTGGACCACTTTATCTGGAAGGAGCTTAGCCATTTTTGCTGCATCCAACATCGAAAATAATTCCCTCTGGAAACCTGGAGTTGGGTCTCCGGGGAGACGGTCATACACCTCTACATCAGATAGCTGCCCCATGATCTCTTGTCTGTAATCCTCCACATTCATGATCACCGTGGCTCCACCCTTATCTGCAGGGCGAATAATTATTGATCGATCCCTCTCCAAATTTTGCAAAGCATTAATTTCTTCCCGGGTCAGGTTGGGTTTAATTCTATACGGGGTAGCAAGGAACCGATTCATGGAGTCGTCCATAAGCTTAGTGAAGGTTTTAATCGAGCTATTTAGTGATGGTGGATCAAAGTTCGATCTCGATGTCTTCGACAAGAATCCATCAAAGATCGAACTCCGCTGGACATTTTGCTGATTTTGGAAGAACTCCTTCCTCCTTAGTTGTCTGGAGAATTTGTGTAAATTTAGCTTCCAATCATACTCACTGTGGGCATTAGTAGGGACAAAACTAAGGCCACGATTAAGTACCTGTAATTCCACCGTCGATAAAGTCCGATCCGATAAATTGAAGATCAGACCTTCAGCTTGGTGGCTGCTATTGACGCCGCTTTTCTTATCTCTCTGACCCTGGCGCCCCCGACGGGTGGCCGTGCGCTTGCGGAACCTCTGGGGTCCCCCTCTCTTGTCCCCAAAGGGAGCGCTGTGGCAGTTTGTGCCTCCTCGGGGTCTGAAACTAAAAAATCACTGTCACTGCTTGACCTGTAACGGTCAGCCTGAGGATTCCTTTTCTGCCAGGGTCTGTGTCGGCGTTGTGGCTTAGGATTATCAAATCCCTGTCGATCTCCCCCACAGAGCCAAGGATACACCCTATTCTCCTCATAGTCCTGGTCCACAGCGAATTTCTTACTCCGCTTAAATTTCAATAGCTCTTTTTTGTATGTTTCACATTGACCTTCCAGCTTAGAGATCCAATTAACATTTGACTCCGACTCCAATAAATCCTTATATTCCACAAGCAGGCTTGAGATCTTCTGCCTGGTACTGTTCAGTTCCCTGTTCGCCTCCTCAATCACTAGCACCATTAGGTCGGTCGCACATTTATTCAATATCGCGACCCACCTTCGCACGAACTCTGGATTAAATCGACCAATGGTGGGAACATTCCTCACACGAAACCCACGAGGGATTTTGTGTTCCTTGTAGTAATTCGCTAATGATGTACTATGCAACAAAAAGTCAGTTTCACGGCGTCTCATTTTTAACAGTCTGTGGTAAACATCCTCAATGTTGTCAACCTCAGTTAAAATTTCTGGCGGTTCTTGGGCCAGGATGGAATCAATCTGCGCTTGTGTGTAACTAAACATTTCTCCCAACGGGGTAGCAGCAGTTCCCATAAAAGATGTACCATCAGACTGGCTAGCAGACAGCGGCTCCATGGTTGCCCCAGGCAACAGGCAAATGTGTAACACAAAAAACGCCAACAAAAGTATTTACACTGGAATGGTGGTTAAAGTAGCTTCACAGTCTCACCATACTTGGTTCACTTTGGGGAAACGGAATAACGATTACTTCATATAATCCAAATATACCACGGGTGCCTTGCAACTGGTGACCCTTTCAGGACAACGTACTGTAGCATTCCTTTTATGCCGGCACTCCAATTATTTGCACAACTTGATCGGTGCACTCCACAACGTATATGCAGGACTCCAATAACGAGAGGCACACAATCCAATCTTGTAACATCAAGTGTATTCAGGCAGCTTCACATCAAGCGCTTTCGGGGGATGCAACCCCCGTCATCAGGATGACAGCCCCAACAAACAAAAAAGTGTAATCAATCCTCCCCCTCCCCAAACACAAATAAATAGAGACACTAATTACTCACCTGTCCAAGCGCGCGGACCTCAGAGCTGCACGATCTCCAGACGGACGCACAGTCACTCACTTCCTGTGAGCGCGTCATGAACTGCGTCTGGAACGCATCTCTTGCGCTCCAGACTCATACTTCCGCGTTCCAACAGGTTGGAGGCGCGGCATCCTCCGCAAGAACAGGCTGCTTCTTCTGTTACCGCAGCCAGGACAGGGAGCACTAAAACGACAGAACACCAGCATGATTAAGACAGTGAACCCACAGACATAACCCCAGCCAATAATACATTAATGCATATACATACAATGTATGCATAAAACATAAAATATAAAAATACAAAAAAGGGGGAAAAAAACAGGGAAAAGTACAATGCATACTGCCGGCTGCAATCCATAGAGCCCTAACATAACACAGTGAAATCCTCCACTGTGAATGGCCGTAAACTGACTATGTCAATGTACATACAGAAGTAGTAATATTCAATAGAGAATTAAACCATCATTATAGGGTCAGATTAAGTAAGACTATTCCAATTAATCTTATCGTTGAGGCCACCTGGTTTGGTGGTCCCCAACCTCAGAATCCATTGGGTCTCCCTAATAAGCAATTTTTTTGCCCTATCCCCACCCCTAATATTTTGTGATGGTTTAATTCTCTATTGAATATTACTACTTCTGTATGTACATTGACATAGTCAGTTTACGGCCATTCACAGTGGAGGATTTCACTGTGTTATGTTAGGGCTCTATGGATTGCAGCCGGCAGTATGCATTGTACTTTTCCCTGTTTTTTTCCCCCTTTTTTGTATTTTTATATTTTATGTTTTATGCATACATTGTATGTATATGCATTAATGTATTATTGGCTGGGGTTATGTCTGTGGGTTCACTGTCTTAATCATGCTGGTGTTCTGTCGTTTTAGTGCTCCCTGTCCTGGCTGCGGTAACAGAAGAAGCAGCCTGTTCTTGCGGAGGATGCCGCGCCTCCAACCTGTTGGAACGCGGAAGTATGAGTCTGGAGCGCAAGAGATGCGTTCCAGACGCAGTTCATGACGCGCTCACAGGAAGTGAGTGACTGTGCGTCCGTCTGGAGATCGTGCAGCTCTGAGGTCCGCGCGCTTGGACAGGTGAGTAATTAGTGTCTCTATTTATTTGTGTTTGGGGAGGGGGAGGATTGATTACACTTTTTTGTTTGTTGGGGCTGTCATCCTGATGACGGGGGTTGCATCCCCCGAAAGCGCTTGATGTGAAGCTGCCTGAATACACTTGATGTTACAAGATTGGATTGTGTGCCTCTCGTTATTGGAGTCCTGCATATACGTTGTGGAGTGCACCGATCAAGTTGTGCAAATAATTGGAGTGCCGGCATAAAAGGAATGCTACAGTACGTTGTCCTGAAAGGGTCACCAGTTGCAAGGCACCCGTGGTATATTTGGATTATATGAAGTAATCGTTATTCCGTTTCCCCAAAGTGAACCAAGTATGGTGAGACTGTGAAGCTACTTTAACCACCATTCCAGTGTAAATACTTTTGTTGGCGTTTTTTGTGTTACACATTTGCCTGTTGCCTGGGGCAACCATGGAGCCGCTGTCTGCTAGCCAGTCTGATGGTACATCTTTTATGGGAACTGCTGCTACCCCGTTGGGAGAAATGTTTAGTTACACACAAGCGCAGATTGATTCCATCCTGGCCCAAGAACCGCCAGAAATTTTAACTGAGGTTGACAACATTGAGGATGTTTACCACAGACTGTTAAAAATGAGACGCCGTGAAACTGACTTTTTGTTGCATAGTACATCATTAGCGAATTACTACAAGGAACACAAAATCCCTCGTGGGTTTCGTGTGAGGAATGTTCCCACCATTGGTCGATTTAATCCAGAGTTCGTGCGAAGGTGGGTCGCGATATTGAATAAATGTGCGACCGACCTAATGGTGCTAGTGATTGAGGAGGCGAACAGGGAACTGAACAGTACCAGGCAGAAGATCTCAAGCCTGCTTGTGGAATATAAGGATTTATTGGAGTCGGAGTCAAATGTTAATTGGATCTCTAAGCTGGAAGGTCAATGTGAAACATACAAAAAAGAGCTATTGAAATTTAAGCGGAGTAAGAAATTCGCTGTGGACCAGGACTATGAGGAGAATAGGGTGTATCCTTGGCTCTGTGGGGGAGATCGACAGGGATTTGATAATCCTAAGCCACAACGCCGACGCAGACCCTGGCAGAAAAGGAATCCTCAGGCTGACCGTTACAGGTCAAGCAGTGACAGTGATTTTTTAGTTTCAGACCCCGAGGAGGCACAAACTGCCACAGCGCTCCCTTTGGGGACAAGAGAGGGGGACCCCAGAGGTTCCGCAAGCGCACGGCCACCCGTCGGGGGCGCCAGGGTCAGAGAGATAAGAAAAGCGGCGTCAATAGCAGCCACCAAGCTGAAGGTCTGATCTTCAATTTATCGGATCGGACTTTATCGACGGTGGAATTACAGGTACTTAATCGTGGCCTTAGTTTTGTCCCTACTAATGCCCACAGTGAGTATGATTGGAAGCTAAATTTACACAAATTCTCCAGACAACTAAGGAGGAAGGAGTTCTTCCAAAATCAGCAAAATGTCCAGCGGAGTTCGATCTTTGATGGATTCTTGTCGAAGACATCGAGATCGAACTTTGATCCACCATCACTAAATAGCTCGATTAAAACCTTCACTAAGCTTATGGACGACTCCATGAATCGGTTCCTTGCTACCCCGTATAGAATTAAACCCAACCTGACCCGGGAAGAAATTAATGCTTTGCAAAATTTGGAGAGGGATCGATCAATAATTATTCGCCCTGCAGATAAGGGTGGAGCCACGGTGATCATGAATGTGGAGGATTACAGACAAGAGATCATGGGGCAGCTATCTGATGTAGAGGTGTATGACCGTCTCCCCGGAGACCCAACTCCAGGTTTCCAGAGGGAATTATTTTCGATGTTGGATGCAGCAAAAATGGCTAAGCTCCTTCCAGATAAAGTGGTCCAAACCTTAAAAGTCCAGCACCCAGTGATCCCAGTTCTGTACACGTTACCGAAACTCCACAAGGACCCGGTTAAACCACCGGGACGTCCTATCATCTCGGCCCGGGGGTCCCTGCTCCAACCTACTTCACAATTGCTTGATAGCATTTTGCAACCATTTCTTCCCCAGGAAAAAACATTCCTCAAAGACACTAACTCCTTTCTCCTTAAATTGAAAGAAATTGGCACCATCCCCGAAGGTGCACTATTGTGTTGCCTAGATGTATGTAGTTTATATACATCGATACCCCATGAGGGAGGACTCAGGTCCATGAGGGACTTCTTGCTAAAATATCTGGACTCCAGTGTTTTTGACCATGATCTCTTTCTTTCATTACTTGAATTAACACTTTGCCGTAATTTCTTCTTGTTTGATGGAGCGTTTTACATCCAGCGTAGAGGGTGTGCAATGGGTTCGTCCGTTGCCCCCTCTTACGCAAATGTGTATATGTTCGCACAGGAACAGGACCTCTTTTTCAGGGACCAAGCCATTTGGGGGCACGTCATGCTGTACCTTCGGTACATAGATGACGTGTTCCTCATCTGGACGGGGGGTGAGGAGGGGTTCCTGGACCTGATGCGGGACATTAACTCGAGGAGTGTTTATATCAAATTTACTTTTGAATACAGTGAGTGTAAGGCCAATTTCCTTGATGTGACTGTAGAGATCAAGGAAGGAACTATTTGTACCAGCAGATTTTCAAAAAGTACCGATAGAAACACACTCTTACGGGCCACAAGTCACCACCCCCCTTCCCTGAAGAAGGGGCTGCCCCTGTCACAAATGTTGAGAGTGGCGCGATTGACTAGTGACAGAGAGAAACTTTCTACTGAATTAGATCAGATGGTTGATAGGTTTTTGGTAAGAGGGTATGATAAAAATCTGCTTCTGACACAAAAACAACAGGTGTTAGACATGGATCCAGACCTTCTGTGGAGTCCCAAACAGAAACAGAAGGAAAAATTAATTCCGTGGGTCCATGAATTTTCTGTGTCCAGTCCTATTGTTCGCAGGGCATCTCGAGCACTATGGCCCATCATTCGGATGGACACGGAACTACCTGGCCTCAAGGAACATAGACCACTCCTAGCGTACACCAGGGGTAGGAACCTGAGAGACCGTTTGGTCCATGCCGATATCTCGGGTTTCTCTGAAACAGTACCGCCCAATGTTTACTTTAAACCCCCGGGGTGTTACAGCTGTGGTACTTGCGTAACTTGCAAGTACATTATCAAATGTAAAGATTTTACACATCCCCATTGTAACAAGAAATATGACATTAGATCGGTCCTCACTTGCTCTTCTACACACGTAGTGTATGCCATCATTTGCCCATGCGGCCTCTGGTATGTAGGGCAAACTACACGCAAGTTTAAAGAAAGAATGGCGGCCCACAGGTCATCTATTGACCTGAGTCTGAAAGGAAAAGATGTGGACCAACCGGTCCCACGTCATTTTAAACAAATGGGGCATCCACTTTCATCCCTTAAATATTTTATCATGGACCAGGTCCCACATAATATTAGGGGTGGGGATAGGGCAAAAAAATTGCTTATTAGGGAGACCCAATGGATTCTGAGGTTGGGGACCACCAAACCAGGTGGCCTCAACGATAAGATTAATTGGAATAGTCTTACTTAATCTGACCCTATAATGATGGTTTAATTCTCTATTGAATATTACTACTTCTGTATGTACATTGACATAGTCAGTTTACGGCCATTCACAGTGGAGGATTTCACTGTGTTATGTTAGGGCTCTATGGATTGCAGCCGGCAGTATGCATTGTACTTTTCCCTGTTTTTTTCCCCCTTTTTTGTATTTTTATATTTTATGTTTTATGCATACATTGTATGTATATGCATTAATGTATTATTGGCTGGGGTTATGTCTGTGGGTTCACTGTCTTAATCATGCTGGTGTTCTGTCGTTTTAGTGCTCCCTGTCCTGGCTGCGGTAACAGAAGAAGCAGCCTGTTCTTGCGGAGGATGCCGCGCCTCCAACCTGTTGGAACGCGGAAGTATGAGTCTGGAGCGCAAGAGATGCGTTCCAGACGCAGTTCATGACGCGCTCACAGGAAGTGAGTGACTGTGCGTCCGTCTGGAGATCGTGCAGCTCTGAGGTCCGCGCGCTTGGACAGGTGAGTAATTAGTGTCTCTATTTATTTGTGTTTGGGGAGGGGGAGGATTGATTACACTTTTTTGTTTGTTGGGGCTGTCATCCTGATGACGGGGGTTGCATCCCCCGAAAGCGCTTGATGTGAAGCTGCCTGAATACACTTGATGTTACAAGATTGGATTGTGTGCCTCTCGTTATTGGAGTCCTGCATATACGTTGTGGAGTGCACCGATCAAGTTGTGCAAATAATTGGAGTGCCGGCATAAAAGGAATGCTATATATATATATATATATATAGATAGATAGATATAGATAGATATATAAATATAGCCTCAGTGGTGCCCATGTTGTGACATTTTGTTAGTGCAAGTACTATAAATCTTCTCACTGTTAATATGGGGCCTTTTTCATAACTTATTTTTTACTGTAGGTCAGGCATGTCCAAACTGTGGCCCTCCAGCTGTTGTGAAACTACACATCCCAGCATGCCATGCAATAGTATTAGCATTCCCTAATAGCAAAACTGAGGCAAGGCATGATGGGACCTGTAGTTTAACAACAGCTGGACATGCCTGCTGTAGGTCATGTTCCAAGTATCATCACAGGTGAAGCGTGCTATATTACTAACCCTGATGCCATTTTGGCTGATAAAAATGGATGGATTCAGCCATTAATGGTCATTATTGAGGTATCCAATTAGTGTCCACTTTTATCGGACGAAAATGTTTCTGCGGTCGGGTGAAAACACACGTGTTACTGTGGTTTCCGCAGCTGCTTACCGGGGATAATGCTTTGCATGCCTCACATAATTCCCGATAACAGCGGGTATCGGGGCTAAGGGACACCTGCATTGGGGCTAATAGGATAGCCCCTGAAGTTGTGGAGCATCATAAAATGTGTTGAACCGTGAATTAGATTACTACTGTCAATTGTAAAAATAGTTAACCTAGGGAATCCAACTCTAAAATAATAAAGTATAATCAATGCAATGTCTGTTATCCAGCGAATAATTTATATAAACAATGATTCTACTTTTTAATGGTATACCAAAATGTAATTTATTAAACATATCGTATATTTCTTATGGCTATTATAAGAGTTCATTTTCAATTACACATTCATTTATGTCCTTAAAAGACAAAATATAACCCAGCTACATGCACATTACAGCAATCATTAATCATTAGCTTTTTTAAAAGAAAATCCTCATCTGAGTTTCCATGTGGTCAGAAAATGACATTTAATTTTCATGTCCAATTTTGATGCACACACACTGGCAGGGCTTAGCAGATGGTGTAAGCAGGTGTTCCACCAGATGCGAAGACCATTTATCCCAAAGTGCACCTTTAAGTGCACCTCCCCGCGCCATTCACTAACTCACTAATTGATTAAAGTACACAGAAAATAATATTGTTCTTCTTAACCCTTACATACTTTGAAGGTGTGTTCACACATAGCTTTCTTATTTCCATTCCACTAGGAGTGACTTTTGCAGATCAATAACATAATTTTAAGTTATTAGTGGGGCATTTTGAATTTGGATTTTCACTCTATGAAAAAAATTGGAAATATTTTTCACAGTGTGAGTAACCCTGAGCTGTGAAATAAAAGTGCACTATGGAATGGAAGGGTAATTCCATATATTAATGAGTAAATTACACCACGGAAGGAAAACAAAATCAGCAAGGTTAGGAAATAGAACTTCTTTTTAAAAATAAACAAATCGGCTAATGTTTGTTTGTTAGATCATTTTGTGGGCTTCAACCATTTTTTGTATGAATGTTTTAATGAAAAAATGAAATCATACTTATTAAATGAATAATATGAAACATTGCTATGTATAAGAAAAAAATGATCAACCATGTTTTAATGGTTTCTAACATTAAAATTCCAAAGTTATTAGGCTTTGATATGATTTATTGTACATCTTTCAATTAAACTTGTTTATCATTTGTATTACATCTGAATATGCCCATCTGAATATATGTAGATAAATGAAACATATTAAAACACTCAGCAATAGATGAAATTGAAAATAAGAATGACAAATTAATGTTAAGCATTATTCCTACTAGTCCTACTTATAATTAAATAGATCCAAATAGTAATACAAAATAGAGAATGAAAAGCACTTTTTATCACACACACACACACACAGAGTTAAGTCTTACCACTGAGCATGAGACTGGCATTAAACATTTTGGATGAAAGCACTATTTTTGGGGGGTATAATAGGTTTGTTTTTTGATGTCATGGTACCTCCCTGCAATCACAGCATAATTAAAACAGTGTTTAGAGTGTTTAAAAAAAAGTTACAATTTTGTTTAAACCAACCAACCAACCCTGGAAATCAGTGACTAATGTTTAGCTGTGTTCACTACTGTAAATAGGAAATACTCTGTGCTCATTACAATAGTGTCCAGTAATAACTGCATATGTAGGTGTATACTTTATGGTACAATTTCAAGATAGACCTCAGAAGCTGGTGGTTATATTCCTGATTAGATGGAAATATTTTTCCCACAAAATACAATCCCTATTTATATTTATATATTATATATTGTATTATCTATTATATATTGTTCCATCATGCCTATGTCTAACATATACAATCCCATACCACTATATCAAATCTCATCATGTCACTGTATAACATCATTGTAAAACATCATAATGCTAGAACTGTAACTAAGGGTATGTGACTGGTGCTAGGGTGTATGATCAAGGGGCAGCACCATTGCTGCCCAGATGACACCTATTTCAATCTTGTAGAGTACCTGGAAGGGCATGGAGCTACCTTCAAAAGCAGATGGCACTACCTTAGAATGTGCCCAGCATCCTGCTCCCAGCATTTACTAATCTGCTGTCGTAAGGCCATATATGCGAGCCAGGATGCAAAAATTGATGCCATGGTTCTGCTAGCACCACATATCCTTACATTACCAATGAAATTGTCCTTTATACCATCATACAGTCTCATGATACCACCAAATGGCCTTAATCAGCATTACATAATCAAAATAAAACCAAATAGCATCTCAATACCAGGGATCCCAATTTATAATAAAAGGCTAACACTGCTCATCCCCTCTATGGTAGGAAATAAATAGTGCCCGATAGAACATTCAAGTGTTGCTCTGTTTGGGCGCACACGGCCTCCTGTTCTGACATTACACTTATATTGTTCGTCATTTTGATGGGCTGGTAACGTGTCACTTTATAATTTCATACGCAATTTACATTTTGGGATTAAACACACTGAAAAGTATCAGTTTATAGAAGTGGCCCCTTTAGTAGCCATTAGTTAGCTCGTAGACTATGCCACCATATGTCTACTTGGTATTTGCTTGCAATGTACTTGGTGTGTGCTTGCAATGTTCCTGCTGCACCAAATCCCTGCCCTTTGCAACCTATCACAGCACCAAAGTTTACTCTTCAAGTGCCAAATTGAAGAACAGACTAGCAATGTGTTGGGAATGACTCAGAGTATAACTTTATGGTGCTCCCTATATTGTGTATTAAATTCTTGACAGGTCTGTCATTGTAACATAGAAACTACGTAGAGACAATTGCCCATATAATATGTATACATGCAATGCAAATCCAAAAATATTTGCATCAACATCCTCTTCCAATTATAGCAAGAGCAAATATCGGCCTGACCCAGAGATGTAAGAAAAGCCGATGTTTCGCATAAATCTCTGATGGTTACTGAAGGAGGTTGAGAGGTGATATGATTAGTATGTTCAAATACAAAATCGGGAATCATAAGGAACTGGGAGATGATTTGTTCAGTAACAGCGCTGTACTTAGGGCACTTGGGCATGTAATTAGGCTCGAGGAAAAGAAATTCCGTACTCAATTAAGAAGAGGATTCCTCACCATTAGAGTAGTAAAACTCATTGCCAGTGGGGGCAGTTACAGCCTCTACTGTTAATGAATTTAAATAAAAACTGGATAAATTCTTGGCCACTAAAGGAATCATATAAAGGACTTACTCAAGTCAGTAGTTACAAGACAAATAGCTTGAACTTGATGGACTAATGTCTTTTTTTTCAACCTTAATTACTATGTTACTATATTACCAGGTGACCGATTATCTGATGCTCAATCTTAAAATTCAGCATCGGATCACTGCAGTCAATAGTAATCAGGCCTTCCTATATTGACCCTCTGAATCAGGACTTTACTTTACTTGTATTCTGGTACAATTATATGATCCACAAATTAACACTTCATTTTAGCTTCAAGTGGTTTACTTCCCCTGCTGCAAACCACTTAGGGTCTAAAGAAGAAATGGCTAGATCTGGATTTATAAATGTTAGGGAGGTAACTATGCTTTTTCTCTGGTATTTGACAATCAAATCTAATTGGATTAAATCTAAAAACTTGTTATGTAGCATTTGTGGTATGGTGAGTTTAAGTATTTATTTAATAAAATTTGTATCAATATATTTTAACCAATGACACTCAACTTCTCTGTTGTCCCCACTATTAGCTTACAGATGGAGCCGCCGTCATTCAGCTCGCCAACAAAGCATTTTTGGCGCCTGGTGCACCGGTGCACGTGGATGAATGGGGTGCATGTCACATTCGCCGGCGAGGCTTGGCGAATGGCATGCTGAGAGCAGGCTGGATGACAGCGGCTCCATCTGTAAGTGCATTTTTACTACAGATTTGCATCGAACACTTTTAGAGTTTTGGATCTGGATCTCCTTTTGTGCTTTGGATCTGGATTGGTTTTAAAAAAAACTATACTTTCTGGTTTTGGATTTTTTTTTTTATGTTAAAAACAACTAAAATCACATAATTTTTTTTTGTTTTTTTTTCCCTACAGTATTATTAACCTCAACATTAATTTCCACTAATTTCCAGTCTATTTTGAATACCTCACATTATTATTTATAGGCCAAAAGGTTGCACCGAGGTTGCTGGATGACTAAGCTAAGCGACACAAGTGGGCGGCACAAACACGTGGCACATCCAGGAGTGGCACTGCAGTGGCAGACAGGATTAGCTTTATAAATTATGTAAAAAACATAATCCAAAGAAAAGAGGTGCAAGATGGAATTTCCTAGGTCCTCTTGCCCAATATATATATATATATATATATATATATCTATATATACACATACAGATAGATAGATAGATAGATAGATAGATAGATAGATAGATAGATAATGTATTTACATAGGAGAGCTAATGAAGTTTATGTAGGTGGTCGTGAAATTTGATATGCTTGTCTAAAGAGGATAATTTTCAGGAAACACTTGGGAGACTGGAGGACACCCTAATTGGACATGGGAGGAGTACGGAGTGGGTGGAGTCTAAAAAAAGGTCATGTAACCGTGTATGGATGAGAGCTAGTTATATTTTCCTAGTATATTCTTATAGTACAGATGGAGTCCGACTCATTCAGCTGGGGGCTGGTGATAGAATCGCCAGCCTCAGCCATCCACCAGAAGGGGGGCACGCGCAGGAGATGCCGCTTCCCCGCACCAATCACCCCCCCTCCCCTAACCCAGCCCATCTCCCTGAAGTGGAGACGGGCAGGGTTTCCACTCCCCGCCGCCAAGTGACTGCGACACGTGTGCATGTGACACTCACAATTCCCGGCGATGAATGAGAGGCGCTCATCTGTATGCTAGCGTTTTATAATTCTATCACCAAACAATTATATGTATATGTTTAAAGATGACTTTGCTCATATTCTGCACATAACAGAAAAATTGCAAAATGTATAAATATAAACATTCTTGAGTTGTTTTGATCATATGTAAGATGGTTTGCCACTGTACAGTTTCGATGATATGCATGTGGACACTCATGCCCCTTTCAGACCGCACTTTTAAAACGGTAAATTGCCGTTTTTTTACCGTTTTAAAACGGTAATGTGTGCGGTCTGAAAGGTCCAGTCCCACTTAACCGGTTAGAAAATGCCGTTTTTTCTAACCGGTTAAAATGCAGGGTCCTACCCGTTTCTGAACCGGTATTTTAGCCAAAAAATCGGCTCAGAAACGGTATTTAGGACCCAGCCAATGAGCTGGGTCCTAAATTCAGCCCAGTGAATACTTAATGAGCTCATTAATGAGCTCATTAAGTATTCACAGCACTGGAGCCCCCCGCGCGCGTGTCTACACCCCCCGCGCGCGTGTCGACGCCCCCCCGCGCGTGTCGACGGCCCCCCCGCGTGTCGACCCCCCCGCGCGTGTCGACGGCCCCCCCGTGTCGACTTACCCCGTGCCGGTATCTCCGTTGTGGTTCCCGGCACTGCAGCTCAGTATGCTCGGAAAGCACTTATGAAAAAAGTGTCTTTCAGAAAATGGCTGCCCCCATACGGAAGACAGTTTTTTTAAACTGGGTTTCCTATGGGGCAGCCATTTTCTGGAAGACACTTTTTTCATAAGTGCTTTCCGAGCATACTGAGCTGCAGTCCACAACGGAGGTACCGGCACGGGGTAAGTCGACACGGGGGGGGGGCGCCGACACGCGGGGGGGGTGGGGGGGCGTCGACACGCGCGGGGGGCGTCGACACGCGCGGGGGGGCGTCGACATGCGCGGGGGGGCGTCGACATGCGCTCGGTCGACACGCGAGGGGGGGGGGAAGCTGCATGGAGGGGAGTGCTGAAGGCTGCACTGGCTTTGACCCTGTATTTGGAAAGTTTCCAAAAACGGGTCTGCCAGTGTCAAAAAATCGGCACTTAAACGGTAATATACCGTTTAAGTGCTGCGGTCTGAAAGGGGTTTTATCTGGCAGACCCGTTTTTGGAAACGTTTCCAAATACAGGGTCAAAGCCAGTTATGCGGTCTGACCTGGCCGTGCTGCCCAAACAGGGCTAGAATGCTTTCTGTATCATCTACCATTCTCACTATTTTAATACTTTGTTGTTTAAAATGATTAAGTTTCAAGTAATTAACCCTCTTATGTAATTTATGTCAATAATTCAACATATTATGAAAATGAGGAATAAAGTTCCGAACACTATCAAACATCCGCTAATTACAAGGCTGACATGAAGCAGAACATAATTGGGAGAGAACAGAATCAACACATTTATTGTTTAAACAATTATTGTTAGAACATCTCAGAACTTCAATAACTAATGGCATTGAAAATTGCATCTCCGTAATCATTTCCAAATTCAACTCAGATGATTAAATGTATGGTGAAGCAAAATTAATCCACGGCAGCAGAAAATTGTATCAGCTATTATATTAATAATGTAGATTGTCCGACTCCCAAGATATTTAATAGGGAAAAGCATGCTGTATTCCACATCAGTATCTGTACAATGCATGTAGGAGAGTAGCTGGAGAAATGCATGTGTATATTGGCAAAAATAACACCAGGCATATGACACATACTCGTTTTTAATGCAGCAGTGATGCACCAATATGGAACACACTAGGCTCCTCCTGCATGCATATATGATCTGGAACTGCATCCTACAATGTGGTTCCAGATCATTTATAACTCCATTAGCTGACTGTTTAAATCACTGGGTGATGCAAGCTGGCCCCCTACGAAGAGGACATGAAATCTCCATCTGAAGAGATCCTGACTCGGACCTCCCCACAGCAGTGGCAACATGCCTCCATTTTGGAAAAATGGAGGCCAACACCACCCCCAAACACCAGCAGACTGTCAATCAACTGACAACTGACATCTCCATCTGCTTCGACATACGTTCAAGTACAGGTCCTGCACATATGCAAAGTACAGGCCATCTGTACTTTGAGACATGGTCAGCACTTAGAATGGGATCTGATTTAGCCCATCTGTCAATATAGCAGCTAGTATCATACTGTAGGTAGCGCACAGCTAGCATATATATATATATATAATTATTCAAACAAAAGACAATGGGGGAAATTTACTAAGATGAGAGATCTATTATCTTCTAGAGCAGTGGTTCCCAACCCTGGTCCTCAAGTACCCCAACAGTGCACATTTTCCAGGTCTCCACACAGAGTCACAGGTGACATAATTAGCTCCACCTGTGGATCTTTTAAAATGTACCTGAATAGTCTGTGCACCTGTTGGGTGATCTGGAAAACGTGCACTGTTGGGGGTACTTGAGGACCAGGGTTGGGAACCACTGTTCTAGAGGGTGCTAAATAAATAAGAAGTAGATTCTGATTAGTTGCCCATAGCAACATCTCATTTGAAATAGAACTACCATCTTAGTAACTTTCCCCCAATGGGGAACCCTTCAAGGATTACTTTTTCTAATAAGTTTTCCTTTCACTGGTATTATTAACTGTAAACAGGGCCGTAACTAGGGGGGGGGCTAGGGGGTCACGCGCACGGGGCGCTGGAGGTGGGGGGCGCTGTAAGGTCCAGGAGACAGCCTGCGGGGTAGCGGGGTTCCGGGGACTGATGTAGCCCGTGTCCCGCTGCTGGGCTGACGTACGGTATTGTAGCAGGAGGTCAAATAATGACCTCCTGCCGCCAAGCGATGAAGCGCTTCCAGACGGCGGAGCGGCAGGAGGTCACTATCTGTGACCTCCTGCCGCCAAGCGATGAAGCGCTTCCCGACGGCGGAGCGGCAGGAGGTCACTATCTGTGACCTCCTGCCGCAGAGTGAGGAACAGTGCACAGCAGCACTTGCCTTCCTACTATCGCCAGCGCTAGAAATCGCGCTTTATTCCTCCCTCCTTCCCTCATGACATGCCGTCAACGCCGCTGCTCCTCCAAATCATCTCCCTGCATCTGGTAATCAATGTTTAATTTTAAAACTGTGTCTGACTCCAGCCTGCATAGTACCTACTGAAGTATAATGGGCATCATGTGTGTGGCATATGTTTAATGACTCATTAAAGTTTAACGAGTCATTAAACATATGCCACACACATGATGCCCATTATACATATGCCCCACACCTTGATGCTCATTAATAAGGAGCATCAAGGTGTGGGGCATATGTATAATGGGCATCATGTGTGTGACATATGTTTAATGGAGCATCACGCTGTGGGGCATATGTATAATGGGCATCATGTGTGTGACATATGTTTAATGGAGCATCACGCTGTGGGGCATATGTATAATGGGCATCATGTGTGTGGCATAAGTTTAATGGAGCATCACGGTGTGTGTCATATGTATAATGGGCATCACAGTGTGCGTCATATGTATAATGGGCATCACGTTGTGGGGCATATGTATAATGGACATCATGTGTGTGGCATATGTATAAAGAGCATCCAGGTGTGGAGCATATGTATAATGGAGCATCACGGTGCGGATCATATTTATAATGGGCATCAGAGTGTGCGGCATAGGTATAATGGGCATCATGGACTGCACTTTTGGGGTCATGTGTATCTGGCACTGCACTATTGGGGGCATATGTGTATCACACCTCCATTTTCCATGGCCGCACCCCATGTGGCTACAGCTCTTAGAGAGCTGACAATGCCCTCATAGCGGAAAAAATGGGAGATGTAGCCTCGCAGGAGTACCACGGTAGTAGGTGAACCCTCTAATTGATGTCTCCTCTCCGCTGCCTCGTGTTGGGAGGTATGTTTGTGACATATTGGACATTGCAGTGTGGCATATTGTGTATCATTCAGGGACAGTGTTCTATCCAGTGGCAGCAGCAATTAACCATTGCTTATAATGTGTACTGGGGGGCATAACGGTGTGTGCTATAATGTGTACTGGGCATTACGGTTTGTGGTGTAATGTGCTCAGGGCATTACGGTGTGTGCTGGAATGTGTACTGGGCATAACGGTGTGTGCTGTAATGTGTACTGGGCATTACGGTGTGTGCTATAATGTGAATTGATACTACTATGTGACCACACCACTTCTCCTCCTCCCCCCCCCCCAAAAAAAAAAATGCCCTAAATTTTTAAACTGTCCCTATTTGTAATGATATATGATATATTGACTTGTTTCTTGGTTTAATATCACCCTTCTGCTGTCTGTAAGTATATATATATATATATATATATATATATATATATAAATTAGGGGGGGTGGGCACTAAATGAATGTCTTGCCCCGGGCACCAGAAACCCTAGTTTCGGCCCTGCTGTAAATATAAAGAAATCTGGAATATTACTACAGTATCTAATTCATCACCATCATTCTTCCATTATGTAGTGGAGCCAACATATGTCAGTGCTAATTTATATAAGTTTAGAAATACCCACATCCTAGGTCTTCGATCTGTCCCCTGAGTAAAGAAAGATCTAATATGTAGTTTTACATTTATACGACTCCTTGAAAAATGTGCAGGGTATAATCAGTTTAATGCAGACCAGGCTAAGGACACCTCTGGCTATACAGCTGACGACACTAATCTGATCACTTTCAAACCTTTGTGCCTCCTGATTTCATTAAACCTTAGAGCAAACTAAATTTGGTGCTTCTGGCATACAAATAAATGTAATGTTTTATTTCCATATATAGATGTAGACTGCTACCACTTAACTCTATACAATTATTCCACAAATCCAGTTCTAAGAGCACGTTCCCATATTTCCTTGCCCCACCATAGCAGTGGAGTAGGCGGCCACTGCTATGGTCCGGCAAGTAGGTGGCCAGGGGGCATTCACATGCAAATGCCCAGTGTTTCCTGGGCGTACCCAAAAACACGCTGGGGGCGCCCAGGAAAATGCTGGGCGTCCCCATGTGAACAGGGGTGGCCACCTGCCATCTGGTGACGTCAGCCGCCTATCTTGTTCACGGAGCAAGACACCGCTAATCTAGGTCACCACAGACTGATTTAGATTAGCGAGCACTACAGAAATCATTCGATGGTCAGCAACCATTTAGCGGGGACAGGCATTCCCACACCCAGCAGGTGGCGTTGCATGGCTCGCACAGCAGCAAACTACCGCTGCTTTGCGAGCCAACCAGAATCAGGCCCTAAGTCCCCACTGCATGTATCATGAAGGTACCGCAGCAGGAATCTCCGATGCTCGCTGATATCCCTCCTGCTCTGCCGCCAGCCACATCCCCCATAGGTTTATCAATATCGGGCAGCATCGCAGTGGGTCCCTGGGATACCGCCATTCTGAGATGGTGGTAGCCCATTGTAGCCTATGGGCTATGGACCGCACCGCCGATGGGGCAGTACGGTCAGTGAGGTTGGTGGGGTTAATTCTGACTCCCTGGCACCTAGCAAAGGAGACCATAGGGATGAGCTCCTTTTGGAGCCCTGTCCCTATGTTTGCAGAGAGAAAGGATGGCATATTACAATGTGATTCTGGGTAGTAAATGTCTCCCAGATCGCATTGCATATGCAATCCTATACTATATGGGCCTCCCACATAAATAAACCTAAAAATGGCATAAATAAACCTAAAAAAAAAAACTGTGGAACAATTATTAATAATTAAGTACAATTGTTTATTTCAAATTGTTGCAACATGTATTGGGCTACATTTACAAAGTAGCGCTAGTTAAAGCCACAGCGTCCTCAGCGGCTTGAGACACTGGATTTAGAATGGCAAATAAATGTAATACGAACTTGGGTTTGTATTGTATTTAAACTCAGTTACCAAAACCATTAAAACACAGAACCGATACAATAAATTTAGCCCATTGTCTATCACCAATCAAGAGAAGAAAACATTCACTAAGTGGGACTTTGGTGGCAGTGTTACAGCTGGCACCATTCTGTTTAATCTTCCTCTTACCCTGCTGTCAATGCATAAAAAATCTCTCATTACCTGCAGACACAAGATCTCCTGCATATCGAGAGTTCCTGGCATAGAATTCACCAGCGCTACAGTATGACATCTGGGATATTACAGGGGATTAATAGTATCATATTGATGAGCATTTATGGGTTATTACTACACAACACATTATCCAGCATTATAAATCCTAACAATTTATTAGCCAAATTATAAAAAGGCAAGACTAGGCTAGGAGTAGAATAATGGTGACACTTAAAACTGACAAAGTTCCGTCTACCATCTTCAATCAGAAGCCCAATGCAAGTATCAATTCACATTGTAAATGGCACAATTCAGGACATGATGCACCTCTGGCTCCACACCCACAAGACTTTCACACAAGATGGTCATCTTCTGCACGTACACCTAACTTAACACCTGACTTGGAATCACTCGCAGGTTTGCAAAAATGTGTACAGTATGTTTGCGATGGCACATAAATGGGACCACATTAGGACCTGCTGCACACAGAATCAGTCAATAAATGTGCCCAAATGTGTTATCATTTATATTGACAATTAGTCCATTTAAGACCAAGTATAGAACAGCTTTCACCTATCTGCATCATTGTGCAGCGGTGGTTGGGACCATGAATAAGTGTTTCACCACGCACCACGTGTCAATGAACTCTCAGGCTGCCCACTTCCAAAGAAATATAGTAGACTGTGCTACTCTCTCAGAAGTATGGGAGACTTACTGAGATTCAGGAGACCCCCCCCCCCCTGACATTACAGGCAGGGACGCCACAACATTTTCATGTTGGGGGGACAAAATAAATGTAATTTTGGACCCCGAAATCACTGAATGTCACCAACTTCAAGGCCACCACACAACCTACCTGATGAAAGAGATAGATATTTATATGTATCTTTATATAGAAATTGAGGTGGGGGTGAAGGAAAGCTCAGGGGGAAGAGTGTAAGAACCTATATAGTGTGAGGTGAGGAGTGCCACACATTGCAAGGGCTGGATGGAGGTGGGGGAGATATAAATGGTACTGTCCCCATCCTGAAACTACCCGTTGAAATTCTAGATGGTGGCTACACTGTGCCACATGACCCAGTACATTGACAGTCACCGCTTAAATGTTTCTGCCCCTCCCTACATTCAGTCACTTATAATTACAGGAGAGAAGGCAAATATATTTCCATGTAGCAACGATGAACAAATTTAACATCAAGTTTCATTTTTTGCTACTTCTGTAGATCTGTTTATCCACTTAAACTAATCTTTATGAATAGGGATCAAACTTGATTGAGATGCTTAGGTTACTTTATGATGACCTTGAAATAACCTAGCAGTCTATGCCAGGAACTGCTGAATCACTTGCAATCAAAGAGAATTGTGTTGGCAGACACATATAATGTGTTTCACTTTCTTGCAAATGCATTAAAATGAATAATGGAATATAAACCAATACTAAACTTGTACATATATAAATCTGAAAGCAATAACTACAAATAAAGAACTTAGCAATAATCCAAATTGGCTGATTTATCATATTACTTAGTTAAACATAAATAACAATACATTATTAACAATGCATAATAAGTATTTCCTGTAATTACTGCAGGTTATTATTTATGCTATGAAAGAAGTAGCTAGCTTTATTGATGCACAAATCACTTCTTCCTTCTCTAGATATCATTTTATTCATACAAGATATTACTTCAACTTATGACTCCCTGTCGACTCCAGTATCCTTTCATTGCCAACCGCCAAGGTCAGAACATGTGAGTTATAGCATAACACTAGATAGTCATTAGATAACTACAGAAAACAGCTAAAATATTTATTAGCAAAGTACTTGTTGCAACAGGGTTCTCTCGCGGTGGGACATTAGATCAGTCACTTATGGTGAAAAATATTTAAAGATACCGTATATTTTAAAAATAACTTTTAGACCATTTTAATGAAGTGTTGCTCGGCGGGTCTTTTGAATCTCTTGGATCATGTATAATCCACCAAGTCAATAACCAGAAAATGCAGGTATTTTTTTAAATCAATACTTTTATTGAAACACTTTTAAGTTTGATATACAATCAGCTGACAGGAAAAAATTTATAAAGTAAGGAAAATACATAAAAGGAAAATGTGGCATTAGAGTCAGCAGATACAATTCAAATGCAGGTATTTTTTATGTACCTACTCCATGGACATAAACTTGGCACATGCAACTCAGACTTACAATATTGCATTGAGGAGCTCTAGACATTAACATTTACCATTCTCACTGCGTTTAATACTAAGTGTTCAATAAGTAAAAAATGCCTGCCCCATGCAGCAAGGCTGGAAATTTCCTAAGGGCCATAGAATTCAATGCATGTGCCTTCTTGGCTAATTTAAAAAGTCAACTTGCTGGCTGGATTTGTCAATGAGTTCAGCATTTTGGCTGAAGTGGAAACATTTAGTAGTTGTGGAGTGGTGTAGAATCCACAAGTGATGTGCCTTTTTCTTTACATGTACCAGGTCTTGAATTACTTTTTATTTAATGCTGTCTAAACAGTTCTTTTACGTAACTCAGAGCTATACAACTGTTTTATTAATTACCTCACTAAACATTGACAGAGTTATGTATAATGGAAATAACTATCTAGGTAGAAATTTAATTATTAGTCAAGGCAGAATTTGTTTCCATGTTGTATTAAGTTAGGAACAGTACAGTTCATCTTTTTTCTTACAGTTTGGGTAAGTACTCATTTCTTCCTATATCCAGTAGCTCACATTTGACTTGTCAGGCATCTCTGGTCCCAGATTTGCATTGGCTACCTTTAATATGACTACTAAAGAGTAATACAGATGGAGCCGGCTTCGCTCTTGCAGGGGATGGCGGAAGATTTGGCATCCCCCGCCAGCCGCCATCTGATCTGCGAAAGGGGTCCCCTTCCGACGGCGCTTCCCCTGGGTCCCCGACGGCTTGTCGGCAGTCACCCGGGGTCCCCACCGCCTCCCCGCTCACCTGCCTAACCCTGTTAACCCTGTCCGTCTCCCTGAAGCGGAGACAGACAGGGTTCCCATCGCCCCGCCACCCAGAAACTGAGACGCGCGTGCGTGTGAGACACACGCGCGTCTCAGTCAGATGGAGCGCCTCCAGCGGAGACAATCTGGCGATTCACCAGCAAGAGGGAGGCCGGCTCCATCTAAGATGGAGCCGGCCTCCCTCTTGCAGGGGATGGCGGAAGATTCGCCATCCCCAGCCAGCCGCCATCTGATCTGCGAAAGGGGACGCACGCGCACGAGATGCGCGTGCGTCCCCTTCTAACGGTGCTTCCCCCGGGTCCCCGCCGGCTTGTCGGCGGTCACCCGGGGTCCACACCACCTCCCCGTTTGCCCGCCTAAACCTGTTAACCCTGTCCGTCTCCCTGAAGAGGAGACGGACAGGGTTCCCGGCGCCCCGGCGCCCGGAAACTGAGACTGAGTCAGATGGAGCGCCTCACCGCTGGCGGATCGCCAGCGGAGACAATCTGGCGATTCGCCAGCAAGAGGGAGGCCGGCTCCATCTGTAGCTTGTCTGCTTCTAGACAGTGATCAGTGGAATAGTCTCAATATGACTACTATACAGTGACCAGAGTGACAGCCTTGAATTGACTACTATGCAGTGACCTATGGAACTCGTCATAAGACTACTATATAGTCACCAGCAACACTATATTGAGAAAGAGATTATTGTACATAAAGGTTAAATCCGCTGTGATCTCACACAGATATAAGAAATGACCATACCTTCCTCTGTGCACTGCAAAGGCCCCCATACATCGAGACGATTTGGTCAGATTGCGACCAATCGGCCCGTTTGCCTCTTCCTGACATGCTGCCGGGTCCGATGTGCGGTCCCGTGTGCATCAGACCCGACCAGGTAGTCGGACCGGCAGGCCGTCCAACCACCCGTTCCTCCAGGTGGCATCACAACGGATCGCATGTGTCCCTGCTGCCGGGAAGGTCCCAGCAGCAGGCTCGCAATCTGTCGGTTCTCCGTACACTGCTGCGAGACGTCGCAAGCAGTGTACGGGCACCTTAACTATCAAGGGTCATTAGTTGGTGTTTGGCTATACTATAATCTGTAGGATCAACCCAGTGGCGTAACTAAAAATTTTGCAGCCCTCCCCCCATAAAAATTCTGCCCTACCGCCATACATTATATTTTTTTTGTACTTAAATGCTTGTTGCCACGTTTCATGCTCATTGCCAGGGGTTTACATCACCAGGGTAGTGATAAACAGTACCCAGTAGGACTTCTAGCATCTATCCATCTGTCCAGTAAGACCTCGTGCATCTGTCTTCTCCAAGAAGGCAACCATTTTTGGAGGCACATTTTTAGCAGATTCCATATGGATGGCCAGGCCCATTGGAATCTGCAGAAGCTGATGCGACCCCACAGTGCCAGCTCTCCCAAGCCACTGCGTGAGCTGCAGTGCCGTTGTTACGCCACTGGATCAACCATTGCTGAATTATTTGTCAAGGATCACTGGTTACAGTAAATGTACATCTTCAACAATCGGGGTGGAAGCAATTGTACAGCATTTCTGCATAATCTTTTACAGTCTTGCATTAAAGACTGCAGGAAATATATTAAGTCCTATAGTGGGGAAGACCAAGCGGTCAGCATCTGTCAAATGACAGTTAGAATCTGACTGGTTACTTTTGGGCAACTTCTATAGTTTATATTTCACCAAGGCTTGTGATATATATTTATATATATATATATATATATATATATATATATATATATATATATATATATATATATATATATATATATATATATATATATATATAGAGTCCTGGAAGGGCAGCACACTCGCTTACTTGATCAGTGTAATGGTACCGGTGCCTGGACCAAGGGTGGTTCAGGAGGAACCCCACATATATATTCCATGAGAGGGAGCGGCACTCGGTCAGTGAAAACACGATACACAGGATTCTGCGGAATATATATATGCTGGAAAGAATGGGCACTCAGGGACTATCAATGCAGGTGAAAGCAGGACAGGTTTATTCCTTAGGGTCTACGTTTCGGGGTCTCCCCCGTCGTCAGGACAAACAATAAGAAACATTATTGTTTGTCCTGACGACGGGGGAGACCCCGAAACATAGACCCTAAGGAATAAACCTGTCCTGCTTTCAACTGCATTGATAGTACCTGAGTGTCCATTCTTTCCAGCTTCTATCTACAAGGGGCTGCAAGGTCCCCATGGTATGCACCAGGGAAAGCTACAACACCTGGGCTCCACTTAAGACCTGAGTGCCGGTCCAGTCTTTTGGATATATATATATATATATATATATATATATATATATATATATATATATATATATATATATATATTTGGAAGTACTAAAACACAACTGCCCCATACTACAAGTTTTATAGAAGCATTTAGTCTATACTATATCATCACAAGTTTTATTATTTTACCGTCAAACTCCAGAGGCTCAGTGTGATAAGGTACATCATATCTTATCTGGACTGTCTTGTCAGTGCGACCTTCCATCCTGCGTGCACACACTACCAGGGACCATAATGTGGGATTAATCTTAATTCATGTTTTTGCTTGGTTTATGTGCAGCTACTGAACTGAGAGCCAGTCACACACATCAGAGAGACACTTGAGAGGCTAAATGGTTTTAATGTAAAATTGTATGTATAAACTACAGTATGTTCACACTAACACAACAGATATCAATCAAGTCTAGACATGGAGTTAAACCTAAAATGTTCTCATCACATGTCTGTTTCTTACATAACTGGCATTACTAAAGCTGGGTACACAATAGACAATAAATCAGGTAATTTTGAGCTAAATCGGAATGACAAATCCTCCATATCGTCAAGTGCGCACGCATTATTACACGCTCCTGTGAGCCGTATGTCCGATCTCCTGCAATAAGGGCAGACCAGAAAATATATCGAATGACCGCATGCTTCTGGATGAGGCCACTGAATGATATATATCGTGTGGTTGTACGCTATATCGTTTGGTATATATGGGCCGATGAATGGTTACATCGGTCATCCCGTCGGCCAGGAACCCCATTGTCCAAGCTTAAAGCTGGATACACACTAGATACACACTTGACGGTATTTCTGCAGATCACATAGTTCAGTGACAAATCAGGTACATCATATAGGACAAAATGCACTAGGCCGTGAAAAGTGATAAAATGGAGAGTGATAAACCACCAACCAATCAGCTCATAACTGTCATTTTAAAACACAGTATGTGGTGTGGCAGTTAGGAGCTGATTGGCTGATGGTTTATCACTCTCCATTTTATCACTGTTAAGGCTTAGTACATCTGGCCCATAGTGTGTACCCATGATATGTGCGCTCCTGCAGGTTGCTAGCAAAATATCCCAGTGGCCATGCAGCAAGGATGACACTTTAGGTCAGGGGTTCCCAATCTTTTTTGAATCACGGCACCCTAGAGTATCAGAATTTTTTCACGGCACCCCTAGGGCCCCCCCAAAAAATACAGAATAAATATAACATTAAGTAGATTGGGTTTATATGTGATTCTTAGGGTCAGTTATGTGGTAAAGGGCAGGATTTGCTTCTGTTTGTACGTATCTTATGGTTGGCAACCACCAGCACTGGTTTTGCCCATAAATAATTAACCATAAATAATTTGAATTGGTCCTGGACCACCAACCCGTGGCACCCCTGCAAGTGTCCTGAGGCACCCCAGGGAGCCGCGGCACACAGTTTGGGAACCACTGCTTTAGGTAATTTAGGTGCCTCTCCTTCATCAGAACCAACATCGGCAAAGACGTATTTTCAGTACATATCATTGCAATTGATCTGTACCAATAATACCCAGATTCTAGTCCAACAGTAAATCGGCATCAACTTTATTTCAAATGTTATTCCAAACTGGTGACATGTATTCCTCTGCCAAGCTGTAGATTAATACCCAGTGCCACGTTACGCATATTTTTTTTTTCTCCAATTGTACAAGTTTATCGCTTTAATAACTACTGACTGAACTTTATGTAACACATACAGTACTAGTAAACCAGCTCGAAGCAAATGCTTTGAAAGCTAGTCTGCTACCTTGTGATTGCCTCTGTGTTTGTGCATGTGTGAGAAAGAAAGAGATGTAGTTTCACTCACTGCCAACAGATGGCAGTGTTTCGCAGACACACAAACAGACACCAGACATATATAAATGATACACAGTTACAGTATAAAGTTGCACATCACAGTATACTGCTTCTTTAGAATGAGCTGTGATTTGCAGTGAAGGCTTTTTGAAAGTCTGTGCTACTCTGATGAACTGTGTACTATTGTGGTTGTGTGTGCCTATAAATCTACAGTCAGAACTATTCCCCAATCTTCCAGTTATATAGTTATACACACTTACTAATTGCATATCACTTTGAAAAATTGCATTAAAAAATAGGTCAATACATAAAATAACAGTCATTTGATGAGCATTGCATAAATAAATTTTAAAAATTTAAAAACAAAATAAATTGTTATTCAAGAATAACATTTTAAATGTTTTCGTAGAACCACTTCACACATCTATTCATGCCAGTTCACTGATGAGAGCACCTTGAGAGACAAGCGGAAATAGAATGACCTCTCACGGCTTTTTAATCTGTAATGATGATTTAGCAGCAGTAGCGATCGTATTTTTGGAACACTCTTAAAACATATGATCGCTGCACTACATAGAACCCTCCTAAACAAACTGTCTAAAAATAGGTGGCAAGATCAAGAGCTATCAGAGAAAACATGATAAGGGGACATTGGACATAGCACTACCAAATAAGGACATCGCTGAAAAATATACACTTCTTAATCTGGAAAAGCAAAGTCTGCACTTTCTGCAACATTTATACTTAACCCTTGCCCGATCTCTGAAATCCTTTAGCCAGCAAAGCTTTTATCACATAAAGTGGATATTAGGCAATAAAACTTCCTGGCTAAACAGATTTCATCTGTTATTTAAAGTCTTGCTGATTATTGCTGTAACCTTTGATCACCGCAAAACATTCACCTTTCATGAAGACAAGCAGCTACATTTATTAATGGGATTTAGAAGCAATGTGCATACATGACTTCATCAGGGCTCTGATCCGAGGAGAGAGAAGGGTGTTAAAGAATATATATTTGGACGAGTTATTTTGTTTCTGTGCAGGGTAAATACTGGTTGTTTTATTTTTACACTTCAATTTAGATTTCAGTTTGAACACACCTCACCCAAATTGACTCTCCCTTTCTCTGCACGTTACATCTACCCCATCTGCAGTGCAACATGGTTTGCCCATTTGAGAAAGATTTGGCTTTGGCATGTGATTTAAAGCAGAACTGTATATATAGTCAGTACATTTCCTAGAAATAAGCCTTTGATTTGTTTTGTCATAGGCCTTTCAAATATACATAAGCGTTTTTCAAAGCAGCAGAAAACCATACGAGTCTTGTATTTGTATGATGTGCTTAATGATAGGCTGGACTGATAAGTAACAGTTTCCTTTAACATCTACTATATAATCCTAAAAATGTGTGTGTGCACGGGTCCCCTTTATCAGTAATCACATTTTCAGTCAAATCTGGGTGTGATATTATCATCCAAAATCACACCGTACTCTATAATACCACCACAATCAATAATATACACACGTAAGGACAGTCTCGGCTGCTTTACTGGGACTCCTGCACATGTGTGATATACTGTACACACATGTGTGTCAGCCATTGCCGAGGAGAACACACCCCTACTGAGCTTTGGGATTCCGTAGCTAACTAAATCTGACAGCTTTGAACCCCCCATAGAAATCTATTGGGGTTATGGCTGCTGTGGGACAGCAGCAGATACTGTACCTAGAAAATGTGACATTTGATGAATGCTACATTTGCCGGGTGGTCTGAAAACTGTGACAGTTATTTGCAGCCACACACCAAGCAGGGATTGTTTAAACTTTTACTCCTAAGGGGATGTAAAGGGGTAATATGTTCCGTCCATCAAACAAGTCAGTTTTGTTATATTAATATAATATACTAATGTAGAATATTGTAGTTTCTTTCTGCTATATGTTATCCCAAATTACATTATACATAAAGTTCAGGAGCATGACTAAGAAAGAATTAATAATCACTGCACCTAATAATGGCATAGAAACAGTCATTCAGAACTTCCTCAGGGAGCAATGGTTAACTACAGTAGTTATAAGGAGGGGAAAGACACAGATACCTTTTAAATGTCATGTACTGTAGTATAATTTAGCAAATCTGCTTTAAATTATAGAACAAATTCTAAATATAGATGAAATGATAGAGAATAATGATGAAAAGTCTCATACCTGTCAAAAAAAAACTATTATAATGAATACAATAGTGGGGAGGAACACAAATAATTGTTCTCTGTAAGGTGAATCCTTTCAAAACTACAACCCAAGCTTCTATATCGGTTAACAATATCATTCAGTGAGGTCATTTTGGCTTCCCTCTGTGCATGCAGTCATTGTCGATATGGTCCGATTAAGCTGCATGCGCAGACGATGGGGAGAATTGGGAGGTTATTAAGGATGCGCAGGAGTGCACAGTGTTTACAATATAGAGCATACCCACTACAGATGGAACCATGCCTGTTTATACCGCGGGCACGCCCTAGCTTTGCTTCTCGGCGTGCCATCCACCGAGAATGGGATGCGCATGCGTGTGACACGTTTGTGCGCCCCATTTGCAGGAATGGGATGCCCGTGACGTCTCAGCGAATGGCATGCCTAGACGGAAAGCTACGGCATGCCCGTGGTATAACCAAGCATGGCTCCATCTGTACCCATTTTTTTTAAATGATATCAATCAAAAGTTCCCTTCCAAGTGATATCTTTAAAAAATAGTTTAGTGTGTATGGCAGTGTTTTTCAACCACTGTGCCGTGGCACACTAGTGTGCCTTGAGCTGTTCTTAAGTGTGCCCCCAGATCTGGAGATACCCAAACCAGTTTACAGCCACCACCAGTTCTACTGTTATTTACTGGTCTCTTCTTTTCATGTAAAGAGCCAATGTATTTTATTGTTACCGTACCTGTGGAGACCAGTGTGATTGTTTTTTATATGGGGGCCAATAGGTTTGTTTCTTTTTCCGGTGGGGGCCAATGTGTTTTGCTTTGTGTGGGTTCTCATGGTGTGCCTTGGCAATTTAAAAATCTTATTTAGTGTGCCTCAAGGTAAAAAGGTTGAAAATCACTGGTGTATGGGGTTTAAGTGTGTTGGCTTTATATACTGATGGCAGTTGCAATTTATCAATAATTATTGTTAACTTTAGTAGAAAATGCAAAAACTAATAGTATCACAAAATTCTATCATCAGCAAACATATAACACATAGGTGTCTACATACTAAATTTAGGTACACATGAAGTGATGTTGACACACAATGCTTTTTGGTAATGACAGATCACATACATCACTCAGTGTCTACCAGGGCTGGTGCACTCCTGCAGTCGCTAGCGATGGACGCTTGGCTTGATGTGTCGCACGAAACATTGCAGCACTGTATAGACACCTTTAAGCCTGGTGAAGTGATAAAGTGGCCGGTGATAACGCACAAGCCAGGCTAAGGGCAGTATTCAATGACAAAAATTCGCCGTGTTTCATGGCGAGTTTGTGCTTTTCACGCCGTGGAGAGAGGTTTTTTTTTCTCCAAAGGCGAGCCACCCTATTCAATGTGAAATATTCTCCGTCTTTCTAAGTTATTCTCGCCGCCTCTCTCCGTGTAGAAATTCTCCATCTTTTGATGGAGAGCAGGAATGTGAACTTTTAAACTAAAAGGGTGTTTTTTTTAATTTTGGTGTCCAAAAATCATGTTTTTTTTTCTGTGAAGGGCCATGTTATTTTTATTCACGTGCCTATAGCACATGAATATATATTTAATTTTAAAAAAAATATTTTTTTACATTTTTTTTTTTTTTTTTTTTACACAGTGCAGCCAGCAGGGGGCCGGAGCGCTCGAGCCGCTCATTAGATATTCATATATTCACTGCACCCGAAGCACGTTCGGGTACAGTGAATACTGGGTCCCCCGCTGGCTATAGGGGGGGCAGCCTGTGCTGCCTGGGTCCAGGGGAGCCCTGCTCCCCTCCCCATATCCCCTACAGCAGCCAAGAGAGACTTTAATCTCTCTTGGCTGCTACGTCCCCCGGCTCCCTGACAGCTCCCTGCCGCGGACGCTCGTCCGCTGCAGGGGTTAAGACTCGCCGCGAGTGGCGGCGAGTCTTTAACACGTTGAATAGGGGGAGCAGGAGTGGCAGCGAGCCCTCCGGAACACGGAGAGTGCACGGCGAGCAAAAAAAAATGCTCGCCGTGCACGGAGAATATTTCCATTGAATACTGCCCATAGTTTGAAAAATTACTGACTGGCTGCTCCTTTACCACGGACCACTTTATCACTTCACCAGGCTTAAAAAATCTGCCCCATAGAACCTACAGACACTTAAAATAACATGAAAATATTTTTAACATAATGCTGAACAATTGTATGTACCGCTACTAGATGACTAGTACTAATCACAGTAATCTGTACATCATCTACTTGTAGTCATTCCTCTGTCCGGGTCACTGATTTCTCACACAAGCAAGACTACGCTTTTCCTCTATGGTGTATTTTGTCAATGTTTGACGTCTTCGGTTCCTGTATGTGTATTTTATGATAGCAAATGGTCCCTGACCCTACAGCTCTCATACAAATCATGTCACATCTGTATGTCTCAGAAACAGATTTTCAGTCATGTTAAAAATCTTAAAGAATGTGATGTAAAATGAACAGGTAAAATAAAGGTTTCTATCCCAAGAAACAAATTCAATGTGTTATGTCTGACTGAGGCTTGTGCATTGTTGCACCAGGGACCGGGGAGTGGGAGGTCAGGCATGAGCCCGTGACCGTTGTTTAGGACGGCCACGGCGAACCCTACACTCTCTCTGTTGAGCACCTTGGGCAGATGACAAACCCCTGCGAAGGCTAGTCTTCACCTGTGGCCGCTGCGTCCGAAGGAGCGAGTTATGCCCACTCCAACCCCGATGCAGCCAGGTCTTATGAGGGGACAAAGAGCTTGCGATCATCAGAGGTTGGCTCAAGAGGAATGACTAGCTAATGGGCCTATGCTGGTAATGACCCCTATCTACCGGCACCAGGCCAAGGACCGGAATGCGACCCAGTCGCAGGCACAAAGAGAGAGCTGCGGGGAATCTACAAGAAAAGGTAATAAGGACTGGAAGCGAATCCCCAAAACAATAACCAGAATAAACAGGAACACCCTGCCTACCCCAAAGGACTAAAGAAGGGCAAAGAGAACAGAAATAAGGTACTGGTAATCACCAGAGAGGGAGACAGGCTGGGCCCATGGAGGGATGGAGGCCTGTGCCCTCAATCTAACAAACAGGCTAAGTAGCCAAAAAGATAGTAACACTGGCCGGCTGGCTGCCGGTAAATAAAGGCAATAACACCAGTCTCCACTGGAGCACTTACGTGACCTTGGACAGATGATGGAACCTGAAACGGTCAGCAGGGTCACGAAGAGATCAAGAGGCACGGACCTGGAACAGAGTCTGGGAGCAGATACCAAGGGCGGGTAGCGGGACTGCTGGAAAACCTCAGCAAGAAGACACAAAAGAAATGCAAACCACCAGGGACCAGAAACAGCTTTGCAGAGCTATAACCGGCATCTGTGTGCAGCAGACGCCGGTCTTTTATTTGAATCTGGCGCCCCCTGAATGACCCGGCTTCTGACGTCGTCAGCTGCTGGGCGAAAGTCCGGGCACGTTGCCTAGCAACATCCCCACGCCCGGCGTCAGATTGCGGTCTGGGACGTTGCCTGGCAACGTCCCCAGCCCTGCTGCACTGACCGCCCACCGCCGACCGTCCGGAATTCCCGGCATCCGGACGGCGGCTACAGAAGCTGGAAGCCGTCTTTCAGCGTCCCCAGCGCTGCAGAGCTGACCCCGCACCACGGTCTGTCCGGGATCCCCGGCACCCGGACGACTGTACCTAACACAATGTGCAATATTCCAGTGACTAAAAAAATGTAACTTTAAGAATTACAAGAAAAGTATTAAACAAGACGTTTGCCACCAGCCCACGAGGCATTTTTTGCCTCCTAACACCAAATTTTCTCATAATTTCTAGACTCAAAAATGTGTCTTACACTTACAAGACATAAAGGTATAAGACATTCAAATGATGTCGGATCCATTCCGAAATTCTTTTGACGGAAAGGATCCGACATAGTTTATACAATGCAGCGGCTAAATCCAGATGTCGGATTTGGCCGCTGATTGATGCTCACCCGGCCAGCATGGGGACCAGCTGAGCGCATTGGCAGGAGGCGGAAGGAGCCGGGACAGGCCAGGTGTGTGGCTCTCATCCGGCCTGCCAGAGGGACAGGTGAGCACGGCAGGAGGGTGCGGGAAGCAGCAGATGAGAGGACAGCACTATGTAAGCTGCTGCTGCTCACTTAGTGCCGTCCTCTCTGCCTCAATCCGACATCTTTTCATGTCGGATTTAGATTGCCGGAAGCGTGACCAAAACCTTTTGGCTTTGACTGTGTTTCCGTCAAAAGCAGGTGGATTGGCAGAATAGGCAATCCCCCTGGTTTCAGGCAGGTCAGAACATTCCGACCTATCGAAAAAAAACAGCTAGCATTGAATAGGTCGGAACCCATTCCAACCTATTGTAGTCGAAAATAGTCATCCTTTCAGCAAGACAGCAGTTTCAAAATCAGTTGAATATATGCCATAGGGAGGTATTCAATGTGTGCCAATATTTCCGACAGTCAGACAATTTGACACATAACTATACAATGCGGCTGTTTTCGGGCCGCAAATGTAGATTCGACTTTGTCAAAAGTTGAATCTGCATTGTCGAAAACGGACACTAAATTGGCGAATTTGCCGCAGTTTTCAATAAAATACATGTGGATCTGCGAGTTTTTTGCTGAGCCACATATTTTAGGAACATTTTCAAAAGTTGGAGATTGAATAGATCGAAATGTGCCGATATTTCTGACTGACGGGAATTGAATAAAGCCTTGGAGACAAATTATTATTTTTAAAAGCCCTCACCCATTAGTGAGAGATACTGCCTGCGGTAGTGCACATGCGGTACTTCGCCTACTCACCCGGCAGCTGGTCCACATATGATACATTGTATGCGATCCTAGTCATGGCTGCGGGATCCGTTAGATCCTTGTGGCAGCACAATTCTTGTGCATTCCCATGCACATTGGGAATACACCTCACATCAGAATAGCAGGAAAATGCAATTTGACACTTTCCATGTGCCCATATCACACTAGTGGGTGGGGGCCTTAAGTCTATGCTAGATAAATGACAACTGTAATTTACGTTGCAAGACTTCTCCATGTTTTCTCTTTCCGAGGCTTGATCAATATCTCTCCCCCCATAAAAGGTTTTACTTTTGAAGATTTCACCACATGGAATCCTGCCTTTACAATTCTTCTGTTAGTTTGTTGTTTAACAGTAGCTAAATGAAACCATATTGAACCATTTCCATTTCATTGCACTGACCTTGAAATTGGTATAATGGTATAATGCAATCTTACAGATGTACTGTACCACTGACAAGGGCATATAGATAGATAGATAGATAGATAGATAGATAGATAGATAGATAGATAGATAGATAGATAGATAGATAACCTACAAGCCAATGTCGGGGGACATGGGGGGTTAACGTTGTTACCTCCAAGGTCCTGTGCCTTGGGTGAAGGAACTGCTCGCATACCACTAGTTACAACCCTGTACTAATGCTTCCTGGTTTACCCTCTGGTCAGATTTTGCAGTGCATATGAAGCAATTTTCTCAGTTACCTGCCTCACTTCCTATTTTCTTCCTTCTCCGTGCCCCACTTCATGTCAGTGCTGGTATGGGAACATTTTATTTTGGTTCAGTTTGCTATAATATTTTTATTTCTTTCGATCCTTTCTATATTTACTGTGCCTATTTAAATGTGCTATATTCCTTAAAACGTCAATTTCAGTACAGCCCTCCTTTTTTCCCCACAATGCTCATTGTGCCGTATCCACACTTGGTGAACTATAAAAAAAACTTTACAAAGTCACTGGCAAACAAACAGACAACAGTGTTATCAGTCACATAGCTGCAGACATAACTTGTCCCTCTTCAGCTTTAGTGGAACTACCAGCCAGCACTGCATGCTGGAATTTGTAGTCCTGCAACATCTGAAGAATAGTTGTCTGTCTGCTCCTGTGTAAAAATAGCTACCAAGCTCTACAGAAAACATAATGTCTAGTCGATTTTTATTTTATTACAACTCTCCTCACCCAGCACTTTACTGAGCCAAATAAAACCAACATTTCAGTGTGATTTATGTTATTTGTTTAGACGGCTGTAATGTGTAAAAAAAATATTACCTCTTAAACTTATGGATAATGAACATGATGTTAGAACCTTTTTAATATCAGAACCGACAAGAGAGGCTGTATGTGAGGGAATTAAAGCAATGTTTGAGTTACAATCTAAAATAAGAAAAATAAGACTTGTTGCGCTTTCATTAGTCCGAAACACATATATAAAAACAGCTATGACTTATCTACTTGCTTACAGCCAACATGTGCTAAGTGTTGTTTACAGCTGTGTCTGCCCTGAGCCTGCACCAATATAATGGAACTATAATTCCACATAAATCCTAGATACAAAAGCACTGCATGTAGAAGGCAATTTGCAGTAGAATTAAAAGATAAATAATGTATCACGTAAATAAGAAGGGACTTATAGGAATCCACTATTTCACTACTTCAGCTGCTGGGCAAAATAAAAATGAAACATATATTAAGGCAAAAATCACCCCCTCACAGAAGTAGTCTCATGTTCCCGTCTGAGACAAGTATGTATAACTAATGCAATGCACAGACACATAATGAAGTATGTGTTATGTGACAGCCATTTCCCTCCGTGATGAATGGAATGGAAAATAAATCACTTTCTATGTATGGGACCAGCGCATACTTTTATTCAAACTTACTTTATACGTTTTTGCTGAGGATAAGAAAAATTGTTTCAGTTCATGTTTCTGTATCATCTTACTGAAATTATTTAATTTTTTTTTTCAAATAAAAACATAAAAACATGTTTTTATTGGAAACATTAAAAGGTAGGAGATCTTAGAGGGTAACTGTTTAATTGTTTATCTATATGATTTAATCTCCAATTATTTTGTGTTAGGGAAATACCACACAAAGCAATGAACCTAAATGTAATAGTGGAAAATAGTCCATTAAAGCAGGGCATTAGTCCAGCAGGATATACTGTACGAAATAACAATCTGCCCTCATCATATGTACACCAGCATTTTTTAACACTGGTAAGCATGATTACTTCTTTGAATGTAGAGCTGTCCCAGGAAAGTACTGAGGTACTTGTGTATTTTGGCGGCGCCCATCGCATCGCATACCATAACGCATGCGATGGTATGCGATGCAACGCGATTTCGCTGGTTAGTGTACGATGGCATACAATTTTCAAATTGTATGCCATTGTACATGGCATACAATGCCATACGATGCGATGTGATGCGATTAAACATTGTATAAACACCCTAATGGGTGCTTATACAATGTTAAGCACCCTAATGAGTGCTTACAATGTTAAATGCACCCCAACGCCACCCCCCCACTATAAACGTGAACCCGAAGCGTGGCGAGCGCAGCGAGCCCGCGAGGGGCGGCGGTACGCGTCCTACGACCTTTTCATACCCCCACTATCCACGTCGGCGTGGAGTTGAGAATAGATTAGTGTGGCGAGCGCAGCGAGCCACCGAGCCCGAAGCGTGGCGAGCGGACGCGGATACCTGTGAAGCCCGCGAAGGGACGCGTTTACCTGTGAAGGTATCCGAGTCCCCTCGCGGGGCTAACTGCGCTCGCCACGCTTCGGGCTCGGTGGCTCGCTGCGCTTGCCACACTAATCTATACTCAACTCCATGCCGACGTGGATAGTGGGGGTATGAAAAGGTCGTAGGACGCGTACCGCTGCGCTCGCCACGCTTCGGGTTCACGTTTATAGTGGGGGGGTGGCGTGGGGGTGCATTTAACATTATAAGCACCCATTAGGGTGCTCAAAAGCACCCTTTAGGGTGCTTATACGATTTTTCATCGTATAGGGGGTCAAAATCGCGTCGCATCGCATGCCATCGGGTACATGGCATGCGATGCGATGCAATGCGATACGTTCATCGTACGATGCTGAAGTCGGGCGCCACCAAAATACACAAGTACCAGTACTGACTTTCTGGTTAATGACCAGGGAGACTTATCATAAAAGCTGCATGGAAAGCAGAGGGAACCTTCGGAACCCTTTCTGGGGAACCGATATGCAAAATAGCCCAGAAGTTTCTATTGGCAATTTATTTATTTACAGTTTCTTATATAGCGCAGCAGATTCTGTTGCGCTTTACAATAGTAGACAGTGATAAAAAGAACTGGGTAACAACAGACAGAATTGAGGGTACAAGCTCCAGAAATTACACTTTCCACAGCTTTATGAAAATGTGCACACTGCAGCCCTATAGAATCCTTTATTTATTTATTTTTCAAATGCAGTCAATATTTCAATACAAGAAAAGATAAAATTGCCACATAGACCCATAAATACAGTATATGAAATATATAAATCAAAATGCAATCATAAAATACACAAAGGAATACAGCAGCCCCATATAATTATATGGTCACATCCATAGAACTCTATGGGGATTGCTGTGTCGCAGGCCCACAGGAGCCAGCTCCGATATTTAGTGCAAAACCTTTCCTGAGGATTGAATACATTTTAACTATTGATACATCCTACCCATAAGGAGATGAAGGGCTTCTGGCACCTAACTTAACTATATTTCTACTATACAACTTAACATCTGTGAAGTGGGGATCGTATATTTAACCAGGGCTTCCTCTGCAGCCTTGTTGTCACTCACAATAGCATACCTCCCAATAGTCCCGATTTTATCGGGACAGTCCCGATTGTCAGGGCCTGTCCCGCTGTCCCACCCGCGGGCGGCAGTGTCCCGCGGTGTGGAGGGGCTGTTGGGAGTCCCCCCTGTCAGCTGCTGAGCAGCGGGGAATAAACGCTGTGCGCATGCGCACAGTGTCTATTCCCGCAGCCAGAGGGCTGGGGGCATGGCTAGAGGCTCACAGAGCCTCTGGGTCATGCCCCCATAGCGGCAAAATGGGGGCGTGGCCTCGTGGGAGAGCTGCAATTATAGGCCACGCCCCCAAATTAGGCCACGTCCCCCGGAAATTTTGACGCGCCTCCGGCGCGCAGCAGCAGCGTCCCGCCTGCTGGACTGCCGAAGTTGGGAGGTATGCAATAGGTCTCCCTCAGACCGTAGGTGAAAAAGCAGAAATAAACTATTTGTGATGGACTTCAGGCGGTGAGATAAAGGAGTATATTTATTGAGGTTTAAAATAAGTACAAAAAATAATGTGTACAAAATATGAAAAAAATATGTAAAGCGAAATAAATATAACAGTGGACAAACTTCTTACCCCTAGGGGCAAATGGAGCTTGCGGGATGGTGGAAAAGGGCAGGGGAGCAGTCCGGATTATGCACCCTGCCAGGCTCCAAATTGCATGCACAGGATAAAGGTGAGTCCAACAATGAAGGATGATACTCTACATTGCGCCTATGTGGGGTACCTACAGGGAGTGTGCACAATATCTAATTTTGGGTTTTTAATATGGCTGCCCAAAACCGGAAGTCACGGTCCACCACTTCTGGCTGCTGGAATGAGGCGGGTCCACTTGTGGTATAAATACCAATAATGCTAAAGATGATCATTCACAGTACCTTTTGAAGAAGAGCCAATAAGGGCTCGAAACGCGGTTGTGACTGATCATCCTTCATTGTTGATTGTTGCTCCCCTGCCCTTTTCCACCATCTTGCAGGCTCCAATTGCCCCTCAGGGTAAGAAGTTTGTCCACTCTTGTATATATTTCTCTTTACTTATTTTTTTCATATTTTGTAAACATTCTTTTTTGTACTTATTTTAAACCTCAATAAATATTCTCCTTTATCTCAGTGCCTGAAGTCCATCACAAAATAGTTTTTTACACACAACTTAACATCTGTGTCCACACAACAAAGCCTGCATGAGTGGGTACCTTAGTCACTAATTGCCCACACACACACACAAGCTAGCCAAGGTAGAGTAATACATCCAACAACGAGTATAACACCTACTCATAAGAATGTTGTGTGTATTATCACAATGGGGAAAGTTCATATCAGAAGGCTGGTATATTGCACTAATAACCATAATCACAGTAATTCATTTCATTCAGGTTGCTCAATAGCACAGCATAAAACAACCAAAGGGAGACCACGATGAGCCCTTACCCAGTTTCCTGGGAGGAAGCTGCCTAAGACATCACAGAAGATGAGAAGAGGTCATTTAGGTATAAATATTATAACCAGTGCCTGATGGTACATAATATTACTGGCAGATTATGTTCTCTGGAAACAGGTAGTTCTTCATAGAGAAGAAGCATGTAGTATAAATATATATTTTTATGATTGTAAGGTAATGTTGCTAGTGTAGTAATTTTTCATTTTTTAATTGTTATAACAGTGGTGATACATACATGATGGTTCTTTTGATTTCTAGGTCTAGTTAATAATAATGTAATGATATCTGATTGAATGCACAAAGCAACATGTAATAGCTCTTAGGAAGTTCATTAATACTCACCAATGACATGAAGCCACAGAGCAACCACCGGCAGATCCAAAGCAAATGAATAAAGACCAGACCGTATATCCAAATGGACGGTGATTCATGTAAATAAAAGGAAAAAATATTAGAGAATGGACTTAAAACAGGGTTTGATCTAACATAATATAAATGCATCATATTTCACAATCAGTAATTATATGTATGTACAGTAAGTTATTTTTTACATACTGCATTGTTTTAGCAAACAAAACGGGAGAGGAAATTGAAGGGACAGTGGAGAGAGATGTTTAAAAACCAGACATTGTTCTTGGTGACTCTGCCATACCATGGGTTCTTCTGTCATCACAGCAAAACCTCAAACTCTGAAACAAGCACGCCAAAGTGTTTCTCATAGAGAAGGGTGTTTTGTCTGCATTTCTTCCCAGGGCATGATTTAGCTTTGAGCACAGAGGCCTTGTATGACAGAGGTTGACAGGAAGCTTTCTATCTACATGTTTTTTATTATTATTTATCAAATTGACTAAGGAAATAAAATAAGCTCTGAAGTTAGTCTGAGATGACAGATGAACTTATTTTTAATGCAAAGTATGCAACAGCATGTGAAAATAAAGCCTATTACAGTATCCCAACTCATCTCAGTTCACGTTTGTCTTTTTGTGCTTTTGAGTTGCAACGTGACATATTTTTGGACTAAAAGTTGCTTCCTGGTAATGCACCTTGAAAACATTTATTAATTTATAATCGAGCACTATACCAATCTAGCGGTACATCATTGTTGTAATATTTTTTTTTATCATTCGTGTTAAGGGACCATTCGTCTTAATGGCTCATTCATGGCAATGGGACCATTGTATTGAATGAGCTACTGTATTGGCTTGAATGAAACTACTTTTCCTATATCAATAGAGACTCAATTAGTAGCTTCTGATGATCAAATAAGGTAATTATTGGGATGTCCCCACTACTAATCATATTGTGGATAGCTGAAAAATTGGCTAAGGAACTGATTGGTTGTTCAGTTTATTTAGAAAAGCAGTGTCTCTTAGGTTTATATATGGTCATTTCTGCTAGCGAATAAAATAAATGAAATTGCTTGTTTACAAATGAAAAAAATCTGGTGGTTCATTATTATTTTGCTGTATTATGGATTTAAATAGTCTATTAATTGCAAAGGGGTTCCTTAATCCTGTAAACATCATTGAAACAAATAGGAAAACCTCTGTACCTCAAGCACATATCAGTTATATGTGAACCACGTGTAGCTTAGCAGAAACATGAGTAAGTGTATAGTGCAGGGCTGGGCAACACCGGCCTTCCAGATGTTAGTGAACGACACATCCCAGGATGCTTTGCATTAGTTTTGCTATGTGGCCATGCTGAAACTGATGCAAGGCATGCTGGGATGTGTAGTTCATCAACATCTGGAGGGCCGGTGTTGCCCAGCCCTGGTATAGTGTTAAGATGCATAACCCACATCAGTGAAAAATATACTAGTTATATGGGTAAGAAAATGAATGTATGGATTTTATGAAATTCCAGGCAAAATATCTGGGAACAGTGGTGCCTCCTGTAGCCTTGGGTGACAGGTGCAGGGACCAACGCATGCACTGTGCCACTGTATATGCACACAACTGGCTTCTATGGACTGCATCGAGTGCAGCCCATAGAATCTGGCTAGGGCTGACGATCAAGCAGGGCCTCACTTACTACAGGAAGCCAACCCTCTGCTTATCGCTACCCAGTCTGGCAGTACCAGAGGGAGGAAATACCTCCCAATTGGCACTGCCTCTACGTGTTTGTGCCTGACAGGTAGGACTTCCACTAGGAAATACTGCCAGTCATAGATAAGCCAGTGCAGTCACTGACATAGAGGTAATTGATTTTTAAAAAGGAGGAGCTGCAGTCCTGCAAATAGGTAAAATCTGCCACTGACTGGGAATATATTAAAACTTTAAGGAAAAACAAAACAAAACATACAATCCCTAACACAGTTAGGGCACCTAGAAACCCATCAGTGGGCATCTTAAAACAGTGGCTGCAAGAATATTCACCGACTGCATTTTATCTTATTACAACACAATATAAAAAATATTATTTCATAGGAATTTTTGCCAAAATAATGTAAAGAAAGCACGTTAATTAATTAATTACCAATGCAGTAAAGACATCTTAGCATAGTATTAATATTTACCTTTATTTCCTACCTATTATTATAATGTATATGTGCATGTGCATGTGCAAAAACAGGCTGCTGGGGAATGAGCTTCGCTGGCAACAAAATTGTGTTATCCACAAAGTGCCAGCTCCAAAAGTTAGAGCACAGGTTCTCAAAGTCAGTCCTCAGGACCCCACACGGTGAATGTTTTGCAGGTCTCCTCACAGAATCAAGTGAAATAATTAGCTCCACCTGTGGAACCTTTTAAAATAAGTCAGTTAGTAATGAGTGCACCTGTTGGGTGACCTGGAAAATATGAGCTGTGTGGGGTCCTGAGGACCGAGTTTGAGAACCACTGAATTAGAGGGACTGCTTTAGCCAATGAAATAGGAGATACCGCAGCAGATATTTCCCATATGCTGATTAGCACTGATACTAAATGTAGAAATACTCCATAAGCAGTCACTCTCTGAAGACTGACTGCAAATTCTCAATTGAAAATTTGTCTATTAGTAATGCTACCTATACACTTGTGCGATTGCATTTGACGCAATATCGGGTTCGATTTCCCTTGAAGCTCACCTTTCAATAAATCGCATTGAAAATGCTTTTTTGGCATACAATTGTGCATACAATCATGCAATTTATCAAATGCATCATCGAATGCGATTGCATTGTATGCTGTAAAAAACACACCAGATTATCGAATAGATCTGTGCACAGTGGGTGGAAGAGGAGTGGCCAGGAATTGAGCAGAAATCTTATGTGCAGAACATAAAATCATGAGACGTGAGATTCAACCAGCATGCCTGCGCATCGCGTCGCATGGTACACAAAATGTGCATACAATCATTCGATTTATCGAACAGATGTGGTCGAAATCGAATGATTGCATGGTATAACTCACAAGTGTATGGGCAGCATCACATCTGTAGTAATGGATTTGTCACTACTCACCGGAGTTGTATCTCATTCATAGAACTGTATTGCAACATATTGTACCACTGTGTCATAGAAAGTGCAAACTAAAGCAAAGCTTAGACATCTGTTACAGTTTTTTGGGGAAGTCTCAGGCACTGGCACATGATTTCAGTGAAACTATTCCTCGTGATCTTTAGTCACACCAACACTAAATGAAGGCAGAATGGACTATTAAAGGATTGATTTGAAAGCAATTTAAGATGTGGAAATTTGCATTGTGAACTAAACAAGGTCATAAATTAATAAAGCATTACCGCACTTGTTTCAGAAATAAGTCTGTCCTTGTCCTTACTGACACAGTGTATCATTGTGTTGTCACTGAAATACATGTGCAAAACTTTAAACCGTTTGCTCATATTTGATCAAAATTTGTTGTATTTTTTACAGCTGTATATCAAGCCTAATGGGAGACCATTTACAGAGCTCGGTACTTGTGTATTATCACGGCGCCCACGATATTAAGTCGTACGATATATAATCGATATATAATCGATTTTAAATTGTATAAGGCCCATATACGATTTTGAATTGTATAAGTACCCTAATGGGGGCTTACAATGTTAAATGCTCCCCCACTATGAACGCCAACCCGAAGCGTGGCGAGCGTAGCTAGCCCGCGAGGGGTGGCGGTACGCGTCCTCTGACCTTTTCATACCTCCACTATCCACGTCGGCGTGGAGTTGATTTTATATAGTGTGGCGAGCGCAGCGAGCCGTCGAGCCCGAAGCGTGGCGAGCGCAGCGAGCCCCGCGTTGGGATGCGTATTACTTTACATGTATTCCGCGTCCCCTCGCGGGGCTCGCTGCGCTGGCCACGCTTCGGGCTCGGTGGCTCGCCACACTATATAAAATCAGCTCCACGCCGACGTGAATAGTGGGGGTATGAAAAGGTCGGAGGACGTGTACCGCTGCGCTCGCCACGCTTCGGGTTGGCGTTGATAGTGGGGGTGCTTTTAACATAATAAGCACCCATCACGTTTAATTATGTTATAGAGGGCACTTTTAAAATTGAAAAACCTATTAGGGTGCTTATACAATTTTAAATCGCATACCATTGTATATGCGATACAATGGCATACAATGCGATGGTATACAATTTTAAATTGTATAACATCGCCTGCCATCGCATTGCATCGCATACCATCGCATGCCTTATGGTCTGCGATGCGATGGGCGCCGTGCTCGTACACAAGTACCCAGAGCTCAAAATGGCCTTCTAATGTAGTTTGTACCCACTGTGTGTATGCCAGGATTTCCCTCAAGCCGTGTGTACACGGCAGCGATAGGGGCTGATATCGCTGGGAATATGGTGGCTGGCGACCATATTGCCAGTGATGGGAGTGTGTCCCGGCGATAAATCGCTGGGTGCGAGCTCCCGTTTTCAGCCCCTAAATCGCTGGTCGCAGGAGCTTGCTCCTGCGACTGGCTGATTACCTCTGCGGCCCCGCCGGCAGAGGTTTCTTTTCATAAGGGACCATCTCTGGTCGCCGATGAAAAGGGAGCAATGAGCGATATATCACCGGGTGATATATGGCCCCGTGTGTACGCACCCTCACATTGTGTCTATGGAATAAGAGGACCATATCAGTGTAAAGGCATTCCTATTGGAGAATGAGATGGTGTAACGATGAGCACTACAGAATAATATCAATTTGATAAGCAATATGATTGTAAAAAGACAGAGCAAAATATACATTTTCATGGGCATTGTCTGCTTGCATAATGGCATACAATCATTTCACTATGAGCAAGGACTTCATTTTGTGCCAATTTAGAGATGGAGGTATTCGAGTCTGAACTTTAAAGTGAGATCCAAATTCAGGGGGCATCAAAGGGGAAACTTTACTGGGCCCGACACTGTAAGGGGCCCCAAGATTCTGAGAGGCATTCAGCATGGCTACAAGAGTGCAGCACCACTAGTCAGTGCCAGGATGCCAAAATCTATACATCCCCCCACCCGCCAAGCGGGCCAACCTATACTATGAGCCAGGGTGCCATTATGGATTTCAGACAGTGTCTATGGATAAAATGTCCAATAGTCAAAATGGCCACAGAAAGGTTGATGTGCATGCTCAGCTGCAGCAGCTCCTCCCAAGAGCCTTTGCACAGCTCATAAGGGACAGCACATGGCTCCACCTCCAGAAACCCCCTGACTCAGTCTCCTGATACTGCAACAGTGCAGGAGCCAGAAAAAGCCTGGGTGGCAACAGTTCTATTAAGGCAAGTATATCATAACCTGTGCCCTGGTGCATGGTCATACAAGTATATTACAGCACCGGGTCTGCTCATTATGTAAATTATGGAGAAGCAACAATTACTTGATGAATAAGGAGGCATGGATGCCAAGGCTCAGATGTTTGTTACACTGCCTATGAGATATGATTACCTATTGCTTATTGATGTAAATCTGTACTGCAATGCATAGTAAATAAATATTTGGCAATACATTTCTTTGGCACATGCAGGGGTGGTCAAGCGAAAAGGTAGGGGCAGAGCCTTGCTCTTTTTCACACCGCCTGGCTCCTGTCCGCACCGCCCAATCGGCTCCCAGCCGAACCACCCACCCAATCCTGGGATTGAGCATTTTTCAATCCCGAGATTGAAAAAATGCCCCGGGATTGGCTTCCCTAGTCATGACGCATGTGTATTACTGTGTATTTGTGTGAACCTGACATCTACACTTGTGCATGGAGGTCAAGGAATGAGGCAGATAGTTTTGCACAGAATATATATATATATATATATATATATATATATATAACCGTTTGATGGGTGGCGGCACTCAAATCAGCATAACAAAGAGTCAGGAGACCAAGTAGTGTCTAGTAGACACTACTTGGTCTCCTGACTCTTTGTTATGCTGATTTGAGTGCCGCCACCCATCAAACGGTTGTATTACCCTGTCTCCTACAGGGGTCCACGGAGGGCACCAGACCCGGCTGCATGCTGTGTTGCTTAATTGGAGTGCCGCAAATATGCAAATCTCTCTATATATATATATATATATATATATATATATATATATATATATATACACACACACACACACACACACACACAGTATGTCGAAGCCATAATAGTGTTCCCGCTAGGCTGTTTTAGCGGGGCGCTGCGCCCTGCCCGATTTTTAAAGGGCAAAATGCGCCCTGCCCCTCTCGCAGCGCCCCGATAAACAAGCCTCACGGGGAAGCCCAGCGTCGCCGTAGACGGCGATGCCTGGCGCTTCCCCGGCAGCACAGTGGCTTCGGAGGGGCCGGGCCCGCCCCCTTTGATGACGGTGGCGGCCGGGCCCGCCCCCTTTGATGACAATGGCGGCCCAAGCACGCCTCTTTCATGACGGTGGCGGCCCGGGCACGCCCCCTTCATGACGTCTGTGGCCCGGGCACGCCCCTTTCATGATGTCGGAGGCCCGGGCACGCCCCCAGCTGTGACGTTGGTGTGCCCGGTCTGCCCCCCAGCGCCCTGCCCTCTGTCACTCCTAGAGTGAACACTACATAACATTTACTTTTTGTGTGTTTCAGCAATGCCTTTTCAGACATGAGATGGAAAACCGTGGCTGTGCATTAGCACTTGTACTGAAGCATGTTAGCACAAGCAAAACAAGTAAAAGCCATTTGGATGCAAGATGCAGGTGACTAACGTACATCTGACCATATGCTGATAATCCTGTGTAAGGGAAAACTTTGCACATGCCCACAATTTAACTTCTTCAGCACACTGGCTGATGGTTGCAACCTACGAAGCAGTTTTGGCCAACTCAGCATTAAATCACGACAATCGGGGGAATACGGTCAGCATGCATACAATTTCCATGTTGGAATATCCAAATGTCTTCTCACATCCAGAGACCATGACAAGTGGTGGAATATGATCAGTATGTATACAATTGCCAAGTCAAAATGTCCAAATGTCTTCTCATATCTATAGACCAGGACAAGCTGTGGAATAAGGTCAGCATGCGTACAATTGCTATGCCAAAGGTCCAAATGTCTTCTCACATCCAGAGACCACGATAAGTGGTGGAATACTTCAAAAAGAGATAAAATGGAGAGTGTAAAACAGCCAGCCAATCAGCTCCTACTTGCCATGTTACAGGCTGGGTTTGAAAAATGACAAGAAGGAGATGATTGGCTGGTTTAACACTCTCCACTTTATAGCTTTTTGAGGTACTTATGTATTATCTGGGCTCCCATGTTAAATGCACCCCATTTTTTCATACCCCTACTATCCAACTATGCATGGAGTTGATTTTATATAGTGTGGCGAGCGCAGCGAGCCCCCGTGCCCGAAGCGTGGCGAGCGGACGCGGTCTCATAAGAAAAACAGGAAACCCAGATATTACATAAGTACCCTTTTTGAGCTTGATACATCTGGCCCAAAATGTCCAAATGTCTTCTCATATCCAGAGACCACGACAAGCGGTAGAATAAGGTCAGCATGGATACAATCGCCATGCCATATGTCCAAAGTTCTTCCCATATCCAGATGTTAGCTGCAAAATAGAAAAGTTGACTTTTTTCTATTGAGGGAGGAATCTCCCAAGAACAGAAGGAAGCTATAGAAGTGAAAAAGATGGACCATTGGGAAGGATTCTCTTGGTTCCTGATTAAAACCATGGTAATTTGCAGTGCTCAACATGTATTCTTTATATGTCTACAGGAGTATGCTAAAATCCCTACCACACATTTATCCAATACCCGTGAAGTTCTACACTAGTGAAACAGTCATGCATCAATACTTCAATGTCAATTTCTGCTGACAGACTCAGATGTACCATAATAATGATCTCCACTACAGCAGAGCACAGTCTACACTGAGAGACGTTTCCATGACGATGCAATGCATCTCTCTGACTAGAGTTTTTTTAAAACATCAGTACTCTACAACATTATGTCATAAAAACAAAGATGTAACCCTATTACCAAAGATGTAAAAGCAGGACTTGTTAAACTGTACTATAAAGCATTATTGGTTTTCTAGTTATTTTCTGCCATTGCATCCTTCTTGATAAGTCAGGTCAGAAAAAAAAAATCTGTTTGCAGCGACTCACTTACAGATCATGTTCCTGAAACAGGTGGTATTCCAAAATATTACAACATCCATTTTATAGATGGATGCTGTCCTACTCCAACTGCATTGCTCTTCCCATAAACCCTTGGCAGAATGTAAAATATGGTAAATGGACATCTGTACCCAGACATTGCATGTACATCAGAAGGCTTTTCCTAAGCAAAAATGCAAATCGATTATTTCCTCATGAGCTGAATGTTGCCATATTTTCCTGCAATGTCAATTATCACTGATATTTTTCTACATTGGCTTTTATATACAAATGATTATTAATTTGCAATGCCATGTACTATATCAATGATTTTAATTACAGAGGAATTGTGAGCAAATAACCACCCGACAGACGACCACAACATACATTTCCAATCATGTATACCAAAAAAAAAAAGTGCAAATGAGATTGTCCTTTTTATATCAACTTTATATATATATATATATATTTTCATATGCTAATACAGCTTAACAAGATGTCTAATTAAGATGTGTCAGAGCCTCAATAGTGCTGATCTAGATTTAAACTTTGCTCTCTGATCTTTCCATTAGTCATCAATGCTACCACAACTAATATACTTCTCAAACTCAGCACAACTTGGAAAGTCTTAAATATGTGCTATGAGTATGGGCTGGTTAATCATTGCTAGGAGCACCCTGCCCCCCATTCCTGCATCTTTAAGCTAGCGCATGGTGACATGAACTTGGACTGCAGGAGCTGAGTCTGCCTGCAAAGTACATAGTCACACATCATGCTGCTGATCATCAAGAGCCAGTGTACAGATAACTGAGGCACGTAGGAACCTTAAACCTTGCATAGATGAACATAGGAAGTGCAATGCAAGCTCATCATTACTCACCCAGCTACATAGCATATATTCTGTGCAATAAAACACATCATCAAAGGTCACAACATCATTTTATATGTGTAAAGCAAAAACTTTCAACAATAAAACATTTTACAAGGAACTGTAGAATTAGCAGTGTGACTCTAATGGATGGTGAAGTCATTATGTACAGACTTTCATACCTGTCCTGGTTGGCTACAACCAAATGAGACTCCAGCACTTATGTCTGTCAACATGGTTAGAATATCAAATTCATACATGGCAACACCTGGAAAATATTGACTTATTTAATGCCGACATTAGCGATAGGGTTAGGCTTATAAATGTTGACAAAATATACTTCCTAATTCCTTTTACAGCTCTGTAACATCGCAGGGCATAAATCCCATCCCTTGGTTTGTAACAAATGACACATCCAAGACTGAGCTGTCTGCTGTCATAGGATTATATACCTGTCATACTCAGTCACAAATGATGCAGCAAGTGGTTTAGCAGACACAAATCTCACTTTTCACTCTCTTCAGGTTCCACTTTTATTTATCTTTACAATGACATATAGGTTTTTTCTGCATAAAACCCAAGGATTCCTATGTACGGTATGGGAGAACTGCAGAAATGAAGGTCCATACTGTGACAAATATGTCCCTGATTAACGCGTATCCCCTAGAAAGCTAATGTCATCTGCTGCTGCTTTTCATGCGAGCTGCTCCTGCTAACATGACAGGCATGCAAACTAACATTTAAATATGTGTCCGGATTTGTATAGTATATCATTACATTGGATAACCTCATATGCAGCAAAAAGAGATCCAATAGTAATGTAGACGTGGTTCCTGTTTATTTGTACAGCATTGACTTGAAATATTTCAGCATGGGATTATGTGTGATGTTCCCTGCTAGGAGCTGCGATGAAGTGAAATGGATTATTACAGTGCTTGCAACCATATGGTTACATGCACACATGAAAAGTAATATGGGTATCATAGGACAGCAGTGCAGGCAGATACAGGGGATCTGTAGGAGGCAGAGGCAGGGGATCTGTAGGAGGCAGATACAGGGGATCTGTAGGAGGCAGATACAGGGGATCTGTAGGAGGCAGATGTATGGGGGCTGTAGGAGGCAGAGGCAGGGGATCTGTTAGAGGCAGATGCATCATGGGGAGCTGTTAGAGGCAGACGTATGGGGGCTGTAGGAGGCAGATGTATGGGGCTGTAGGAGGCAGATGCAGGGGATCTGTAGGAGGCAGGGGATCTGTAGGAGGAAGAGGCAGGGGATCGGTTAGAGGCAGATGCATGGGGAGCGGTTAGAGGCAGATGTATGGGGGCTGTAGGAGGCAGATGCAGGGGGTTGTAGGAGGCGGAGGCAGATGCAGGGGGCTTTAGGAGGCGGAGGCAGATGCAGGGGATATGTAGGAGGCAGATGCAGGGGATATGTAGGAGGCAGATGCAGGGGATATGTAGGAGGCAGATGCAGGGGATATGTAGGAGGCAGATGCAGGGAATATGTAGGAGGCAGAGGAATGGGGATGTTTGAGAGGCATGGGGATATGTAAGAGGCAGATGCATGGGGAGCTGTAAGAGGCAGATGCATGGGGAGCTGTAAGAGGCAGATGCATGTGGGCTGTAGGAGGCAGATTCAGGGGATGTAGGAGGAAGATGCAAGAGGACTGAAGCAGGCAGATGCAGGGGATCTGTAGGAGGTACATATGGGGTGCCTGGGAGTCTGGGACACACACATATAACAGGTAGTGCTGCTGTTGGATGCACAAGGAGCATTGCTGTAGTGTCAGCATCTCAGTTAGCAATACAAGCGGATAACTTACTCTAGGCTTGGTCTAAAGGGGGTAGCAGCTGAGTGGCGCTCTGTGCAGCTCAGATGATACATATCACGGTGTGTCGGAAAGATTAATTACAGCAGTCCCCGCAGGGAAGGTGCACGGATCGGGCTGCAGTGCATTCCCTAGCAGAGGTGGCGGTGACAGCTCCGGGACACCTCCATCCGCAGTGATGCTTCCCACTGCATACAATGCATTAACCCGGCGAGTGCCGGGCGGGACAGCATCGCACTGCGGAAAGCCCTGAGGTCAGTGACAGGGACCATCTGCAGGGAGTCAGCGCTAGAGACCATGGGACTAACCTGAGGACGCTGTTCCCGGTCCCAGCTGCCGTACAGCAAGGTGGTAGAGAAGAACCCCGGGTGGCAGCAGCAGCAGACTCCACAGCCTGAGTACAGGGGGGTGAGCGACGGTCCGGTCTCCTAGTGTCACACCTGCAGAGCTGCGCAGCCCAATGTGGCGCGGTAACCCCTGTCCCTGGTGTGGTCCCTCCCAGCCCGATCCTGATTGGCTGCAGTGCGGCTCTGAGAAGGGATTGGGGTTAATGAGTTGCGTGCAGCTTCCAGCAGCCCGAGTCCTCCTTAGTGTTATTAGAGATGGGCAGTACGATTCATTGGAATGAGTTGAGTCGCACGGCTCAGCTCAGTAAAGTGTGTTGAGTCAGTGACTCGGCTCACGAGTCACGACTCATATGGAATTACAGGCACAGGGAGACAGTTCAGGGCTCACAGCACACTCAGGGACTTGCAGAGTCTCTGTCCCTCAGTGTGTGCTGTGTGCAGGCAGACAGGATGTTAGTCAGTGGCTTGGCTCATGAGTAGTGTGGAATTGCAGGCACAGGGAGACAGTGCAGGGCTCACAGCACACTCAGTGAGTTGCAGAGGCTCAGTGTGCAGGGAAGACAGGAAGTAAGACAGTGGCTTGGCTCACAACTCTTAGTGAGTTGCAGAGGCTCAGTGAGCTGGCAGACAGGAAGTAAGACAGTGGCTTGGCTCACAACTCTTAGTGAGTTGCAGAGGCTCAGTGAGCTGGCAGACAGGAAGTAAGACAGTGGCTTGGCTCACAACTCTTAGTGAGTTGCAGAGGCTCAGTGTGCTGGCAGACAGGAAATAAGACAGTGGCTTGGCTCACAACTCTTAGTGAGTTGCAGAGGCTCAGTCACTCAGTGTGCAGGGAAGACAGGAAATAAGACAGTGGCTTGGCTCACAACTCTTAGTGAGTTGCAGAGGCTCAGTGTGCTGGCAGACAGGAAATAAGACAGTGGCTTGGATCACAACTCATTTGGAATTGAAGCAGGGCAGGCACAGAGAGACAGTGCAAGGCTCACAACACATTAGGGAGCTGCAGAGGCTCAGTCCCTTGCTGCTGCTTAGTAACCGAACCAGCTTTAATAATAATTGTGCAGTTCATCTGGCAGAGGCAGGCAGCTGCTTATGCAATGAATGTTAATAATATACCAACATAGATTCAGTGTTATGTAATTACTATGTAATTTACAATTTTTATTTAAATATTCTGGTGGTCTTGGATTTACAAATATATATCTATAGATATATATAGATGAATATCTATAGATATATAATCTATAGATATATATATATATATATATATATATATATATCATCCCCTATTAGCCTGCAGGGGGTGTGCCACAGTCACACTGGCTGAGCTGAGCACAGTGCACTGCGGAGGCTGCTGCTGATTCTGATCCATCAGCGAGTCATCATGATCACTACTGAATAACTGAGCCTGCACACAGTGAGAACTGTCTCAACTCTCACTGCAGGCTCAGGGATTCGTCCAGGGCACAGCAGCCCTGCATGACTCATTATGAGTCGTGTGAGCTAAGCTTAGAGCTCATGTCCCTGCCTCCCTCCCCACTAGAAGTTACCCAGGTTTGCTGGCCAATAATAGCTGAGCACACTGCTCAGCCCCGCCCCTGTGTCATTGACTGACATGTTTCATCACCAATAAAATTATCTCCACTCTTCCAGGCCCCCCTCTGAGGCAAATTGAGTTGGGACTCGGGACTGCTGTCTCTGTCTGCACTAATGCTGCTGCTGCTGCTGTCTCGACTCATCCAACAGTGAGTGGCTCGAGTCATGTATTCAGCTTAATGACTCGAGTCACTGAGTCGAGACAGCGATTCACTAGCCATCTCTAAGTGTTATCAGTTATTATTAGCGCGCTCTCTCCGAGTCTCCGGCTGCTGCTGCTGGGACGGGGGTGGCAGCACGGGAGAGGCGGCATGGTGCGTGCACGTCCCGGAGCTGCCAGATGCCCCCCGGGGAGGGGCACATTCCTTCAGCTACACTTGTAAATAATAGCCGCTTTCTCCACCCTACTATAACTACTACTACTTCTGCTCATAGGCGTCCTGTCAGTCCTTTCCCGCATATACAGTAGGTCCATCGATTTACAACTAGATGGAAAGATCTATCAGTCTGGTCTTTATATCTGTCATGAAGTTTGGACGGGAACACATGAGTATAGACAGGGAAGCCATCATGGGGGACTGTGGGGCCCAGACAGAAAGGGGGCCCAGGACTGGAGTCTCTCCAGTATAATTTGTCATAAAAAAGTTGACATTTCCCTTGAAGCGATGTAAAGGTTGAGTAATGTGACCAGTGCTGCAGACCAGCGGCGTAACTAGATTTTCTGCGCCCCCCTGCCGACAATGCAGGATGCGCCCCCCCGGTAAAAAAAAAACGGAGTGGATCCGGGGTACGGCGGGGGGGGGGGAGGGGGGTTGTGTTTCTGTTTGTGTGTGTTTGTATGTATGTGTGACGAGTTTGTGTGTGTGTGTGTGTGTTACCTCTGGCCGGCGTGGACGCATCCGTCTGCGCCGGGTCCCGGGCGGCTCTCCCGTTAGTGCTGCTAATGAAAAAGTGACACTTGGAAAATGGCTGCCCTTATACTGCAGACGAAAAACTCTGCGGTATGGGGGCAGCCATTTTCCAAGTGTCACCTTTTTGTATTAGAACAGCGCTGCGGCTGCCGGGACTCGGGAAAGCTGGGACCCGGTGCACTGCAAATAAAACCACCGGCGCCGCGGCAGAAGGCAAACAGTGAGTAACTATCGTCCCGCCGCACCCCCGGCGCCCACATACCCTCAGCGCCTCCCCGCCACCGCGGGGGCTGCGGGACGATAGTTACGCCACTGCTGCAGACACCGGAGGTTTCACCAGGTAAGCTGGGTGTTCGAAAAAGGGAAAGAGGGCCCGGCCTATTTTGTCAGTCTCGGGGCCCACAATCTCTGATGGCAGCCCTGAGTATAAAGAAAACTCTGCCTGAGGGCAAACCAGGTTCCAGACTGCATACCTCCCAAGCAATGTTCCCTCTAATTTTACGAAGGCTGTGTGCGGCAAAAGATTTTGACTGTGCAACTTTTGTGCGTAACTTATATATAACTGGAAAATGACGTTCAGCATTTGTGTTAACTTTACTTCAAACTGATATTAAACATTTAAACATTCAAAACACAGCACACAATGTAGTTAATGGGTGAAACACACATTAATTGAGTCCACAACTGCAAAAAGGGACCATTGCTGCTTTGTGCGCTCTGTTGTAATGTCTGTGCGCACACTCAGCGAGTTGTGTGCGCGCGCACGCACGCACAGCTTAGAGGGAACACTGCTCCCAAGTGTCCGACGTTCCCAACTGTGATTACAGTGTCCCACAGTGGTGGTGGGTAGGGATGCCAATCCCCAGGCATTTTTTCAATCCCGGGATTGAAAAATGCCTTAGTTCGCAGGCGTGTGACTCATACCCACACCGGCCGACCCGCACATTTACTTACATTGGCAGGCGGGGTGCACGGTGCCTCTGGGTACGTGCACCTCCTCATCAGCACTGCAGCCGGATAAGAAGCAGGGAGGCAGGTGAAGGTGCGGGCGGGCCAGGAGAAGAGGTGACACTGACAGCAGTGTGGGCGGGGAGCGTGGCCTGTGCAGCGTGTGAGGGTACGAGTTCCTCAATCACTCAGACACCGAGCAGATGAAACCAGAAGAATGGTTTATTTTCCACAGCACGCACAAATAGACAATAAACAGTGGCAAAGGTAAATTGCAGAGTAGAAAGATATTCAGGTAGCAGGCCCAAACAGACAGTCCTTGTATAGTCACAGTCCCAGATCAGTTCCACAGGGCAAACTATCACTTAATCCCCACAGCAGTGATAGCATATAAGTCCACACGATACCTAGACAGAGCATAACCTCTTAGTCCAGGACAGTCCATCAATTCTCTTCCCTCTCTTCCTGCAAAAACCCCAACTTACATCCCAAAGGCACCCCTCTCCCCCTCCCTCAGGAATTCTTAACCCTTCCTATGCTGGGTGCAGTTGCATGAATGTAACAGGGTCTCCTATTACCTGTCCAGGGGCTGATTAACTCACTCCCTTCATCTGGCTTTGAAGCTTGTGTATGTGAGGGATTTCACACCTTCATGTAAACAGATCTCTTCTCTGGAGAGTGACCCTGGTGTTATCCATCCTTTAGCTTCTTGTTATTTGGGGGGGAAGTGTATGTCTCTGCCACTACCTGTTGTCTCTGTTACTAAACAGCCTATAAAGAGGTCCTTTGATCCCTGAACCAAAAACTATACACAAACTGAACAGATTCTAATCTAAGCATTTGGTCGCTTCTAGCCGGACCATTTGTCTCCACATACACAGTTACAATATTTAAGTAATACGCATTTGGGAAGACTGCCATAATTAACTTCATAGTCACAAAACCCTTATTCATGATACCATCACAGTTTACTAAGAACATTACCTGGAGGCAGTGACGTAACCACGGGCAAATGGTCTCAATGGTATAATGCTTACATGAATAAAGTCCTGGGAAATACAGACATACATAGGACTACAGGGTACAGACTGACTAAAGTGTACATTTTTCACTACAAATAATAAAATATCATAATTACAGTCTTACGGTCAGCCTGCTAACCTCACACTCCTCCCCCTACATCTTTAGTCACTGTGCCCAGTTGCTCAGGAACCAATAACAACCTGGAATAGCGGGATGCAGAGCCGAGAATCTGGGGTTTGGATATACCACCTGAGTCCCACAGGGTGACATCATACCAAACCCATCTTGTAAAAGGCGGCTGGTTTGCAGAACCAGCAAGGGCATGATTACAGTCTAAGTCATACATTGGAGCTAACAAGGGCTGTAGCAATTCCTCTTCTTCGGATTCTGGGTACCCCCCCTCTGCAACATTGTAACCTACTAATACTTTTGCCTCGGGCACAATGGGGCAGGGACCACTTTCCACCTCCCCCTCTTGCCCAAGGAACAGGGGCCAAACAGCAGGCCAATATAGGGGCTCTGGCCCTGGCACTTCCACCACCCCGTCATGTCCTTCCTCCCCCAAACCCAAACTAGGGGCATGGCACATTTCAGTCCAGCATTTGGTCTCAATGTCCAGGGCTGAGGAGGGACCCTCCATCACAAACAATTCCGCTGGTGGCTGCAGGACAGGCTGTGTCAGCTCTGTCCCCTTAAAAGCCAGATGCTCACCTGCAGCTACTTCTGCGCACACCTCCTTCTCCGCGATAGCCTCCTTCCCCAGCTGAGTATGCTGGGCAGCCCGAAACACGACGTCATCTGTGACTGGTGGGCTGGTGGCCTGGATGTTGTCGGATACTCCTCTAACCACGGCGATCTCTTCTTGGACGCAGTCCTCATAGATCCCCTGGCAGCAGGATAATAGCTCTGCATCTCCCACCTCAGCAAAAGGGAAGCAGTAGTGCAGCTCCTCCCTAAGATGGGGGAGAAGCAATTGCAAACGGTGCCTTTCATCACGCCCCCTGCGACACTGATCTTGCCATGCTGGGGTATCCAGGAGCCCCCGATCAATCGCCTCTTCCTCTGCCACCACGAAGCACTCCTCCAGACACTGCAATTGTTCCCACACACTCAACTGTGCACCGAAATGGAGGATCCAGGCTCGATAATCAGCAAATGCATTTGTAGGATCTCCCTGATCGTGCAGGATCTGCTGAAGGAGTTCCCCGCGAGTGCAGGATCGGGTGGGTATACCTCGCAGCTGACCTTCTGCTATCAGCTCCTCCATACTCATTTCTTCAAGGGCAGTTAGGGGCCCCCCTGACAACGACCCTTCTCTTGCGGTAACAATTAATTCTGTGGCAGACCCCTCGGTTGTCTGCCCAGATTGCAGTAGCCCCCTTCTAGACCTTTCCTCTGGTTCTATCTGGGGCATCAATTTATTCTGGACTTGTCCTTCAGCCTCAGAATATTGTCCTCTTTGTAGCATCTGGGTAACTGTAGCAATCACTTCCTCTGTAAATTCTACAAACTCTGGCTCTCCTAGCAGATTCCAAGAAGTGGCCTCACCTTTACAGTGCAGGAATGCATCCCCCAGGTAACACACTTTGTCCTGTATGCTGGATACTCTCCACCCGCTGACCATCTGCTGAGCTTCTTCCCAGTACTTCCAGATATACTGCATTTTCCTGACAATAAATAACAGATCCGGCTTCCCAGCCTGCCGATACACTGAAGAACCTCCATCCCTGAGCTCCTCTGCTACAGGGGTCTTGAGGCATCGATTTTCTTTCCTTGGAAACATTTTCCCTTTCACAGGACTGACACCTGCTCACTTGCTGAACATCACCTTATTGCATTTTCCGTTTCCTTACATATGGTCTGATCCTCTGTTCTCTGTGCTTTCTGTGCTCGATGGTTGGTGTCTGAATGATCCCACTGTCGCTGCCGCCAAATGTGAGGGTACGAGTTCCTCAATCACTCAGACACCGAGCAGATGAAACCAGAAGAATGGTTTATTTTCCACAGCACGCACAAATAGACAATAAACAGTGGCAAAGGTAAATTGCAGAGTAGAAAGATATTCAGGTAGCAGGCCCAAACAGACAGTCCTTGTATAGTCACAGTCCCAGATCAGTTCCACAGGGCAAACTATCACTTAATCCCCACAGCAGTGATAGCATATAAGTCCACACGATACCTAGACAGAGCATAACCTCTTAGTCCAGGACAGTCCATCAATTCTCTTCCCTCTCTTCCTGCAAAAACCCCAACTTACATCCCAAAGGCACCCCTCTCCCCCTCCCTCAGGAATTCTTAACCCTTCCTATGCTGGGTGCAGTTGCATGAATGTAACAGGGTCTCCTATTACCTGTCCAGGGGCTGATTAACTCACTCCCTTCATCTGGCTTTGAAGCTTGTGTATGTGAGGGATTTCACACCTTCATGTAAACAGATCTCTTCTCTGGAGAGTGACCCTGGTGTTATCCATCCTTTAGCTTCTTGTTATTTGGGGGGGAAGTGTATGTCTCTGCCACTACCTGTTGTCTCTGTTACTAAACAGCCTATAAAGAGGTCCTTTGATCCCTGAACCAAAAACTATACACAAACTGAACAGATTCTAATCTAAGCATTTGGTCGCTTCTAGCCGGACCATTTGTCTCCACATACACAGTTACAATATTTAAGTAATACGCATTTGGGAAGACTGCCATAATTAACTTCATAGTCACAAAACCCTTATTCATGATACCATCACAGTTTACTAAGAACATTACCTGGAGGCAGTGACGTAACCACGGGCAAATGGTCTCAATGGTATAATGCTTACATGAATAAAGTCCTGGGAAATACAGACATACATAGGACTACAGGGTACAGACTGACTAAAGTGTACATTTTTCACTACAAATAATAAAATATCATAATTACAGTCTTACGGTCAGCCTGCTAACCTCACACAGCGTAATAGTCACGCTGTGCAGGCCGTACGTCGGGTCAGGAACAGCCGGGCAGCGTCTGAGCGGATGCTCAGACACTGCCCGGCATTAGACTGATGGAAATCCCGGACTTTTTAGGGCCAAATCCTGGGATCTCGACAATCCCGGGATTGGCCACCCTAGTGGTGGGGCAGGGGCAGTTGGGAGACCCCATGACACTCTCTGCTGCGTAGCATAGCAGAATATGCAACATCTATTCACAGAGACAGAGGGATAGGGGGCATACCAGCAGCTCACAGAACATGACACCCAGGTCTGTTACCCATGAGTGGAATTGATCCATGATTGATCCCTATACCAACGCTGCTGAGTGAAGCCAATAGGCTTCTCTAGGGTAGCAACATCTTTTGCTGGGCGGATATAGAGTTTTCTTTTAGGTACAGTAGGGCATATTAACAAATTATCCTCACGCACAGCAGCCACTGCCCAGGGGTTTCAGAGCACCCAGGTTCATCAGCATCTTGGCACTCATTAAATATGTAGCAGACAGCATAATCAATGTACGATCTTTAAACTTTAAAAATAACAATCAGCAGGAGATATTGATCACAGCCACAAAATGGCCACCCATTGCATCCACCTATGGGGTTAGGACAGTGTCCAATTAGCCAATAAATTTTAACATGGTTAATATATTCCCATGGGCTAAAGAAATGGGCCACAAAAATCTGGTTTAAGCCACCACTTTTGTTTTGTCTGCCTCAGGCTGGTGAATCAAAAGCAGTTTTCATGTAAAAATGGGGCTACGAACGCAAAATCAAACACAAATTTAACTAAAACTGAGTTTTTGGGCTGGATGTATTAAAATTGCCGCACCACCGCAGTGATGCTATCGCATATGTACTAACATGCGATTAGCATCGCAATGCAGTGATGCAGGCCCCTGCGAGACCTGTGATGTGGTGTGCAGGGTCTCTGTTACATCCCTGGGCTCTCCCTCTTCTCTCTGGCTGGGAACGGGAAGCAGGTGTCTGTCCTGGGCACCTCCTCCTCCCCCCTGCAGCCGGAAGGGCCTCCGGCTGTGTTGCTAGGGGGAGGAGGAGTTTGACAGAGGTATGCCGGGGAGTGGGGTCAGTGTCTGCAGTGGGGGGCGGCAGCCGGCATTAAGAAGCCCATGGGCTTTTATAGAGTATCGCCATCCAAAGGTGACGATACCCTGGGTGGCAAAAACGCGGTGGCCGGGTCTAAGTACATTTGAAAATGCGTTAAAACCCCTGAAAATAGGCGTCTTACCGCATTTTTTTCCTTAGTACATCCCACTTGTGAGAATTGTTGGTGTGGGTGTATGGGGAGCATACTAATAGGATAACCTCCAAAAAATATATAGTCGTAAAATTCACCAAAAAACGCCACTTTTTCATGACTAATTTGATACCCCCATCTTTGACTTCTTATTTGGTGTATCTTAAAAAAAATGGTGGTATGTGCATTCCTAACATAAGCATTCTATGAAATCTTAATATATTCAATTACTACAATATGTTGACCGCGAAACGAACACACAACAGGATTTTTCTCTATTGAACACATAAGTTCTACTTGATCCATTATAGAAAAAAAAGTCATCAATGTATCTCAAGGAACATGGTACATTGATATTATTTTTCCAGAATACACATGTCAACAAAGAAGCATTTGAACAAATGGCTACAGATTTAAAAGAACTGAAATTATGAAGTCAGTTCAAATCAACCATACATTAAAGTTCTATTACTTATTTGTAAATATTGTTGTGTCTCTCTATGGTCAAAGATGGGTAGCCCATCTCACAGTTTTTATAAATGTGATATATTAATACAGGTTGAGTATCCCTTATCCAAAATGCTCGGGACCAGGAGAATTTTGGATAACGGATTATTCCGTATTTCGGAATATTTTAATATTTCAATGATGTATTTTGAAGTATCTTGCATTTATGCTGTATAAACACATAATATACACACAAATATATTTTAATTGTTCAAAAAACAAGGTTTCAAAACGTAAAACAAAATGTGTGTACTATCTCAGCACTGAATTTGAATGCCAAGCAACCATTTTCTTGTACATATATAGTGCCAGTTACATATCATGTCCCCAGTGATGCTGTTACAAATGTCCCCAGTGAGTTTTTAGCAAAAAAAAAAATTTTTTTTCACTTTCTGGAATGTCCGTATTTCGGAATAATTCGGATAACGGATATTCGGATACGGGATACTCGACCTGTATTGAATAATCTAATAGTCATATTAATAAGATGGTGTTAAGGTGCTATTTGCAGGTGCGATGCGCACTCCCACGCACATCCTATCGCACAGATCAAAAATTATGTGCTGCACATACTTTTTGAACTAGGGCCGGATCACATCACAAGCAAATTGCATGCGATTTGCATGCGATGCTATCTAGACCAAAACGCATTAAATTATTGCACCGAGTATGGGCACCTTTAGAGTTAAAAAAAAGAGGGTACTCACCACCAGCGCAATAAATAAGTGATGCATAATAATAAAGTATGCTAAGGCAAACATTGCTGTAGATTAAAACAAATGAGAATAAAAAAACGGGGGACGGGTTAAGGTCTGTGGAGGCCCTGGACAACAAAATTACCAAGCCTCCCCTCTCCTACCGGGATACCAGGGCAGCGGCTATCCGGTCAGTAGGGATGTGGGTAGCGGGGATCCGGGTAGCGCTACTAGTTCCCTGCTGCAGGGACCCTACCGCTGACTTCCCATCCACCGCAGGGACCCCGCTTCTGACTTCCCATCCGCCACAGGGACCCGCTGCCTGCCCCACGCTGCCCCACATCGCTGCCTGTCACACACTGCCACAGCAGTGCTGGTGTGGGGGCCCCTAATGTGTGGGGGGCCCTGGGGCGACTGCCCCTGTCGCCCCGTGCTTAATTTGGCACTGATAAACAATCAAGCCTGTACAGTATAAAACCAGCTTTAGGTCCAATCACAGAGATTCAAGTTTAAGCTAGTTTTATACACGCTTACTTGTTTATACTCATGTCAGTGTTTGATAGTAAAGGACCCCAACACTACAGAAGTTTGTACGATTTCAGCCGATTACGGCCATTTTGGCCGATATATCGTCTGCAAAGTGCCCCATTGTATGTTTTTTCCAATCTGATCCGATGCGTGGTCCCATGAGTGTGAGTGTCCCTAGGTCGGTTGCACTGCACCAGTGATTGATCGGAATCAGATGGAAAAAGGGAGTGCTTATTTGATCTTGTGATATAACACCTGGGATGTGTTTCCTGGACACACCTCTCATCAGGAGCAACAGCAGCACCACAAGGTATCTAGATGGCAGCAGGAGAGAAGACAGTAGATTTATCGGATTGTGGCCCCAGAAAAGTATGTATTTATCAACACTGCACATGTATACTGGCCACCAATGTACATAATAAGCACACTGCCACCCTACCGAAATGGGCAACTATAGACCCATATCTCTATTGAACAACAACCTTAAATTATTCGCTAAAGTTTTAGCTAATCGACTAGCTCCGCTTCTGTCAACCCTAATTCACCCAGATCAAGTTGGCTTCATACCAAACCGTCAGGCCTCAGACAATACTAGACGACTTATCAATCTGATCCACCTAGCCAATAAAAACTCCTTGCCTACTCTAGTGGTGGCACTTGACGCAGAGAAGGCCTTTGACAGAGTAGCCTGGCCCTTCATTCAGAAGACCCTGCACCATATGGGATTCGAGGGTCCCTTCCTAGATGGTATTCTCTCCCTATACAATAATCCCTCAGCATCTGTCTTAGTGAATGGCCTCATATCTGAGCCTTTTCTAATTAAGAATGGCACTCGACAGGGATGCCCGTTGTCGCCTTTGCTATTTGCCCTGATTATGGAACCACTCGCCACTAGAATCCGTCTCAACTTTAACATATCGGGCATTAAAATAGGCCACACAGATCACAAAATTGCTCTCTATGCTGACGACGTTATACTGACTCTGACTAACCCCCTCCACTCCCTTACCACCTTGCTAACTGAGATCCAACAATACAGCAAATTTTCTAACTACAAAATAAACACCACTAAATCTGAAGCCCTAGATATAAACATCGCTCCACTCCCTTACCACCTTGCTAACTGAGATCCAACAATACAGCAAATTTTCTAACTACAAAATAAACACCACTAAATCTGAAGCCCTAAATATAAACATCGATCCTGCTGACCTAACACTTCTTCGAACTGCTTTCCCCCTCCGCTGGCAAAATAGCAAACTTAAATACCTAGGTATATATTTAACTAAATATTACTCAGAACTGTACTCTGCAAACTTCCCTAGACTCTTGGCCTCTATTAAATCAGATCTCTCCTCGTGGAATACACAATTCATATCCTGGTTCGGAAGCATGGCGGCAGTGAAAATGAATATTCTCCCCCGCCTACTCTACCTGTGGCAAACACTGCCTATACCTATACCCACCAAATCCCCAAAACAACTCCAGGGGGATATAAACAAATTAATTTGGGCTGGGAAAAAGCCCAGAGTTAGGTTAAGACTACTTCAAAACCACCACACCTCAGGCGGGCTTGGACTCCCGGATTTAATCAAATATTACCGTGCTATACACCTGGCCCCGAGCATTCTCTGGCATGCTCCTCCAACACAGAGGGTTTGGACATCCATTGAATCCAACAGCATAGCGCACTAATTTCTGTGTACTCTGCTGTGGATCCCCCCTACAGATCGCCCCCCCTCCGCATCTCTTCTCCCCACTACCCGACATACATTACGCATTTGGGATCTTAGCACTAAGACCTACAAACTACGTTCACTCCACCCCCTACTGATCCCTATTTGGAATAACCCAACTTTTACCCCCGGGATGGATCACAAGTCCTTCCAGTCCTGGACCCGACACAATGTTCTTTTCCCACTAGACATTGCTCCCCTATCAACATTCCCTGATTTCGCTTCACTGAAATCCAGATTTTCCCTCCCAAACCATGTATTCTATCAATACCTCTAACTTCGCCACTTCTATAACTCTCTCCCTCGACCAGCCCCTTCCCTTTCTCGCTCAACATTTGAATCTCTTTGCAGAAATGCTCACCTAACCAAAAAGCTCATATCTACCATATATCAAATACTCTTATCTCATAATCAGCCGCAAAAAGAGGCCCATGAATTAGCCTGGGAAAGAGAAACGGGAGAAACCTTAAGTCCAGCTACTTGGTCTAAAATTAGGATGGCTGTAGCAAAGAGCTCCATATCGGTCCGAATCAAGGAAAACGCATATAAAATTTACTTCCGATGGTACATGGTCCCTACCAGACTGCACACTATCTACCCCACATCCCCCGACTCTTGTTGGAGAATGTGTGGCCAAAGGGGAGCTTTTCTGCATGTTTGGTGGTCCTGCCCTTCCATTCAAACTTTCTGGAAGGAGGTCCACAAGCTGATCAAACAAGTCACGGGAACTCAAATGCCCCCATCTCCGTTTTACTCTTTATTACTTAGACCACTACCTAAAACCCCACCACCAACTCAAAAACTAATAAATCATATCCTAGGAGCGGCGAAGTGCCTCATTGCTGCACATTGGAAATCCCCCTCACCTCCATCCATAACTGCTGCCATCAACTCTACCTGGGCTACCTATAAAATTGAAAAAATTACCTCTATCTTGCATGATACCTCCCTCAACTTTGTCAAAATATGGTTACCTTGGACAACCCACTTCCAAGCCGAAGCCCCGTTGACTACCCTGTAATGCCTCCAAATCCATGACACTGCCCTATTGACCGTCGACAGCTCCTCTGGACCCCTAAATCTTCAGATATCTGACTCTTTACCTACTTTCCTTAACCACACTTTTCCTTTCACTATCTTTCCCCTCTGTCCTAACTCCCTCGTTCCTCCTTACTCACTCTCATCCCCCGCTCTCCTCCAACTAGAGCCCCCACACCTCCAACTATAACTTAATGCTTGGAATACTCAGGAGTCATACCTCGCAAATAACATAGAATTCTTACAAATGAGTACTCCATTCAACGATGTTTCTGTGTTATTTTTTTTTTTTTTTTGCGTTAAGCATATTACTGTCAATGCCATAATAATACAAATCCTCCTGTAATCATTACTGCACCCATTTCATGTATGTTGATATGTGTTTAAAAAAACAAAACAAATAAACAATTAAAAAATCTCTGGGCCAAATGTTTCTTTAACCCCCTATTGCCCATGTGTTTTCCCCGCCCCTGTACCCCAATGCTGTACCATTTGTTTGTCTGCACCCAATGCTATACTATTCATGCTTGCTTAATGAAGAAACTTTTATTTAAAAAAAACAACTTTATTTTTAAAACATATATTAACCCAATTTAAACATATACAAAACATTAAAGGCATATTCTTATAACTTTACTTAAAACCATTTGTTGAAACTAATATTAAAATATATATGTATGTGTCTCTATATCATCTATATAATGTCTAAAGTGTTCATGTGTCTAGGAAACACTGCCATCTGTTGCTGGCATTGAGTGAAGCTACATCTCTTTCTCTCACACATGCACAAACACAGAGGCAAGTGTTTGTTCAAGTTTGCACAAGGCAGCAGACTAGCTTTCGAAGCATTTTCTTCAAGCATTCTTACTAGTATATATATATATATATATATATATATATATATATATATATATATATTTTATCATGTGTTTTTTTAGGAGCTTGTAGTATCTGGTCCAGGGGGTTTCCTTTTGGGTCAGTACAAGCTCAGGAATGCCATTTCGGTCCGGCGTTCCGGGGTCCTGTCCAGTTCCAGTTTTTACCCATACCCCTTTTTGGTGTTTTGTATATGCCATGTCGGTGGAAACACATTTAATAATTGTAATTGCAAAGCTATTTAAGTTTTTTCATAACTTATTTTGTGTTTTGTATATGCCATGTTGGTGGCAAGAATTTAAATTGCACAGCTATTCACCATGTTGGTAAAACATTGAATAATTATTTTAAAAAAGATAATTCATATAAAAAAGCATTTTAACTAAACAGGTGTGTGTATTTTCTTTACCTTTAAATACGGTTTCTTCTGAACCTTGAAATACACACACACATATATATATTTTATATAATATACATATACATCCATTTTTTATAAATATAGATTTGACACAGCCACCCTAGACCCCTAACCCAGCCCATCAGATATATCTTATGGTACAATTGTATACTATAAGATATATAAAGTAGAGAGAGATAAAGTACCAGCCAATCAGCTCCTAAATGCCTTGTTACAGGCTGGGTTTTCAAAATGACAGCTAAGAGCTGGTTGGTTGGTAATTTATCACTTTAAACTTTTATCTGCCTGGAGATAAAGGTGAAGCGACAGGGGGTGTCAGGGAGAGAGTGTGAGAGGGCACCAGGTAGAGACTGCAAGAGAGAGAAAGGGACAGAGTGGAAAGAGGGAGGGGGAAGTGCAGGGAATGCGCTGGGAAGAAGAGAGCTACAGGAGATAGAGAGGGGGCAGAGGGAAGAGAGAGCAGGGGAGAGAAAAAAGAGGGATTGAGAGAGGGGAGAGAGGATAGGTAGGGAGATAGGATGGGGAGTGAGAGAGTAGGGGTTATATAGGGCAGTGGCGGATTCAGGGGGGGGGCACCCGGGCACGTGCCCCCCCCCCTGTCATTTCATTTTGTAGCTGAGGACCAACGAGCCCAGCCCCGTGTCTCTAGCCCCCCAGGAACCGGAGATATCACCTGGCAAAGCTGTAACATTTTTCCCCTTCCCCTTAGGATAATATGGGACCCGTTAATTCCGACCCCCACCCGGTTCCAATGGCTGACAGTTCCCCCCCCTGGCATCACAGAAGCTTGTAGTTGATCTCATTCAATTCCAAATCGCTGGGCCTTCAATAGGATACCAGGCTGGTCCATATCGGTCAATCGGTTCCAGAGATATTGCATGTAAACCAAATTTTTTTTATTTTTTAAATGTAATTTAATGCTGTTCATGTTCTTTGAGGGCAGATTACTCTGGGACCAAACGTTCAAGTTTCACTGGACCAAAATCATTCAAAGCCCACTCAAAAGTTCTTCAAAATGATACTTGTCTCATGTAAATGGGTCAATTGGTTCCAAAGATATAGCCGGTTAAATGAGATAACTGGTTAAAGGGGGGGAGGGGTGGTTTTCTCTCACCCTCACACCAGAAAATGCAGGGACTAGGCTGGTGTAAAAGGGGCCAACCTTGGAATGCATTTTCTGGTGTGAAAGGGGTATTATTTCAAATAGCCTATACCTGCAGTGCTCTGAATACAGCCAGGCTCTGCCACTGTCAGTGGCTATCAATTCTGCCTGGCGGTGGCTGTCCCTCATTACTGCGAGCATGTATTCCCCCTTGGCAATGAGCATGTAATCCCACATGGCAACGAGCATGGCACCTATGGCAATGAGCATGGAACCCTTGGCAATGAGCATGTCGATAAGCAGCACTTATATAGCATAATTTTTAATAGGCATCATGGTGTTTAGCATAATACATAATGGACATAATGGCGTGTAATTTAACATGTAATGGACATTATGTTTAATGCGCGCATTTGGTGGACAATGTCCCTGTTTATGAAGCATATTTCTTTGCAGAAATGCTCACCTAACCAAAAAGCTCATATCTACCATATATAAAATACTCTTATCTCATAATCAGCCGCAAAAAGAGGCCCATGAATTAGCCTGGGAAAGAGAAACGGGAGAAACCTTAAGTCCAGCTACTTGGTCTAAAATTAGGATGGCTGTAGCAAAGAGCTCCATATCGGTCCGAATCAAGGAAAACGCATATAAAATTTACTTCCGATGGTACATGGTCCCTACCAGACTGCACACTATCTACCCCACATCCCCCGACTCTTGTTGGAGAATGTGTGGCCAAAGGGGAGCTTTTCTGCATGTTTGGTGGTCCTGCCCTTCCATTCAAACTTTCTGGAAGGAGGTCCACAAGCTGATCAAACAAGTCACGGGAACTCAAATGCCCCCATCTCCGTTTTACTCTTTATTACTTAGACCACTACCTAAAACCCCACCACCAACTCAAAAACTAATAAATCATATCCTAGGAGCAGCGAAGTGCCTCATTGCTGCACATTGGAAATCCCCCTCACCTCCATCCATAACTGCTGCCATCAACTCTACCTGGGATACCTATAAAATTGAAAAAATTACCTCTATCTTGCATGATACCTCCCTCAACTTTGTCAAAATATGGTTACCTTGGACAACCCACTTCCAAGCCGAAGCCCCGTTGACTACCCTGTAATGCCTCCAAATCCATGACACTGCCCTATTGACCGTCGACAGCTCCTCTGGACCCCTAAATCTTCAGATATCTGACTCTTTACCTACTTTCCTTAACCACACTTTTCCTTTCACTATCTTTCCCCTCTGTCCTAACTCCCTCGTTCCTCCTTACTCACTCTCATCCCCCGCTCTCCTCCAACTAGAGCCCCCACACCTCCAACTATAACTTAATGCTTGGAATACTCAGGAGTCATACCTCGCAAATAACATAGAATTCTTACAAATGAGTACTCCATTCAACGATGTTTCTGTGTTATTTTTTTTTTTTTTTGCGTTAAGCATATTACTGTCAATGCCATAATAATACATATCCTCCTGTAATCATTACTGCACCCATTTCATGTATGTTGATATGTGTTTAAAAAAACAACAACAAATAAACAATAAAAAAAAAAAAAAAAAACCCTGCCCACTAATGTCGCACTGTTGCTACCTAGCCACTGTTTTTTCTCTGGGCCAAATGTTTCTTTAACCCCCTATTGCCCATGTGTTTTCCCCGCCCCTGTACCCCAATGCTGTACCATTTGTTTGTCTGCGCCCAATGCTATACTATTCATGCTTGCTTAATGAAGAAACTTTTATTTAAAAAAAACAACTTTATTTTTAAAACATATATTAACCCAATTTAAACATATACAAAACATTAAAGGCATATTCTTATAACTTTACTTAAAACCATTTGTTGAAACTAATATTAAAATATATATGTATGTGTCTCTATATCATCTATATAATGTCTAAAGTGTTCATGTGTCTAGGAAACACTGCCATCTGTTGCTGGCATTGAGTGAAGCTACATCTCTTTCTCTCACACATGCACAAACACAGAGGCAAGTGTTTGTTCAAGTTTGCACAAGGCAGCAGACTAGCTTTCGAAGCATTTTCTTCAAGCATTCTTACTAGTATATATATATATATATATATATATATATATATATATATATATTTTATCATGTGTTTTTTTAGGAGCTTGTAGTATCTGGTCCAGGGGGTTTCCTTTTGGGACAGTACAAGCTCAGGAATGCCATTTCGGTCCGGCGTTCCGGGGTCCTGTCCAGTTCCAGTTTTTACCCATACCCCTTTTTGGTGTTTTGTATATGCCATGTCGGTGGAAACACATTTAATAATTGTAATTGCAAAGCTATTTAAGTTTTTTCATAACTTATTTTGTGTTTTGTATATGCCATGTTGGTGGCAAGAATTTAAATTGCACAGCTATTCACCATGTTGGTAAAACATTGAATAATTATTTTAAAAAAGATACTGTAATTCATATAAAAAAGCATTTTAACTAAACAGGTGTGTGTATTTTCTTTACCTTTAAATACGGTTTCTTCTGAACCTTGAAATACACACACATATATATATTTTATATAATATACATATACATCCATTTTTTATAAATATAGATTTGACACAGCCACCCTAGACCCCTAACCCAGCCCATCAGATATATCTTATGGTACAATTGTATACTATAAGATATATAAAGTAGAGAGAGATAAAGTACCAGCCAATCAGCTCCTAAATGCCTTGTTACAGGCTGGGTTTTCAAAATGACAGCTAAGAGCTGATTGGTTGGTAATTTATCACTTTAAACTTTTATCTGCCTGAAGATAAAGGTGAAGCGACAGGGGGTGTCAGGGAGAGAGTGTGAGAGGGCACCAGGTAGAGACTGCAAGAGAGAGAAAGGGACAGAGTGGAAAGAGGGAGGGGGAAGTGCAGGGAATGCGCTGGGAAGAAGAGAGCTACAGGAGATAGAGAGGGGGCAGAGGGAAGAGAGAGCAGGGGAGAGAAAAAAGAGGGATTGAGAGAGGGGAGAGAGGATAGGTAGGGAGATAGGATGGGTAGTGAGAGAGTAGGGGTTATATAGGGCAGTGGCGGATTCAGGGGGGGGGGGCACCCGGGCACGTGCCCCCCCCCCCCCTGTCATTTCATTTTGTAGCTGAGGACCAACGAGCCCAGCCCCGTGTCTCTAGCCCCCCAGGAACCGGAGATATCGCCTGGCAAAGCTGTAACGTTTTTCCCCTTAGGATAATATGGGACCCGTTAATTCCGACCCCCACCCGGTTCCAATGGCTGGCAGTTCCCCCCCTGGCATCACAGAAGCTTGTAGTTGATCTCATTCAATTCCAAATCTCTGGGCCTTCAAAAGGATACCAGGCTGGTCCATATCGGTCAATCGGTTCCAGAGATATTGCATGTAAACCAATTTTTTTTATTTTTTAAATGTAATTAAATGCTGTTCATGTTTTTTGAGGGTAGATTACTCTGGGACCAAACGTTCCAGTTTCACTGGACCAAAATCATTTAAAGCCCACTCAAAAGTTCTTCAATATGATACTTGTCTCATGTAAATGGGTCAATTGGTTCCAAAGATATAGCCGGTTAAATGAGATAACTGGTTAAAGGGGGGGAGGGGTGGTTTTCTCTCACCCTCACACCAGAAAATGCAGGGACTAGGCTGGTGTAAAAGGGGCCAACCTTGGAATGCATTTTCTGGTGTGAAAGGGGTATTATTTCAAATAGCCTATACCTGCAGTGCTCTGAATACAGCCAGGCTCTGCCACTGTCAGTGGCTATCAATTCTGCCTGGTGGCGGCTGTCCCCCATTTACTGCGAGCATGTATTCCCCCTTGGCAATGAGCATGTAATCCCACATGGCAACGAGCATGGCACCTATGGCAATGAGCATGGAACCCTTGGCAATGAGCATGTCGATAAGCAGCACTTATATAGCATAATTTTTAATAGGCATCATGGTGTTTAGCATAATACATAATGGACATAATGGCGTGTAATTTAACATGTAATGGACATTATGTTTAATGCGCGCATTTGGTGGACAATGTCCCTGTTTATGAAGCATATTGTGAATTTTGGCTTAATCTGTGTGGCATTATGTGAATTCTGGCTCAATCCATGTGGCATTATGTGAATTTTGGCTCAATCCGTGTGGCATTATGTGAATTTTGTGACAATCCATGTGGCATTATTTGAATTTTGGCTCAATCCATGTGGCATTATGTGAATTTTGGCTCAATCCGAGTGGCAGTATGTGAATTTTGGCTCATTCCATTTGGCATCATGTGTAAGGGGCAAGTATAATGGGGTCTAGTATTTTGTTGCATAATGTGTGGAAGTTGTATATGGTGTTGTACACTACACTCAAGGACACGCCCCCTGTTGAGTGACCACATCCCCTTTTCCAAAGCACGCCTTCGGCGCGAGCACAACTACATCCTTCACTTTTGTCGCCATGGTGGGCCTGCGCACTTTAAATGCCAGGGCCTATTTTTAATCCCATTCCCACCCTCTCTCTGCCGCTCTCTTAGCATGTACACTGGCACCACTAACACCGCCCCTCCCCCACCCAAACCCTCTTTTATCATGGTGCCCCCCCCTGTCATTTTATCCTGGATCCGCCCCTGATATAGGGTGAGAAGAAGGGGGAAACAAAAGAGGAGGGGAAGGAAGAGCGGGAGTTTGAAATAAGTTGTCATAGCAGACATCAGCTCCAGGTCTCCCTGTTAATAGGGAAGGCAGGGCTATGTCTACCACACCCTCTGCTTCAGCGCCCTCGATGCTGATTAATCTCCTCCTGCTCTCTGACACCAGGTCATCTGCCACTGATAGGCGACATTATTTAAAAATAAAAATAAAAAAAACCCCTGTAGTGAAGCCACTGCATAGATCCCACAGTTCTGTATACCAGCAATCGTGACCACTGCATTACCATGCTTCCCAATTTTTTAACAGGCACATTCATTCATTGTAATGTCATTAATCATAGAAAACAATATTCATGTCTATCTATACTACTGGCTGCAGATGATTTTGGTAGGTTAATGTGCCAGTATTTGTGAAATGTAAGCTTTTACAAATCCAAAGAAATCCCAGCAGGTGCTCCGCATTAATATTCTAAGAAAGGTATCATCATTTATTGAATAATAAGTTTGAATACTGGACAGATTTAAACCCGAGTGCAGTATTTGTTTTACTATATCATTTGGTACATTGCCTATATGACAAGGGCAGCTGAAGGTCCAGAAAGCATCCAAACTGAATTTAGCTGCAGTACATTTACTAAAAGAATTAGCAAGTTATTAATGTGAGAACAAAATATAGGTTTTCATTAAAAGATGCTTTTCGGGGCATTTATTTTCTTCCAAAAACATAATGCACTTTTTGGACAGAATGGTAGAAATCTAAACACAGAAACATTCCTTATAAAACAGAAATAGTGCGTGGTAGATACTGCATTCTTGAAACTACTTGAACTGTTTCATGTGTAAGATTAAACTTCACCCTGCCTGTACCCTCAGTAAATGTTAAATTGATTTTCCTTTTGGCAGTTTACAGTACTGTTTCCAGACCAGAAGATAAGAACTTTCATGTCAAATGAGTATATGGCTGCACAGTCAGCTGCAGAACTTTTTTTCATGTATCAAAGTGCATTCATTAGATGTTGGTGGTATATATTAAACTGGTTAGACAAATGTCGCATACAGGTTGTGCTCTCATTGAGAGATAAAACCCTCACCCCCATGTAACAGAGATTGCTCAGAGCATTGGTGGATTTTCATTTATGCATATTGCTAACCCTCCTTTTTACCGTATAATAGTACGCTGGTTGGGAGCCCTATGCTTAGACCTGTTCTCTGATTTTAGCAGAGTCTGATTAGTTGGGCCTCTAGTGATCACAGTTTTTGTAGTAGGAGGATAGATCTGTTTCTGTGTATACACACTTTCAAATGTGGGCAGCGACACAGCATGTGGTAGCATGACCTTATGGATGACATTTAATAGGATGCAAAAATTTGATTTTCGGGATATTTTCGCCAAAAACAGGCGAAATCGCAATTTTTCCCGAATTTGCATCTTTAATGAGATGCGAAAAACTGCAAAAACTTTTTTTGCAGTGAAATCGCACATTCTGAAAGTGCGATTTTTACTCACGCCGGAACTCGCATCCAGATGTTTTCCCATTGAAAATATACAATTCGCATATTTAATGAGATGTGAAATCTGGAAAATGTGTCTAAAATTCGCCACATATGTAGACCAGGTTCTGACAGGCGAATTGGCCAAACCCCTGCACAGATCAAAATGTGTAAAAGTGTTTTTTGGCGTGGGGTCCCCCTCCTGAGCATAACCAGCCTCGGGCTCATTGTGCCGGACCTGGTTCCAAAAATACGGGGGACAAAAAATATGGGGGTCCCCCGTATTTTGAAACCACCGGGCTCCAACAGCCTGCGGTGTCATGCCACAGCCGGGGGACACTTTTATTATAAGGTCCCCCGGCCGAAACATGAGCACCGTGACTGGTCAGCCTTGGACGGGGTACCTGGAAGAGTGGGGACCCCCTCAATAAAGGGGTCCCTCCCCCAGGCTTCACCTGTCCAGGGCTGAAGCTCGGGACTGTCACCGGCGTCCGTGGCCAGTGGACACCAGCCTGATAGGGTTAAATCACACATTCCTAACATTGCTTTATGTAGGACAACTACAAGTGCCAGCAGACCTACCCCGCATGCTGGCACTTGGAGAACCACAAGTCCTAATTAATGGGCCCGCTGGGACTTGTAGTCCACCTGTAAAAAGAATGTTAAAAGAAAAGACACACACACACACACAGAAAAGTATAACTTTATTTCACACACACACGCACCTCACTTTTACACCAATATACTTACCAATCCAGGGTCCAGCGCTGGTCTGTCTCCTGCATAGCCAGCTCACCCCGCACTGAGAGCGGGGTGAGCCGGCTTTCTCCTGTGCAGCTAACACCTTCTGTAGCGCTGTTCCAGCGCTACAGAGGCTGGTAGCATGATTGGCCGATGCGTCTCCATGGAGATGCATAGCTCTTCCCTGATTGGCCAAACTATGCGTCTCCATGGAGACGCATAAGCCCAAGATGCTATCAGCCTCTGTAGTGCTGGAACAGCGCTACAGAAGGTGTTAGCTGCGCAGGAGAAAGCTGGCTCACCCCGATGTCAGTGCGGGGTGAGCTGGCTATGCAGGAGACAGACCAGCGCTGGACCCTGGATTGGTAAGTATATTGGTGTAAAAGTGAGGTGTGTGTGTTTGTAAAATAAAGTTATACTTTTCTGTGTGTGTCTTTTCTTTTAACATTTTTTGTACAGGTGGAATTCAAGTCCCAACGTGCCCATTTATGCCCTGCATTCTGGGACTTGTGGTTCTCCAAGTCCCAGCATGTGGGCTGGTCTGCTGGCACTTGTAGTTCTCCTGCATAGAGCAATGTTAGGAATGTGTGAATTAACCCTATCAGGCTGGCGTCCACTGGCCACGGATGCCGGTGACAGCCCCGGGCTTCAGCCCTGGACGGGTGAAGCCTGGGGGGTGGGGGGGGTGTTTATTGGGGGGTCCCCACTCCTCCAGGTACCCCGTCCAAGGCTGACCAGCCACGGTGGTCATGTTTCGGCTGGGGGACCTTATATAAAAAGTGTCCCCCGGCTGTAGCATGACACTGCAGGCTGTTGGAGCCTTGTGCTCTTTTCAAAATACGGGGGACTCACAGATTTTTTGTCCCTGTATTTTTGGAACCAGGACCAGTCCAAGAGTCCGGGGCTGGTTTCAGAAATATGGGGGACCCCTACGCTTTTTGTCCCCCGTATTTTTGGAGCCAGGTCCAGCTCAATGAGCCCGGGGCTGGTTATGCTCAGGAGGGGGGACCTCATGCCGTTTTTTTTTTAAACACAAATTCGCACATTACCTCAAATTCGCACATTTTCATGACTAAAATTCGCCCATTATCTCACTTTATCGCACTTTTTTTCCTGGAACACGCACCTTATTAATTAGGTAAAAAATTAGATTTTAAAGAGTGCGATAATGGGCGAATTTCAAAGTGTCTAAAAATTGCATTTTATTAAATGTCACCCATTGTCTTTTTTTCTATTATCGACTCCCAAGTAAAAATCTTTTCACTCAGTGCAGTGTAGTTGTTCACATTTCCCACAGCTGCTCTGTTGCATGGAAAGAAACTGCGTTTTACATTTACTAAAGCTTCTAAAAATGAAAAGAGATGATGTTACCCATAGCAACCAAACATATTCTTTCTAAAATGTTTTATGAGGTTATCCCTGCAAGTGCCACCGGGTCTATATTCCAGAATAATTAACTTCTAGAGCAATCCTTGAAAATGTGCAGCTCAGCTACTGGAACAAAGATACTGGGTTTTTGTTTGTTTGTGTTTTTTAACACTTTGAATACCAAGTAAATTTCTCAAAATTGTTGTTAAAATGGCCAGGCAAACATTTTTATTCATTAAAATTACCTGTAATGTGTACCTTATATTTCCTATATAACACAATTTTTATTTGAATTGATATAACATTTTTAGCGAATAATATTTTTTTTAATCAATATATTTTATTCAAATGATCTTTTGCTTTACAATTTACAATATACAAGAAATTCAAGAAATACATACATTAAAAATGGACAATGTTCAAAATTGTACATAGTACACTGTGACTGTTCAAACTATAGAAAGTACATTGCGCCAAAAAAATAACTCAGACTTATTTTTTAAAACAAAAAATAATGAAATGACACAAGTGCTGCTATAAACTATGCTTTAAATACATGTTCTTTAAATTGTAAACTGCATTACAAACATCTTAATTCTTACTTAATAGTTTCCATTGTAAAGGTGAATAATATAGAAGGAAAAATAAAAAAATAAACTTTAATGAGTTTAATAAGTTAATGGGTTTGCCCGGGAGTAATTTAAAGGAAGAAAAAAGTTTTGAAAGGAATTTTAAAGAATTACCAAGGGAGAGGTCTCAATTTAGAATTAGATAACATAACTTTCAAGATGGTCAGTGGTTTTTCTGCCACACAGAGATTGGGTATAATCAAACCAAGGATTATATAATTGAATACATTTTATGGATTTGTTAGGAATGCTGTTATCTTCTCCATTGAAGCTACAAACCATATCTTATTTATTAATGTTTGAGGGGAAGGGGGTGGTCCAGATTTTTCAAGCGCTAAGTATCTGGGATGCTAATTTTTCTAACGGTGGGTCTAGAAAAGCTATTGGATGTCCCAAAAGAAAGGACATGGTTCCCTATCAATTTTAGTAAGTAACACTTTGCCCAACAAATTTGCCACTTCTTCCCAATAATCTGCAATTTTAGGGCAAGTCCACCAAATGTGTAAAAAGCTGCCGGACTCTCCACAACCTCTCCAGCATAGGGGTGAAGCAGAACTGCATATTCTGTTTAGTCTAACAGGCACCAAGTACCAGCGATAATACATTTTATAGGCATTATCTTTAACCAGAGTAGAGATTTAATTTTTGATAATCTCTAATGTATAAGGGACCATGAATTTTCCTCTGGGATCTCCCAAATCTATCTCCCATTGACGCTCAAATTTGGGAGCCGGGGGATCTGATGAATGTAATATTAGATTATATAAAGAAGAGATCATTCCCTTCATGAGAGGTTCATCCAAACAGAAACGCTCCAATGGAGATCTTAAGTGTGTCACACGTAGCCGCGACGGAGCGCGGCAGGTACAGTACTCACCCGTCCGCGCCCGCCGCCGGCTAGCGTGTGCAGGTCCCAGGCTGCGGCGTGCGAGTAGGGGCAGCTCCAGGTAGGGATGGCAGCAGGGGAGGCCGGCGTCGCCATCTTGGTTGAGGGCAGGAGACAGATTGGCCCAGAGTGGAGGTTCCCTCCTCTTCCTGCGCTGTCAGCCAATGGCAGCCGCCCCCTGGGGATATAGGGGATATGCCTAGGCTGTTCAGTGTCAGTGCAATGAGTCTTTGGAGTCATTCACAACTCCTAGCTGTTTCCTGGATCCTGGCTCTTTCTCTCCTGACTCTGGTGCCTTGCTCCCTGCATCTTTCTACAAGGAAGTTTTCTCCTGACACCAATGCTGCAAGTCCTACCTAGTGCTTGTTCCTGCTTGTGTCCCAGAATTACCCTGCTCAGCTTTCCGCTGTCCTTCTTCATTCAACTCATTCATTCCATCATCTTTCAGTCATCCGGATCCATTTCTTCTATCATCAAATCAACCTCTTTCCGGATCTTCCTCTATGTACTCTGGCTCATCAAGTATACGTTTCCAGATTTACCTGCCCGTTATTAGTATTGTGCTGGACTCTATTTAAGTTATCCAACTGTCACTTAAAGAAGTATTTGAGTGAAGTTTATCATTTATGAAATCCGTTATTAAACCGGCACGTTTCAATCCTACTCCTCCTGGTCCGTCTCCAGTTCCTGTGCACCACACGACTCCATCCAGCCCTTTAGCCGTGACAGTTTGCACTGACCCGATGGAATCGGGTGAAGCACAGGCCTCCATGACGGATGTTCTTCAAGGCATCATGGCTCGCTTGGAACAAGTAGAGGCTACCCAGCGTCAAGTGGCTCAATTCCTCCAGACCTTGTCACCACCTCAGGCGGCTCCCTCAGTTTCGGCAGCACCTACCTCCGGAGCTTCGGCCTCTGCTGCTTCTCCGGGGCCAGCTGCTCCTCACCATCTGCAGCTGTCAACCCCCAGTAAATATGACGGGTCCCCAAGGGGGTGTCGAGGATTCCTGAATCAATGTGACGTCCATTTTACCCTCCAGCCTTCCAATTTCCCCTCTCCCAAGACTCGGGTGGCTTACATCGTGTCCCTACTGGCGGGCCCAGCCCTGGAGTGGGTGTCCCCCCTCTGGGAGCGTGCGGATCCCATCCTCAACAACTATGAAGAATTTGTGGCTTCCTTCCGTCGCATCTTCGACGAGCCTGGCAGAGTGTCCTCCGCAGCCACGGAGATCCTAAGAATTCGTCAGGGCAGTCGACCAGTGGGACAATATGTTGTGCAATTTCAAACCCTGGCTTCCGAACTCAGATGGAACGAAGAGGCTCTCGTCTCTGCCTTCTGGAACGGCCTAGCCGGCCGCATCAAGGACGAGTTAGCAACTCGCGATTCTCCTTCCACCCTGGCTGAACTCATTTCATTATGTAACAAGGTCGATCTGCGACTCCAAGAACGCCAACTTGAGAGGAATCGCTCTGATCGCCTTCGCCCTCGATTCCCTTCCAATGTCGCACCCGCTTCCAGACCAACCCCGCCTCCTGCGGTGTCAGCAGATGAGCCCATGCAAATCAACCGCTCTCGTCTTTCTCTCGAAGAGAAGTCCCGAAGACGGCGAGAGAATCTGTGCATGTACTGTGGCTCCTCAGCTCACCTGTTGGCTTCCTGCCCGCTGCGGCCGGGAAACGACCGCTCCTAATCTCCACGAGGGAGGTCCGATTAGGAGTCTTGCTTCCATCTCCCTCTTCTTCTGATTCCACCATTCCGGTTACCCTTGTGTGTCCCCAAGGGAGAAAAAGAGTTCAGGCCCTATTGGACTCTGGGGCAGCGGGAAATTTCCTTTCGTCTTCTTTTGTCACCCAACATGCCCTGCCGGTGCAACCCCTGGATCATTCGCTGGTCCTCACTGCAGTGGATGGGAGTCGAATTCGTAGTGGACAAATCACCCATCAGACCACCCCGGTGACACTGCTCATAGGAGCTCTACATCAAGAGACCCTCGAATTCTTCATTCTTCCACAGTCCTCACATCCAATGGTCCTGGGCCTTCCCTGGCTCTCTAAACATAACCCACACATCGATTGGACCAATATGGAGGTCAAGGCCTGGGGAACAGATTGCCAGTCTACCTGCATTCCTCAGATCCTTCCGGTCTACCAGACCCATCCACAACATGAGGATAACTGTCCTTCATCCTCTTCAGCTCCACCCTTGTCTATACCCGCACCATACCGTTCATTTACAGATGTCTTCAGTAAAGGAGGTGCTGACACCCTGCCTCCTCACCGTCCTTGGGACTGCCCGATAGAACTGGTGGCCGTGAAATTCCCTCCTCGTGGCCGCATCTATCCTCTGTCGCTACCCGAGACTGAGGCCATGTCCTCGTACATTCAAGAGAACTTAAACAAAGGTTTCATTCGACCATCTACTTCTCCGGCCGGGGCCGGGTTTTTCTTTGTGAAAAAGAAGGATGGCGGTCTTCGGCCATGTATCGACTATAGGGGCCTGAACGACATCACCATTAAAAACCGCTATCCCTTACCCCTTATCGCAGAACTATTCGACAAGATCAGAGGGGCGGCAATCTTTACTAAATTGGACCTGCGAGGGGCCTACAATTTGATCCGGATCCGTCCAGGTGACGAGTGGAAGACGGCTTTTAATACGCGCGACGGTCACTATGAATACCTGGTGATGCCCTTCGGCCTTTGTAACGCCCCCGCCGTCTTCCAACAGTTTGTAAATGATATCTTTCGGGACTTGCTGTACCACTCCATCGTAGTCTATCTAGACAATATACTCATCTTCTCTCCAAATCTTCAACTTCACAGACAGACAGTGTCCGAAGTCCTACGACGTCTTCGCCAAAATCAACTGTTCTGTAAGTTGGAGAAGTGCGTTTTTGAGGTCACGTCCATTCCATTCTTGGGTCACATTCTCTCCGCCACTGGGATAGAGATGGACCCAGAGAAGGTGAGAGCCATCCAAGACTGGGCAGCCCCCACAACGCTCAAAGGAATTCAGAGATTCCTAGGGTTCTCAAACTATTACCGGCGATTTATCCGGAACTTCTCTACTATCGCTGCTCCCCTCACTGCTCTCACTTGCAAAGGAGCTGATCCAAGCCGATGGTCGCCCGAAGCATCCTCTGCCTTCCAGCAGTTAAAAAGAGCATTCGTGACGGCACCAATCCTCCTCCAACCAGACCTCGACAGGCCCTTCATTCTCGAGGTGGACGCATCCTCGGAAGGGATCGGGGCCATCTTGTCACAAAAAGGTGAGGATCAAGAATTACACCCTTGCGCCTTCCTCTCCAAAAAATTCCTTCCGGCAGAGAGGAATTACCCCATCGGGGAACAGGAGTTGCTTGCAGTCAAGGCTGCGTTAGAGGAGTGGCGATACCTTCTGGAGGGGGCACGGCATAAGATCACCGTGTATTCAGACCACAAAAATCTGTCCTTTCTTAAACAGGCTCAGTGCCTTACTGCCCGCCAAGCCCGTTGGGCGATGTTTTTTGAACGCTTTGATTTCCAAATTAAATTCCGACCTGGAACCACGAATACTAAGGCGGACGCTCTATCCCGCTCCTTTGAGACGACTTCTGACCTAGAGACACCTCCTCGTCCAATCCTCGATCCGGTGGTCTTCGCCCAAGTAACCATACAGCCATCTCCTCCTCCAGGTAAAACGTTTGTTCCCCCCGAACTCCGCAAGAAAATATTGACATGGGCACATTCTTCCCGCTTCGCAGGGCACGCAGGAGCACAAAAGACCTTGATGTTCCTGTCACGTTCTTATTGGTGGCCAACCATCCGCCACGACGTAACCAACTTCGTCGCCTCTTGTGTGAGATGTGCTCAGCATAAGGTGCCCAGAACAACTCCCGCTGGTCCTCTCCGCCCTCTAACCATTCCCACAGAACCATGGACCCATCTGTCAATGGACTTCATTTGTGAACTACCTCCCTCAAAAGGTCATACTGCAATCTGGGTAGTGGTTGACCGATTCTCTAAAATGGTCCATTTTTTCCCACTAAAAGGTCTCCCCTCTGCTCCAGTACTGGCCCAGCTGTTTATCTCAACCATTTTTAAACTCCACGGACTGCCCAAAGAGATTGTATCCGACCGCGGAGTACAGTTCGTTGCAAAGTTCTGGAGAGCTCTCTGTGCCGCGGTACAGGTCAAACTCAAGTTTTCCACTGCCTTTCACCCCCAGACCAACGGCCAGACAGAACGGGTGAATCAAGACTTGGAGGCCTTTATCCGACTGTTTGTCTCGTCTTCCCAAGATGACTGGGTGGATCTTCTTCCGTGGGCAGAATATATGCATAACAACTCCTATCACTCTTCCTCCGGAACCACTCCCTTCTTTACAGTATTCGGCAAACATCCAAGGTCTCCGGATTTCTCAGAATTATCCTCTTCCGAAGTTCCTGCAGCAACCACTTCATTACAACGCTTTGCTAAAATCTGGTCAGAAGTCCACACCGCTCTTCTTAAATCTTCCGCCCGATACAAGAGGATGGCAGACAGAAAAAGAAGGGCAGCGCCCCGATTGAAAGTCGGAGACCGGGTATGGCTGTCTACCCGCCATATACGCCTCCGTCTGCCCTCTATGAAGCTGGCTCCTCGGTTCATTGGGCCATACCCTATCATCCAAGTCATTAATCCGGTCGCTTATAGACTTCAACTTCCTCCTTCCCTAAGGATTTCGAATTCCTTCCATGTGTCCCTCCTCAAGCCTTTAAGGTTGAACTCTTATCAAAATAGGATTCCCAAACCGCCCAAGATTAACTCCGAGAGTGGGGCTGAATTCGAGGTAAGACGCATTATAGACTCTCGCTGCCGCAAATCTCGTACCCAGTATCTGGTGGAATGGGTTGGGTTTGGTCCCGAAGAGAACTCTTGGGTGGATTCCATTGATCTTCACGCTCCGAAGCTGATAAAGCAATTTCTTCAGAGAAATCCTCACAAGGCCCATAGGCGCCCTGGGGTCACCCTGAAAAGGGGGGGTACTGTCACACGTAGCCGCGACGGAGCGCGGCAGGTACAGTACTCACCCGTCCGCGCCCGCCGCCGGCTAGCGTGTGCAGGTCCCAGGCTGCGGCGTGCGAGTAGGGGCAGCTCCAGGTAGGGATGGCAGCAGGGGAGGCCGGCGTCGCCATCTTGGTTGAGGGCAGGAGACAGATTGGCCCAGAGTGGAGGTTCCCTCCTCTTCCTGCGCTGTCAGCCAATGGCAGCCGCCCCCTGGGGATATAGGGGATCTGCCTAGGCTGTTCAGTGTCAGTGCAATGAGTCTTTGGAGTCATTCACAACTCCTAGCTGTTTCCTGGATCCTGGCTCTTTCTCTCCTGACTCTGGTGCCTTGCTCCCTGCATCTTTCTACAAGGAAGTTTTCTCCTGACACCAATGCTGCAAGTCCTACCTAGTGCTTGTTCCTGCTTGTGTCCCAGAATTACCCTGCTCAGCTTTCCGCTGTCCTTCTTCATTCAACTCATTCATTCCATCATCTTTCAGTCATCCGGATCCATTTCTTCTATCATCAAATCAACCTCTTTCCGGATCTTCCTCTATGTACTCTGGCTCATCAAGTATACGTTTCCAGATTTACCTGCCCGTTATTAGTATTGTGCTGGACTCTATTTAAGTTATCCAACTGTCACTTAAAGAAGTATTTGAGTGAAGTTTATCATTTATGAAATCCGTTATTAAACCGGCACGTTTCAATCCTACTCCTCCTGGTCCGTCTCCAGTTCCTGTGCACCACACGACTCCATCCAGCCCTTTAGCCGTGACAAAGTGAGATTGGGTGGGGAAGTTTAGGGAATCTACAAAGTGCTTCATTTGAAGGTATGTGAAAGCGTTCAATTCCGGAAAATAATATTTTACTTGCAGATCACCTAGACTCATACACATTCCTCCTTGGAGGACATCTGCGGCAAATATTATTCCTTTTGCAATCCACTTTGTTGCAAGAGAGGTGGACCGCCCCAGTACTAAAGAAGGGTTTTTCCAAAGCGGGGTAAGGGGAGAAGGAGCAGAGAGTAATCTCAATTTTCTAAGCCCCTGCTTCCATATTGAGCAGGTGAAATTAATTACTGGGTGGGCGGAGGCCTCTGGAGGTCGGCTTTTCTGGGGAAGCATTAATACAAGAGGGAGAGACACAGGAAGAAAACTGAATGTCTACCCATCTCAGACCAAAAGAAGACGCAAACCAGACCACCGCCTGACTGAGATGTGTAGCCATGTAATATAGCTTAATATCAGGAAACCCACGGCCACCCTAGTTAGTATCTTTATGTAAAGTTAAAAAGCTTATTCTAGATTTTTTCCCTTCCAGACAAATTTAGCGAATATTTTGAACATCTCTCACAGAGATATTGGCACGCAAAGGGTTAAATATGGGGAAGACTGTGTTTTCCAGTCTAAGGTACTTAATTACTCTGTTTGGAGAGTCTCCTTTTCTCTACCTTTTCCTGTGTGCGGGTACCTGTTAAAATGACAGATAGAGCCATGTGCTCTACAGTATATGCAGTTCCAGTAATAAAACACCTCTACTCTGATTGGATAACAATAATTACACTGTGTCACATGAGAGACAATCAGTGATAATAAGTTTATTATCTAGTAATAGAGAAAGATTGGTTGCAGTGGCGGGCCGTACCTTTTCTGGGGAGGGGGGCTGCCTCTGACCACGTTGCAAGCACCCCCCCCCATCTGTCGCCTCCACCGCCAGTCCCTGCAGACAGATGACTAATGACAGGCGCCAGGACTGGCGTATGCTCAGTACAAACCTCTGTACTGTGCATGCGGCGAGCTTCTCTGGGCTGCTTTGGCAACAGCCCATAGAGGTAATCATGGTCCCGGCGCCTGTACAATACAAATGACAGGCATCGGGACCAGCGCAGTACCAATATAGGTACTGCAAATTCACAATCAGCGATTCTGCACGGCAGCCTGGAGAAAGGTGGCCCGGAGGGAGGAAACACCTCCCAATGGGACTGCCTTGGTGACTGGCAGGTCAGGCTTCCAATAGGAAGTCACTGCCAGTCACAGTGAAGCCAGTGTAGTCTCAAAGACTGCATCTGGCGTCACTACAGTGGTGGATTTTACCTGGGGGGGGCTGCAGCCCTTAGGTAAAAACCGCCACTGGTTGGTCGTATCTATCCCTAGTGATAATGAGCACCAGGAGTGTAGTGGTATTATTAGAGTTTGTCTCTAAAAATACTCTGCACCAGCGGCAGCTGCAGTGCTGACCAAGCAGTGGAGGGGGGATCAATAGGCACATACGTGTTATCATGTAATATATGTGCTGGGATCTCCAGTTCTGAGTAAATCGGGCACCACAAGGTATCAGCATAAACAATTACACACTGTTAAGTCTGACCTTGCACTCCTATTGGCTCACAGGTGTCAGGAGGGTGGGCTTAACTGTGCATAATGGTTTACACTGAAACTGAATGCCTGTGATACCTGGGGGATCGATCCAGCACATATGTTACATACTTGATAAACTGTATGTATACTGTATATGTGCCTAGCAATACACCCCCCCCCCCCCTCTGCTGCTTTTGCGCTTGCTGTTTGTCGGATGTAATGGGGAGTGGTGGAAAAAATGCAGGTGAATTGTGATCACTTTTGGGTCAGGCCCCTGTACGAAACAGTGGATATGATTTCTCACTTCCGGTGCCCATGCTGTGTGACCATAGCGCTACTCAGTAGTCTGATAACTGACTGATCTGCAATAGCTGATTTGTGCACAGTTGCTACATACAAATTCTTAGCTACAAATGTATGTGTAGCTCTGAATCAGTCCCCAAAGCCTACTATGCTTGCAGCTGTGTGTCTAGTATTTGTCTTGACTTGCTCACTCAGTCTAGCCATTTTACTGTGGTATAAAAGCAGATGAAAAGTTAAGTGTTACGATCCGCCTCCAGCGGGTCGGTGTAATTCTGCAGTTAATATATTCTGTTTGTAGTTTGTATATTTCCCCTGGATCAGTACTCCATCTTGCCTTTTATTTCATGCATACCCTGCTCCTTGGGTGTGGCTGCATGCGAGGTTATTTAGTTAGGCTTCCAGCATGCAGACCCTGACGGTGATTTTCCTTGTGCAGCCAGTTTGTTTTGCCTGTCAGCTTCTTGTGCAAGCCCGAAGTATGTGTCCTTGCTGTGCATCTGGGATTGTGTCACAGATGAGTCCAAGTTTCTTCCTGTTCCCTGGTACTGGCTCCTGATGTCCTGACCCAGACCTGTACAGAGATAAGTGTCCTTGTATCATCTAGGCATTTGTATTCTCTGCTAATTGCAGTGCAGTATAATCTATGAGTAAAGTTATATGCTGTATCTCTGGTATTCCCACAAGCTATCATCAGTGTTATGTTTGGAGTCAGCTCTGTATTATAACATCTTTCTGCAGAACTGCATGTATAGGTCTAGCTGTTGGAGTACTGTGTAATTATTAACACCTTCGTGCATTGTTGCATTTAGGGAAGTTCGGTGGGAAGCTGTATCGTTGCTCCCCACTTCACGATCTTCCTAATTGATCCAGCTAGGGATCATTTGTGTAAATTAGTGTATGTTGGACTACTGGAGGACTCTGATCTTGGAATGACAGTATTATATATGGCGCTATGCAGCCCTGTTGTTACAGCTCCTACAAGTGTCACCCACACTTTACAAACATGCAAACAAGAGAAAATTTGGAGCTGATGTACAATGAGGCGCAACAGAAAATACTTAGAGATATTGTAGAGTGCAGTCCTCCTTTCTTGATATTATCTCTCTTAGTGATGTTAGGATCTGGTCCAATGTGTCCGTTTCAAACACCAATTTGTGTCCGTGATGAAAAGAAGAAGTTAAAGATAAAGAATTATTTCATATGTTTGTGAATATTTCTATTTTTTCTGTGTTAGCACAAATATAATGTAGTTCAAAAAGGTGAACGAAATTAAGGTAAGCGTACTAGACTTACGTTTAAATAAGCTGGTGTGATGCTCATAAAGGTGTCTTTGGTATTGTGTTTATAGTTGCTTGAAAGAGATGTGACTTCTTACATGAACACCAAGTGTATAAATAATATGTGAGGAGCTGGACCAGCATACCTCACTCACCAAGAGTATAAGAGTGATACATATATAAAGGTATCTTTTTGAAATATGGGCGTACCCCAACTCACGGTAATAAAGATGATGTTAAACTCATAAAGGTTTCTTTTTTACGTCTTTTCTCCTCATATGTTGACGTGGTGTGCTCCCAGTTTGTCTCAGAAGAAAATTAATGTACCATATGTCAGATATTACACAGGTTTTTAGAGAATAATGGGTGAGGTGTGTACAATATATAGTAATATTGTCTCACTCACCCCTAAATAATTTTTTAAGGTTTTTAAGGTCAAACAGTGGGCGTACCCCAACTCACACTTGTGTGTCGGGGGCGTCACTCATCAAGGTTTCTTTACTTTAAAGACGTGGAACCTCAGGATTTCTCACCATATTTCATCCAGAATACATACAAGAAAGGATATACCCAATGTATAGATATCTTTTTTAAGATTAAATGGGGAATGGGCCAAAGAACAATGGCATACCTTACTCACCACTTTAGGTGGCGGCACAAACCCTGTAGCGGTTTCTTTAATAGTTATTCCAAAAAAACTGAATTTTTAGGCCAGTCAAATGTTGAAAATGTAGAAAAAGCTTTTAATCCAGGACATCCATGAAAAACATGAGACCCAACAAGGGATTTAAACAATTTAAAAACAAGTCCAATAACACCATATGGTGTAAAAAACAGCGCGGTTAAAAACAAAAACAATACATACATCCAGGGTGTGATGGCTGTTCACTCCTCTCCAGTGGCATCAACGCGTTTCGGTCTGGGGACCTTTCTCAAGATGTACTGGAGTGGAGTGAGAAGCAGATATTTAACTGGTGAACAGCCAATCCACAGTTAACAGGAAGTGAGGTAGATTTAATTACATATCATGCTTAAAATATTATTTTTTTACAATAAAGTCAAAATAGTAAAAACAATCCCATGAATTAAAATCATCTTACAGGCAAAAGCATAACAAATTCCCAACAGAATAGCAGTTATATTGATGTTTGAATCTGTTGCCATGGTAACATTTCCTGCCTCCGTTTATAGGGGTAAATCAATGTCACTTTGGGACTTTTTAAAAGAAATCCAGGGGTTCCTAGTAGATATACAACATCCGCGCTTTTTTGTAATAGTCAAATAAGGTTGGACAAGAGGTTTTATGAGTAGATTTGGATCCGGAAGTCCGTGCTCCGGCGGTGTAACGCACGCCACCGGAACTTCCTCTCCGTGATTGGTGGTGAGTGGAACTCATACTGTAATGGCGTCTGTTTACTTCCTCCGCTGGATTTAACTATCAGAGGATTACATCACAGCCAAGACGATGTACTGTAGAATGCATAAGGCGGAAGGGGTCCGCTTTGGAGTGTGTAGGAAGCGATCATGTAGCCGTGGCAGCGGACGCCCAAAGCCTGCAAAATATGCATGACATTATTAATGTGCATAACAGACAATATGTCCCAACATTACACTACTCCAAAAAAGTGCGCAATTTTGACAAAATATTGGCAGAGAAAATATTATATAGACTGTATAGAAAATACACAGAAACATACAAAAATGCAGGAATACAGAAATATAGAAAGACAGCGTGAGGCAGCTATACCTATAGGAACCACTTGAGCTCGAAATCGCTGTGGAGCCCAATTGGTATGAGTGTATTACAGTTGTAAACAATGTTCCCTCTAATTTTATGAAGGCTGTGTGCGGCAAAAGATATTGGCTGTGCAACTTTGGAAGGAAATTTTAATTTTTGTGCGTCACATAACTTATAAAGGCCTAGGTTTCGAGTTCTGTTGAGTTAATAAAGCAATTTGAATGTTTACAGACTTCACACACCACACATATAGACTATAGCAGTGATTTTCAACCTTATTAAACTGGTGGCACACTAAACAAGGTTTTAACCTTTGTGCGCTCAGTTGTAATGTCTGTGCGCAGGCTTGGCGAGTTGTGTGCGCGCGCACACGCGCACAGCTTAGAGGGAACACTGGTTGTAAATCAGGTTAATCTCCACCTTAGCTAAGGCTGATGAACAATCTGGCTGTCTCAGATTGCCTTTAACCAATTTTAAGCCTCCAAATTCAACAATTTCATTTGTGGAACTTTGATGGACCTGTTTAAAATGAAATGTCAAAGCATGGGTTTCTACCCTTTTCTTATATTCCTAAGGTGCTCCCCTAGGCGGATTTTTAATGGTCTGGACGTTCTTCCAATGTAATACTTGTTGCAACTACATTTGACCATGTAGATTACATTTTTTGAGTTACAAGTTATAAATTCTTTCACCTTAATTCCATGACCATTAATGGAGTATTCCTGCATCATATTATTGCCATGACTTTTTGTATTTTTGCAGGCAAGACAGCTGCCACATCGATAAAATCCCTTAGATGTGATTCCCATCGATAGGGTCTTGGTACAGAAGTTGCTTCCCACTAGATTTGTACGAAGATTTGGCGCTCTGCGGTATATATGTTTGGGATGTTTGGGGACAATTTTACCCAAGATGGGATCTTTTAAAATAATCTCCCAATGCTTTTTGAAGATATGTTCTATCTTTTTATGTTCCACAGTGTATGTGGTGATAAAAGCATAAGCAAAGTTATCCTTTTTATAATTTTTTTGTGGTTGATTAAGGGGGGTCTGTTGATTATATGTAGCTAGTTCCATTCCCTTTTCTACTATATTTTCCTTATAACCACAAGCTAAGAATTTGTTTTTCATTTGACTTGCTTGTTCTGAAAAGACCTTATCGTCTTTACAATTTCTCCGTAGTCTCCTAAATTGACCTGTGGGTACGGAATTGAGCCAATGGTCGTGATGGCAACTTGTATATGGGATGTACGTCCCTGAATCCGTAGGTTTCACATAGTTTTTAAATTTAAGAGAACTGTTTTCCACGTACACTGTGATATCCAAAAAGTTGATTTGTACCGTTTGGATATCAAATGTTAACTTGATGTTTAAGTTATTGTTGTTTAATTTAGTACAGAATGTATTGAGGGTATTTTTGTCCCCCCTCCATACAAAAAAAATATCATCTATATAACGTGCATAGGACACCAGATTCCCTCCGAGGGGATTTGACTTTATTGTAAAAAAATAATTTTTAAGCATGATATGTAAATAAATCTACCTCACTTCCTGTTAACTGTGGATTGGCTGTTCACCAGTTAAATATCGGCTTCTCACTCCAGTACATCTTAAGAAAGGTCCCCAGACCGAAACGCGTTGATGCCACTGGAGAGGAGTGAACAGCCATCACACCCTGGATGTATGTATTGTTTTTGTTTTTAACCGCGCTGTTTTTTACACCATATGGTGTTATTGGACTTGTTTTTAAATTGTTTAAAGCCCTTGTTGGGTCTCATGTTTTTCATGGATGTCCTGGATTAAAAGCTTTTCCTACATTTTCAACATTTGACTGGCCTAAAAATTCTGTTTTTTGGAATAACTATAAAGAAACCGCTACAGGCTTTGTGCTGCCACCTAAAGTGGTGAGTAAGGTATGCCATTGTTCTTTGGCCCATTCCCCATTTAATCTTAAAAAAGATATCTATACATTGGGTATATCCTTTCTTGTATGTATTCTGGATGAAATATGGTGAGAAATCCTGAGGTTCCACGTCTTTAAAGTAAAGAAACCTTGATGAGTGGACTGCCTGACACACAAGTGTGAGTTGGGGTACGCCCACTTTTTGACCTTAAAAACCTTAAAAAATTATTTAGGGGTGAGTGAGACAATATTACTACATATTGTACACACCTCACCTATTATTCTCTAAAAACCTGTGTAATATCTGACAAATGGTACATTCATTTTCTTCCGAGACAAACTGGGAGCACACCACGTCAACATATGAGGAGAAAAGACATAAAAAAGAAACCTTTATGAGTTTAACATCATCTTTATTACCGTGAGTTGGGGTACGCCCATATTTCAAAAAGATACCTTTATATATGTATCACTCTTATACTCTTGGGGCCTTATTCTGATCGGAGCGGCCAAACGTGCGTACGTTCACAATTACCGCACGCTAGCCGTACGCGGTCGTTAGGGTTAAGTCCACCCACAAATCAGCCGCTTACGTACGGGCAGAAATACCGTAGAAGGGGAGTGCCGTACAAATGAGCGTACGGCAACGTACGCGGACGGGCCAGCCCTTGCACTCCGACAACAGGCGTACAACTGAGCGTACGGCGCCGTCTACGGCCGTCTTTCCTCCGTCTCCCCACCGCCTTCTTGCGGCGATCTGAGCGTACGCCAGTTTGCACGGACGGGTCCCTATTGTTTTCAATGGAAAACTCAGCTTATGTCACCGCTCGTGAGAGTGAGCGTACATCCGTGCACGCTGGCATACCCTTCACATATATGGACCTGCAAATCTTGCCTCTCAACTACTAATCTGACAATTGATTAATTAATCTATTTGTTATTCAATTATTGTTTTCTATTAACTCAATTGTCTACCTTAATAAAGACCTAATAAAACTACATTTTAACCCACATTACATGTATATTTGTTATGTTCTAATGTGGCATTTTAATCACTATCTATGTGTCCCCATATTGCTGTTACTTTTAAATCAAGTTATGTTGGTGTTTCTGTATATGTACTAAATTATGTACGTAATTACTTTGTCCAAAATGTCTAACATGTATACCTACCCTGATGTTATGTGTGATGTTTTAATCGAACAACATTAAACATTCATGCATTTTCACTATGTGTTATTTTACTCAAAAGCACACACATTCACACATCAATCATTACCCCTCACCTCAAATTACAAGTATAACGTACAGTACACATCTGTATGTACCTACCCTTACAAGCCCTCTAACATATTTATTAGTAAAAACACAGGCAATTTATAACAGAATCGAAACTTTTATTTCTAACAAACATAATAAGGGGGGGGGGGGGGGATAAAAATAAATTAAACGAGGGCCTCCAGTTGGCCAAAAAGAATACATAAATAGAGGAGGGTCAGGAACATTTCCCTCATAATTCTGGCGACCTCCTCCTGGTGCTGTTCAGTGTCTGTAGTGAAGGGATAAAAAAATAATAATAATATATAACATACACAAATGTTTGTTGTATTTGTACATAATAAAAAGTTCAGAGTTATGTGTGAAGGCCACATACATTTAGAAACTACATTGAAGATGGGTCTGCTGTAAACACAGTACTACAAAATAATATGTTAACACGCACATACTGTACATAGTAAATAACATTAATTCAATTACTCCTTCATCAATGAATGTATGCTGTATCCCAATTGGTACTTTGTTTTTGGGGGACTGTCCTCTAACCTCACAATTAGCCTGTGCTATTTAAGGGTTATGACATTGTTGTGGCTTAAGCACTCCTTACTATTTTAAATTTAGGACATTGCTGTACAAATTATAGGCCTACAGCTATGTTTGTAAAGCATGCATCCGCATGGCCTCACACACTATTACCAAAACAATCTCTACATTTAAGTTGCACCAGTGGCAGATTAAGCCTTTGGGGGGCCCGGGGTACTTTAGAGCGGGGGGCCCCCTTGCACTTGTCATTACTGGCCGCACACTGCATGGGCGAATATTATACTGTCAAAACATAGAGTAAAGGCAGAATAAACTTGGTCAATGGTTACCTGCAGGGGATATATATATATATATATATATATATATATATATATAGACAGGGGGTTGGCGGCACTCGGAATAATAATAGACACCATATATATATACATACACACACCACATGAAAAGCCTGTGTTTGTCCCTCTGCCCCTTACTCTGGAGGAGACCTCACAGTCCTAGTGCTGCCTCTGATTAAAAACCCTCCTATGACTAAGCTGCTGCTGCTGTTCTCCATGGACCTGAGAAGTATGTAATGAGCTCCACCAATCAGAGCTCAGCACAAACTTCTCAGCCTCTGTCCTCTGGTGCAAAGTGTCATGGGACTTAGTCAACTCCCAGAAATGCACTGCACACTTGTGCAATCAGTGTGCCTTGCCTCCCGATGCTCAGCACCATAAATCATTGTCACATTGGCAGATAGGTGAAGCTGCAGCACTACCCCACCCATGCACAAAACATTTAGCTAAAAAAAAAAAACATAACTTAAACATTGTCTTTTTTAAAAAAAAAATGACAACCACAGGGGGCCCCTAGCTAGAGGGGGTCCCAGGGGCACTGACCCCTTGCGCCTCCATTATATTCTGGCCCTGTGTTGCACATCATGCTGGGAACTGGAGTTACCCAACACCTGGAGCCACATAACTACCACACCACTAATGTCGGATATCTCATTGGATGTACTGTTATGTCAATTATTCAAGGGGTGAGGCATGGCCACACTCAAAAAAACCACCAAGGGGACCCTTGTTCCTGGAGAAGGACAGGACACACCTCATGGTCGCCCTGCAGTGATATGTTGCAACTAATGTTGATGTTGGATACACATATGTGGTTGTTGTGATTGTTTATGTGTAGAAATGTGTAGGTCAACATTAGACACATTATTTACTTACGGCTACTTGAGCCATCCTGGGCGCCGCTGGTTGGCTGTGGAGTGGTTGGGGAAGGCAGGAGCAAGGAGGATGGTCCTGGTGTTTGGACCGAGGTACTGGGTGTTACTGGGGAGTGGAGAGGTTTGGGGGTGGGTGGTGGAGAGGTGTAGGGGGGTTGGAAATGGGGTGGGGAGGGGGGGGGGTGGGGGATGGGGAAATTGTGTGGGTGAAAACTGCACCCTGGGTCTCCTCTTCTTCCTCCTCCTCTTCTTCCTCCTCCTCTTCTTCCTCCTCCTCCTCTTCCTCCTCCTCCTCTTCCTCCTCCTCTTTCTTCTCCTCCTCCTCCTCCTCCTCCTCTTCCTCTTCCTCTTCTTCCTCCTCCTCTTCCTCCTCCTCCTCTTCCTCCTCCTCTTTCTTCTCCTCCTCCTCCTCCTCCTCTTCCTCCTCCTCCTCTTCCTCTTCCTCTTCTTCCTCCTCCTCTTCCTCCTCCTCCTCGGCTGCCTGGTCCCGGGCTGCCTGCTCCCGGGCTTCAATGCGTGCCCTTGCCCGTGCTGAAATGTTCATGTTGATGGCATAGAAATCGAAGATTGGGTTTAATAAAAAAGGGGGAAAGAAAAATTCACATTAGTCATGCTCATAACCTTCAAAATTATCATTGCTGTGAAATTTCAGACATTTATCATGCAAACTATTTGATATCCTACACCCAAAAACTGATCAACTACTTAAACCCCCCTATACACCCCCATATACACCCCCTATACACCCATATACACCCCCTATACACCCATATACACCCCCATATACACCCATATACACCCCCTATACACCCATATACACCCCCTATACACCCATATACACCCCCTATACACCCATATACACCCCCATATACACCCATATACACCCCCTATACACCCATATACACCCCCTATACACCCATATACACCCCCATATACACCCATATACACCCCCTATACACCCATATACACCCCCTATACACCCATATACACCCCCATATACACCCATATACACCCCCATATACACCCATATACACCCCCTATACACCCATATACACCCCCTATACACCCCCATATACACCCATATACACCCCCATATACACCCATATACACCCCCTATACACCCATATACACCCCCTATACACCCATATACACCCCCATATACACCCATATACACCCCCATATACACCCATATACACCCCCTATACACCCATATACACCCCCTATACACCCATATACACCCCCATATACACCCATATACACCCCCTATACACCCATATACACCCCCTATACACCCATATACACCCCCTATACACCCATATACACCCCCTATACACCCATATACACCCCCATATACACCCATATACACCCCCTATACACCCATATACACCCCCATATACACCCATATACACCCCCATATACACCCATATACACCCCCATATACACCCATATACACCCCCATATACACCCATATACACCCCCATATACACCCATATACACCCCCATATACACCCACATACTCAGGGACACATTTATAAAAAGTACAGAAAACATTTGCAAAATAACGCAGGCATACTAGTAAATAAAAACTTACATCGGGCAATATGGCGGCGAAGTGTGCTGAGCAACACTGGCTGCCGCCGGCGCAGGTCCGACCAGCGCCGCTCCAGTTGAGCCAGGCTCCTGTCCACGCCGGTCCTGGCGAAAATTAGCCGGCGGGCAGCATTGTATGCCCGCCGCTTTTCCATATTGGATACATAAGGGCCCCTGGGCCCCAGGCGGCGGTCCATGACCTCAACCAAGGCCAATAGCTCCTGGGTAGAAAACGCCCTAGCCCTGGTTGAAGTCATGGTGGCAATGGCGCAGTTATTAATTGCAGGTACATATATCACTTTTGGTGCTTGCTGATTGGTGTAAAAAATTGTTTGTTTGGTATTAACTTTATTAATCCTTCTTACATTAACAAACTGGATGCGAATAGAAACTTACGCGGACCGTTCCGATATACACACACCACAACCAACAGCATGCATTCAATGAAGAGAGAAGTACTGTATTTACAGTGTGCGGAAAATAATACACGCACCCCGTCTACTCCTAACTACGCTGCTTAAAGGGGGCTCAATACACCGATTGCCATGAAGAGAAGTACTGTATATATAGTATGCGGAAATTAATACACGCAACCGTCTACTTATAACTACGCTGCTTAAAGGGGGCACGATACAGCGATATGCATGGGGAGGAGTACTGTATATACAGTAGGCGGAAAATAATACACGCAACCCTCTACTTAGAACTACGCTGCCTAAAGGGCCACAATGCAACATGTTGCTGTATGACAATTTCATACACATTACATATGTAAGGAAAGCATTATAACGTGATGTTTTAAAATGTGACTCACAAAGCATACACGAACTCCAACAGATACCAGCTGACAACACTCATCATTGGAATGACAGGTGCACACATTTCACGATGTAGCCCACAATGCTCCACAACCTGTGTATATACATATACGGGTGATTGATCAGGTGCATTGAGACCTGCGTAATTTAAGCGGCAATTATCGGCGGGAAATATCGGCGTAAATTTGCATCTACCTTGCGGGTTTAAAAATATACGCCCCCTTGTTCGTGGCGGGAGATTAACATATAAATATTCAGTCAGATGCAGCCCACAATTGCTGCAAACATGTCTGACTCTGACGATTCAGCAGCAGAGGACGCTCTGCAGAGAGCACAAGCAGAATCCATGCTTCAAGCATTACAGAAGAGGGAAGAGGAGCGGAGAAGGAGGGCCCAAGAGAGGAGTCGCCTGCAAGATCAAGCGGGCCCCTCAGTAACAGGCCCTGGTGAACCTCCACCAGCTCCACAAGGGCCAAGCAACCAGCCAGAACAAGAGGTTGCATCTCTCCAAACAGGTGTGACCCAGCAGGTGCATGGTGAGAGAGCTGGGGCCACCAGAAAACGTGCTGCAACATCTAGGGTGATGACTGAGCAGGATACCACCACCAGAAGGAGAAACCCTGCATTTGTAGAGGCCGAAATGCGAATTCTCGTGCCCAGGGCACGCGAATGGATTGAATTGGCAACCAGGAAGCCAGGTGCCAGTGCAAGGAGAAACCTTTGGGACAAGATCACAGAGGAAGTGAACCAGGTGGCACCAGTGGTCAGAACTTGGGACGCGGTGAAGAAAAGGTTAGTGTGTTTGTCAGGGCAATTTGTTCAGCAGTCTCCAGCAGGAACTGAGGCCCTTATTCTAGTTCACTCTTTCTGGCCAAATATTTCTTAGATGGACAAAACCATGTGCACTGCAGGTGAGGCAGGTGTTACTTGTGCAGAGATAATCAGATTTGGGTGGGGTTTTACACCTGCCTCACCTGCAGTGCACATGGTTTTGTCCATCAAAGAAATATTTGGCCACACATGGCACAAAAGATCACCCACACTAGGAAATGTCACGTAGCTAGGGGTACCACCTAGTCCCTTTAATTCCGGACACATATTAATTACACAGGTTCTGTGGCTGGCTGACTTCAAGACTCCACTTCACCTAATTTTAAACTGCCACAGAACCTGTGTAAGTAACATGTGTCCGGAATTAAAGGGACTAGGTGGTAACCCTACACGTAGCACAGTGGTGCACATATCTCATGGTGATATTTGTATTTTTAAACTTGTAGGTGGACTGACTTCAAAAGTGCCCTGAAGAGGAAGATGACTGACCGGTACAACCACAGCATGTCCACCGGGAGCGGTCCTATGCCTGACCATTTGGAGTTTACCCCCCTGGAGCTGGACTCCTGTGACGTGATCGATGTGGGGGAGATCAGGGGGATCTCCAATATGGACAGTGAGCTCCCGGTGGAGGTCTTTGCTGCTGCTTTTGATGGTAAGTCACAGTAATGCATTGTATTTAGAAAGATATTTTTTATTGCGTATGTGATGGTGACATTGTTTTCAATTCTTATCCTAGCAGAAGCAGAAAGTCAGGATGTACCGGCAGCATCGGCCTCTGCAGAGCCACAGGTGGAGCAGGTGGTCCAGCCTCCAGCAAGACGTCGCCCCCAGCCCCAGCCACAGGAGACATTGAGTGAGAGCCTGTTGGTGACGCTGGACAGGATCGAGCAGCAAGGGGTGGATGCTGCGATCCGTCAGCAGCAGGTGGCGGATTTTGTGGCGGAGTGGAAGGCCACAAACCAGCTGCAGGTTGAGGCATTGAACCGCATTAATGAAACTCTGGCGGCTGGCATGCTAAGCATTGGCCAACACCTCAGCCGCCAGAATGAACTTATTGCGGAGCAGCTGTCCACCGCCAGGTCCCTAAGGGACAATCCCCCATCTGCTGCCCCACCCCAAGCTGCTCCCCAACCTTCCACCTCGGCTGACCCTCCTGTGTCGACTAGGGGAAGACGCCGAAAGCCAGCTGACCCAAAGGCCCCTGTCCCCAAGGCCCCATCTAAAAGGGGCAAAAAAGGGCCCAAATGAGACCTGGTTCACTTCCTCTGTGGTTGGAGGCCAAAGGTTTAAATTGCACTGGACATCCGCTTCCTGAGTTGCCCATCGATCCATTTGCGTGCCATGGGCATGAAAGTTCGTATTTTGACCTCTACAAATGCAGGATATTTTTTTTTGGTGGTGTGTATCTTGCTTAGTATTCACCCTGGTTGTTGCAGTACGTATTCTGGTGTCCCCATTTCTTTCACCATTGCATTTGCAGGGTAACACATGTTTGGAGATATGCAACCTCTTGTTCTGGCTGTTTTATTATTTGTGTGTCTATTTTATTTGTTTTTTTGATTTCTCACATTAAAGTGTCAAGCTGTGATGCTGAACAGCAAATAAATTTATTTTACAAATTAAATCTAAATTGTGGTATGTGTCATTTCTTGTGTGAAACAAATACTAGATTTATGTGTACTTACTGACCAGGGTATTTTTGAACATTTGTTGAAGTGTGGTGGAAGTTTCCCATGTGTAACCCTCTCCATGGCCATTCCCATGTTCCTATCCAACTTTTCCCTGCTAATTAGTTTGTGTCAGCACATGTGCAGAGCAACTTAATAGGTGAGAAAGCAGTTTGTGTGCAGGTGAGGTAGCTCCTACAGTAGTAGGTAAAAGCAGGTCCAGAACAATGCTTTCCTCATGGAGTGGGTGAGGCAGACAAACAAGGGTGAAAAGGTACATTTGTGTAGGAATTCATATGTGTCCTCCCTAAAAAAAGATGTGTGAATGGGCCAAACATGATAAATTAGCTTGTGAACAAACATGCATAACTTTTAAAATATATATGATTTGACAGTGTCATAAGCAGATGTAGGAATCATTTGTTAGAGAGATGAGAGTGCAATAATGTGATTGGTGGCATCTTACATCCAGAGTGTAGTGAAATCCAAATCATAGCAGATGAGATAGTGGTACAGGTCATAATTTTGGGTACTATACAAAGATTGTGTGGAAAATAGTGGTCATGGGCTTCAAACATTGCTGAAACATCCTTTGTAGGTGTTAGATGTGGTTTATGTTATTGTATCCTAAATACAAAACCTATGTTAGTATTAGAGTGAACACGTTGACACATGTCGACTTGTGTAGATTGAGTGTGCTACTGCGTAAAGTCTATGAAAGCAGGTAGTGAATGTGTCTGTTTATCAAATACCTACCTTAGCGTATAAAAAGATTCTTACCTTAAATTAAACAAACCTTTAAATGTGGAGAAGTATAGAAACATAAGCTTCCAATGTGTTTGCGTGCTGCATGTGTGGCTTGCAGGCAGTGAAATCATGGTTTGGAGTTAATAGACTGCAGCATTGCTTATTACATTCAGGTGTATGTGTTTGAGTACTAATCAGCGTTAATTAGCCAACTCAGGCGCACGCTGGCAAGCGGTATCTGTAGGAGTGGTTTTAGCTGGCGGTTGGCGGCCGCCTGTTTGGTGTCCGAAACGAACGGTGCCTTAGTCGATCGTGCGGTAGTAGCACCGCTCATTTCTGGTGCACACCCCCGTGTACGCCCATATTTACGCCCATTTTCCCTCATTATTTCGGCCGCTCCCATCAACACGCCCCTATGCCGCCCCATTACCCGTACGCTCGCGTACAGGTTTTTTCGCACGTTGAGACACCGGCCGTAAGCGTTGTGGAGTGCTCGCGCCGGCGCATTAGCGTATTTGCACATGCGCAGATCGTGAAAAACCCCGGGACGTACGCGTACGGCCCGGACGCTCCAAGCAGAATAAGGCCCTCGGTGAGTGAGGTATGCTGGTCCAGCTCCTCACATATTATTTATACACTTGGTGTATGATAAATCTACACAAATTTTATTTTTTCCTCTTTTTTTTCGGAGTTCATGTAAGAAGTCACATCTCTTTCAAGCAACTAAAAACACAATACCAAAGATACCTTTATGAGCTTCACACCAGCTTTCTCAAACGTGAGTCTGGTACGCTTACCTTAATGTCGTTCACCTTTTTGAACTACATTATATTTGTGCTAACACAGAAAAAATAGAAATATTCACAAACATATGAAATAATTCTTTATCTTTAACTTCTTCTTTTCATCACAGACACAAATTGGTGTTTGAAACGGACACATTGGACCAGATCCTAAAATCACTAAGAGAGATAATATCAAGAAAGGAGGACTGCACTCTACAATATCTCTTATCTCTAAGTATTTTCTGTTGCGCCTCATCATACTGGAGGACTCTCTCCCGTGGAGGACAGTTGTGCCACATTATTGTTTTTCTTCCCTTTTTACAGGTTTCAGTCAGTTATCCTTTTGTCCATCTCTCAGTTTCGGTTGTTGCGTTGTCCTACATAAGACCTGGGGGCATCGGGGTTAGAGCGGGCCTAACTTGCTCCTTTGGACACGGCTGCTATAGGTGAAGTCTAGCACTGCATGCATCAATCAGCCAATGGGAGAGACAACAGAGTTAGGGTTGGATCGTGGCCTGTTCTTCCAAGTAACCTCTTGTCTGAAATCCCCTCAGAGCTCTAACATTAAGTCAGATCTGCAAAACCTTACACAAGGATTTCCAGAGCTTCACTAAGAACTGACTGTTGTGGTCTGAAATAATTTAAAATGGACTACCATGGAACTGAATATGAAGAAGAGTTGAGCTAGTGATGGTGCAGAAGAGAGGGATGAATTGGATGATCTTCATGAAACAGTCTAAGACTACTGAGATGGAGGTGTACTTATTGGTATGTGGTATGTCAGTCACAAAGTCTGCGGGAATTTGGGTCCAGAGAAACCTTGGAATGAGCAATGGAAGTATTTGTCCCATATGAGGTTGGCAGGCCATTGTGTGTTGAGTACACTTAGAACATGAAGCGACAAAAGTGCTTTACATCTTGATGAAGTGCTGGCCATCAGTAATCTGCAAAACCATTTCCTGTGTCTTTCACACACCAGCATTTTTGAGAAAGTGCGGCCACTGACAGGAGATGATAAATATGGAGGTCAAAGTAAGAGTAGAAGAGTGACCAATGAGCTTGGCAGTGATTCATACTGTACATTGGGCTAATATCAAAAATAAAAAATTCTTGCATAAAAACATAGGATTTGATAACAAATAAAAATCTCTTGGACCAGCTACACTGCCCCTTTTCAATGATCTTTTTGGCAACGTCAATATTATTTGTTCCTTAGATCATCGTAAGAATTTTCGGTACTTATGTAATATCTGGGCTCCCGTTTTTCTTATGAGACCGCGTCCGCTCGCCACGCTTCTGGCACCGTGGCTCGCTGCGCTCGCCACACTATATAAAATCAACTCCATGCGTAGTTGGACAGTAGGGGTATGAAAAAATGGGGTGCATTTAACATGGGAGCCCAGATAATACATAAGAACCGAATTTTCTATGCATATCCAAAGCATGTTTAAATTGCTGGTCTGACTTAGACTCAACCACCTCTGATGGGAGGGCAATTCTACTTATCCACTAACCTTTCTGTGAGGTAATTTTTTCTCAAGTTTCTCCTGAACCAAACTCCTTCCAGTTCCAGTGCATGTCATTGTGTTCTAGTATTTTTCTTTCTTTGAATAATTTCTCAATCCTGTACCTTGATAGCTACTGCAGGTAGGGGTCCTGCTGTCTGCCCTACTGGCTGCGTGGTGTGGTCGGGCCGCCGGGGAGCAGGGCCACACAAGAGGCAGGTTCTGGGCAGCGTGGTGCGGCAACGGAGGCCGCCATTGTTGCACTGTGTTGTGGAGAGGCAGACCTGCTGCATGTCTGTGGCTGTGAGAGGAGGTGTGTCTTGTTCTCTGCAGTGTCTCCAGTATGGAGGCAGCCATGTTGGAGACCAAGGTTTCTCCAATCCCCTGCCAGGGGTATCTCCAGCCAATCCGGTGTGTCTTTCCCTGATAAAAGAGGTCTGGCCCATGTCTCCCTGCCAGTGCTTCAGTCTACCTCCTGGAGAGTGGTTCAGTGGCTTTGCGCTCCACAGTGTTCCTGCCTAACCTGCTGATGCTGTTACGATGCCTTGGCCTAGGCACCAGGGACAATACGGGTTCCAGACGGAGAGATAACAAGGCGTGAGCCCACAGCCGGGACCGCCAGTTAGGATGGCCACAGCGGATCCTACACTCTCTCTGTTGAGTCCCCAAAGCAGATGGCAAACCCCTGCGGAGCTAGGCTTCACCTGTGGCCGCCGCGTTCGAAGGAGCGAGTTAAGCCCGCTCCGACCCCGATGCAGCCAGGTTTTATGTGGAGACAAGGGGTAAGCGATCGCCACGGGGAATACTCAAGAGGATAAGCTGACTACTGGACCTAACTGGAAACTGGCCCCTAACTGCCAGCACCAGGCCAAGACAGGGAGTGCGACCAAGTCGCAGACACCAGTGGATAGAAGGGAGTCCCCAAAAATACTCCAAAGGGACCGTGACTCCCAAAGCAGGGATCAGGATGAACGGTGACACTCCTGCCTAACCAGAACACTAATGAGAGCCGGGGGCAAGGGAACAACTACCAAAAGACAGGGACAACGAGACAAAAGAGGATAACCAAGGATAATCCCACGGAGGGGCTAGGCCACGGAGGGCCAGGGAGCCAAAGAAGGAAAAGACCTGGGCTCCACTGGAGCACTTACATGACCCACGGAAGATGAAGGCTGTGGGTCCACTGCAGGCTCACAGGCTGAGGATGGAATACAGCAAAGGAGTCCAGGGAAATGCAGGAACACTGGAATCCAAGGGCAGACACCAGCTGACAGGCTGGGAGACCAGGAGGACTGCGGAGAGGAATAACAGTGAGGGATACTGGGACCAAGGACCCACGGGACCGGGGAGCAGAGCAAAATGCTTTAGAAAGCAATAAAGCTATAACCGGCGTCTGTGCCCAGCAGACGCCGGCTATTTATTCAAATTTCGCGCCGCCTGACTGACGTCAGGCGCGCGCGTTCCTGGCCGCCGGGTGGAAGCTCGGGGACGTTGCCTAGCAACGCCCCCGACGCTTAGCCTCCGAGTGAGGCTTGGGACGCTGCCCGGCAACGTCCTCCGCCGCGTCAGATGACGCTGCGTCCGCAGCGTCAGATGACGCTGCACCCGCCGTCCGTCCGGGTGCAGGGAAACCCGGACGGCGTGCAACAGTACCCCCCCCTTGAGGAAGGGTTAACAACCCTTTCCCACCAGGTTTATCTGGGAATTGACGAAAAAAGGCCCTCCTAAGGTTGGGCGAATGCAAATCTCCATCGGAAACCCAGGACCACTCTTCGGGACCAAATCCCCTCCAGTGTACCAGAAACTGCAAGGAACCTCTCACAAGTCTAGAATCGAGGATCTTTTCCACGCGGAACTCCTGTTGCCCCTGCACCATCACTGGGGCGGAGCCATTCCTCAGTCTGCGAGGAAATCTCTGTGAAAACACCACTGGCTTAAGAAGCGAAGCATGAAAGGTACTCGAAATCCTGAGGGACTTAGGTAAAGCAAGACGGAATGCTACCGGATTAACCCTCCTGACAATCCGAAAAGTCCCAATGAACCGAGGCCCTAACCTTGCTGATGGTTGGTGAAGCTTTATATTACGGGTGGATAGCCACACCCAGTCACCAACTTTGAAAGAGCAAGGCCGTCTGGACTTGTCAGAGAATACCTTCTCTCTGAAAGAGGCTTCTTTAAGGGCCAAGTGGACTTTCCTCCATATGACTTTGAGGCGAGAGGCAGCTGTCGAAGAAGAGCCAGGGGCATTCGGTCCCAGAGAATTAGCCCGTGGATGGAATCCGTAAACTGCAAAAAAGGGCGACGTCTTAGAGGCCGAATGATGTGCGTTATTATACGCAAATTCGGCTAACGGCAGGAAACTAACCCAGTCATTTTGAAGTTTGGAAACAAAGACCCTCAGATACTGCTTAAGAGACTGATTAAGACGCTCTGTTTGTCCATTGGCCTGTGGATGGAATGCGGAAGTGAGGCTGATCTTAACCTTCAAGGCAGCACAAAACATTCTCCAAAACTGAGCCACAAACTGTGGACCTCGGTCGGACACAATATCACTGGGAAATCCGTGCAAACGAAAAATGTGCTGAAGGAATAGCGTGGCCAGTTCTTTAGCCGAGGGTAACTGCCTTAAAGCCACGAAATGCGCCATCTTAGAAAATCTATCGACGACGACCCAAATGACTTGACAGTGTGATGAGACTGGAAGACCCACAATAAAATCCATGGCCTGATGGGACCAAGGCCTGCCAGGAACGGACAAAGGCAACAACTCTCCCAATGGTCGAGAACGTGGAACTTTATGTCGGGCACACTGGGCAAGACAACACAAAGTCCTTGCTGTCCCTGGCCATCCCTGACCACCAGACCACTCGGGATAATAAAGCAAGGGTTTTATATACTCCTGGGTGACCAGAAATTTTAGTATCATGGCATTCTGCCAACACTCTGCGTCTCAATGAAGGAGGAACAAACAGTTTATTCTCCGGAGTTTGGGCTGGAGCTTGCCCTTGAGCTTGCCGGAGAAGACCCTCCAAGGTCTGGCTAACTCCGGCATGGATACAGGACGAAGGAATGATGGACCCAGACTTGATCCCACCCTCTTGTTGAGGAACGAAACATCTGGAAAGGGCGTCTGCCCTGATGTTTTTCGATCCAGGGATATAAGAAATAATGAAATTAAATCTCATAAAGAAGAGAGCCCACCGGGCTTGGCGAGCGTTCAGTCTTTTGGCTGATTCAATATATTGTAGATTCTTATGATCAGTTAAGACAAGAATCTGATGAACAGCTCCTTCCAGCCACTGTCGCCATTCATCAAAGGCCCACTTAATGGCGAGTAACTCCCTGTTGCCCACATCATAATTGGACTCTGCTTGAGAAAATTTTCTGGACATGTAGGCACAGGGGTGGAATTGTGAAGACTCCAGATCTCTCTGGGAGAGAACCGCCCCGGCCCCAACTTCGGAGGCGTCGACTTCCACCACAAATGGCAGCTCAGGGTTGGGATGTCTAAGAATTGGAGCCGAGATGAAGGCTTGCTTCAAGGTCTTAAAAGCCTGTTCTACCTGAGGAGTCCATGCTGATGGATCCGCACCTTTCTTGGTCAAAGCCACCAAGGGTGCCACGATTGAAGAAAAGGCATGAATGAATCGCCTATAATAATTGGCGAACCCAAGAAATCGCTGGACAGCTTTCAAATTGGTGGGACGTACTCAATCGAAAATGGCTTGTAATGTCTTGGGGTCCATTTGGAACCCTTGCGAAGAAATTATATATCCCAAGAAAGACACCTGGGTCACCTCAAATTCGCATTTCTCTAATTTAGCGAATAACTGATTCTCGCGCAATTTCTGTAGAACCTGACGAACTTGTGTCCTATGCGAGTCCAAGTCTTGGGAAAAAATTAAAATATCGTCTAAAAATAGACAACCACGAACTTGCCCAAGAATTACCGAAGGACATCGTTAATAAAATCCTGAAAAACGGCTGGGGCATTTGATAGCCCGAACGGCATTACCAGATACTCATAGTGCCCCGTCTGAGTACTGAACGCCGTTTTCCACTCGTCCCCTTCCAGGATTCTTATGAGGTTATAAGCCCCCCTAAGGTCAATTTTAGAAAAAATGGTAGCGGATCGTAGCTGATCAAACAGAACCGTAATTAAAGGAAGGGGATAGGTGTTTTTCACCGTAATTTTATTAAGGGCACGGAAGTCTATGCACGGTCTCAAAGAACCATCCTTCTTTTCCACAAAGAAGAAGCCGGCGCTGAGCGGAGATTTAGAGGGCCGAATAAACCCCTTGGACAAACTTTCTTGGATGTACTCATCCATGGCCTGTGTCTCCGGGAGAGACAATGCATAGAGTCTACTCTTGGGCAATGGCGCGTTGGGGACTAATTGGATGGCACAGTCGTATGGCCGATGTGGAGGTAAACTGTCGGCCTTACCCTTTGAAAACACGTCTGAGTAATCCTGGTAGGGAATGGGAATCCCCGCTAAAGAGGTGGACTTCACTGGGAGCGAAATATGAAGGCACTTCTGTTGACAATTTGGGTTCCACTGGGTAATCTCCCCAAGGCGCCAATCAATGATGGGATTGTGTTTTTTCAACCAGGGGAAACCCAATACGATGGGTACCGAAGGACATGAGGTTAACAAGAAAGTGATCTCCTCCTGGTGAAAAAGACCAATGGTCAGCTGTACGGGTGGAGTCTGAAATGTAACGGCCCCATTGGACAGAACCCCACCATCTAAGCCCCGTAAGGTAATGGGGATATGAAGCTGGAGTTGAGGAATCCCCAAACTCTGGGCGAGGGAAGAGTCCAGGAAATTACCAGCTGCGCCGCTGTCAATAAATACTGACCCCGAAAAATTACCCCCTTGAAAAGAAATATGCCCTGGGATTAGTAATGAATCTAGAGAGGAAAAGAGCTGGAGGCCAAAGTGAACCCTCTCTTCGTTCACTTGGCCCGGCCTTTTACTGGCCTATTGGGGCGATTTCTCAAGATGTGACCCTTACAGCCACAGTATAAACACAGACCTGAGCTTAATCGACGAGCCCTTTCTTCCGGGGAAATGCGAGCTGCCCCAAGTTGCATGGGCTCCTCACTTTCCTCAGGGGTCATCGGAACATAGGGAACCACCCGAGTGAGCGAGCCCCGTTCCGACCTCCGCTCACGGAGGCGACGGTCAATTTTAATGGCTAATTCCATTAACTTGTCCAATGTTTTAGGTGCCGGGTATTGAATGAGGCAATCCTTGATCTCATCGGAAAGACCGCAACGAAACTGACTGCGTAATGCAGGGTCGTTCCACCCACAATCATTCGCCCATCGGCGGAACTCGGTGCAATAAACCTTGGCTGGGTCTTTCCCTTGCCTAAGGGCTCTAAGATGAGTCTCTGCTGAGGCTTCACGGTCAGGATCATCATACAATAACCCGAGAGAACTAAAGAAACTGTCTACGGAGGCCAGGGCTGGGCTGTCCGAAGGCAGTCCAAAGGCCCAGGTCTGGGGGTCACCCTGGAGCAAAGAGATAACTAGTCCAATACGCTGGGCCTCGGATGAGAAGGAGCGTGTTTTGAGTCGAAAATACAACTTGCAGCTCTCACGAAAATTAAAAAAGGTTTTGCGGTCTCCAGAGAACCGATCAGGCAAGTTCATTTTGGGATCTGAACCCCCTGAGTCTGGAGGCCGCGTCCTCTGCTCTTGGGCGCTACCTTCAAGGACAATTCCCGGACCATCTGAGTAAGCCCTTGAAGCTGATCAGAAAACGTCTGGGAAGGGGTACTCATAATACCAAACGACACAAATAACTACCCCTCCTGGTATTTGACAGAGGAGACCTGTCTTTATTCTGGCCGGTTATAATGTTACGATGCCTTGGCCTAGGCACCAGGGACAATACGGGTTCCAGACGGAGAGATAACAAGGCGTGAGCCCACAGCCGGGACCACCGGTTAGGATGGCCACAGCGGATCCTACACTCTCTCTGTTGAGTCCCCGAGGCAGATGGTAAACCCCTGCGGAGCTAGGCTTCACCTGTGGCCGCCGCGTTCGAAGGAGCGAGTTAAGCCTGCTCCGACCCCGATGCAGCCAGGTTTTATGTGGAGACAAGGGGTAAGCGATCACCACGGGGAATACTCAAGAGGATAAGCTGACTACTGGACCTAACTGGAAACTGGCCCTTAACTGCCGGCACCAGGCCAAGACGGGGAGTGCGACCAAGTCGCAGACACCAGTGGATAGAAGGGAGTCCCCAAAAATACTCCAAAGGGACCGTGACTCCCAAAGCAGGGATCAGGATGAACGGTGACACTCCTGCCTAACCAGAACACTAATGAGAGCTGGGGGCAAGGGAACAACTACCAAAAGACAGGGACAACGAGACAAAAGAGGATAACCAAGGATAATCCCACGGAGGGGCTAGGCCACGGAGGGCCAGGGAGCCAAAGAAGGAAAAGACCTGGGCTCCACTGGAGCACTTACGTGACCCACGGAAGATGAAGGCTGTGGGTCCACTGCAGGCTCACAGGCTGAGGATGGAATACAGCAGAGGAGTCCAGGGAAATGCAGGAACACTGGAATCCAAGGGCAGACACCAGCTGACAGGCTGGGAGACCAGGAGGACTGCGGAGAGGAATAACAGTGAGGGATATTGGGACCAAGAAAGCAATAAAGCTATAACCGGCGTCTGTGCCCAGCAGACGCTGGCTATTTATTCAAATTTCGCGCCGCCTGACTGACGTCAGGCGTGCGCGTTCCTGGCCGCCGGGCGGAAGCTCGGGGACGTTGCCTAGCAACGCCCCGACGCTTAGCCTCAGAATGAGGCTTGGGACGCTGCCCGGCAACGTCCCCCGCCGCGTCAGATGACGCTGCACCCGCCGTCCGTCCGGGTGCAGGGAAACCCGGATGGCGTGCAACAGATGCTCCTGTCTGGTGTTCCTTAAAGGTACCAGTGCTGCAGTGACCCACCAACGTGCTGCAGGGGACCCACCTCTCCCCTGTCGTGATTACCTTCCAGCACTTCACAGTTACCGCCCAAAGTTCCGTAGGGACTCTCAGCAGTATTAAAGGTACTGCAGCTAAGTTGTCTCCAAAGTCCTGCAGTTATTCACAGTTATCCACAGTTTTCTCCAATTCTTCACAGTTATCGATAGCCATTTACAAACTCTTTACAGTGGTCTCTAAAGTTCTTCAATCATCTTCAAGTCATTGCAGTTCCCTTCAAGGTCTTCACTGTCATCTACAACTTCTTATAGTGGTCTCCAATTCTTTTAGTCATCTACAACAGGCATGTCCAAACTGTGGCCCTCCAGCTTTTGTGAAACTACACATTCCAGCATGCCTTGCCATAGTTTTACCATTCCCTAATAGAAAAACTGTAGCAAGGCATGATGGGACCTGTAGTTTCACAACAGCTGGAGGGACATAGTTTGGACATGCATGATCTACACCCTCTTTACAGTTGTTTATCCAAGCTCTATGCAACAGTCAATCTATTGATATGTGAACTGCTACTGTTATTACTTTTGCCTTATTCTTTGAATTACCAGTATTTGTTGCTTGTTCTACTTCAGTTTATTCAGTGTCTGTAAGGTTTGCAAGACCTGATTATTAAAACTTCTCAACTTTGCTTAACTTCTCCTCCGTTTATCTTGTACTCTGGTACATGAGAAAGCCCTACATCCACCCACCAAGCTTCCGCCATCCAATTCCCATCCCCTTTAAGGTTACTCCCCATTTGCCAATCCCTACAAATCCCCAGAGTGTGACAGCCCCCTTTTCTCTTACATGCTCCAAACTATACATATTAAGATATTTTAGGCTTTCTTGAAAATATTTATGCTGTAGGACATACACATTTTTAGTTGCCCTTATTTGTACAGTCTATAATTGATATTTTGGGAGATATGGCCTCCAGAACCCAATACAGAATTCCAGATGAGGCTGTACCAATGACCTATACAGTGGCATTATTACTTCTTTCTTTCTGCTGCTTATCAATCTCCTTATGCAACCAAGCATCTGACTTGCAGTCATCTGAAATGGTGACTCCTAGATCCCTTTCCTTTTTTGATATTTCCATCATTGTGCCCTTGATACTATATTTAACCAACAAAAATATTATTTGATTTGGGTGGAATGCTGGGTGCTTCTTTGGCATGCAGGCCAAAAAGGCATGTGTACTTGCTGGGAAGGGGAATGGCCACGCAATAGTACTCCAATTCTAATTACATTGCACACGTGAAATGTTAGTCACGTTACATCACATGATAATGTCCCCTATTCACATTGAACTTCACAATAGTGCCCCTTACTAATCGTTCAGTAGCCACTTTCATGAGCACGCTGTGGCTGATGATATAGTCTGAATTTTACTGTATGTGCAGACAACTGAGGGGATTGATAATGAGATACAAAAAAATAGTAAATTATATGATCATTGTGCACATTGTTTCGAAAAATCATCTAATGTGTACCCAGCTTTAGCGGGACTATAATAATAACAACCAATAGTTCAAATACTATGGCATGTTTTAAGTGGTCTTAAGTCCTTGCATTTTTTGTAATTCAAAATTATCTTTATAGTAAGTATGTTGGCAGCAGCATCCAAGCTATTAAGTAAAATGCGTATTTCAAGGTAATCTCATTTTACAACTTTTTATTTAAACGTAATTGAGTTTGATTGCATACATTAAAATTAAACCAAAACTTGCATATGCTACCTTGAAAGTTAGTCATGGTTTGCAGGTTTTCCTTCTTAAGTAAAACCCTTAAGGGTTTTATTGGAATTATATTGTTTTCTTATATGTCTTGTAAAGTAATTATTTATCAAATTAGATACTTGCTATTCTGTGAAGCAAAGGGCAATGTATATACAAAACAGCTTTGTTATAAATGTATGAAAAGGCATAGCATGGTGTTATTCATTCAATAAATGGAAATGGTAATTTTAAAATGCAGGTGCAGAACAGAACATAAACAACATAAAAAAAAAGCTCCCAAATTGAAAAAGTAGTAAACATGAAATTCATCAATGAATATTGTAAAGCCTGGAGGAACAAAGAAAAGACAGGACGTTACCATTAGCTAAATGAGAAAATATATATATGGACTGACAAGTTATGTGGTCTTGAAAAAGGTCTATGAAACATCAACTGCACTATGCACTTCCATTTTGTCATATATATATAGAGAGAAAGCTAAAAGCTCACATACATTAAAATAAGCAATAAACAGCTTGCCACTGGTATGTATAATCGTCTACCACGCCAACGGGAGGAGATCGGGACAGTTATATAACGCCGCCAGTAACTTGGTAGGCTCAGGACATCTGTGAGACAAGTTGTCAGTCAATGGCCACCACCAACACATTTCGTCATTACGGGACTTCGTCAGGGGGTACATATATACTTCGTCTAGCAGGATGACTAAATGAATCCTGTAAAATGGTCTTATTTTTATAAACTAAAAAGATGGCATAAAAGTTGCATGGTATATTTTATCTTTGGATATATATTTAAGGATATGTTTTATCATGGTTTGTTCATTTTAAATTTACAATGTATTTGTATCATATATGAAACCAATGATATATATGAAAGATTACACACATTTTCTCATGAAAAGAATGTTTCAGAAATATTTAGTTTTTAGGTGAGTTGCAACAGACAGTGTCAAAATGACTATTGGACATAACAGAACTCTCTGTGGATGCAGGGGATGCAGCTGCTACTATTGGTCTGCCTCTAGGGCCCACAAACTCCCCCCACCCCCTTGCACCCACTGATCGGGCCATCAGGAACAAGGAAAGAGTCGCACATTTTTGTGGTCTCTTGCTAACATACACCACACAGAGACGGGGACCGAGCACTAAAGGCCGAATTGACACTAGTGTATTTTACTGAAAAATGCACATGTTCAGTCAGTGGTACCCAAAAGTGTTGGGACTGCTTGCTTTGGTACCAAGAAAGGGAGGGATGGACACACTAAAATTCCCTAACAACGAGCAGCCCCTGAGAAACAGTGTCACAAAGATAGGGACCAGAGGTAAAGAGCCTTCTCTAGAGGGTGTGGCAGAGTGTAGAAATTTCAGTGGACAGATGTAAGTCCTACTCATATTTAGGAGAACTTGGCCCCAATGACTTGGTCAGAATGAGCGAACAGGAATGGGTGGAGTGTCTGTGAAGAACTTAGAGGTAGTGGGAGAGCTATAAGCAAGTGCCCTACATTACCTCAGAGTAACAGAGCACCCACTTTGGGAACCACATTACTGGACCCTCTGACCTTTGCTGCTAGTTTAATCCTCACTATCCTGTATGCAGGTTCTCCAGTGAGTGCCGTTACTACCAAATATGGGTGTTCGCTTTCTTACGAGGTTTGTATTGTACAGTGTTACCCAACATAGTTACTGCTCTTTAGTTATTACTAACTGTCTTGATGCATTTGTTAGCAACAAACAATGTTCTTCACCTAAAACATGATCAAACAGCCCCTGGGGTCCAATTCCATAGTTAATTGTACTAATAATTTTACTAATTTCCACCAGAATATTTAAAACCTGTATAAATATGTGTTATTTGAGTCTTTTTGCAATTCCTATAAACTGTAGATGCATCTTCTAGGTCAGTCTGCTTAATTATGCATAAGAGGAAAAGTCAATAAATAAGGTCAAAATAGTTTTTTCTAAGTTGCATGGAGAGCAGCGAGAGAACATAAATGTGGTTTAGAGATGCTCAGACTCTTGAAAACCACTGAAAGAGAAGTGAATATCAGAACAGAGCCTCTCCTAACGCGGTATAGACTAGGGCCCTTATTCAGATCTGATTGCAGTACAAATTTGTTCTCAAAATGGGCAAAACTATGTGCACTGCAGGTGGGGCTGATGTAACATGTGCAGAGATAGTTACATTTGGGTGGGGTGTGTTGAAACTAAAATCTAAATTGCATTGTAAACATAATGCAGCCAGTATTTACCCTGCACAGAAACAAAATAACTCACACAAATCTAACTCTCTCTATACATGTTACATCTGCCCCACCTGCAGTGCACATGGTTTTTCCCATTTTAAGAACAGATTTGTACTGCGATCAGATCGGAATAAGGGCCTAGTTGTGTAGTTACACTTCTATAGTGCCTGTATTTTCATTTCCCTTTAATTTCATTTTGTATCATTATTCTCACATTGATCAATGTTTTCAATTTTTCTCAGCAGCAGATACTTTGTATCATCATACTTTTTGCTGCAACTCTAATGACACTACTATTGGACCAATGAGGAGATTATCCCTAAGCGATTGGACATTGCCCCTCATTCTGGTATGTTGCAAATTTGCATCAGCGACCGATGTTTACTCCTGGGTGGGCAGCTGACGTCACCGAAAAAAGCACTGGTCAGTGAGTATAAATCTATCTGTAAGGGTATAAATAGTGCACGTATGATTTAAAGCCTACATACTGTATGTACCTTACCCACTTACAGTACAAATAGGAGTTATAATTAATCTTTTTTTTTTTCTTTTTTTGGTACTCTTTACCTAGAAGGGCGCCCGTCGCGGGCATCGCGGGTACATTTATGTATGGCCGCGACGCGACCGACGCGATGCCCGCGATTTCCCATTGAAACCAATGTTAAACATGGAAATCGTGTCGGTCGCGTCGCGGCCGGCCATAAATGTACCCGCGATGCCCGCGACGCGATGCTCACGATTTCCCATAGGAATCAATGTTAAAAGGCGCGATGGACCCGTTTTTACTGTTAAATGCCTCAATCCACCCGATTTGGCCATAGGAATCAATGTTAAATGGGCCACAGAGCCCATTAACCCTTAAATGTCCCCCCAAATTTTTAACGCCACCCCACGATCCACGCCAACCCGAAGCGTGGCGAGCGCAGCGAGCCCGCGTGGGGCGGCGGTACGCGTCCTCCGACCTTTTCATGCCCTACTATCCACTAGGGCGTGGTGTGAGAATATAATAGTGTGGCGAGCGCAGCGAGCCACCGAGCCCGAAGCGTGGCGAGCGCAGCGAGCCCCGCGAGGGGACGCGGATACCTTCACAGTTATGCGCGTCCCCTCGCGGGCTTCACAGGTGTCCGTGGCGAGGCGGACACCTGTGAAGCCCGCGAGGGGACGCGTCTACCTGTGAAGGTATCCGCGTCCCCTCGCGGGGCTCGCTGCGCTCGCCACGCTTCGGGCTCGGTGGCTCGCTGCGCTCGCCACACTATTATATTCTCACACCACGCCCTAGTGGATAGTAGGGCATGAAAAGGTCGGAGGACGCGTACCGCCTCCCCTCGCGGGCTCGCTGCGCTCGCCACGCTTCGGGTTGACGTGGATCGTGGGGTGGCGTTAAAAATTTGGGGGGACATTTAAGGGTTAATTTGGCCTATTTGGCCCCAAATCGGGTCCATTGAGGCATTTAACAGTAAAATCGCGGTCAATCTGCCGTTTTAACATTGTTCCCTATGGGAAAATCGCGGTGATCGCGGTCATCGCGGGCATCGCGGCCAATCCCGATTTACCCGCGATGCCCGCGATGACCGCGATCACCGCGATTTTTACCCCCGATCACCGCGATTTCAATCGCTGGCGCCCTTCTAGGTAAAGAGTACCCTTTTTTTAAATAGCCTGATAGACAGCATTCTGTTTAAAGGAGACACAAATTAGACCTCCTGGATACATAATAGTCTTTCTTTGCACCTCCCACCATGTCTGTGGTGTTACTACAGGGACTGTTTACCTTAAGATCAGGGCCGGTTCTACGCACCGCAGCACCCTAGGTGGGGGGGGGGGGAGGGGGGCTTTTTTTAAAAGCGGCAATCATTTACACTGCAAACCCAGTTTGATTTTGCAGTGTAAATCATTGCCGCTTTTAAAAAAAACCTGGAGATTTTTTACCAAATCTCTCTCTTTGTGAATCTCTCATCCTATTAAATTTCACCCCTTATTCTGTTCCTGGACTTCCTTCTTTATTTATGATTACCATCACCTGTGGTGAAGCACCATTCTTATCCGGGGAAAACCGTTCGAAAATCACTCAAAATCACCAATAAATACACGTATGGCTTGTGCATGCGCAAAGCATACCGCAAAGCATACCACACGCATGCGCATTCATCTGATAATCAGCAGGGCTGCAAATTCACAACCCTGTGTTTTGGTCTGAATCGGGCCACATGCGACAATATATCATTTGCTTTAATAATTTTATCCTTCACAGCATCCCGAGAATTCGGTGCCATTTCACACACACTTCCACAAGCTGCGCACAGCTCTGCAGTGCAGGGGTCTGGGGGTGTTGTGCAAAGGGGTGTTGTGCAGAGGAGTACTGTGCAGTGCAGAGGGGTGTTGTGCAGTGCAGATGGGTGTTGTGCAGTGCAGAGGTGTTTGTGCTGTGCAGTGGGGTTTGTGCAGGGGTTTGTGCTGGGTATTGTACTGGTCATGTGTTAGGCAGGCTGTGTCAGTGTGCAGAGGGTAGAGGCTGTCAGTGCAGTGGGGTACAGTATACAGGCAGGCTGTCAGTCAGCTTTTCATTTTTTTCTTCATTGTGGTGTGTGGTGTGTTGCACCCCAATAGTATACACCATATACTATACTGTCAGAAGTTCCATGTGTGATTGTTCTGCCTCCATGCAGCATTATACAAGATGTGCATAAAAAATATATATATATATATATATTTTGCTCTTCTTTATTGTTTTTGTGTACTGCACCCCAGTACACCATACTGATACTGTGAGACGTTCAATGTGTTAATAACCAGCCTGCTTGCTGTAGACCTTGGCCTAAACTGGATTAAAACAACAATGTGAGCTGTAAAGTGGTCAAAATTGTGTGGAAAGGTCTGGAAATTAATGTTATTGAGATTACGTGATTTGGGCGTTTTTTGACCATTTAAAAAAAAAAAATCCAAATCCAAAGCTGTTCACTGCCACTTGACAAATCCAAATCCCGGCGATGAATCCAAATCCAAATCTTTGGCCCCAGCGCCCATCTCTAATTATATTTAGATTCTGTGGACACAGTAATCTCTTTTTATATTTTCTTTGTACGGCACTGCGAAACACTTGTGGCGATTTATAATTAAAATTATAATAATAATAATAATATTTGAGGATAAAAGCCCAGGTTGACCTGTCTTAACTGTATGCGATGTGATATTATTTTATTGTTAAAACTGTTATTTTGATTAAAGCATTTACATTTGTCAAAGCAGCAGCTGTTTATTAGCATCCGTATGGCTTTTTACATCTTTCATGTTTTACCTTTTTTAATTTTACCAATGAATCAAGAATGCTGGACTGTAAATTCCACCATTCCTCTTGAGCTGAAGCTCTCAGCTGCACTGCATCGCTGACGTCACTCTGTTTATGCTGGTGAACTTTTGTCCGCCCCTTGAGTGTCACTTAATAATATACACTTTTTTATATTCCTGAACAAAAGTGTCTTTGTGACCAAAACTGCTAGGTTTTCATTTTTTTTTTTTTTAGAAAAAGGTACAAATAGACTATTTTGTCAAATTATTTTTCCATTTTATGTGAAAAGAAAAGCATACCATCTCTACTTCATTCTGTTGCTTTCAGAAATGTTTTTTTTTCTCCACAATGGACTATATTGTAATGCCAAGTGCTTTCTAATACAAGTGCAGCAATACAGTCTTTATGGCTCTCATATATTTTGTTTGTAGGGCAGTGACTTGCACATCATAGCATACAGATGTATTGTCTATCTAATCCTAACTGGAAACTGCAAGGGTAAATGTTTGCATAGGCCAACATATTTACATTTTTGAAAGCAAGCACAGTAATAAAATACTACTGCTACTAATATTGTTAGGCTTAATTTATTACAATTTTTTATGTCTATTTCCAAATTATTGGTATAGGGCTTATTATTAGCTGAATACTTCTAAATGCGACATGTTTTTTTTATGCTGGAATATCTAATTGCCTAGACAGAGCGAATACACTGTGGTGGCCATTTATGTAGCGGAATAAGTACAACATTCTACTCAACCATGGTCAGGGCTGGAGTGCCGTTGTCCTCATTCGATCCCCCTGCATCCTGTCAATCACCATGCTGCCCTGGTCACCTTGCTTTTAAAATTGAGAGTGCGATGCTTGTTGCTTGGCTTTAACATTGCCAAGCTCCACACTCCAAGCCACTACCAACATGGAGGAGAAGCTGATCTGTTCAAAGATACATATGCTACTGTCAGGGAGCATGTCTTGCGGATGCAGAAAGGCTAGTGTAAATCTCACTGTAAATACACTACTCTGTATTCATGTTTTCCCATATTTAATTTAATTTTCCTCTCATCTGTTTTTTATTTGGTGTTATAAGAATGAAAAGACAAAGTCAAGTAATTTTTTCTAAATATATTAAAATGTTAGCATAATACAAACTCTTGTATGATTTGAAAAGTTCTGATGTAATGAATTGATTGTAATTGTTATTACTTGTTTGGGGACGTTGTTCAGTGAAGCATAGTTTAGTGTTGCATTCTGCCTGATGTCTACTCAAACACAGTGCAAATTATCTCCTTTGACCATTTGGCCGTTAGTGTTCAGGTGTAGCCTGACCTGAACAGACTCACTATATTCTTAGAATTAGTGACCTGCAGCTTTTTTGAACAGTAAAAAAAAAATAAAAACAGCCATTGAACAACATCATCAAACAGGTAATTTCAACTTTAGACTTCAATTTTGTACTGTATGAACATGGCTAGGAATAACAGATGCACAGGCAAATTTTTTAAAACTATGTGTGCAAACGCTAGAAGCCTAGGAGTCAACATTCCTGATCTAATTGCAATAATGACAAAGGATGACCTAGACATTGTGGCTATCACAGAGACATGGTGTAATGAGAACCATGGCTGGGACATAGCTATACCAGGATACAATTTATTTAGGAAGGACAGAATGGGAAAAATCGGAGGAGGGGTAGCAATGTATGTAAAGAAAAGCATAAATGCTACTTTAGTACAAAACATTAAAGAAAAAAATGAGGCCCTTTCGGTGACCATAGAAATGGGGAAGAAGGACATTATTCGTACTGGGGTCATCTATAGGCCACCAGGCCAGGGGCAGGATTTGGACAGGAGCCTATTGCTTGATGTCACTAAAATGGCTTTAAAGGGAGAAGTCATAATCATGGGAGACTTTAATCTACCTGATGTGAATTGGGAGGAGTCTTTTGCAAGATCATCTACAAGTGGCAAATTTCTAAATTCCCTCCAGGGAGCCTCTCTCAAGCAATTGGTGAGGGAGCCTACTCGCAAAGATTCAATATTAGATTTAATACTCACAAATGGTGACAGGATATCAGACATATATGTGGGTGAGAACCTGGGATCCAGTGATCATCAAGCAGTATGGTTTAGTATCAAGGCAGGGTCCAACTCCAGTCACACAAAAACGAAGGTGTTGGATTTTAGGAAGGCTGACTTTGCAAAAATGGGGAGATGTTTAATCGACTCATTAGCGGAAGAACTTGAAAGGAGTGCAGAAGAGGTGGAAAAAATTAAAAAGTGCAATACTAAAGGCAATGGACCTTTGTATCAAAAGGGTTAAGAAAAGTACCGGGAAAAGGAAGCCAGTGTGGTTTACTAAAGAGGTATCAACTAGTGTAAAAGCAAAAAAGATGGCCTTTAGGACATACAAGCAGACTCAAAATAATAATGACAAAGAAGTGTATCTTGCCAGACGCAAAGAGGCTAAGAAAGTGATCAGGCGTGCCAAGGCACAAGCTGAGGAGAAAATGGCTCAGTCGGTAGACAAAGGAAACAAAACTTTTTTTAAGTATATAAGTGAAAGGAGAAAATCAAATGGAGGAATAATAAGACTGCGGACAGACACTGAGAATTTGGTGGAGGGAGACAAGGCAATTACAGATTATCTAAATAATTACTTTTGCTCCGTATTCACTATAGAAGGAGAAGGGAAGGGACCACAGTTAAGTTGCAAGGACATTCATAAAAATAAGGTAGATGGAAGTACATTTACTAGGGAGAAAGTCCTAACAGAACTTTCAAGACTGAAAGTGGATAAATCAATGGGGCCAGACGGAGTGCATCCAAGGATACTAAAAGAACTAAAAGATGTGTTGGTAGCGCCATTAACAGATTTATTCAACCAGTCACTAGATAAAGGTGCAGTTCCAGAGGACTGGAGAAAAGCAAATGTAGTTCCACTGCACAAAAGCGGAAGCAAAGAAGAAGCAAGTAACTACAGACCAGTGAGCCTTACATCAGTAGTAGTGAATCTAATGGAAACACTATTAAAAGAAAGAATAGTGGAATATCTTAAATTAAACAACTTACAGGATCCAAAACAGCATGGTTTTACTGCAGGGAGATCATGCCAAACAAGTCTCATTGACTTTTTTGACTCCGTGACCAAAATACTAGATGAAGGGGGGGGGGCTGTAGATGTGGCATATCTAGACTTTAGTAAGGCATTTGACACTGTCCCACATCGCAGGCTGCTAAATAAACTTGAAAGTGTGGGATTGGATTATAAAACAATTAAATGGATAAGAACCTGGTTGCAGGATAGGAAACAGACAGTTGTAGTAAATGGAGTGCATTCTATGGAGGGACATGTTACCAGTGGAGTACCCCAGGGATCTGTACTTGGACCAGTGCTCTTTAATATCTTTGTTAGTGACATTGCAGATGGTATTGAAGGGAAAGTATGCCTTTTTGCAGATGACACAAAGATATGCAACAGAGTAGACACACCAGGAGGGGTAAATCAAATGACTGATGATCTAAGTAAACTTAAGAATTGGTCAAGAGAATGGCAACTACAGTTTAATGTTAAAAAATGCAAAATTATGCACTTAGAACTCAAAAACCCAAAGGCTCAATATAGTATCAAGGGTACTATAATGGAAACTACTGAGGAGGAAAGGGATCTAGGAGTCACTATTTCAAGTGACTTAAAGGCAGGGAGGCAATGTAACAAAGCAATGAGGAAGGCTAGTCAGATGCTTGGTTGCATAGGAAAAGGAATCAGTAGCAGAAAAAAAGACATAATAATGCCACTTTATAGGTCATTGGTACGACCTCATCTGGAATACTGTGTCCAGTTCTGGAGACCATATCTTCAGAAGAATATAAATACATTGGAGAGTGTACAAAGAAGGGAACTAAAATGGTGCATGGCCTACATCACAAAACTTACCTGGATAGACTAAAAGACCTAAACATGTATAGTTTGGAGCAGAGAAAGGAAAGGGGGGACATGATCGAAATCTTCAAATACATCAAGGGTTTTAACATAGTACAGGAGGGAAATTTTCTTCAAAGGAAAAGAAGTAATAAAACACGAGGACATGCACTGAAACTGGAGGGAGGTAGGTTCAGGGGAAATGTTAGAAAGAATTACTTCACAGAAAGGGTAGTGGATAAGTGGAATAGCCTCCCATCAGAGGTGGTAGAGGCTAGAACAGTAGAACAATTTAAACATGCTTGGGATAGGCATATGAATATCCTTACAAAGAAATAAGGATTAAAAAGGGTTGAGTTTACCTGAAGGGTAAAAAAGGGGCAGACTAGATGGGCCAAATGGTTCTTATCTGCCGTCATATTCTATGTTTCTATGTTTCCATGTAACCCAACCCCCCAGATCCCTCCCGCATCTCCCCGGCCATGGCCTTTATTATGGCAATTTGCCAATATTCAGGGCTAATAAAGCAAATCACATTATTTTAACTCTGCCCCATCAAAGACCCACGAATTGCAGGATTTACCATACTGGGGCGGGGCATGATGATGTATAGATCAGCCTCCACCCCCCAAAGTGCTGCTGATAGTCTCAGCCTTTAAAAATAGGCCTTTAAAAATAGGCAACCCTGCTTGTACTGCTAAGTAAGGTAGCATTTAGAACTTCAAATTTTTTCCATTTATACTAAAAATATACTTTCCATTATTAGCACCATCATGGAAACTTTAATTTGTAAAAAAACTCACAAACTATACCCCCCCCCCCCCACACACACACACCAAAAAAAAAAATCTATAATTATGTGAAATAGGTGTATGAAAAGGTACAGTCAGCTGATGCATCTATTGTGGTTAATCCTGGTTATTATTATAAACCTATGCATCACCAATCACATGAACTAAAACACTGTTGTTTGGAGACCCTGGAAGTACTACTTTTTGCATATTTGCTCCTGATGAGCTCTATAATCATTTGTTTTGTTTAACTTGTATAATATTTATTAGAGTAAAGGTGCCCACAGACGCATCAATTATCGAATGCGTTTTGTACTTTTTAAGCACAAATTGCATCTTACGTACAATTATTGGATGGTGTTTATGGGCTTGTGCGATGCGATGCGCGTTCCCGGGAGCCCGATATTGTATGTCTAAAAAAGTACGTGCTGCACGTACTTTTTAGACTACATCTGAAATTTAACATTACAAACATGGGTTCATCACATGCATCCAAGTGCACATCTCATAGCAAGCTGGAAGAAAAATTGTATAGAACCATTGTACAGTCAAAAACGCATAGCACAGTACAATTGTAGCGTCTGTGGGCACCTTTACAGCTAGAATACTAAATGATACAATATTCTTTTGTATATGTGCATAAATTATATTGTGTTATCAATACAACCAAGAAATTAATGTGATCACCTGAAGAAACAGTACAGATAAGACTATTTATCTATCTATCTATCTATCTATCTATCTATCTATCTATCTATCTATCTATCTATCTATCAAACTTTCAGGCTACTAAAAAAGGTGCTGAACCCCTAACTTGTATTAAGTTAGGGGTTTCATTGGAGTTAGAAGAACCAGCCAGGGTATCACACATTAGCATAGAATAGGTCAGAGTTTCCCAAACTACACCATTACAGTCCATGTTTTAAGGATATCCATGATTGAGCACAGGTGTCTTAGATCCTGATTCAGAAGTGTACTAGACACTAATGCATTCACAGCTGTGATCACATACACAGCAGATGTATGAAAATATGCTAATGCTGTAACCCTTTGGTCACACAGGATAGCCATGAGAAATTAGTACCATGTTTTCAGTGTAGGCTTCGCCATTGTAAGATGTTAATTAGGGGGAAATTTACTAAAGGAAATTTGTAAAAAAAATAGGTGTATTTGTATCCAGAAATACACTTATTTTTGACATTTACTATCCCGAAAATACGGCATTTCGTAGTTGTATTGATGTGCTAGCAATACGAATAGGAATTGCCATATTTTTCGGATAGTAAATGTCAAAAATAAGTGTATTTCTGGATGCAAATACACCTATTTTTTACAAATTTCCTTTAGTAAATTTCCCCCTAAATGTCTGCATTTTTACCACCACTCTCCATAACCACAAAAGATTCCTCTGACTTTTGAATCACTTTGCAAATAAATCCTCACTGTGCAGGATTTCCAAAGGGGGGTTTCCAGATGGCATAAAAACACTGGCACTGGAGCTTCGAAGAGATCAGGAAGCTGATGCCAAAATATAGACAGCCCTCATGCCGCCCATACACGGTGCGATGCGCACAGTGCGATTTGAACTTAATGCAATGTGATCTAGTTCAAAAAGTATGTGAAGCACATACTTTATGTGATGTGCAATTGAATGCACACGGGAGCAAGCATCACATCGTACTTGCACCATATATGGGCACCATTAGGGTCAGGGTGGGGGAAGGGGAGTTAAGTTGGTTAATTTTAGGCACTAGTGTGTGTGTGTGTAGGGGAATTAGGAATAGACTGTGGGGAGGGAGGGCTATGCACTTACAAGGTGGGGTTGTGGATAGGCAGAGGGGCACCAGGACCATACAACATTGCGGACCTCTGTTCTTGTTGCCATCACCAGGACCCCTATCCTTTCAAAGCTGGCGGACACCGAGCACAGGACCCCCAGGTGACCCACACTACCATCTGCCTCCTGTGTCAGTGGGTCAGAAATTGTGTTCGGAAGCCCTTTCCAAATCAACAATTGTTATCCCATTGGCGGACACCGCTCCAAGGACCCCTCTGGTGATCTCATTCACAGCCAATCACCCCAATAAGAGGACCTACCATCTAGTGAGCAGAAGCCTCATTTACCCCTTTACGGTCGCTGCTAGCGCTGCATCCTTCGAGTGGACAACACAATTGCAATGGAGGATCTGGTAATGTGCACTTACCTTGAATATTCAAGTGACAATATCCCCATGTCCCTTCCACACTAATTATTTCCATATAGTTTATACATTTTTCTGTAATTTTTCTTTGTAGATTTTAATTATTGTATTTTTATTGTGTCATCAGGTATTTTTATATCAGTAAAGGTAATATACCAATCCAATCACCTGGTAGCAGTGTTTTTTAATAACAGCGCTGCTCTACTCGCCTTGTGCTGGTATTGCTTTGTGTTTTTGGTGGGGACTGACTACCCCCACATCTAAGCAGCTGCTTTATTAGAGATCCAGTCCTTGTCAAAGCGCCTGACTATTCCTAGTGAATATCCTTTCTTTCCTTGGGAATTAGGGATAGACTGTAGGAGGGAGGGTTATGCACTTACAAGGTGGGGTTGTGGATAGGCAGCGGGGAGCGCTGCCTGGATTCTCTGTGTCGGGATGTTGTATGTAACCCTTTGAGATATGTGATATATAATATATATATATATATATATATATATATATATACACAGCAGCAAATTCAACAAATTTAGCGGCACTCAGAGGACATGATTAATATCAACAGATGTATTTAAAATGTGACACACAAAAACAAGCCTCTATTTCAAGGTGAGTGCCAATCCAAATGCTGCACTAGAGAGAGAGAGAGACTAGATAGATAGATATATCTTCTCTCTCTCTCTCTCTCTCTCTCTCTCTCTCTCTCTCTCTCTCTATATACCTATATGTTCAGTATATTGTATATCCACTCACATATGTATATATAGAGTAGTGTGATGTTGGTAGCACTCTAGGGACTAATAAACCAGTTCTTTAGTATATACACACACACAGGTACATATGCATAAGAAAGGGGGCTAAAATGAATGACACTCTTCGCTATAACCTGCTGCTGCCACGGAATTGCTGGAGCGTCTCATGGAGCAGGTGACTGACACCCTCCCAGGCCGATGCCGAGTGACAGGTGCTGCTGTTGTTCTGCAACTTCAAAGAGGTACCTCAGAGTCTGAACTTGCTGCTGCCACCATTGCCGATGTCCCTCTGCTGCTGCTTCCGGGGGGTAAGGGTAAAAACCGGACCAGGACAAGACCCTCGGACCACCGGTCCGGACATCAAACTCTGCATTTTGGGGGGTGTCCTGTCCAGGGGGCTACCTGTAACTCCTGTCACCAGGGCAGAGGCATAGCGAGGGCGGTGCCGGTGGAGCACCAGCTCCGGGAGCTGGAAGCTATCCTGGCGCCCGAGCCATGCCAGCACCGCCAGATCGCCCGCTCCATCTCCCCCGCTAGTTCCTGGCTCCCCAGCCCGCTGTGTGCGGGAGACGTGATGCTATTTAAAATTCACGTCTCCCGCTGGACCGCTAGCCAATAGGCGCTTGCGGTCCAGCAGCCAATCAACTGATGGCTGCTGGACCGCGAGCGCCTATTGGCTAGCGCGGTCCAAAGGGATATGTGAATCTTAAATAGCAGGCGCAGCAGCACACACTAGTGCACGTCTGCTACAGCAGGGAGCCTGGACAACGGACAGCTGGGGGGTCCCACTGATAGATGTCACGCGCAGGGGTCGATCCGCAGCACTGCTCCCCACTCGTGACAGCCATCACAGCCGCTGCAATTTCAGTGCAGGCTGTGACGGCTGAGTCTGACTTGATTGAGCAGCCTGCGCAGGGAGTGCAGACTGGGTCAGCCGCCGCAGCTAACATCATCCCGCCCACCCGGCTCCCAATGTGCTGGTAAGTTGTGGCCATCAGAACGGGGACCATGCTCAAGCTCCAGAGTAACAAACATAAAAGAGGTCCAGACTCACCACCCTGATGTTGGATGGGGGATGGGATGGGTATGTTGGGGGACAGTGAAAGAGTAGGGTGTGTAATTGGGAGTGGTGTAGAGGATTAAGGAGTGAATGTGGCACAAACAGGGGGACTAGGGTGTATATGTGAGTAAAGCTTTATAGGGGGTCTGTGGGTGGAACAGGGTGTTTGTGGTGGGGATAGAGGGGTATGGGGTGTATGTTGGGGGACAGGGACTATAGTGCAGGATGTGTTGGGGGTAGGTAGTGGTATATGGGAGTTAGGTTGGGGGTAGAGGGGTATGGGGTGCATGTAAGAAGACACTGTGGATGTGGATGGACAGAGGGAAAGGTAGTGTGGTGGGTATAGGAGTATGGAGATAGGGGGTGTATGTGGGTTGTGCAGTGGTGGTGAATAGGGGGGCAGAGAAGTGCAGGGGTAATGGGGGTGCAGGGGGACGGAGATGTTCATTGATGACAGAGAGGTGATGGGAAAGGAGAGGTGTAGGGAGTAAGAGATGGGGGGGGGGGGCGCAGCACATGTCCACTCACTCTGTGTGGTGTGTCCTCGGCTCCTTGGCTGCTGAGAGGCTCAAACCAGCAACAACGGACATTTAATATATGGCTCCTGCCCACCAGCATATCAGAGCTCACGGACAGGCAGCCTCAGTTTGTGATTGGCTGCCGGACCATGAGCTCCAATTCGTATTTGAATTGTCTGTCGGTTATGGTATGAGCCGCTCAACAGCATAGGAGCTGAGCGCACACCACACAGTGACGTGACGATGAGGTCTCTCCTCTTATATGGAATCAATATGGGAATTCTGTAAGGGGCAGTAATATGGGCAATGTTTAAGGGGCACTATGAGGGGAATTATGTGTAAGGGACATTACTATGGGCGTAATATATCATGGGCATTACATTTGTGGCATAATGTGTAATGGGCATTACATGTGGCATGATATGTAATGGGCATTACGTGTGTGGTAATTTGTGTAATGGGCATTATCATGTGTGTTATAATGTGTAATGTGCAATACGGTGTGCACCAATGTATAATGGGCAATATGGTGTGTGCCAATGTATAATGGGCATTCTGGTGTGCGCCACTGTGTAATGGCCATTGTGGTTTGTTTTAAATGTAACGGGCATCATGTGTGACTTTATGTGTAATTGGCATTACAGCATGTGGCTTTATGTGCAATGGGCATTACGGTGTGTGGTATAATGTTAGGCCGCGTCCCCTTTTCGCCTCGCAAGAGCCCCGCCTACTACAAATGGGGGGGGGGGGGGGGGCGTGAAACATGCCCTTGCTCCGGGCACCGTGGCACCTAGCTACAACGCTGCACCAGGGAGAGGAGGAGGGGGAGAATAAAGCCTCCCTGTATGGTGCGGGCATGTAGAAAAAAACGGACCACATGGGGAGGCTGTAATCTCCCCTTCCCCATATCCCTAGTGCAAGCTATCACAGGGACCCCCCCGGACCGGACACTACAAGCTCCGGACTGCACATTTTGATTTCTGGTCTGGGGTCTTGTCTGGGTCCAGTTTTTACATTGTCCCGCTGCCGGGTGCCTGCCGCTGCTCAGTGCCTTTTGCTCCCCTAACGCAGAGAGTGCTTCAGTGCTCTCGTCTTACAGAGCCGCAGGCATGTGAAAATCCTGTCTCTGCCAGGCACTCAGAAGCAACAGCAGGAGGACAGCAGCATCAAAAGACAATTTCAAGTTACCCACTAAGCCCAATGTTTATTTTTGAGTAATTCTTGAAAAATTATTAAATGTGTATATGTCATCCTAAGGGTCAGTTATGTTATTATTTGCAGCTACAAGCACTGATTTCACATTGGCTCTCAATAATTTCAAATGGTCCAGGGTCACCAACCCAGGGCACCCCTGCAAGTGTCCTGAGGCACCCCTAGTTGCCACGGCACATAGTTTAGCGAATACTGAACCACTACATTTAGACATCTTGACCACCTTGATCACTGGACCTCACTCCATGTGACTTTTTAATGTTTATTTTTTTTAAGAACCAGGTTTCAGATTTTAAAAACAACATCTAATGGCATTTGCTAAATATTCCACCTAGTGTTAATTCTAGCACCCGCCATCTTTGAAAACCCATGCAGTTCCTTCTTCCCTGCCTTGGGTGTCGCTGTCTTCTGTAGTTTTTTTTTTCAATAAATGACTAGCACATTCCTCTTAAGTATCTGCTATCCAAATTACTATTCATTATGAGTCTTACTCCAGAGTGCTCTAAGTAGGGATACTTTAATTTTAACAGCCATGTAATGTATATAATGGTGCTTTACTGCTGTGAGTGCTTCTTAGATAAAAGATTTTATACCATAAAGTTACACAGAATACTGTGAGAGACTCTAATGTCTTAAAATCCATCATTGTGAATTTGTATCAATCCAAGAAGCCTCCCTGTTGATGAAGACTTTTTCCAGCTATTACACAAGAGGCAGCCTTCGCCAAGGGCATTCTGTGCTGCTTAGCCATGCAAAGTGTGGCAAGGCCTATTTATCATGGACAGCAATTGAAGCCAGAGATGCCTACATGGGGAAAAAGAGCTTTAGAATCAAAATAAAGCATTTTTTATTTGCTTTTGCATGCAATGAGCATCAATAGAAAATCTTCTTTCTAGTGGCATCTTATTAAATAGATCACCACATTTGAAATAATTTACATTTTTTTTTTTTTTTTGAAAAGTGCACACAGCCTTATTGGCATCATCCCACCCAGTGGCTTAAGTTCATCCTAGTTTTGCCTGGAGGCAAAATATATATTGGTGCACACCCCTTCTATCTATCTATCTATCTATCTATCTATCTATCTATCTATCTATCTATCTATCTATCTGTCTGTCTGTCTGTCTGTCTGTCTGTCTGTCTGTCTGTCTGTCTGTCTGTCTATCTATAGAACACACTACTCGGCCACAGAAGTTATATAGATGGCTTTCAATTAACTGATTCAAACTTGCAGGGGAGGAGAGGTGCCCCCTTGGGAGCAGGAGCCTGGTGGCAGATGACTCTATTGCCTTACAGAATTCTGCATCTGATTCCTCCCTCAGTTCAGACATGTCTCAGATTCACAGCAGCACTGTTCACTATAAAATTGTTTGATGCTACTAATGGTAATAGAAAAATCAACATAATTGTCTATGTCACGTATTTAAGAAGCTGCAACATAAAAATTAGAATTATCCCAGGGCAGGAGTGACCAACAGTCAATAGCTACTTACACATTGATTTTGCAAGGTTTACATTTCAGGTCGGTTTTCAAGATGATCACTCAACAATGGAAATGTGGATGTGCTAAATGAAAGAAAAATAAACGCATCTCTATAAAATCCTCAATCTATATTTGAATAGTCTGTCTGGAACCTGAAACAGGATTCATCAAAGCACAAATGTGCAGAGAAAATGCCAACTATCCAATTTGTTCTATTTATAGCCTCAAACTCCAGATGCTTATTTCTCTCTGCTGGAGGTCTTCCAATTACATAAGACAAAGGATCTGACTTCATCTTTCTGCGTGTGGCATTCAGGTATACTTTGCTGTAACATTTTACAGAAGCATTTGCAAAACAGCAGCATCTATAGTTAGACGAACTGGATGAAACATTTTGTTAATGAAATGCACTGTATATTTTTTAAAATTCTGATTCTATGTATATTATAAATATTAAGATATTAATGTTTACTAATTTGCATAAGAAGGATGTTTCTTACCTTCTATAATGGTTTTACACAATGTGATTGAACACTAATACCCCTTTTCCACTAGCAAAAATAACCCCGGTTAACAGGGCCGGCTCCACCACTAGGCAAATCTAGGCATTTGCCTAGGGCGCCGGCCACTGGAGGGCGGCATTTCGCCCCCCTCCCGTGCCCCGGGGGTACCTGTCCTGCGGCTGTGTATATAAAGCTTGCGGCGGCAGCGGGGGGTCCCTGCAGTCAAGAAATAACGAGCGGCGAGCGCTATCCGTCTGGCTACGCGGAAGCGCTTCTGTTGTGGAAACACTGGCTGTACGCTGATTGGCTGAGATTCAGCCAATCAGCGTGCGCCGTGCAGCCAGTGTTTTCACAACAGAAGCGCTTCCGCGTAGCCAGGCGGATAGCGCTCGCCGCTTGTTATTTCTTGACTGCAGGGACCCCCCGCTGCCGCAAGCTTTATATACACAGCCGCAGGACAGGTACACCCCCCCCCTCCCGGCACTGGGGCGCCCCCGCCCCGACTCGCCTGGGGCGCTCCGGTGCCTTGCACCGGCCCTGCCGGTTAATGTGCAGATTCGCGCATCGACCTTGGGTTTTTGCTAGTGGAAATGCAAAATCCTGGGTCGAATGACCCGGGACTACAACCCGGGTAGTTACCTGAGTTGGACACGGGGTGCTCCAGGGTCAATGGAAACGGTAATTTGGGTCAATGTGTTCACGTTCACTGCAAAACAGAAGACGCTGCTGGGAGATGCTATCATCTCCCAGCGCCGCCCTGGCCCCGCCTCCCAATTACATCACCTACCCGGCTTTATGCTGGGTCGAGGCACCAGTGGGAAAGGGTTTGCAAGCTGGGTCGCACCTGGGTACAAAATCCCGGGTGCAACCTAGCTTGCAAGTGGAAAAGCGGTATAACTTTGCCTTAATAGACAGTCCTTTTGAGAAAAGTGCCTGTAGTTGTGGGCTGCCACAAAAGCCATATTTACTACCTTATAGTAATTTCCAATTAACTAATGTTGGGGTTGAATTGTGTTGAGCCAGAAACAGCTGGTGCTCTATGATGTCACATTACCCACAGAAAATGTCTCCATTAGTATCTACACTTGCAACAGTCTTGTGCTAGGTACAAAATATCTGTCAGATACCGGATTACCTGTATGCACAATACAGATTCACACAATATTCGTATATGATTCCCATGACACTCCACAGGGCCTTTTTATCAGAGGAAGGGACCTGTGTGCAGACCCCATGTGGGCCCCCTTCTCTTCAAAGAGCATCTGACTCTAGCATTGTGATAGAGCCTACTGCGCTTGTGCAAGTCTCCTGAAACATGGTGGGAAAAACTATGCATGCGCTGCGTCCATTTTACAGGTGATTTTTTTTGCCTCTATAGCAGCTCCAGCATGGGTCTACCGAAAGGTGAGTAACAAAACATGGGTGCAATGTGTGTGGTAAAGACCCCCCTGGACCCAGGACCTTGGTGCACCGTACACATTGCACCCTTCGGGACCCACCAGGCCCTAGGCGAATACCTAGGTTGCTTAGTGGTAAATTCTGCCCTGTATTCATGATATGAGTATATTAGTTCTCATTGCATACGGCTGTGGCCATAGTTTAGCTGTGGCCCTGTATTGAAGTGGACCGTTTTAAAGTGGGAAAACAGAGTCATAACTACAAGCGTTATACCTGCGTTGATTCATCTGACCCCTCCTCTATCCTTGTCTCCAACAGGTAAATTCAACTTTGTCACAGGCATACGTGCAGACTATCTCTCTCTGCTGTAACATCCACATGCTTTTGAACTCTATTGGGTACATTTGCAAGCAAGTGTCTTCACTGCAGAACATTGCATCCCTTGTGTGTGGGATTGTCTTATAGGTAAATTCAACTTTGTCACAGGCATACGTGCAGACTATCTCTCTCTGCTGTAACATCCACATGCTTTTGAACTCTATTGGGTACATTTGCAAGCAAGTGTCTTCACTGCAGAACATTGCATCCCTTGTGTGGGGGATTGTCTTATAGGTAAATTCAACTTTGTCACAGGCATACGTGCAGACTATCTCTCTCTGCTGTAACATCCACATGCTTTTGAACTCTATTGGGTACATTTGCAAGCAAGTGTCTTCACTGCAGAACATTGCATCCCTTGTGTGTGGGATTGTCTTATAGGTAAATTCAACTTTGTCACAGGCATACGTGCAGACTATCTCTCTCTGCTGTAACATCCACATGCTTTTGAACTCTATTGGGTACATTTGCAAGCAAGTGTCTTCACAGCAGAACATTGCATCCCTTGTGTGTGGGATTGTCTTATAGGTAAATTCAACTTTGTCACAGGCATACGTGCAGACTATCTCTCTCTGCTGTAACATCCACATGCTTTTGAACTCTATTGGGTACATTTGCAAGCAAGTGTCTTCACTGCAGAACATTGCATCCCTTGTGTGTGGGATTGTCTTATAGGTAAATTCAACTTTGTCACAGGCATACGTGCAGACTATCTCTCTCTGCTGTAACATCCACATGCTTTTGAACTCTATTGGGTACATTTGCAAGCAAGTGTCTTCACTGCAGAACATTGCATCCCTTGTGTGTGGGATTGTCTTAGAGGTAAATTCAACTTTGTCACAGGCATACGTGCAGACTATCTCTCTCTGCTGTAACATCCACATGCTTTTGAACTCTATTGGGTACATTTGCAAGCAAGTGTCTTCACTGCAGAACATTGCATCCCTTGTGTGTGGGATTGTCTTATAGGTAAATTCAACTTTGTCACAGGCATACGTGCAGACTATCTCTCTCTGCTGTAACATCCACATGCTTTTGAACTCTATTGGGTACATTTGCAAGCAAGTGTCTTCACTGCAGAACATTGCATCCCTTGTGTGTGGGATTGTCTTATAGGTAAATTCAACTTTGTCACAGGCATACGTGCAGACTATCTCTCTCTGCTGTAACATCCACATGCTTTTGAACTCTATTGGGTACATTTGCAAGCAAGTGTCTTCACTGCAGAACATTGCATCCCTTGTGTGTGGGATTGTCTTATAGGTAAATTCAACCAAATATCTGATCTGTGTAAATAACAACAGTACCTTGCCTGTGTGTAGTGAGGCATGTATTTTTTATTCTAAAAGAGATATAGTATCCTGGAATGCCAGAACTGTTTTTGTAAGCCACTTTTATTGCTCTGTATAGCAGGGGGTGGGGACTGAGGGTGTAGAATCTTCCAATTATTGGAAATTGGGAAGAAGGCATTGTTAGAGTATATTAGTTCTCATTGCATACGGCTGTGGCTGGATAGGCTGTGGCCATAGTTTAGCTGTGGCCCTGTATTGAAGTGGACCGTTTTAAAGTGGGAAAACAGAGTCATAACTACAAGCGTTATACCTGCGTTACACCGAAGGAAAACTGAAGGCAAACTACTACAAATCAACAAAAACACACATGGACTGCATTGATACCTCAAGAGTATGTAATTCATCTCCAATATGCTCTCTTTATTTCTGTGTTATGCAAACTCTTGTATGATTTGAAAAGTTCTGATTTAATGAATTGTTTGTAATTGTTATTACTTGTTTGGTGAAGTTGTTCAGTGAAGCATAGTTTAGTGTTGCATTCTGCCTGATGTCTACTCAAACACAGTGCAAATTATCTCCTTTGACCATTTGGCCATTAGTGTTCAGGTGAAACCTGACCTGAACAGACTCACTATATTCTTAGAATTAGTGACCTGCAGCTTTTCTGAACAGTAAAAAAAAATAAAAACAGACATTGAACAACATCATCAAACAGGTAATTTCAACTTTAGATTTCGATTTTGTACTGTATGAACATGGCTAGGAATAACAGATGCACAGGCAAAATGTTTAAAACTATGTGTGCAAATGCTAGAAGCCTAGGAGACAAAATTCCTGATCTAATAGCAATAATGACAAGGGATGACCTAGACATTGTGGCTATCACAGAGACATGGTGGAATGAGAACCATGGCTGGGACGTAGCTATACCAGGATACAATTTATTTAGGAAGGACAGAATGGGAAGAATCGGAGGAGGGGTAGCAATGTATGTAAATAAAAACATAAATGCTACTTTAATACAAAATATTGAAGAAAAAACTGAGGCCCTTTGGGTGACCATAGAAATGGGGGAGAAGGACATTATTCGTACTGGGGTCATCTATAGGCCACCAGGCCAGGGGCAGGATTTGGACAGGAGCCTATTGCTTGATGTCACTAAAATGGCTTTAAAGGGAGAAGTCATAATCATGGGAGACTTTAATCTACCTGATGTGAATTGGGAGGAGTCTTTTGCAAGATCATCTACAAGTGGCAAATTTCTAAATTCCCTACAGGGAGCCTCTCTCAAGCAATTGGTGAGGGAGCCTACTCGCAAAGACTCAATATTAGATTTAATACTCACAAATGGTGATAGGATATCAGACATATATGTGGGTGAGAACCTGGGATCCAGTGATCATCAAGCAGTATGGTTTAGTATCAAGTCAGGGTCCAACTCCAGTCACACAAAAACTAAGGTGTTGGATTTTAGGAAGGCTGACTTTGCAAAAATGGGGAGATGTTTAAGCGACTCATTAGCGGATTGGACGAACTTGAAAGGAGTGCAGGAGAGGTGGAGAAAATTAAAAAGTGCAATACTAAAGGCAACGGACCTTTGTATCAAAAGGGTTAAGAAAAGTACCAGGAAAAGGAAGCCAGTGTGGTTTACAAAAGAGGTATCAACTAGTGTAAAAGCAAAAAAGATGGCCTTTAGGACATACAAGCAGACTCAAAATAATAATGACAAAGAAGTGTATCTTGCCAGACGCAAAGAGGCTAAGAAAGTGATCAGGCGTGCCAAGGCACAAGCTGAGGAGAAAATGGCTCAGTCGGTAGATAAAGGAAACAAAACTTTTTTTAAGTATATAAATGAAAGGAGAAAATCAAATGGAGGAATAATAAGACTGCGGACAGACACTGAGAATTTGGTGGAGGGAGACAAGGCAATTGCAGATCAGCTAAATAATTACTTTTGCTCTGTATTCACTATAGAAGGAGAAGGGAAGGGACCACAGTTAAGTTGCAAGGACATTTATAAAAATAAGGTAGATGGAGGTACATTTACTAGGGAGAAATTCCTAACAGAACTTTCAAGACTGAAAGTGGATAAATCAATGGGGCCAGACGGAGTGCATCCAAGGATACTAAAAGAACTAAAAGATGTGTTGGTAGCGCCATTAACAGATTTATTCAACCAGTCACTAGATACAGGTGCAGTTCCAGAGGACTGGAGAAAAGCAAATGTAGTTCCACTGCACAAAAGCGGAAGCAAAGAAGAAGCAAGTAACTACAGACCAGTGAGCCTTACATCAGTAGTAGGGAAAATAATGGAAACACTATTAAAAGAAAGAATAGTGGAATATCTTAAATTAAACAACTTACAGGATCCAAAACAGCATGGTTTTACTGCAGGGAGATCATGCCAAACAAGTCTCATTGACTTTTTTGACTCCGTGACCAAAATACTAGATGAAGGGGGGGCTGTAGATGTGGCATATCTAGACTTTAGTAAGGCATTTGACACTGTCCCACATCGCAGGCTGCTAAATAAACTTGAAAGTGTGGGATTGGATTATAAAACAATTAAATGGATAAGAACCTGGTTGCAGGATAGGAAACAGACAGTTGTCGTAAATGGAGTGCATTCTATGGAGGGACATGTTACCAGTGGAGTACCCCAGGGATCTGTACTTGGACCAGTGCTCTTTAATATCTTTGTCAGTGACATTGCAAATGGTATTGAAGGGAAAGTATGCCTTTTTGCAGATGATACAAAGATATGCAACAGAGTAGACACACCAGGAGGGGTAAATCAAATGACTGATGATCTAAGTAAACTTGAGAATTGGTCAAGAGAATGGCAACTACAGTTTAATGCTAAAAAATGCAAAATTATGCACTTGGGACTCAAAAACCCAAAGGCTCAATATAGTATCAAGGGTACTATAATGGAAACTACTGAGGAGGAAAGAGATCTAGGAGTCACTATTTCAAGTGACTTAAAGGCAGGGAGGCAATGTAACAAAGCAATGAGGAAGGCTAGTCAGATGCTTGGTTGCATAGGGAGAGGAATCAGTAGCAGAAAAAAAGACGTAATAATGCCACTTTATAGGTCATTGGTACGACCTCATCTGGAATACTGTGTCCAGTTCTGGAGGCCATATCTTCAGAAGGATATAAATACATTGGAGAGTGTACAAAGAAGGGCAACTAAAATGGTTCATGGCCTACATCACAAAACTTACCTGGATAGACTAAAAGATCTTAACATGTATAGTTTGGAGCAGAGAAGGGAAAGGGGGGACATGATAGAAATCTTCAAATATATCAAGGGTTTTAACATAGTACAGGTGGGAAATTTTCTTCAAAGGAAAACAAGTAATAAAACACGAGGACATGCACTGAAACTGGAGGGAGGTAGGTTCAGGGGAAATGTTAGAAAGAATTACTTCACAGAAAGGGTAGTGGATAAGTGGAATAGCCTCCCATCAGAGGTGGTAGAGGCTAAGACAGTAGAACAATTTAAACATGCTTGGGATAGGCATATGAATATCCTTACAAAGAAATAAGGATTAAAAAGGGTTGAGTTTACCTGAAGGGTAAAAAAGGGGCAGACTAGATGGGCCAAATGGTTCTTATCTGCCGTCAAATTCTATGTTTCTATGTTTCTATGATACTGAGAATCGCTTCCTCAACATCAGGAATGAGTTCAAGAAGAGAAAGGGGTGTGTGTGTTACCTTGGTAACTGACCGGGCGCTGCCAAGGGTGACTCGTTGAGCAGCTGCTAAAAAGGAGGGAATAAATCCCTTGGGAACAGAGATAAAAAGCAAGGAAATAGTGCTAAAAACACCAATGAAGAATTAAAAGAACATTTAATAATACATATACATTTATATATAAAAACACATCATGCACATGGCAACTGTATCAATTTCACTTGTGCTCTAAGGAAAGGGGATCTATTTCTATAAATACCGCCAATATTAAGAGTCCACAGATGGTGAGTAGTGTCTCTGTAAGATGGTATGCTATAGTTAACACAAGTTCGGCCACTGGAGGAATTAATCCTATTCGGAATGCATAGTAGCAGTATCCTGAAAGATGGTGGTGTAGAGAGAGAGAGAGATACAGTTTGCTGGAGTGCAGGTGAATGTGGAAAGCTGAGAGCCTGAACACTCTAACTTCCCAGCAAGCTCATGACTTCATCTGCAATCGGATCCAGACCAGCTGCTCAATTGGAACTGTTTTTTGGTCCCTTCCAAATCCTTAAAGTGATCAAGCTGGGGCATATTGTCTTAAGTTTCCTGGCATACTCAGGATGCCTAATTTGTTTAATGTCTCCCTCCTCTTACCTTAGGTTATCAATTGGTTTTCAAAAACCCTCAAATCCATTTTTTTGTTATTTCAGTAGTCCATCAAGAGGAATATGAGGTGACTCTCCAGAATAGCTGAGACACCTTCAAATTTCTAGAATACTGGATAGGCTATAGTCCTGAGTAACAATGTTGGGTAAAACCTCCAGATATTCATGCATCTCAACTCCTCCTGATATTTCACCAGGTGTTTTCTAACAAGCCTATTGTGGAGTGTTTGTTGCTCACCATTAGAGAAGGTGTAATGACAAATCATGCCCAATCCAGACATCTGACTTATCGGGTCTGATGGTGCTGGTTCCTGGAGACTCCTATGAAGTAGCAGGTGGGTGATCCCTGGTGCCTGCTGCTGTCATTCGGTTGGCCAGCAGCTGCTGCTACCATCTTCTCTCCCTTCCTGGCTACAGTGGTTTCATTTGCGCAACTGAAGGAGAATGCTCTTGATGCAGACATTCCAGAAGTTTACTGGGGAGATGCACTAAGCCTTGTAAAATGATAAACCACCTACCGATCATCTCCTAACTGTCATTTTTTCAAACATAGCATGACAGTAAAGAGCTGTTTGGCTGGCACTTTATCACTCTCCATTGTATAGCACTTAAGCTTAGTACATCTGTAGCAAGCATTGCATTCTGGAGGAAAAACATCCATCCACCAATAAAGTGCATAGCAGCATTAATAATGCTAATAAGCATATAGAATTGTAATTAAAATTGCTAAATCCAGCTCCTCCTCCCTACAATGTCACAGATAAGCCTACTTTTTAGTAGTTTTTTTTAATTTTAGTTGTTTATAAATAACTAGTTCACACTATGGTAATGCACTGGTGAGTTATTTTCCTTCCTAATATCTGTGATAACGGGCTGGTAATTCTATATCCCTTACAAGCCTTCTTTATAACAGAGAACAATGAAATAAATTCCCAATATCATCGATTTCAAAATGAAATTACAAGGCTTTCACTTAAAGACAGCTTAGTCACATATATTGCCTATGCAGACTTGCATAACAGAGATTAATGAATACTTCTAGAAGAGATTCTAAGACATCAGATACAGCCAGCCAATACCTCATAACTATGTAACAACACCTCCAACCCTCTTTCTGCGCTCCCTACTCCAACTGTCTTCCCCTCCCACTTTTTCTTCTAATATTTATAACTTTTTTTGTTAATAAATTCAATGAATTAATTAATTAGTATTATGTCTTATTGGCCATCTATGCCTTTGGACCTATTCAAAACCAGTTTGATTTTGAAGTGTAAATGATTGCTGCTTTAAAAAAACCTGGATATTTCTTACCAAATCTCTCACTTTCTAAATCTCTCCTATTAATTTTCACCACTAATGTCACAACTACTGTATATCGAATTTGCCTAACTAGTCTCTCACTTCCAGCCCCTTCTTACCTTAAAGATTGGCATAGGGACCTCCAGTGTGACCTATGTGAGGACCAATGATCACGTATATACCGATACACGTTGCCAGTTCCCCTTCTATCCAGGTATTTAAGACTCAATACAAAATAATGTCTAGATGGTATCACTGCTCCGGGCAGGGCCGGCGCCACCACTAGGCAAATCTAGGCATTTGCCTAGGGCGCCAGCCACTGGAGGGCGGCACTTCGCCCCTCGCCTCTCGCATGGAGGCTGCAGGGGTGTCCGTGCCGGGTACCTGCGGCACTGTGTGATCTGGCGGCGGGGTCCCTGCAGTGATGCGCGCTATCCGGCAACCAGGCGGCGGCGCGGGAAGCGCTGCTGGGTTTGAAAACATTCCGCATGCTGATTGGCTGAGATTCAGCCAATCAGCGTGCGGCGAGTTTTCAAACCCATCAGCGCTTCCCGCACCGCCGCCTGGCTGCCGGATAGCGCGCATCACTGCAGGGACCCCGCCGCCAGATCACACAGCGCAGCAGGTCCCCCTGTAGGCACCGGGGCGCCCCACCCCCCCTCGCCTGGGGCGCTCCGGTGCCTTGCACCGGCCCTGGCTCCGGGCAAGTTCACAGAATGTTTCCAACTGTATTTGCCCTATGTTGCCGATGTGAACAATCACAGGGCACTCCTCTCCACATTTGGGGGCAATGCCATAGACTAACGGGTTATTGGCAACTTGACCAGAAAATTACCTGGGAACTTACTGAGTACCGGGTACCAGAGACTCCTGAATTTTGGCTCCTTAGTTTGATGGACATGCCACTTTCCAATACAAAAAAATCATTATTACGGCACCTCCGAAATGCAGCAGGGGCCACTATACCTTGTTTTTGGAGAACTGCTGTGCAGCCTCCGATTTCGCGCTGGATTCAGAGGGTTGATTTGAAGATCTCACCACTACCACACAAATGTCTTCCTCCCAGTTTGCTGCCTCCTGATTCACATGGCTCCCTTTCAAAGAATCTCCCGCCTACATGACATCGACTTCTAATTCTGCATCCTAGAACCACAATGACAATTCCCCTCTTTTCTTCTACTTCTCTTTAATATATTCATTATCGTTCATTTCTTTCTTCTCTTCGTCCCTGATATTCTATCGCTAATTTTTACATACATATGGTTATTTTGTAAATTTAAACATTTTGTATTTCAGAACAAACAGTATTGTTGTAATTCACATCATACGTGTTCTTATTTTCTTTTAAAACTAATAAAAATCATATTACGAAAAAAAATATCTCAGCTCATTTATTTACGAAAAACTTAAGGCATACACCATGCGATTTGTGCCCGATTTCATCCAATTCCAGTGGGCCGGGACGAGAAATTGGATAAAATTGTTTCAAATCGCATGTTTATAACATCTAAACTGAAGCTCGGTCCTGTGCACATTGGATCTGAGTCAGAGGTCAGACGGGATGCACATGAGTAAAGTCATATATGCAGCCATCAGCAGCACAAAGCGGTTGCTTTTTTGCATCTGCAATGTATCGGCCCGTAGGGGTGTCCAAGTGGTGCCGACACCGCTGGCATACATCTATCTTCAGAGAGGGGAAGCGCTGTGCAGGAGAGGCACTCTCCCCCCCTCTGCATCACCGGCAGGTGGTGTACAGCGGATGGCAGGCAGGAGATTAAAAACATACAAAAGAATGGGTGGCCACTGATGAGTTGAGAGAGATCTCTCAGTCACTCGGCTATTCTTTTGAAAGGTTTTTTTTTTTTTTTATTCTCCTGCCCCCCAACTAAAGCTCCCTGCATGTAAAAAATGGTCGTATGCGAGCCCTCCCGGGGAGCTGCTGAGGGAGCTCAAGGGTAATCGGGTCCGACTTGCCCTACAAAGTCAAAAGCTCTACACAATTTTTAATACATCATGTAAAATGCTTCTAGCTGAGATATGAGACTGCATCAGATATATGCCATATGCCTATGTTAGAGAGGGAAGGCCTTATACTCTCTAGAGCTAGGGCTATTCTGCAATTTGCACAGCTACTGTATACTGTATGTAACATTTCACTGATTAATGATATGTCCTAAATGACACTGCAGAAAATAAGGTACCATAAGCATGGGTATATCTATGAGTTGCTGGATGAATTTGTATGTCCACATATTTATGTTTTATCTGGAGGTATTGGACATTGGAGCCAATTCAGTCCTGATTGTACAGGTCTGATTTCGGCCCCGTCTCCGATGATGGGGTTGTGCGCATGCGCATAGTCATTCATGAGCATGTGCAAACCCCCAGAGCGAACGCCTTCAGCAAGCTTTTAACTCGTTCACAAATTGATTGACAGGCAAGGGCGGTCGCTGGGATACAAAAGTGTTTCATGGGTGTGCCCACAAAACAGTGGGCAGGACCATGAAAACACTGGTTTAACCCAATCAAACGCAGGCGTGGCTTGGGGTGGGCAGATGACGTGACATCAGGGCCGGCGCCACCACTAGGCATATCTAGGCATTTGCCTAGGGCGCCAGCCACTGGAGGGCGGCACTTCGCCCCTCGCCTCTCGCATGGAGGCTGCAGGGGTGTCCGTGCCGGGTACCTGCGGCACTGTGTGATCTGGCGGCGGGGTCCCTGCAGTGATGCGCGCTATCCGGCAGCCAGGCGGCGGTGCGGGAAGCGCTGCTGGGTATGAAAACATTCCGCATGCTGATTGGCTGAGATTCAGCCAATCAGCGTGCGGCGAGTTTTCAAACCCATCAGCACTTCCCGCGCCGCCGGATAGCGCGCATCACTGCAGGGACCCCGCCGCCAGATCACACAGCGCCGCAGGTACCCCCCCCGTAGGCCCCGGGGCGCCCCACCTCCCCTCATCTGGGGAGCTCCGGTGCCTTGCACCGGCCCTGCGTGACATGACATCAGCACCCTCCCCAAATTGGGCAGAAAGCCTCCTTATGAAAAGTAAAAGGCCCCTTACACTTATGAGATTTTGTCAGATTTGACCCAATTCAGGTGGATTGGGTCAATTTATCTGACAAAATCTGATGTGCCTGATGTGTAGGACCCAATGCACAATCCCGTGCCATTGGGTTTAACCAAGAGATTGCAAGAGATTGATCCTCCTGCACATAGGATAAATCTCGAGTCAATCAGGTCCAACTTGTTGGACGATAAGTTGGACAAGTGTAAGGGGGCTTTAAAGCCCCCCCCCCCCCCCCCCCCTGTGCCAAAACAGAGAAATTTAAAAAAAGGAAATAAAAAATGTAATCTAGATATCGATATATAGATATCTATACATGAAAAAATTACACCTGGGTTCTGCATAGTAAACAGGGGATATACACACGCACTGTGACACACAGTGTGTGACACTCACCCCCTCTGATACACCCGGTATGCTCCATGCTGCTGTAGGCTCCAGAGAGTCCACCCTGTAAACATGGCTTCAGCGACCCATTATACCCCACATAGGCTTAGATGCCAACAGTGGCACTCCAAAACAACAAGACAACTACGAAATCAGTCATGTAAAGTAGAACGCCAATGGCGCAAATCTCGTAATATGACTGATTTCCTCACATGTAAGACTAGGTACCACTCCTACTGCAATGCTTTGGACACGGCCAAACAAACTTACTACCAATCTCTCATCTCTTCTCATGCCACCAACCCTAAGCGACTTTTTAACACCTTTAAGTCTCTTCTGTACCCTCCCCCTCCGCCCCCACCAGCTACCATCAGTGCACAAGAACTTGCCTCCTAGTTTAAGGACAAGATTGATAACATCCGAGATGAAATGGTATGCTCCACAACCTCTAACCCGCTTTCTTCCACACCTGAACCCTCTGGCACTTTCTCTTTGTTTGAGCTCTTCTTATCCTCCTACTCTACTACCTCTCCTCTTGATCCTATACCTGCACTAGTCATTAAAAATCTATCTCCTGTGCTTATTCCAACCTTAAAGGGTTCCTGTCACCCCCATCAAGGACCCCAAACTAACCCCCATGTCTACTAGTACAGAGTACAGCAACGCAGAATCCGCTTTTCAAACTAAAAAAAAACTTTTCATTACCGTGTATCATCCATTCGCGCTGTTGCCTTCATTAGCATAATCTGGAGATGTCCGTCCCAATGTGGGCTAACGGACACTCCCATATGCTGATTTCTCAGCCCCCTTTCCTTCCTCCTTCTCCCCCTCCCCTTTGCTGAGATCTCGCAGCTGCGCTCAAGTTTCCCTGAAGCCGTCCTGGCAATCTCCATAGTCCCACCCTCCGATGTCATCAGGCCGCGCACCTGTGTGATTCCAGACAGAACAATCAGTACACGCCGCGGAGAGAAGACAGAAGGAAGAGTCGCAGCGACGACTCTTCCTTCTGTCTTCTCTCCGCGGCGTGTACTGATTGTTCTGTCTGGAATCACACAGGTGCGCGGCCTGATGACATCGGAGGGTGGGACTATGGAGATTGCCAGGACGGCTTCAGGGAAACTTGAGCGCAGCTGCGAGATCTCAGCAAAGGGGAGGGGGAGAAGGAGGAAGGGGGCTGAGAAAGCATCACAGGGCCGTGATGCTTAGCACACAGGGGGAAGGACGTTTTTGCAGAATTTGACTCGATCCCTAGCAACGGACTCAGCTCCCCTTGGATACAGGGGACGCTGGAAGGATTTCAAGCCGTTCTGGTGAGTAAAATAGCGCTAAAAAAAACCAAAAAAAAACACAGCACAGCTTACATAGACCTATACTACATAGCCTAGGGGTTAGTTGGGGGTAGTAAAAGGGGGTGACAGGTATCCTTTAACTAAAATCTGCAATCTCTCTCTTGCTACTGGTACTTTTCCGTCTCTGCTCAAACATGCAGTGATTACTCCCATTCTGAAAAAACACAATTCTGACCCTAACTCTCTCTCTATCGTCCTATCAGAAACCATCAGTACTTTTTGTGAGGTCATAAATCAAGGCACAGCCTGCAATCTATAATGATTCCAAATTTTATCTTCCTTCGACATGAAATATGCTGTATATCTAAAGACATCATTAATCTTTCTAAAACCTCCAAGACAATGCACCAGGAGCATTGTATGTAGTCAGTATTATATTCATTGTTACATGTTTGCTGGTTTTTGGGGAGTATTTAAATTACCCAAAAGGGACTAGATACCAATGAACTGCGAACGCGATGACTACTGTCAGACTCTCGACATTCCTCCACCAGTTTTCTTTCCGCTAGTTAGGATCCCGGCATAAGCATCTATAGATTGTAAGCTTGCAAGCAGGGCCCTCCTACTTCCATGTTGGTTTGTATCTACCCAGTTTGTTTAATCACTGTTGTCTCCAATTGTAAAGCGCAACGGAATATGTTGCACTATATAAAAAAACTGTAAATAAATAAATAAAGGTACTTGTTTCCTAGAACGGCGCCCATCGCATCGTATACCATAAGCCATACGATGGTATGCGATGCGATGCTACGCGATGGCAGCCGATGTTATACAATTTTAAATCGTATACCATCGCATTGTATGCCATTGTATGCCATATACAATGGTATACGATTTAAAATTGCATAAGCACCCTAATGGGTGTTTTCAATGTTAAATGTGCCCCCTATAAGATTATTTATTGTATAAGCACCCTAATGGGTGATTACAATGTTAAAAGCACCCCCACTATTAACGCCAACCCGAAGTGTGGCGAGCGCAGCAAGCCCGCGAGGGGTGGTGGTACGCGTCCTCCGACCTTTTCATACCCCCACCTCTTCAGGCAAGCCTATCATATTTAAGTTCTACATGCATAACCCTCTGAGGCACTTATGTATTATATAGCTTCCCTTCTGGCTATTACTGGTGCCTGTCCTTGTGTTTCCCCCCTATATCCCTATAGATTGTAAGCTTGCAGCAGGGCCCTCCTACCTTCAAGTCTGTCTGTTGTTACCCAGTTTGTTTTATCACTGTCTACTATTGTAAAGCGCAACGGAATCTGCTGCGCTATATAAGAAACTGTAATTAAATAAATAAATAAAATAAATGAGTCATGCTGGGAGTAAGGGACAGGCTGTAAACTACTTGCCACTATACAAGTGTAATCAAGAGTGTTTGAATACACTTGTAAAGTGGAAAATACTTCATCCCTTAATCCAGTGTGTGACTGTGTGTGAGCTCTAGCAGACCTTAGAGGGTATGGGTAAAAACCGGACCAGGACAAAACCCCCAGACCTCTACCTGGTTACAGGTGTCACAGTCAGCCCCCCCCCCCCCGGACAAGACACCTCCTGGATAGGACACCCCCCAGACCGGACCCTACAAGCTCCGGACTGCAGATTTAGATGTCCTGTCTGGCGGTCCGGAGTCTAGTCCGGGTCCGGTTTTTACATAGTCCCGCCCTGAGAGGACGGGACTGGAGACAGAAGAAATAAATCAGTGCAGCTCCGTGACCCCAGCGCCCTCTCTTATCCTTAACAGCAGCAGAGAAGGCAAGTCAGGGAGAGCGCCCCGTAGACCCCCGTCTGTGCTGGTTCCTCCAAGCCACCGCGGGGGTTGCTGCATGCTAATTACGCCACTGTTGATCCCACATATCAGATACGCCTTTGATCAAGTTATAACTCTTTCAGACTAATAAATGGACTGCAGAATTTGCTGAGTGAAATGGTCCAACTGAGTCAAAATTGCTAGGGCTTCTACCCTGGTTATGACCAGAATTAAAGCCCAGGCAATTTAGACCCTTGTGGAACCTTTCACACAGAGACTTTATCCAGGTGAAGCCTGCTTTCCCCAACATTTTCCTCTTTTGTCTGAAAGGGGGTACTGAGCTGGGACTGGGATCCAACCCCTGTTACAAAAGCCTTGAAAAACCAGGGTCCAAGCCACAGCTTGTGTCTGAAAAGGGTATTACTAAAATATAAACACAGTAGTATGTGACTTTTTTTAGTGCCTGAATTATCTGGACTGCCGTTAGTGCTCCCTTGTTTGTGTTTTTTGATCTGTGTTTATGGATGAGAATAAAATAAGGCTGAGCCACCTGCAATCAACAGTTATTGTTTAGACTTGTTTTAAGTGCATTTCAAAATCTATGGTGCATAGTATGGTGTGTGCAGATGCCTTTGTGCATGCATATGAATTTTTACCTTCAACTCATCAGGCCCCTAATGTGTATTTGTTTGAAATGAAAATCTACTGAGAAATGATGTGAAAATGCATTTTATTTTCTTGACTTCACCAAGTGAAACCATCAGTACTTTTTGTGAGGTCATAAGTCACCCATATGTTTTATTCATTCAGAATTCTTACGCTAATGAAATAAAGACTCGGACACAAATAACTTGACTCGGAGACAATAAATAATGACTCAGACAACTGTGTAAATTGGAAAATTAAGGTCACAGCCAGAATTTATTTAAACGAATGGCTGGAAATTTAAGGATTAATCAAAAGTGGCCCAAGAAGCATGGCCCTCGGCAATCGCCTATGTATAATGCAAAAAATGGGCGTGGCCATAGCCACGCCCTGCGTAACCTAACTGAGTAGCTCAAATCTTCCCTTAACTGGCAGAGCACTGGTCCCTCCCTAAGATGGTGACCTGGTCCTCCCCTAAGGTAGTGACCGACTCGCCTCTCTCCCAGGGAAAATGCTAGCCAATTTCTGTCACGCTAATCTCTTTCAACCGAGGAGCCATGCTCTCCGCCCTCCAAAGCTCTTGCAAGGTCCTAAACCTTTGCACTTTTCCTTCGCCCTTCAATTTGCAAGGCCCTCAGCCCATGCAACTTCTCCTTTACCTCCTCCTGCAAGGTCCTAAACCTTTGCCTTACACAACAAAATTTTCTTACTTCGGGTGGGTGGGTGGGAATCCAAAAATGGCAAGAGGGATAATTTACCTCAGCCAAGACTTATATAACCTTCCAGACTCCTCCCCCCGCTCTGTCACTACTGGCTAACCCACCTGACCTGCAACCAACCAGTACCTATGACTAAACCACCAATGACAACTGCTCTACTAATTCTTACTACAAAAACAGGGTGCTTATTTCATCTCAAGCTTAGGTAAGCTTTTGATTCTATTAAGTCACCCATATGTTTTATTCATTCAGAATTCTTACGCTAATGAAATAAAGACTCGGACACAAATAACTTGACTCGGAGACAATAAATAATGACTCAGACAACTGTGTAAATTGGAAAATTAAGGTCACAGCCAGAATTTATTTAAACGAATGGCTGGAAATTTAAGGATTAATCAAAAGTGGCCCAAGAAGCATGGCCCTCGGCAATCGCCTATGTATAATGCAAAAAATGGGCGTGGCCATAGCCACGCCCTGCGTAACCTAACTGAGTAGCTCAAATCTTCCCTTAACTGGCAGAGCACTGGTCCCTCCCTAAGATGGTGACCTGGTCCTCCCCTAAGGTAGTGACCGACTCGCCTCTCTCCCAGGGAAAATGCTAGCCAATTTCTGTCACGCTAATCTCTTTCAACCGAGGAGCCATGCTCTCCGCCAAAACGATGGCCGCCCCCGCAGGCCAGAGTCCGCCACTCAACTAGAAATCCTCACAAACCCAGCGCTCCTAACAAGGCTGTGACAAACAACTTCATCCCTTCCTTATTCAGATGCACTCCGTCTGCCCTATAAAGCTCCTCCTTCTCATATCTGATCCCTGGATGCCTAATCACAAAACCTCCCATGCTCCAGATAAACTTGGACACTGCTGCATTTAGCTTCCTCCTCACCCTATCTAATGCAGCTCCTCCTTGTGTCCCTCTCCATACCCTTCTCGGAATCATCTCCGACCAATACAATCTCACTTCGGGCCATCTCTCCTTTATGCCCTGAAGATCCATCTTAATTGCTATAATTAATTCAACGCCTTTGCACGACCCTAAGTCGTTGCCACCTGCGTGAATAATCAGCACGTCTGGAGCCCCCCACTTCTTCTCCGAGATCAATAATAAGTCCCATAATCCAAACCAGGAAAGACCTCTCACCCCAATCCACTTCACTCTACCAGGCCCTTTGGTCCTATTCTCATGCCTTCCTGCCCAATATATATATGAGTGCCCTACAATCCACACCCTACCCACCACATCAGCCGAACCTAAAAATAAAATTATATAAGATAACCATTAGAAACTTAAATTACTTAACATATCTAAAGCAACTAGCCAAGGAAAGGTAAACTGAGTTGTTTAGGCTACCCAGATGGATGTGAACAACACAAAACCTCAGATTTTAAGAGGAAAAAAGTGAAACGCCATCCAATCCCCCTTTATAAAAGGCAGGCAGCTTATGGCCCTGGGTTACCTAAAAAACAAACTCGCCAGGAGCGCGCTCTCTATAACTTATCCCCCCTTATGTACGCCTTGAAAGCTGATGATCTCCATCTACCCAGCCGCTTTATCGCCTCCTCTGAACTGCCCGCAACCGCTGCGCAAGTTGCTGCCCCGATTCTAAAGGAGTGAGTACCATATTCCTCTTCTGGTATGCCCAAGGCACTAAACACTTACCAAACACACTAGAAAATTGAAATTTAGTTAATGGCGTACCATCCTTATGCACTAACCACTGAGCCCCCCCTTTAGGCCTAACCAAATTAAATTTGCTTGCCAACTCAACCGGACAGATCCCTTTATTCTCCTCTGCCTTCAAAGAAATCCAGCGCCCCCTACCCAGCTGATCCGTTTTTGATCTCTGAATCTTTATCAACACTAAATCGCTTTTAATCACCACATTCTCTTTCAAAACCCCAGACACCACACACGATTTATTTCTCGCCACCAACTCTCCGATCCTAAACGCCCCAAAAAACGCCAGCACAAATGCTAAACCAAACAAGGCTGATTCATACTCATCCACTGCCACCCCCGAAACTGCCGTGACTAAATCCTGCAGCAACCCTTGATCTATCGGCCTTCTCAAATCTCCCCCTGCCTTCTGCTCCTTGGCCCACCCCTTCAATGCCTTAGCCAAAAGGAATGACTTAGTAGGGTCTTTTTGACCCTTCAATTTAGCGAAATAGGCTATTCCCGCCAAAGCCCCAGCCATTGCAGCCCTAGATCTACCCTCCTGGTGGCAAGCCCAAACGAACTCTAACATGACTTCCTCCTGGCACTTACCCTCACCCCACCTTGCTGTAAAAACCGACCACTCGTTCCAAGCCGCCGAGTAACTTCTCAGCGTACTTGGGGCCAAAGCCTTCAGGGCTAAACTCTCGATGCCGGCTCGATGATCTGCCATAATTGAGAAGGACATGACACACCATCAATATCCGCTGTTGGCGCCAGCCTCCTGAACCTATCCCATTGGAACCTTGATAACGCATCCGCTATTTCATTCTTTACCCCCGGGACGTGCCTTGCAGAGAAAGTAATGTTCTCCTGCAAGCAACGCAGAATAAGATGCCTAAGTAAACGCATTACCCTTGGACAATCCGACCTCTGATTGTTGACTGAATGAACTACTCCCAAATTGTCACACCAAAAAACAATGCTCTTGTCCGCAATCTGCTTAGCCCATAGCTCCACTGCCACTATTATTGGGAAAAGCTCTAACAATAACATACTAGCAGTAAATCCTTTCACCCTCCAATCCTCCGGCCACTCCTCCGCGCACCAATGCCCCTTGAAATAAGCTCCGAAACCTATTGCCCCAGATGCATCCGTGAATAATTGCAGCTCGTCATTTGCCACCGCCTCCTGCCAAATCCTAACTCCATTAAAATCCTTCACAAAACATAACCAAACTTTTATATCTTCTTTTAACTCCGCAGAGATCCTAACTTGATGATGAGGTTTCCTAACCCCGGCCGTAGCCCTTTCCAATCTTCTACAAAAAACTCTGCCCATTGGAATCACCCTACAGGCAAAATTTAACAAACCCAGCAATGACTGCAACTGCTTTAAAGTGACCCTCTTCACCTTTAAGAAATCCTCCAACTGCCCCTTCAACCTCGACACCTTTTCCTCTGGAAGCCTGCAAATACCCACTACTGTATCTATCTCAATGCCCAAGTAAGATAGCTTACTAACGGGCCCCTCTGTCTTATCCTTTGCAATCGGCACCCCCAGCACCCAAAACAATGCACTGGTTGAAAAAAGTAACTCGCTACACACCTCACTATCCGCCGGACCTATTAACAAAAAGTCATCCAGGTAGTGGGTAACCCCTTGCTGCTTACAACCTGCCTTAATACACCACTGTAGGAAACTGCTAAAACGCTCAAAGAATGAGCATGAAACCGAACAACCCATCGGTAAACATCTGTCTATGTAAAACTCTCCCCCCAACTTAAAACCCATATATTTAAACGATTCCGGGTGCAAAGGCAAAATCCTAAAAGCTGATTCCACATCCACCTTAGCCATCAAGGCTCCCTTACCAAAACCCTGCACCAAGCTTAATGCATGCTCAAACAATTCATAGCTTACGCTGCAAAATTCCTGATCCAACGCTTCATTCACTGAGCCCCCTTCTGGATAAGATAAATGCTGAATCAATCTATATTTCCCAGGCTCCCTCTTAGGCACCACCCCCAGCGGAGAAATACATAGATCCTCTATTGGTGGTTCCCTGTAAGGACCCACCATTCTGCCTAAGTTTACTTCGCTCTGCACCTTTTTCTTAACCACCTCCGGGAAATCCCTAGCTGACTTCAGGTTCCTATTTGCCGATGCAATAACCCTATCTACAACTGGTAAACGAAAACCCTCTGAAAACCCTTGCAACAAAAAGGCTGCCTCCTCCCTAAGAGGATAGAGCCTCAACCACCTCTTTAACTCCTCAATCCTAACTGGCGACTCCGCCTTGCCTATTGCCAGGCCCAGCCTCCCCTCTTCCAGCTGCTTGCCCCCTTGGCCTTGTACACTCCCTTGCCTGGTGGGCCCCACTGCACTGCAAACACACGTGCCTGTATCTACACCCTGCTCCTTTTGAGCACTGCCCGTTGTTATACGCATAGCATTTTCCCCTCCCGGGCACACTGTACCCGGGCCTGTTAAGAAAAAACTGCCTTCGCCCCCCTCCTACTTCGCCCCCACTTGACCCCCTCATTTGTTGGGTAACTTCCAACCACACCTCCACGTCCTTAAATCCCAAACTAAAGACTTTCTCCCCATCCTGCTTTTTCCTAAAAAGCTCATCGTACTGCCTCCATGCATTAACCCTGCCTGTTGAGTACATGTTATGTATTAGATGAAAATACTTAAACATATTCATATGCTCCGATGGCCTGGTCTCAGTGTAGCATGCTGCAAACACATAAGCCCCTGCCAGCCAGTTGGTATAAGACCTCCTAGCCTCCTCTGCTGCCGGGCCTTTTGCCTTGGCCGCATCCAATTCCTTCTTTGCTTCATGTGTTATAGCAAACATGTCCACGAAACGTCCCTTCCTAATTTTGTCCCTAATTTTTGACCTCACACCCCTTAATATGGCCGTGTTAGAACAATGCACCGCGTCACCCGATGCATCCGGACCTACCCTGGCTGCGCTGCTAGCCACGCTCCTTGAACCCCCTGCTCCCTTTTTCTTTCCCCTAATCTTTTGCGCAAAGTACTTCATCAGCTTGCGCGGCCTACCATCCGAGCTGGATGAATCAGATGAACTGTCTGAATGCGACCCTTCCGCTTGCTGCTGCACTGAGCGCGAGATCTCACCTGCTCCTGATGTTGACGGCCCCGCCTGCTCCTCCGTTCCAACCGACTGTCCCACGTCGCGCAGTGCGCCCACTGCGACTTGACTCGAAGACTCCAGGACTTCAGATACGCTCCCAGGCCCTGCTACACCCGAAACCGCCTGCAAAGGAATACTAACAGGCACAGAGCTCATAACATTCTCTTCATCAGCAACCAACGTGATAACCTCCTCACCGCCACCCTGCGCCCTGACCGGCTCCCCTCCCTGCCCTACTTGCTGAAGCGCTGCAGTTACCCCGGGGGGTGTGGCCTCTGGCATGGGCGGGGGCGGGGGCGGTGGTGGGGGTGGAACTTGAAAATTACCTTGTTGCATTGAGTTGATTGCTCCCTGCTGCCCACTAACGCCATAAAAGCCACCTGCAGCCTGCCCAAATCCCTGATTTACTGGCCAAAACTGCTGGCCCAGGTTACCAGGGACCGTGTTCAACCAAGCCTGACCCTGCGGTTGATAAAATGGCTGCTGCATGCTCCCCCACTGCTGCACCACTGGCCACTGCCCTTGCATCCCCTGCTGCTGAGCTGCTGTGTTGAAGTATGGGGACCAACTCCTGAACTGAGCTGCCTGCGCCGCTGCCACATTGCTCCCTACCTCACCCACTGCCTGCAGTCCTGCCGGCTGTACTACCGTCACCGGCCCCTGTACTAACACTGGTGCAGGTGGGGGCTGGGCGAAGCCCGGCAAAGGGGAGGACCTAACCCTAACAATGGGTGAAAAAGCACCTCTCCTAGACTGAGGTGACTGCCAATCGCTCACCCTAAGGTCCCGCTGCCTGCTGGCAGGGGATAAGTTACTTGACTGCCCCCGCTGCTGGAAGTCCCCAGCTCCTGAAGCTGTGGGACTGCCCCTTGCCTGGAAATATTCTGTGGACAAAATGTCCGCCTGAGACAAGTGGGCGGGGCTAGCCGCCGTCTCTGTACCCCCACTGTCCGACCCGGATCCCCCCCCTAGGTTACTGGTAACCAGGGAAGGTGACCCCCTGCCCTGCGCCCCCCTAGCCAACCAAGCCTGCAGGCCGGAAGGCGAGGGGGACGGGCGCGGCGTGCCTACTCCCGCGGCCGCCATTACATGTCCCTGTACCCCGGCGGAGCGCGCAGCCGCCCGCCCCGCCGAACTACTTCGCCCACGCGCCCTCCCTCTCACTCCCGCCAGGTTAGCTGGGGGAGCGGGGGCCAGGCGCGAACCCCCCACCGCCGCCGCCGCTGACAAGCGCGCTCCCCTGGAGACCTGGGAGGACGCGGCGGCCTGTAACGGCCTAGCCGCTTCCACCAGCCGCCGGGGAGGAGGCGCATTGCGGCGAGGGCGAGACATGCCACTACCTACAGAAAAACTTTTCCCACACTTCACGCTGAAAGCCAGCAGGTGCAGCAAATACTACAGCCAGCAGCCAGACACTGACAGAGAGGAAAATTACAGCAAATTGAAAACACTAGAAAAACGAAAAGAAGAGAATGTATACAGAGATAGACAGAATAAAAAGCAGAAAGCTTAGCATAAACAGAATATAGAAAGATAGTAAATAAAGCGACACTTAGCCTATCCAGACTCCAGAGGGACCGCAATCTCCAGGGAATCCAAAAATGGCAAGAGGGATAATTTACCTCAGCCAAGACTTATATAACCTTCCAGACTCCTCCCCCCGCTCTGTCACTACTGGCTAACCCACCTGACCTGCAACCAACCAGTACCTATGACTAAACCACCAATGACAACTGCTCTACTAATTCTTACTACAAAAACAGGGTGCTTATTTCATCTCAAGCTTAGGTAAGCTTTTGATTCTATTAAATCAAGGCACAGCCTGCAATCTATAATGACTCCAAATTTTATCTTCCTTCGACATGATATATGCTGTATATCTAAAGACATCATTAATCTTTCTAAAACCTCCAAGACAATGCACCAGGAGCATCGTATGTAGTCAGTATTATATTCATCGTTACATGTTTGCTGGTTTTTGGGGAGTATTTAAATTATCCAAAAGGGACTAGATACCAATGAACTGCGAACGCGATGACTACTGTCAGACTCTCGACATTCCTCCACCAGTTTTCTTTCCGCTAGTTAGGATCCCGGCATAAGCATCTATAGATTGTAAGCTTGCGAGCAGGGCCCTCCTACTTCCATGTTGGTTTGTATCTACCCAGTTTGTTTAATCACTGTTGTCTCCAATTGTAAAGCGCAACGGAATATGTTGCACTATATAAGAAACTGTAAATAAATAAATAAATAAAGGTACCTGTTTCCTAGAACGGCGCCCATCGCATCGTATACCATAAGCCATACGATGGTATGCGATGCGATGCTACGCGATGGCAGCCGATGTTATACAATTTGAAATCATATACCATCGCATTGTATGCCATTGTATGCCATATACAATGGTATACGATTTAATGTAATGGGTGCTTACAATGTTAAAAGCACACCCACTATTAACGCCAACCCGACTATCCACGTCGGCGTGGAGTTGATTTTAGATAGTGTGGTGAGCACAGCGAGCCACCGAGCCCGAAGCGTGGCGAGCCCCGCGAGGGGACGCAGAATACATGTAAAGTAATAAGCGTGCGCTCGCCACGCTTCGGGCTCGGTGGCTCACTGCGCTCGCCACATTATATAAAATCAACTCCACGCCGACGTGGATAGTGGGTGTATGAAAAGGTCGGAGGACGCGTACCGCCGCCCCTCGCGGGCTCGCTGTGCTCGCCACGCTTCGGGTTGGCGTTGATAGTGGGGGTTATATGGGGGTGCATTTAACATTGTAAGCACCCGGGTGTGGTATGGGACTCCGACAGTCGGGATCCCGACAGTCATTATCCCGACGTTGGGATCCCAACTGCCCGGAGTCAGACAGCATGGCGAGTGCAAAAAAGCCCCTTGCGGGCTCGCTGCGCCCGCCACACTGCGGGCACGGTGGCTCGCTACGCGAGCCACCTATTCTATTCTCCCTCTATGGGGGTCGTGGACCCTCCATGAGGGAAAATAGCGGGTGGCCGTCGGTCACCCGGCTGCCGGCGTTTTGACAGTCGGGATGCCGACGTCGGGTAAATGACTGTTGGGATCCCGACTGTCGGGAACCCATCCGGCACCCAAGCACCCATTAGGGTGCATATACAATTAAAAATCATATAGGGGGGCCATTTACCATTGAAAAAACACATAAGGGTGCTTATACAATTTAAAATCGCATCGCATGTGGGCATATGGCATGCGATGCGATACAATGTGTTAGGTATCGGGTGTGACCCCGCAGCCGGGACTGCTGTTCAGGACAGCCACGGCAACCCTATACTGACTCTGTTGTACCCCCCAGGCTGGGTGACCGACTCCTGTAGGTGTTCTAGGCTTCGCCTGTAGCTGTCACGTTTGGAAGGGTGAGTTAAGCCCGCCCTAACTCCGGTACAGCCAGGTGTTAGGTAAGGACAAGAAGCCGGGGACCCCCCCAGGGTATGGCCAACAGGAGAAACTAACTAAAGGACCTAACTGAAATTTTAACCAAACGACGGCTTGCCGGACCCTGGCTAACGCCACTATGCGCCAGCGACCTAGTCGCTACCACCTGCGACACCCGTCGCACAGACCACAATAAAGCAACAAAATAAGAAGGAACCAAGGAGGAATTTCCCAGAGAAAATGGGAAGCGGGAATGAAGTGCTCACTGGGCACTAAACAACCCCAAAAGAAACGAGACTGGCCTGACCGGCTGTGAAGGAATAAGAAGGCAGGAATAAAGCAAATGATGGGAAAAGACTGAAACAAAATCAACCCCGACTGGGGCAACTCACGGAACCAGAATTCCACTGGGATGAATCATTGGGAGCACAGGCAGGAAAGTGCTGGAGCAGGTAGATAGAATAACCAGAAGCTATCACCAGCAGGGAAGTGCTGGGCTGACTCCCTTAAATAAAACTGGGGAGCCAATCAGCAGTGACGCCCTGCCCTGCCAGAATTAGCTGTCCCCACGGACACCTGTGGTCCGTTTATTATTATGCCCTAAGGAGGCCGTCCTAACTACCTGCCTGGCAGCGTCCTTCGTTGCTAGGCAATGACGCCACCGTGAGCAGGAAGCTCCCTGGCCGCCCGCCGGCGTCCCAGGTTGCTGGGAGACGCAGGGCTGGGGGACGGAAGCTGCGTCCGTCTGCCGTGTCCTCCGGCGTCCTAGGTTGCTAGGCAACCTGACGTCAGACCCGGAAGGACGGGCGGCTGGATGGAGGCACCGCTCCGTCCCACGCCCGCAGCGTGCAACAGTACCCCCCCCTCCAGCTTTATGAGGAAACTCTCGAAAGAATTTAGCCTTAAGTCTGGGGGCGTGCAGGTCAAACTCAGACACCCAGGACCTCTCCTCTGGCCCATACCCCTTCCAATGAACGAGAAAATACGGAGAACCCCGAGAGATTTTACAATCCAGAATTTTCTCCACCAAAAAATCTGATTGTCCATGGACATTAACCGGAGATTTGACTCGACTAGTTCTTCGAGGAAATTTTTTTGGAACAACTGCGGGTTTGAGGAGAGAAGCATGAAAAGTATTAGTAATCCTCAAGGCCCTGGGGATCTGTAAACGAAAAGCGACAGGATTGACTCTTTTTATAATGGGAAATGGACCAATAAATTTTGGGCTGAATTTAGAAGTGCCCTGTCGGAGTTTAATATTACGTGTTGACAGCCAAACCTTATCGCCCACTTTAAACTTACATGGTCGTCTTGACCGATCAGAAAATACCTTCTCCCGAAGAGCAGCCTTTTTAAGGGCAAGGTGCACCTCTTTCCAGATGGCCCTTAGCCTGGTCGTGGTGGAACATAGAACCACAGGCCCTTCTGGACCGAGTGCACTGGCCTTAGGATGAAAGCCATAATTGGCTAGAAAAGGAGAAGCTTCGGTAGCTGAGTGGTGAGAATTATTATAGGCGAATTCGGCAACGGGGAGGAAATCCGACCAATCATTCTGTGTCTTAGAGACAAAAAGACGCAAATATTGCTTCAAGGACTGATTAAGGCGTTCCGTTTGCCCATTTGATTGAGGATGATAGGCGGAGGTCAAACTCAGTTTAATCTTTAACGCCTTACAAAAGAGTCTCCAGAACCGGGCAATAAATTGCGGACCCCGATCAGAAACGATATCAGTCGGCAGACCATGGAGTTTGAAAATATGAAGCAAAAATAACTTTGCCAACTTACTGGCCGAAGGCAACTGAGGCAAAGGGACAAAGTGGGCCATTTTACTGAACCTGTCGATAATCACCCAGATTACCCGGAACCCCGATGACAGAGGCAGGTCAACCACAAAATCCATGGCAATATGAGACCACGGTCTGTAAGGAATGGCCAAGGGGATAAGTTGCCCTGCGGGTGACACTCTGGGAACTTTATGCCTAGCACACTGTGGACACGACCGGACATATTCCTTGGCATCAGAAATTATGTCCGGCCACCAGACGCCCTGAGAGAGAAGTCTCAGGTTTTTTTTTTTTTTTAAAACATCTTTTTATTAGAAGTTTTTCCTGAAGTTACAAGAGTATAGACATGTCATTTCTCATTTTCATTTATACATAGCCAAGTAAGGAGAGAAGAGAAAAAAATAAAAAGAATCTATAGGTCGCCTAACGCTGACCTTTGGTGAATGCTCAAAATCAGCCCTTAACCCTATATCTCATTATGTGAAATATATAAGCTAACTTTAAGCAGTGATTAAGAAATAATTAAGAAGTTATTAAGAGAAATTTATCGTGAGCATAGATGTTCCGGGAGTCACTCATGGCTGGGAGAGTCATACTTGACCTCAGGTGCCTCGGTTTCTCAGGGGCGGTCATATAAGCTTTACTATTTTGAAAAGCTCCCATCTGGAGTTGTCTCTAATTTTGCTCGGGAGTTCTGGTAGTTGTCTCAGGGTTTTTTTAATGCCAGGATGTCCTGCAATTTGACTGTCATGGAACTCATCCAAGACTCGCCTTCTCAAAGGCTGCGGACAAATAAACAACCGGCAGGTATTTGCCCTGGTGCTTGATCCTGGGCCTGAAGGAGCAGGTCTTTGAGAGTCTGAGTAATCCCAAAATGAATGACAGACGCTGGGAGAATGGGCCGAGGAGGCTCCCGTAATTCCTGCTTAGGTAAAAAGCTGCGAGACAATGCGTCTGCCCTAACATTCTTTGATCCAGGTCTGTAAGAAATAACGAAATTAAAACGGGTAAAGAATAATGCCCACCGGGCTTGTCGGGCATTCAGACGTTTGGCTGACTCTAAGTACTGCAGATTTTTGTGATCTGTAATCACCAGGACCTGGTGATTGGCCCCTTCCAGCCAATGCCTCCATTCTTCGAAGGCCCATTTAATGGCCAGCAACTCTCGGTTCCCAACATCATAGTTGACTTCTGCGGACGAGAATTTGCAGGACATATAGGCACAAGGGAAAAGGAATGAGGACTTGGGATCTTGTTGAGACAAAACTGCTCCTGCCCCCACCTCTGATGCGTCAACCTCGACCACAAAAGGTAGTTGGGGGTCGGGGTGTCTCAAGATGGGAGCGGACACGAAGGCCTGCTTTAGGGCAACAAATGCTTGTTCTGCCTGTGGAGGCCACTTGGAAGGGTCCGCGTCCTTCTTGGTGAGGGCCACTATGGGGGCTACCAAGTCTGAAAAAGAACGGATAAACCGTCTATAATAGTTTGCGAACCCTAAAAATCTCTGGACAGCCTTGAGGGTTGTAGGCTTGACCCAGTCCAAGACGGCTTGCAGTTTTTTAGGTTCCATGCAGAAGCCCTCGGAAAATATTATGTATCCTAAAAAAGATACCTTGGAAACCTCGAATTCGCATTTTTCTGGTTTGGCAAAGAGGCAATTCTCTCTGAGCCTTTGAAGAACCAGTCGAACCTGGTCACGATGCTCTTCTAATGACCTAGAGTAAATCAGAATGTTGTCCAAATAAACTACCGGAAAGACTCCCAAGAAGTCCCTCAGGACGTCATTAATAAAATCTTGGAAGACTGCCGGTGCGTTGGACAGGCCGAAAGGCATTACAAGGTACTCGTAGTGCCCGTTTGAGTACTAAAAGCGGTCTTCCACTCGTCACCGGCCTTGATGCAGATGAGGTTATACGCACCCTGCACAGGTCGATCTTAGAGAAGATCTTGGCAATGCGAAGCTGATCAAACAGCACAGAAATTAACGGTAATGGATACGTGTTTTTGATGGTGATCTTATTGAGTGCCCTGTAATCTATACAGGGTCTAAACGATCCATCTTTCTTTGAAACAAAAAAGAATCCCGCACTTAAGGGAGACTTTGAAGGTCGGATGAACCCCTTGGTTAAGTTCTCCTGTATATACGTACTCATGGCCTGTGTCTCCGGTTCCGACAAGGAGTATAATCTGGCCTTGGGATATTGCGCATTGGGAATTAACTCGATGGGGCAATCGTATGGGCGATAGGGGGGGTTGGACATCCGCTTCGCCCTTAGAAAAGACATCTGCGAAGTCAGCATAACTAACTGGTACCCCTTCCAAGGAGACCATCGCCCCCAACCTTAACCGTTCAAGACAGTTATCAGAGCAATGATCACTCCATTGTGTAATTTCCCCGGCATGCCAGTCAATCTGCGGGTTATGAATTCTGAGCCAAGGGTAGCCCAATACCACCAGGATAGTGGCACAAGAAATTAACAGAAAAGATATGGTCTCTGCATGTAGAATACCGATACGCAAGGACAATGGGGGAGTTTGATACAGGACTACCTCGTTGGCCAATGGACTACCGTCTAAGCCCCGCATGATCAATGACCTCTCAAGGGGTAATTGTGGGATACCCAGTTTCTCAGCAAACTGGATATCTAAGAAATTTCCTGCTGCTCCACTGTCGATGAAGGCCGTGACCGCAATCTTAATCTCTTCTATCAGGATCTCAGCAGGGACTAGTAAAGCGTTGTGAGGGGAGACAAGAAGTGTACCAAAGTGAATACCCTCAGTATTCACTTGGTTTTGGCATTTCCCGACTTGTTAGGACAAGTACGTAGGAAATGCCCTTTATTCCCGCAGTAGATGCATAAGCCGGCACTCAACCTGCGGGCTCTTTCATCTGGAGAGATGCGGAACGCACCCACTTGCATTGGTTCCTCCTCATCTTCCGAGGGTAAATAGCCGATGGAAGTAGGCCTCAGGCCTGACCCCCTTTCAGATTTCCGTTCCTTGAGGCGCCGATCAATCTTAATGGACAGTTCCATAAGTTTATCAAGCATCTCTGGCACAGGATATTGGATAATACTATCTTTTATGGCTTCCAAAAGCCCTAGCCGGAATTGGCTGCGCAATGCCGGGTCGTTCCAACCGCAGTCTTTCGCCCATCGACGGAACTCCGTGCAATAGGCCTCTGCAGGGTTTCGGCCCTGTCTAAGGGCAATTCAGGATGCACTTCAGCTCGGGAATTGGCTTGACCTATCACAGGGGCGCGGAGTCTAACGGTGCCGGGGGTTTTCTGCCAGTGACCCCTCCAAGCGGGATTTGGGCTTCTGCGGCTCCCGACATGTCGGTCGCGGCCCCCTGGATAGGTTTCCCTAATGAGCTGATGTGCTGGATGAATATGGACGTGGTCGTCTAGCCGGGTCAGAACCAGATGGACAGTACGGTACAAAGGGGTGCAGCGAAGAGTGGTCAGGACAGGCCGGGTCAGGTATGACTAGTATCAGGGATCAGGCAAACAGATAATCGGAGTCAGGCTGGGTCGGTACACAAGAGATCACGGTGGCGGTACACAGGGGTATAACAGAAGGATGGTCAGGAATAGCTTGGGTCAATTCACGATGGATAACAGTATGGGAACGCTGGAGCAGACTTATGTGAGCCTATACTCTGGCAAGGTTTACTTGCAAGGGACTTCCTTTTATCCCTGCAGGCAAACCCCCCTATTTCCTGCCTGTCTCTTTAAATTTACTTCTACTGCGGCGCGCGCGCCCCTAGCGAGTGTGCACCCGCCTGCTGCTGAGACGCCGGCCACTTCCCCCGCCGGTGCTGCTGAGTGCTCCCTGTTGCAGGCGGGGAGGGACACCGCACGCCCCAGCTGCCGCCCGCCAATGCCCGGGCATGATGGGACGGACGCCCGTGATGGACATACCCCCGGACCCGGTAAGTGACGCCACCGGTCCGGGGTACTGTGACATTACCCCCTCCTCTAGGGGTGGGCACCGAACACCCCAAGAACGACTTGTCAGGATACTTGCGATGGAAGTCTTGCAATAACTGGGGAGCATGGGGAGTTATTGCAAGATGGAAGTCTTGCAATAACTGGGGAGCATGAAGATTCGACCCAAGAGCGCTCCTCTGGGCCAAACCCCTTCCAATCTACAAGGAATTGGAGCTTCCCTCAGGATCTTCTGGAATCCAGAATCTGGTTAACCTCATATTCCTCGTGGTCCTCTACCATGACAGGTGCCGGGGGTTGTTTGGTGTTGGAGAACTTGTTAATAACCAGTGGTGTGAGGAGAGACACATGAAAGACATTGGGGATTCTCAATGACTTGGGGAGCCTAAGTCTTACTGCCACTATATTTATTATTTGCAAAATGCTGAATTGGCCAATAAATCTTTGGGCCAATTTCATAGACGGTACTCTAAGCCGCAGATGTTTGGTGGAAAGCCAGACTCTGTCTCCAGGTTTGAATTGAGGAGAAATTCTTCTCTTAGTGTTGGCAACATGTCTGTAACGGTCTAAGATTCCTCTTGACTGTCGACCAAATGTTTTGAAAGTTCTTGACCGCATGTTGAACTGCTGGAAGTGTACCATTGGCCTTTGAAAAGAAATCAGGGAGATTGGGATGGAATCCATGCTGGACAAAAAATGGAGAGTACCCAGAAGATTCATGAAAGAGATTATTATGGGCAAATTCAGCCCAAGGAAGCAGGGATACCCAGTCATCTTGATTTGCCGATACGTAGACTCTTAAAAACTTCTCCAAGTCTTGATTTACCCTCTCAGTTTGCCCATTACTCTGAGGGTGATAGGCTGACGAAAGGTTCAACTTAATATTAAATTAGGAACATAAAGACCGCCAAAATTTGGAGGTAAACTATACTCCTCCGACACGATGCTGCGAGGAAAGCCATGGAGACGGAAGATTTCCTTGATAAAGACTTGGGCTAGCTTGGGAGCTGAAGGGAGGCCTTTTAAAGGAATCAAGTGAGCTGCTTTCGAGAACCGATCTACCACCACCCATATGGTGTTGTAGCCGTGGCTGAGCGGAAGTTCAGATATGAAATCCATCGAGATGTCCTCCCAGGGGTGATTTGGGATGGGAAGAGGATGGAGTAACCCGGCTGGAGCTTTTGTGGTATATTTATGTTGGGCACAAGTACTGCAAGCCGCCACAAAGTCCTTGACGTCAGACCTTACGGATGGCCACCAGTAATCACAACAAATAAGTTCTAGCATCTTAGAATATCCCGCATGACCAGAGAAGCGTGAAGAGTGGAACCACCGCATGAGACCCATTCTTGCCCTGGGGGAAACAAATGTCTTACCCGCAGGTATCTTTATTCTTCTGGAGGATGCGATGAAACAGGATGATTTCAGGATGGGCTTTTGCTCACTTAATTCTTCGAAAACCGCTGGCCCATATGCTCTAGAAACGGCGTCTGCTTTAACATTCTTATCTCCCGGACGGTATGTTAGAACCAGGTCGAAGCGGTCGAAGAATAGTGACCATCTTGCTTGACGATACTTGAGGCAGTGTGCCGTCTTAAGATACAATAAATTCTTATGGTCTGTGTAGACCGTCACTGGGAATTTCGCCCCCTCCAAGATGTGTCGCCATTCCTGTAGAGCCAATTTAATCGCCAGTAATTCTTTATCTCTCACCGCGTAGTTGCGTTCTGCAGGTTGAAATTTTTTGGAAAAAACCTGCAGGAATAGCATTTATTGGTATCCTCTTTCTGGGAGAGTACTGCTCCGACTCCTACTGATGAGGCATCTACTTCCAAGAAGAAGGGCTTGTCAAGATCGGGACGCCTCAGAATGGGAGCGGATACGAAGAGTTGTTTAAGAAGAAAAAAGGCTTGCTTGGCCTCTGCTGACCATTCTTTGGTGTTCTCTCCCTTGCGGGTAAGCTTTGGACGGCCTTCACACCCACTGGTTGCGGCCAATTGGCAATAGCCGACAGTTTCTGCGGATCCATACGTAGTTCATTACTCGTGACAATGAACCCCAAAACGGCATCTCCGGTTGTTCAAAGGAACACTTTTCTAGTTTGCAGTATAGCTGGTATTTGCAGAGACGGGACAATACTTCGCATACATGGTCCCGGTGCACTTGGATGTCCTTCGAAAAAAACAGTATGTCATCTAGGTATACCACCATGAACTTGTTTAACAGATCATGAAAAATGGAATTCATGAATCTCTGAAATACCGCTGGAGAATTGCTCAGCCCAAATGGCATCACTAGGTATTCGAAGTGTCCGTCCCGGGTGTTGAACGCCGTTTTCCATTCATTTGATGCAAATTAAGTTATATGCCCCACGAAGATCCAATTTGGTAAAAACTTGTGCCCCCTTGATCCTATCAAAAAGCTCGGAAATTAAGGGAAGGGGAAAGCGATCTTTCACCGTAATGGCATTGAAGCCCCTGTAATGGATGCAGGGCCTCAGACCCTCATCTTTCTTCTTGACGAAGAATACGCTCACACCTGCCGGTGATTTGGACTTATGGATGAAGCCTCGTTCCAGATTGTCCTTGATTCTGTTGGAAAGACCCTGCGTGAAAGTAGCAACCAAGGCCTCCTTGTTCCACCCTACCTCGGAGGCTAAGGTCCGGAACTGAACAGTGTACTGACCCACCGTTTGGGTCCCTTGTTTCAGACGGAGAATGGCTGCTGCGGAGGAAGTCACCCTTCCTGGTTACGGAATTCAGCAATGAAATCGGCACTCCGGTTGAAGATCGCATGGTTCCCCTCCCAGAGAGGAGAAGCCCAGGACAGAGCTTGACCGGTCAGTAGGGAAATTATATAGGCCACCTTCGTCCTCTCTGATGGAATAGAGGCCCCTTGGACCTCGAACTGGATTAAGCATTGGTTCAAAAACCCTCGACATTCCTTGGGGTTGCCATCAAACTTGGCCGGGTAAGAATTCGCAGGGATGGTGATCCGACTACTACGGCTGGCGGTGCTGGCACCGGAGGAGTTGGCGGAGGCAATTCTACCCGCTGCATCAACGTTTGGAGGCACTGCATAATCTGGTCCTGCTCCTGTTTTTCCACCCTAGTGAGGAGGTTTTCCAGGAGCTCCTTTGGAGACGGTCCAGTCGCTGGGTCCATATTCACTGGGCCAGAGTATTCTGTCACAATTCAGGATGCACTTCAGCTCGGGAATTGGCTTGACCTATCACAGGGGAGCAGAGTCTAACCGTGCTGGGGGTTTTCTGCCAGTGACCCCTCCAAGCGGGATTTGGGCTTCTGCGGCTCCCGACACGTCGGTCGCGGCCCCCTGGATAGGTTTCCCTAATGAGCTGATGTGCTGGATGAATATGGACGTGGTCGTCTAGCCGGGTCAGAACCAGATGGACAGTCCGGTACAAAGGGGTGCAGCGATCTGGCCCGGCCAGTGCACCTGGCCGGGTCAGGTGCACTGGAATGACTAGTATCAGGGATCAGGCAAACGGATAATCGGAGTCAGGCTGGGTCAGTACACGGGAGATCACGGTGGCGGTACACAGGGGTATAACAGGATGGTCAGGAATAGCTTGGGTCAATTCACGATGGATAACAGTATGGGAACGCTGGAGCAGACTTATGTGAGCCTATACTCTGGCAAGGTTTACCTGCAAGGGACTTCCTTTTATCCCTGCAGGCAAACCCCCCTATTTCCTGCCTGTCTCTTTAAATTTACTTCTACTGTGGCGCGCGCGCCCCTAGTGAGCGCGCACCCGCCTGCTGCTGAGACGCCGGCCACTTCCCCCGCCGGTGCTGCTGAGTGCTCCCTGTTGCCGGCGGGGAGGGACACCGCACGCCCCGGCTGCCGCCCGCCGATGCCCGGGCGTGATGGGACGAACGCCCATGACGGACATAACCCCGGACCCAGTAAGTGATGCCACCGGTCCGGGGGACTGTGACAGCTTCCCTGTCAGGGTCATCATACAGGAGCCCCAAGGATGTGAAGAAAGCATCAACTGAGCGCAGCACGGAGTCATCAGGTTTCAAACCAAATGCCCAAGTTTGGGGATCCCCCTGTAATAAGGAAATAATCAGGCCCACTTGCTGCTGCTCTGATCACGAGGACCGGGTCGGAGTTTAAAATAAAGTTTACAACTCTCCCTGAAGTTGAAAAAATCTTTTCGGTTTCCCGAAAATTGATCAGGGAGGTTCATTTTGGGTTAAGGAGAGGGCGGAGAATCTCCTCGGGCACCCTCCTCCTGTGTTCTAACCCTAAGGGATAATTCTTGAACCATCTGCGTCAGATTTTGAAGCTGACTGGCGAATGCCTGGGCCTGGCCTGTAGGAGTGGGGTTCATGATGACAACTACAGAAAGTGCAGCACACCCAAGAACGCTACCTGCCAATACCAACAAGAATACAAAAATATTTTTTATATATGGCGGCTGGTGATAATGTTAGGTATTGGGTGTGACCCCGCAGCCAGGACTGCTGTTCAGGACAGCCACGGCAACCCTATACTGACTCTGTTGTACCCCCCAGGCTGGGTGACTGACTCCTGCAGGTGTTCTAGGCTTCGCCTGTAGCCGTCACATTTGGAAGGGCGAGTTAAGCCCGCCCTAACTCCGGTACAGCCAGGTGTTAGGTAAGGACAAGGAGCCGGGGACCCCCCAGGGTACGGCCAACAGGAGAAACTAACTGTAAGGATTCTGGGAGTGTCCCCGCCAACCTAACTCCGTTGCCTCTGGCTGGAATCGACGGACGTGTGCAGTGCTAGGCTTCACCTGGGCCCGTCTCGGCTGAAGGGCGAATTAGGTCCGCCCCACTCCGCTACAGGCAGGTCTTATGTATAGACAACACGTCCGCCGAGGCCAGGAGAGAGCAAGGGGACAACTAACTAAAACACCAGAAACGGGGAACTCCCAGAAACCCCAGGGGAGCAACAATGCTCAGCAGATGACACAAAATACAAATGAGTGCACCGGTACCAATAGTGCCAATACAGGGTGTAGGTGTAACAATACACTGAGATGTAATAAGCAACTGTAACATATAAAGCAATAGACAGGTGGGTAATCCCCAACTTAGCTGAGAGATGTTATGCAGCCGAGAAGTTGGGACACCGCAGCACAGGCTTGCAGGACAACCCAGAATGGGTTCACTGGATCACGGGGATGACACTGAGTACACGGTACATAAACAGACTGGACAGACGAGGGTTAACCAGCAGGGACCAGGAACACCACTGAACAGCACTTCAGGATCCAGGGAGCACAACAGACCGGCAGGGACACCGCAACACTGGGATACAGACTGGATATCAACTGACTGGAAGCTGGACAGTGTGGAACTAAACAGTACGGAACTGAACAGTGAAACTGAATAATATAACTGGCACCGGAGTGTGTGAGCAGAGGGTTTTTATAGTGAGCACAATGTGGTGCTGATTACACATTGCCTACAGGTGAGCACTGCAGGCTAGGAGCCTAATTAAGACACACCTGAGTCCTGATGACACACCACTGAAAGTGAGCTGCAATGGCCCAGGCTGACCACTGGAGGCCACCAGCGAGTAAACACACACACAGGCTGGGATAAACCCAGGGAGCAGAATCCAGGGAAAACATAAAACTACACATTTACACCGATCCGCTGGAGGCGGATCGTAACAGTACCCCCCCTTAAAGAGGGGTCAAGGGACCCCGATACCAGGTTCTCCAAAACCCCGGCAAGCGGGTACAAACAAACAAAAACAAGCTGCGGCTGCAGCTTGTAACAGTGCCCCCCTCTCAAAGGTGGCCATAGGACACAATATGACCAGACAAACAGATAAGACCAACAGGACTAAGCACAAGGTCAGTGCATATACTTCTTTTTCCTTCTCTTGGAATGTTTGGTACGAGAAGATGTCCCTGGTTTTAAACAGGCTTCTTCATAAACCATAGGGCCTGTATACACCGGATACCCATCAATCTCAGACACAAATTCTGAGTCTGAATCTGAGAAAGCATCAAACCTGGATACCAGTGCTCTAGGTGGTAATAATTCAGGAAGATCTCTGTAAGAGGGAGACAAAAAGGCACACCCAGTGGTAATAGCTATGGGCTGGGCCCTTTGTATTGACTCTCCTAAACATGGAGTCCCTGCAGACAAGATGGTCGGCCCAGAGGCATCTGAACCACTTTTATTGGGACCAAATTCTTTCACTACAGCATCACTAAATGCTGGGAGATTCTTAAGAATGGGATCTTCAGATTCAAAAAATTTGCATGCCCATTCGAAAGGTTGACCTCTGAAGCAGTAAATTAAATAGAGCACCACATTATCTGAAGTGATACCTAAAAATGGTCTGGACTCCAAAATAGTGACAAAATGGTTAGTGAGCGCCACATATTGGGTTAGGTCCCCATCAAAAACTATAGATGTAGAGATATCGTTCAAAGCATCAACAGTAACTTCATTATCAGCTAACTGACTGGACTGTATAGCTGGAATTATGGCCCTTGAGGCTGAGACTTTAGGGACCCCCTTAGAGGTTATGACCTCTTCCAAGTCTGATGGTCTTTCTGGTTGGGCAGCACTATGATGAGTCTCTGGCTGATCAGCACTGTGACGTACTTCTAAGTGGGCAGCACTATAGTGAAACTCTGGCTGGGCAGCACCAAAAAGACCAACAGATGGTCCCTCCATGTTACCGACATGGCTGGAACTCTGCTCTGAGACAGGACAATCAAAATCCCTCTTAGGGACTGGATGGATAGAGTCCCCATCTGGGGCGACACAGGCTTGAACCCCCTCTGGGGCGACACAGGCTTGAACCCCCTCTGGGGCGACACAGGCTTGAACCCCCTCTGGGGCGACACAGGCTTGAACCCCCTCTGGGGCGACACAGGCTTGAACCCCCTCTGGGGCGACACAGGCTTGAACCCCCTCTGGGGCGACACAGGCTTGAACCCCCTCTGGGGCGACACAGGCTTGAACCCCCTCTGGGGCGACACAGGCTTGAACCCCCTCTGGGGCGACACAGGCTTGAACCCCCTCTGGGGCGACACAGGCTTGAACCCCTTCTGGGGCGACGCCAACTTGAACCCCTTCTGGGGCGACGCCAACTTGAACCCCCTCTGGGGCGACACCAACTTGAACCCCACTCGGGGCTGCGCACTTCGGAACCCCATTCGGGGCTGCGCACTTCGGAACCCCACTCGGGGCTGCGCACTTCGGAACCCCACTCGGGGCTGCGCACTTCGGAACCCCACTCGGGGCTGCGCACTTCGGAACCCCACTCGGGGCTGCGCACTTCGGAACCCCACTCGGGGCTGCGCACTTCGGAACCCCACTCGGGGCTGCGCACTTCGGAACCCCACTCGGGGCTGCGCACTTCGGAACCCCACTCGGGGCTGCGGCGTCAGACCGGCTCGGCGGGCCCCCGGCGTCAGATCGGCTCGGCGGGCCCCAGGCGTCAGACCGGCACGGCGGGCCCCCGGCATCTGACCGGCACGGCGGGCCCCCGGCATCTGACTGGCACGCCGGGCCCCCGGCATCTGACCGGCACGGCGGGCCCCCGGCATCTGAGTCAATCACCTGGGCTTTCCCCTTAAGGGTTTGCAACTCTGACTTACTGTTAGCAGAAATACCATCATGCGGGGAGCACCTCCTCTGCTGATTTTTAAACCCAAAATGAGGTCTCCCAGCACTTGGACCAACGGTATTAATCAGAGCGCTTTTACTGGGAGACTCAGTAAAGCGCTCCTCTGCCACAGTGTAGACAGGCATAGATCTGACAACCTGCCCTGACTTGGCCAGAGGAAACACCCTGTTGCCACCACTGGAGTTGCGCAAAACACAAGTTTGCACAAAGTGGCCTGAATCTCCACAGTATAAGCATAGATTAAAGTCTCTACGCCGCTGACGCTCCTCCGATGGGAGCTTCGGCCGTAGAACACTCCTATGCATTACCTGAACCTCTGGGTCTGAGGACTTGCTGCCTAATACCTCCTTAGGCAGGGTCTCATTAGGGGCTAAATGAACCCCAGTGACCTCTGGGAGGATCAGAAAAATTTCTGTTAGGAGTTTTTGCAACTGCAGTAAGGACTGCTGCAAAACCTCTAACTGCCCAGGTTTAAAGGCAGTAAATGCCAAATTTAGAGCCGCTAAAGTTTCTTGCATGGCCTGCATGATATAGCTGTGCAAGGTTACAGACCAGACACAACAAACAATGACACAAAAAAAAATATGTGACTCGACAATGACAGTGACAAAACAGATACTGTGACAAGGCAGGAAAACTGCTGGACTGAGAGGGCAGAACTCAGCTCCAGAGTTATCTGTTATGGCTAGTTATAATGTAAGGATTCTGGGAGTGTCCCCGCCAACCTAACTCCGTTGCCTCTGGCTGGAATCGACGGACGTGTGCAGTGCTAGGCTTCACCTGGGCCCGTCTCGGCTGAAGGGCGAATTAGGTCCGCCCCACTCCGCTACAGGCAGGTCTTATGTATAGACAACACGTCCGCCGAGGCCAGGAGAGAGCAAGGGGACAACTAACTAAAACACCAGAAACGGGGAACTCCCAGAAACCCCAGGGGAGCAACAATGCTCAGCAGATGACACAAAATACAAATAAGTGCACCGGTACCAATAGTGCCAATACAGGGTGTAGGTGTAACAATACACTGAGATGTAATAAGCAACTGTAACATATAAAGCAATAGACAGGTGGGTAATCCCCAACTTAGCTGAGAGATGTTATGCAGCCGAGAAGTTGGGACACCGCAGCACAGGCTTGCAGGACAACCCAGAATGGGTTCACTGGATCACGGGGATGACACTGAGTACACGGTACATAAACAGACTGGACAGACGAGGGTTAACCAGCAGGGACCAGGAACACCACTGAACAGCACTTCAGGATCCAGGGAGCACAACAGACCGGCAGGGACACCGCAACACTGGGATACAGACTGGATATCAACTGACTGGAAGCTGGACAGTGTGGAACTAAACAGTACGGAACTGAACAGTGAAACTGAATAATATAACTGGCACCGGAGTGTGTGAGCAGAGGGTTTTTATAGTGAGCACAATGTGGTGCTGATTACACATTGCCTACAGGTGAGCACTGCAGGCTAGGAGCCTAATTAAGACACACCTGAGTCCTGATGACACACCACTGAAAGTGAGCTGCAATGGCCCAGGCTGACCACTGGAGGCCACCAGCGAGTAAACACACACACAGGCTGGGATAAACCCAGGGAGCAGAATCCAGGGAAAACATAAAACTACACATTTACACCGATCCGCTGGAGGCGGATCGTAACAGTACCCCCCCCCTTAAAGAGGGGTCAAGGGACCCCGATACCAGGTTCTCCAAAACCCCGGCAAGCGGGTACAAACAAACAAAAACAAGCTGCGGCTGCAGCTTGTAACACTAACTAAAGGACCTAACTGAAATTTTAACCAAACGGCGGCTTGCCGGACCCTCGCTAATGCCACTATGCACCAGCAACCTAGTCGCTACCACCTGCGACACCCGTCTCACAGACCACAATAAAGCAACACAATAAGAAGGAACCAAGGAGGAATTTCCCAGAGAAAACGGAAAGCGGGAATGAAGTGCTCACTGGGCACTAAACAACCCCAAAAGAAACAAGACTGGCCGTACTGGCTGTGAAGGAATAAGAAGGCAGGAATAAAGCAAATGATGGGAAAAGACTGAAACAAAATCAACCCCGACTGGGGCAACTCACGGAACCAGAATTCCACTGGGATGAATCACTGGGAGCACAGGCAGGAAAGTGCTGGAGCAGGTAGATAGAATAACCAGAAGCTATCACCAGCAGGGAAGTGCTGGGCTGACTCCGTTAAATGAAACTGGGGAGCCAATCAGCAGTGACGCCCTGCCAGAATTAGCTGTCCCCACGGACACCTGAGGTCTGTTTATTATTATGCCCTAAGGAGGCCATCCTAACTACCTGCCCGGCGGTGTCCTTCTTTGCTAGGCAACGACGCCGACGTGAGCAGGAAGCTCCCTGGCCACCTGCCGGCGTCCCAGGTTGCTGGGAGACGCAGGGCTGGGGGACGGAAGCTGCGTCCGTCTGCCGTGTCCTCCGGCGTCCTAGGTTGCTAGGCAACCTGACGTCAGACCCGGAAGGACGGGCGGGTGGACGGAGGCGCCGCTCCGTCCCACGCCCGCAGCGCGCAACACAATGCATATGATGCCATACAACTGAATATCGTGGGCGCTGTGCTACGAAACAAGTACCTAAATAAATTATGAATGATCCTGTCTACCAGAAAGATAACTGCATCAACTCCAGTAGTTTTTTTAAGGGGGCTGCAAAACTGTTAGATTTACCAAGATCGGATCCCTGGTCCCAAAGATTTATTGCGTAGGTGTGCCGGTGATGTCACCGGAGCACCCGCACAATGCATCCTTGGGACTGGGGATGCCACTAATGAGGAATCCGATGGCCACCGTGGATGCCAGGGAACATCGTGGACATCGGGGGACTGTTGGAGGACCATCAGGGGACCAGCTGAGTATGTTAAAAATAGAAAATATTCCGAAATGCAGAATAATCCTATATCCAAAATGCTTGTGGACCAAACCATTTTGGATAAGAGATACTCAACCTGTAGTAGCCGTTCCAATGAAATATTGTCTTAAGGCCCCCATACACTCAGCCGATTTGGTCTGATTTCGGCCAATTACAACTAATTGGGCCTTTAAATCGGACCAAATCAGCTGTCCCTGACATGCCGCCGGGTCCGATGCACGGTCCCGTGCGCATCAGACCTGGGTTGTGTGGTCGGATCTGCTGGCCGTCCACCCACCCGACCTTGGACCTCCCTCCTGGCGGCAATAAGGGCGGAAAGCAGTGAATATCTTTTTCAAATGGGCAAAGCCATGTGCACTGCAGGTGGGGCAAATGTAACGTGTAGAGAGAGAGGTAGATTTGGGTGGCAGGTTTTTAAACTGAAATCTGAATTGCAGTTTAAAAATAAAGCAGCCAGTATTTACCTTGTATAAAAACCAAATAACTCACCAAAATCTAACTCTGCATGTTACATCTGCCCCACCTGCAGTACAACCTGGTTTTGTTCATTTGAGAAAGATTTTGCTTTTGTGATCAACTCTGAATCAGGCCCATTACTTTCAGCTATTCATCAGACCAGGCTCTTATTGGAATTCATCTTCGGGCAAGAAGTTTTTAATATAATGAAGTGAAATATTTATTTTCACATTGTGAATGGGTGACAAAAGTCCTAGTTTATTCCTATCAATCTAAAGGTACATTACAAGGGAAATGGACCCACTGACAATGTCACTGGATCCAGTGCTGACATTATTTTATGACACGAAAGTCACCGACCAGGAGTAAAGTGCCCACCACCGTCCCTGATTCAATCCAAACATAAAGTACAGTAGGCCCACTGCACATGAACAAAGTCATGCAGCTCTTCTGACTCCAGTACATTGCAGCTATAGCAGGGTTGCTGACTTTTATATTCTCCTCTCCGGGAGAAGCCTGGAGAGGAGACTTTCAGCAGCCGTTCGGGGGGTGGGGCTTGGGCGTGATGTCATCAAGCCCTGCCCCCATGATGTAAAAATAGCCAAATTCACGGATCTTCATGGAGGGGACGGGGCCAAAATGACACGATTGTGCCGTTTTAGCTCCGCCCCCTCCTCTGAGACCCGCGGATTGCGGCATTTAAATGCTGAGGTAGGGATAAGATGGCCGCGATCGGGGGGGGGGGGGTTGCAGTGGGGGTCCCCCTGAATCCGGTAGAGTTGCCCACCTTTCCAGGGGGCCGGGAGGGGGACCAGATTTTCGGGAGACTCCCGGCCATTTCGGGAGGGTAGGCAACCCTGAGCTATAGTGTGTTTTTTTTACAGAAACATATGGGAAGAGAGTGACTTACTGAATTGGTTATAATATAAACCCCCTATATATGAAAGGAATGACTGTTTATCTTACCCAAACTTAAGTGTAGACACAATTTACCTTTTTCACAATGAAGCAGCAATCTACAGTAGGGATGGAGATCGCATAGCAATGCTTCTTAACCATCGATGATTTTGTTTGGATGGTAGTACTTTTACCAATCTATGGTGGCATTTTAATGTCCATTCCTAATCTATACCTACAGTTCTCCAGGCCACACCCCAATCTGGTGTAGCCACACCCCCAGTGTTGCCTGTGGGGTATGGAGACTGTTTCATAAAACAGCACAGTTGGAGAGCTAAAGAAGAGTCCACTCATTTTGTTATATGATTTTGCTATTTGGTATACAGCCTATGGCATGTACAGTATACCTTGCCGCTCTATGCAAGCAATGTTGCTATGATTTTTTTCAACTTGCTAATTAATGTGCCTAGTTTAATGTGTCTGCCTTCTCATGTCTACTTCTGATCTAATATGCACTTTGATAAGCTTGATTATAATGTTCGGAGGAAGAAAAACATTTTCTCTCCAGCAATAAAATTCTATAATGTGAATTGAAATGCTCAATTTACATCAACACTTTACATGATTGTAATGTCACCAGCTGCATACTTGTTTTTAAGATCTGATCATTGCTTTGCTTACAAGGTCTATTCACAGCTTGGAGCAAAGCAGGATTTCATTTGATGTCTTCTGGGTTTCCAATGTCCAGGGATCATATAGAAGTTGTATCTTGCATTTATTTCCATGTGCCTTGATTTCAATGATCTATGGATAAAGCACTGTAGACGCTTTATCGGGCTTTATATAGAAATCTATGCTTCGATGATGATGAGGATGAAGGAGACATTTTTATGACCGGAACTTGGCTCTTTCGTACCTGTCTCATGGGGAAAATAAATTGTAATCAGTAATTTTGTTTGGGATTTGATTATGGGTAGATGTACCAAGGCTTGCAAAGTGATAAATTGGAGAGAGATAAAGTCAATCACCTCCTAACTGCCATTTTGAAGGCTGTAATATATATGGGGGATGGGGGGAGAGGGGGGGGGGGCAGCTTGGAATTGACACACAAATTACAAACAAAATAATAGGTGCTATCATGCTGAGACTCATAGTTCCATGGGTGTGGGTCATAGGGTTGACTGCATGAAGGTTGAAATGCATTAGGTTTACTACTGAAGGTCGATGGGTCTTAGGTCGACACCCAAAATAGGTTAAAATAGGTTAACATGGCTAAAGTCGACCACGTGGCAGTAGATGGTAGGGTATGAAATACCGCCTGTCAGCACAAGTTGGCTTAAAAAAACTTGAGAAAAAGTCATGTCGACCTTCCCATTATCAACCTAATGCTTGGGTTGACCTTCCGACTCTGTCGACCTTAGCCATAATGACCTATTTCAGGTGTCGATCTAAGCCCTGTCGACATTCATAGGGTCGACCTAATGACCGTATCCCAGTTGCACAAAGAAAAACAAGAATGCGTATGCACGCTCCATAGTACTAAGCTCTTCTCATCAGAACAAATTTGACGTACTTAACATCATTATTGGCCTAGTGAACTCATCTAGTGGGACCCTAACAATAAGGGCCTGATTCTGGTTCACTTGCAAAACCAAATTCTTTCTCTAATGGACAAAACCATGTGCACTGCAGGCGGGGGAGCAGATGTAACGTGTGCAGAGAGAGTTAGATTTGGGTGGGTTTGTACTTCAAACTGATATCTATAGTGCAGTGTAAAAATAAAGTAGTCAGTTTTTACCCTGCACAGAACAGAAACAAAATAACTCACCCAAATCTAACTCAGTGCACACGTTAAATCTGCCCCACCTGCAGTGAACATGGATTTATCCATTAGAGAGAGAGAATTTGCTTTTGCAACTGAATCAAAATCAGGCCTAAGGTTCAAGTCCAGTGAACAGGACCCAAAAGTCAGCACAGGCCAATGGCCCCAAGGCATCATACTAGTGAGAGGTTATAGTGTTAGTAAGTATTATATAAATAAGAAGGGCACCTGGTAACATACCCGTCTAGGTTAGCAGGGATAGTGTTAGTAGAAGTATAGGAATGAATGCAAGGTCTATGGTGATGATCATCATTATCAGGAAGATCTGCATCAGGAGGTACAAAAATCAGGAGAGTTTTGAGGTATGCTTATGCTCTTTTTGTGCCATCAGTTCCCTCCATATTTCCATTAAAAAGCAGCTTTCCTCGAATAATGGACCTTATTGTAATTCAATCAGTCGCGTGTTTGCACGGGGGACCGATGTTTTGCATCTGTGCAGGCGCATTTCTGCTTATGTGCAGAAGAAGGGTGCGTGATTGCACGATGAGCTACATGTTCGCCGTCCCGCTCGCAACTAGCAGTGCGGCCGGGGTATGTGGGGCGGCGGTGGTGGGCACATCCCATAGGAATGCCCAGCGCTTTCATGGGAACGCCGTTCCCATGGGATGTGCCCCCCACCCGGCCGCACAATCAGCAGATATCAGCTGCCCTCCCACTTCCCACACAGGGCACTTGCAGATCAGAGACACCATAGAGGTGTCTCAGATCTGCGAGCGCTGGAGAAATCATTTGATGGTCGCTGACCATTGAATGATTTCTCTCCGGCTGCGAATGGATGATTATGCATTTGGGTAGCATTTGGTCCACACGTAATGCGGTCCAGAATAAGGTCCAATATCCCCATGTACAGTATATAATATTATCCTTGTGCTGGGGGCATTCTGAGCATTAGCACTAATAGTGGACAGAGACAAAAAATACCAACCAACCGGCTCCTGTCTTTTTGCAAACAGTCTGTAACATGGCAGTTAGATGCTGATTGGCTGGTACTTTATCTCTCTCCAAAACACAGTAAATAGACCACTGCTGTTCTCGTTGATTTGATGTCATGATCACATAACACTCCCCGATGCAGTACTCTTTGGCCCTTATGGGCACTCTTTTTTTTTTAATAGTTACATTAAAATGCAGCTAGTCATTTATTTCTGTTGGTCTACTTCTGATTCATCTATGCAGTGTAGTCCATACTTTTCTGTGGAAAGGAGGACAAGTTTCCTGAAGCCTGCCCACATCAAGCTAGCCCCCCTTCCCCCCTAAGCTGTCCATATACCCCCACAGCTGCCCACTTTCCTAGTGGGCTGGGAAAATTGTCCAGTTAGCGCTCAATGCCTGAAGTGGCCACCACCACTCCTCATAACCATGCCCCACACAGCTATCCAAATTCGGTGCCCCTCTGCCAGAGGGGCAGCCAAAAAGTCAGCATGTCTGGTGTAGAATTGTTCGGTCAGTTAATATCCTTGTTATGGTTTTGGGTTTGAACCCACAGCTGGGACCGCTGTATAGGATGGCCATGGCACACCCTACACAGCCCACTCTGTTGACTTCCTCGGGCAGATGACTGTAGTCTGCGGGCAGCTAGTCTTCTCCTGTAGTGGCCGCGTTCAAAGGAGCGAGTTAGGCCTACTTTAACCCTGATGCAACCAGATTTTAAGTGATGACAAGACTATGGTGACCGTCAAAGGTAGTGCCAAGAGGAGATCTAGCTAACTGGTGCTATCTGGGAGGAACACCCTGCCTAGTGGCACCAGGCCAAGGACGGGGAGTGCGACCCAATCGCAGACACAACAGAACCGGGGTGCCTCCAACTTAATACACGCCAAAGTAAATAATGAGTACACAAACACAATGTACCCCAAAACAAGCGTATACCACTAACGTGGGCCTCTTCACACCTGGAAGAGTTGGACCAAGGGAAATATGAAGGAACAAAGGAAACAGGGCCGCTTGCCCACAAATAAATAACAAAAGGAATATGGCGGCTTGCCGGAACTTTATAAATAAAGAACAGAACCAGGCTCCACTGGAGCACTTATGTGACCTGAACTAGACACACAGTGACAGGACCATGACACCCAGCTGCACAAGATAGAAGAGTGCAGGCTGGGAACGACTGGCAGGACTGGACAAGACAGAAATGCTGACCAGGACTGGACCAAGGCAGAACCAGGACCAGGACAGGACCAAGATGGCAGCATGGCCAGGACACACTGCTGGAAGCAATGAACTGACAGGTGACCAGCAGAAAGCAAAGGACTGCAGCTCTCTGCAACAGGAACAGGAATCTATCGCCGGCAGGGCAGTGCTGGAGAGAATGCCCTATGAATGGCACAAGTGATTATTCACCTGGGAAAGATCCAGACAGCTCCCAAGCTGTGATAACAAGCTCATTACAGCCTTGTGCATAATTAAGCTCACAAAGGATTGAGCTGTAATGGCACAGACTCACCACCGGAGGCCATCAGAGAGTCATATACCAAACACAGACTGAAAACAACACAGAACAGACATGAATGGACTGAACCATACAACATGGCTCCTGACAATCCCTGTTGTTTCCACAGTTACAAATCTGGCAAACATGACATGTTGGGTGCAATCAAGGATTCATTAACTTATTAATCATCAGCTATTGTCATGCCTGTATGTTTTGTTTTATTATTGTTGGCCTTATTTCTATAAAAACACTTGCTCATATGTAATAGTATGATTTTATTTATATAAAACAAACATGTTAGATCCTTCCTTAATATTCCTACCATAATGCAGTATAGTGATGGATAGCTTTATTGACCTCTTTCACATGATAATCATAGACACTAGCGGAACGTTGTTTAGCTGCTAGAAAAATCATTCATAGATTTCTAAATAATATTTACTGTGCTGTTTATGTTTGGTTTGCACTTGATGACTTTGATTGCTTAACTACAGTTATAATGAAGTGCAAATTGTACCTTTACACTGAATTCAACCATTAATGTAATAGGTAGCTGGAGAACACAGTAGTGTAATATAAGGATGCATCATATTTACATAATCTTTTATTGATAAAGAAACAATTTACAGCATTTTACATGGTGTAGAGCGCAGACTTGAAACAAATACACACTTATGCAGTTACTCAGAGCTTGTGACACAGGGAAAGGTTACAGTCAGTCATTTCCTGCAGCCAGCTGTATATCATACATATCATATCATGATACAATATTAATGTAAGGTAAAAGTACGGTACATAAGCGCTCAACTCCTAAAAAATAAAATCTAATTTACAGAGCAATCTAGTATGTTTCGTATATATGGATGCAGAATGAGGTCCCTCTTGGGTAGATGTATTAAGCCTGGTAAAATGATAAAGTGCTGATAAAGTGAAAGGTGATATCACACCGGCCAATCACCTGTGTTTGAACAATGACAGGAGTTGATTGGATGGTGCATTATCACTTTATCACTGCTTTATCACTTTAGCAGGCTTAATACATCTGCCCCTCTGTATCTAGCTCCATAGAGAAGCGTGCGCCGACCGCACACTTCGTGGTTTTGACTCCACTTTCCCTTCCCCCAATTTAATAATGTGTATTTAAAATTGTTGTGATAGACTGTAATACGTAGTGATACCTGACCGGACTTGGTCAGCCATACCATCGCGTGCGGGTGCTAGGTACCTTAGCGCAGACATGGTGACAGACCGAGCGGCGTTCACTGCCGACTATCTCGGTCAGCCACAAAGCTGACAGACCGGCTGGCCTCGGGCGGTTAGCCCGGCCTATGATTGCGTACTGACCACATCAGAAGCAGCACACCACGCAGTAATAGAATCCACTAGCCATGGTGCAGTGGTTGCCTGGTGTGTAGCATCACTTTCCAATATGACATTTCTTCTGTTGAAATAGAGGACCGTGGGTCTTTTTCAGACTTAGCTGACATATAGCAGTCTGAGCTATTGCACGGACGATCTGTTACCAATTAACCTTATCAGATACCACCACTCTCATGCTCATTAATAAACTGCAACAAAATATACACATTCAAATTTGACACTATTACAGTGATAACTGAAAATTCTTTGAAGTGGAATAGTGGAGTCCCACGTTGTGAGGATAGTAATATCCTTTTTATTTTCACATGTTCAATGTTTGTACTTGTATGTATTGTGTCTTTTTATCTCGCTAGTGCTTTTTTAACCAATTAAACAATAAAGGTTATATTTTACTGTATATTCTCATGGTGCACCACACAGTGACACTCCTTTTCCTGTACATATTCACATTTGAATGTCCCTTCTCTTTACCCTTATTACTTTAATACCATCTGTAGCCAGGGCCGGCGCCACCACTAAGCAGCTTTAGATATTTGCCTGGGGGAGCCGGCCACTGGAGGGCGGCACTTGGGAGCAGGTTTCCCCCTGCCCACACCAGCTCCTCCAGCTGAGATCCGAGTCGGCGGCCGCCGCATCCCCTCTCCCCCCCCCCGCACCGTAGAGCAGGTGAGCTGGTCTCAAATCCCTCCACACCCCCCATAGAGCATCACCCCCCACCGGACGTGGCCGCATAACCCTGCCCCCCCAGATTCGCTGAACGGGGGAGCGGTGGGTTGCCTCCCCCCCCACCTGGGGCACTTCGGTACCTGCCCTGTCTGTAGCAAACATAAATTACCAAAAGACTGCTCCGCAACCAGCAATCTCATTTTGCCTACTCCACTCTTTGTTTAGAACATATCTGCTCCACCTAATGGTGGCCATACACTACTGCAACTTTGACACGCTGAGAGGGAAACCTATGGCTCCATCTGTAGTCAAAATCTCAAGTAAATATAGTCAAACGTGTATGCTTCTGGGCTCCGGGGTGTTTAAAGGAAATTGTATAGTCAAAATCGTACACAGCCAAAATATCACCACATGTAGGCACCTTAAGATGTCTGATTTTAATAGGGGGAGTGGCACCTTAACCCCATCTGCCGACTCAGATTAGATATTCGATGGCAAATGCTCTCAGTATTTTGGGTACAGAATTTGTGCAACACATTGATTATAAAGTAAAATATTCTTGATTGTACCATTAAGCTTCATTTAAAGGCAAGTCTGCAGCAGTTTCTTTAACTTTTGCTGGCTTTTAAGTCTTCTTTCAGGATTAGATGCAGATCTACTGTACTGTACTTTTTTATTTTTTTTGCTAAATGATGTTTAATCTGCAATAACATTTTGATCTGCTGCCACTGACTCAATATGTCATAATTGATCCAAGATTTTGGTCTGTTTTAACTAAGCACAGATGTACTCCCTATTATGTGATGTAATTCAAAAGATAGTTTGACTCATTTAGTTTCTTGCAAATGATACATACTCGCAATGAATGAGCACTAATTAAAGGCGCATTATGCAAAATGTATGGCATGCCCTTACACGTCATTTGCTGCAGTACAAAATGGCTGCATCAGTGTGGAATCAGCTTCTTCTCACTCTTATACAATACATGTGTGTAAATCAGGAAGAACCGTTTATTCCATTGTTCTAGCAAACTAAGAAAGCTAATATTGTGATGTAAATAGGCATTGTTCTAATGAACAGAACTTTTTTTTGCAGATGTACTGTAACAAATCTGGAACATTGATAGTGTGCACTTAATTGGGGTGATTCAAACCTTATCAATCACGTCCGAATTCCCTACTCCGGCCGATAGTGGGGGTTTTCGCATGTGTAAACCCCTCGAGCGAACGCCTTTGGCGAGTTTCACACTCGCTAGGGTGTTTTCTCAGTGGTGACAGGAAGGGGGCAGACAGGGGCTGTCGATGGGGTCCGCCTAGAGTTTTTTGGGAGTGTCCACAAAAATGGTGGGCACACCCATGGAAACGCTCGGCATACACCTGAGAACAGAGGTATGTACATGCCTGCCCCCAATTTGGCAGAAAGCGGACATCTGGAAAGTAAATAAAGGCTTACTTTTCAGAGAGAAGGCTAGAAAAATCATTTGATGTGAGCCCTGGGGTAAAAAAGTCCATTAAAAATAATGCCAAAAGCGGTACTAGAAGTGTTTTATTACAGGGGCTGCTGTGATTGGAAAGCATATCCAGCTGCTGTCCAATCACAGGAGCCCCTGTCATTTAAGCTTCTGGCAGTGCTATTTTGGCTCTCCCTTCCCCTCCTTCCCTTTGACCTGTGCCCCGGCTCATCTATCCCCGAGTCCTGGATCCCTGTCCCCGTGTGCCTGCTTCCCTCTCCCCTGCCTGGTGAGTGTAATTTTTTTTCCTCCAGGGTGTGTGGCGGTGTCAGAGGACGGAAATGGGGGGGGGGCTGTCTGTGGGGGATGGAGAGGGGGCGGCTGCCCGGGGGAGGGGGGGGGGGGTCGGGTGTCAGACGTGGCCAGGCGCGTGGAGAGGGGGATGCGCGGTGGTGGCTGTGCATTTCTGTTCACAGCCACAACCTCACGTTACTGGTGTAAGTACATCCACTCACATGCTTGTGTGGGAATTTGCTTGGTGGAGGGGGCATTCATTTTTAAGGCCAGTGTATATACATTGCCTAGCAAGCAGGTGTGAATCATAGATGAACAAGTCAAACAGGGAGAAATATAAAAATAGGCAAAATATCTTAAGCTCGGCATACACATATGTGATTGGTCTTTTGATGCAATTTTTTGATTGATTTCACTCCAGTTCAGATGTTTTGACCACAGTGCCGATACACAATACAATGCGCATAAACACCTGTACATTCCAACTTACCATCTATGACCACCATCTGTCTAAAATATCAGAGGAACAGACACAAAGGCAGACAAACATACAAACAATTGGCAGCTCACACCACATCATGCAGTTGGAGCCAGTTAGCACATATGAACATATATGCAGGGATGATTGTATGTAAAATATGTGCTGGTTGCAGGTCCTCGGGAATCGGCAGCGATGTGCCTATTAAAGCTGCAGTACCCATGACTTAGAATTAGGTATCACTCTAATTTTAGGTGTTTGTTTACATTCTGTGATCTGCCCTCCGAAATGCGTGATTGGCCAGCTAGCTCCGCCTAGCAGCCAATCACGAGCCGAGTATTCCAAAACTCAGCTTGTGATTGGCCACATTTCGGGGGGAGGAGTGCATAATGTAATATCAATACCGATATTTATATGACCAAAGAACAATAAGTGAAAAGCGTGGGTTACGTACTTTTTCCGTAACTTGTGTACTCTTTATTCCTAGCTACATGCGAACAAAGCGTAGCGCAGCGTAGCATACCTACACGCTTGAATCAATGCAGTAATAGGAGATCCCTTCGCAGTACTTTGTCTCTAATATGCGAATACACTTTAAGGACAATGTCCGTAATACACCTTATCGCTAGATGCGAATAATTTAGACGAGACCACGATATAACAAGTGAGGAGATAGATTCTCCTGTAAATAGTGTATTTAGTCCCTAATGGACAAAAGGGGATTACAGAAATAAGAAAATACAGGGTAACACGTGATACAATTGTCTGACAATAATAATACAATTCAAACTCTACTAGGGAAAGAAAACAGGCACAGGATACAATCAGCCAACAATACCATAAAAGAAAGTACAGGGAATGCAACCGTTTACCGTCTCAAATATGCGCAGCGCAGTCCGGTCGGAGCTCGCTATATTCAGATTGAACTATAGCCCGGTCAATGGTAAGGGATAGAAGCTGTGCCGAAGTGACCGAGGCCGCCCAGGGTTAGCTATCTTATAGGGTCAGAAGGGGGAGGTCAAAGGCCATTCCTATTGGTCAGAGTTCGAATGTCCAGTCCTCAGTGATTGGGGCAAAGTATTACACCTGGTTTGGATAGGTGCAGGGGGAGTGAACTTTGGAGTCCTTTGTGTGTTGGCATCGTCGTCGGGGTCGTAAATAGCAACAAGAACCGGTTATATCTAGATTCTTTTGTCACACACATTTTAACAGAAATAGTCCTTGGAATATAGATTTTGTCCGTAATTATCGGACCATATGAGTTGCGAAAACTTCGCAACGACCGGAGTACTGCGCATGAGAAACGGAACGTAACGGTACCAAACATTATACAGACAGAAGTATATAATGCTGATTAAACTATGTGTAGTGCTCTAAACCTTTAATTAACTATATTTTATTTGGTGTAAGTATGGTATTATGAATTTATGTGTAATAGTATGGCTGCACTTCTGGTCCACTTTGTCACACAGACTCGGGTAAGTATACTTTATTTGCGCAACTCTGCGAACCAAAATGGCGGCCATACTATCCTAAAATGGCGTGTGTGCAACTCGACTTTAACAGTAAACAAACACATTCTGCGCTCCTCCAGTTAGTGTGAACGGGATAGTAGCGGTTTGGTTTTTTCTTCATGTGGATGCTACAGGGAACGAAACAGACCGATCCATGCCAAGGAGCTTGTAAGTATAATTTCCTTTTACAGGTACCCCTTACAGAATTATTACTGGAGAAGGGGACTGATACCTACGTGTTAAACAGGGCCGGATTAAGGGCTAATGGGCCTGAAGCTGAAAATGTTCAAGGGCCTATTATGAGAAGTGGAAGACGTGAGGTCAATGCCATGTAGGCATGTAGAACTAATACACTATATGCCCCAGTGTCTTTCTAAATATACAGTATAAATAACAAACATTGCATAAATGTGTAAAATAGGAATGCAATTTTAATCCTTATGATTTATGGCCAACCATGTGTTAGGATAGCTGGGTGTCCTCGCCAACCCTGACTCCGTTGTCACCGAATGGGATTGGCGGACACGTGCTGAGCTAGGCTTTACCTATAATAGCCGCGTTCGACAGAGCCCGTTAGTCAGGCTCCGCCCCCGATGCCACCAGGTCTTACGGTTGACAACGCCGCCGCCAAGGCCAAGGATAAACAAGGGGAAAGCTAACTATCCCAAGAAGGGCGAGGCCACCCTGCTCAGTGGACAACAGAGTGGGCGTAACAATACGCAATGATGTAACACAACAATATCCCAATGAGGTGTAACAATACACAAAGGTGTCCCACAAATAGCAAAATAAAGGTAAGGGCTGTTTGGGGGTAAACCCCACTTATCTGTGCACAGAGGATCAAGGGCAGCAGGAACCAGGAGACAGATAAGAGACGACACACGGACACGGGTAGGATCGGGATGCTGGATGCGGACACTGGGATGAACTGGAGACTGGACGGAGAACACAGCTGGGAACCAACAACAGGATACGGGATGACTGGATACAGGATACTGGGAAAGAGAAGCAGAGAAGGCTGGGAACCAGGAACACTTGAGACCAGGTGGTACAGAAGCTATAACCGGCGCCTGTCCTGGGCAGACGCCGGCTATTTATTCAAAAACCCCCGCCGGCGCTGACGTGCGCTGAACTGCCGGGCGCATGACGTCAGCGCGCCGGCGCGCCGACGGGGAAGCTCGGGGACGTTGCCTAGCAACGCCCCGACGCCTGGCTGACGATGCCGTGGGGACGGAAGCTAGGGGCGTTGCTAAGCGACGCCCCCGACGTCTCCCCCGGCACTCGTCTCCACTGTCTGTCCCGGCGAGTCCGGGACAGCAGTGTAACACCATGTTGCCAGCCGGTGTCTGTCTGGTGATCATTCTGTCCTGATGGCGGACCTATTTTTATGTGGAGGACTGGCGCTGCAACTACATTCACCCCATTGTTAATTTAGCCCTGGTGTCAAGATACTATAGGTAAGTATCACTATGTACAGTATGGGGTGTGTGTAATTAAGTTATACTTTTTGTGTGTGTGTATTTATTTGACTATTGGTGCTGGTTTTCAAAATATGGGGGACCCCTACTCATTTTGACCCCCAGTATTTTGAAAACTAGAACCGGCCCTTGAGCCTGGTGCTGGTTATAACAAATCCGGGAATCCCCTATGTCGTTTTCCCCATGATTTTTTAAACCAGGACCGGCTCTTTGACCCCATGACATTTTTCAAAATGTATTTATTTATTCTAATTTTTTACACTGCAGCCTGCACAGATCTGACTGAACTGTGCAGGCTGCCAACTTGTATTTGTATTTAGCGGCCATATATATATATAGGATATACGAATACGTCCATATATATATAGGATATACGAATACGGCGGCATGCGGCTGAATATGAATCTGTAAATAGGTTAGATTAGTAAATCTGCCCTATTTACGGTTTGTAGTTCCCCTAATAAATCTTGGCAAATGCATCACAAAACAGATTAAGGGGGTGATTCTGGTTTGTTGCAAATTCGCAATAGGGACTGATGTTTAAGGCCTGTGTATACTTGGTTATGCTCATGTGCAGATCTTCACTGCGGGTGACCTCGGAGACTTGCATAAGCATACCACTAAGATGAAGGTGTGCACCAGTGGTGCCTGCAGCTGTGCCGCACTGGCACATCACCTGTCCAGGCACCCCCCCAGTGTCAGCTCTCCACTCCCATCGCTCCCCCTCTCCTCTCCAGATGACAAACCTGTCCTGCCCCAGCAAAACCCACCACTCCAGGGGTTAATACGTCAAAACATCATATGATTTATATGCTGAAACAACACTAATCATGTCAATCACACAAGCATTAACATTGGGTGACAGAGAACACGTTCACAGTATGAGTTTACATACCAATTTCCTATCCGCCCCCCCCCCCCCCTTACTTAGAGCCAGCCCTGCTCACGAACAGAAGTTTGTGGCGATGTTAAGGGAAAAACCGTTCCCTTTTGCTTGCTCAATCCTGGCCTTGGGAAGAGCTGCCGCAAAGCCCACTGTTCCTAGAAGCAGGACCCTTTAGGAGTGGGTGAAAAACACCCCTTATCAATGAGGACAAAGGTCTAAACAGGCCTGAGATGATTACATGCCTTGAGGCCTAGAATACCTGATAGGCCTGGAGGGCCTGAAATACCTGATGGGCCTTAAGAGGCCTAAAATGGCTGACAGGCCTTAAGAGGCCTAAAATGGCTGACAGGCCTTACAGCCTATAGTAGGTCACAGGCCTGGGTTAGTGCACAGGCTTGAGGACTGATAATCAGGCACAGGCTGGAGGCCTGGGGTGTATGCAGGCCTGAGGCCTAATAATGAGCACAGGTCTGAGGCTTGGGGTGGATGCTGGGGACTGGCAGTGGGCATAGGCCTGAGAGTGAGCACACGCCTGGGGCCCAAACATCTGGTGGCCTAGGGTGGCTAGAGGTAGGTCGTAGCCACCGATAGCCACTCACCTGGAGAGGCTGCAGCAGAGAGCTTCCTTTGCTCTATTTTATCGCTCTTTTTTTATCGCACTCTCCGGTCATCAGCTTCTTTCTTCTGATGACACTCTGGGTGACATTCTATGGGATGAGATTTTTAGACTTTTGCGATTTTTTTCGCAAAAACGGCCGAAATCGCATTTTTTTCCAATGAGCTGCGAAAATGTGAAAAAAGTGCGATTTTTGCCAACAAGTTGGACACACTGGAAATGCGATGGCTGCTTTTCGCAGCACATCACATCCAGATGTTTTCACATGAAAAAGTATACAAATCGCATATTTAATGGTATGCGATTTGTATAAAGTGTGTCTATAATTCGCCCAAAAATCAGACCAGGTTCTGATGGGCAGGGTTCTGGTGTAAAAAAAAAATGAAACAGTTAAAATAAAAAAGAAAACGAGCGCGGGGTCCCCCGCCCGAGCATAACCAGCCCCGGGCTCATTGAGCCGGTGCTGGTGACATAAAATCAGGGTCCCCGACAAATAGGGGTCCCCTTGATTTAATGAAACCAGCACCAGGCTCAAGGTCCGGCGCTGGTTCCCAAAATACGGGGGACAAAATGACTAGGGGTCCCCCGTATTTTAAGAACCAGCACCAGACCCAACCAGCCAGCAGGGTAATGCCACAGCCGGGGGATACTTATTATATAAGGTCCCGCGGCCAAAGCATTAACCCCCTGGCTGGTCAGCATGGGCAGGGGTCCTGGGGAAGTGGGGACCCCCCCAATGAAGGGCCCCCCCCCTCCAGGACTTACCAGCCCATGCTGAAAGTCCGGGGCTATCCCCAATGCCCCTGGGCGGTGGGCATCGGGCTGATGTAAAGTGTAAAAAAAAGAATATAAACTATTGTTTTCTACTGTAGAACTATGAGTCCCAGCAAGCCTACCCCGCATGCTGGGACTTGGAGAACCACAAGTCCCAGCATGCGGGGCATTAAAGGGCCCGCTGGCATTTGTAGTTCTACAGTACAAAAAATAGTTAAATAAAACACACTAACACCCTGAAAAATAAAAGTTTAATACACACATAACACACACATACTGATACTTACCTACCTTGAGCCCGTAGGTCGGTCCCTGGATCCTGGGTCCGGGCTCCGGGGCTCCAGGGCAGAAGAGTCCGGTTCCGGGGCCTTGGTCCTGGTTCCGGGGCTGCTCCGGGGCTCCGGGGCTCCTGGGCTGAAGAATCCGGGGTCCAGGATCCGAAGTAGTCCACAGGGGTACCTGAGGAAGGAAATCCTACTCACCTGGTCCCCGGCGACGTCATCGGCATCCTCTCCGGCAGACGCGCTGCTCCCGGCTGCTGTGGTACCCGCTCTCGGACTGAAGAGGCGCAGAGATGTTTCATCTTCCGCGCCTCTTCTCAGAATGATTCCATTGGCCACCTAGCGGCCAATCAGGAGCCGAGAAAGTCGGCTCCTGATTGGCCGCTAGGCGGCCAATAGAATCATCCGGAGGAGAGGCGCGGAAGATGAAAATCTCTGCGCCTCTTCAGTCCGAGAGCGGGTACCACAGCAGCCGGGAGCATCGCGTCTGCCGGAGAGGATGCCGATGTCGTGGCCGGGGACCAGGTGAGTAGGATTTCCTTCCTCAGGTACCCCTGTGGACTACTTCGGATCCTGGACCCCGGATTCTTCAGCCCAGGAGCCCCGGAACCCCGGACCAGCCCCGGAACAGGACCAAGGCCCCGGAACCGGACTCTTCTGCCCTGGAGCCCCGGAGCCCCGGACCAGCCCCGGAACCAGGACCAAGGCCTCGGAACCGGACTCTTCTGCCCTGGAGCCCCGGAGCCCGGACCCAGGATCCAGGGACCGACCTACGGGCTCAAGGTAGGTAAGTATCAGTATGTGTGTGTTATGTGTGTATTAAACTTTTATTTTTCAGGGTGTCAGTGTGTTTTATTTAACTATTTTTTGTACTGTAGAACTACAAGTGCCAGCGGGCCCTTTAATGCCCCGCATGCTGGGACTTGTGGTTCTCCAAGTCCCAGCATGCGGGGTAGGCTTGCTGGGACTCATAGTTCTACAGTAGAAAACAATAGTTTATATTCTTTTTTTACACTTTACATCAGCCTGATGCCCACCGCCCAGGGGCATCGGGGACAGCCCCGAACTTTCAGCATGGGCTGGTAAGTCCTGGAGGGGGGGGACCCCTTCATTGGGGGGGTCCCCACTTCCCCAGGACCCCTGCCCATGCTGACCAGCCAGGGGGTTAATGCTTTGGCCGCGGGACCTTATATAATAAGTCTCCCCCGGCTGTGGCATTACCCTGCTGGCTGGTTGGGTCTGGTGCTGGTTCTTAAAATATGGGGGACCCCGAGTCATTTTGTCCCCCGTATTTTGGGAACCAGCGCCGGACCTTGAGCCTGGTGCTGGTTTCATTAAATCAAGGGGACCCCTATTTGTCGGGGACCCTGATTTTATGTCACCAGCACCGGCTCAATGAGCCCGGGGCTGGTTATGCTCGGGCAGGGGACCCCGCGCTCGTTTTTTTTTTATTTAATTTGCGCTTTCCTGCAAACGTGCGATTTTCAGACATGAAAATTCCACATTTTCAGGACTAAAGACATCGCACCACCTCGCACCTATTCGCACTATTTGGCCCGTTTTTCGCATCTCATTAAATATGCGAAAAACGGCCCAATCTTGCGATTTTAAAAAGGGCGAAGTGGTGCGATAAAAAAAATGCGCATTTATGACAATCCATAGAATGTCACCCCCTGTCTTCGGGTCCCACTGCCGGCTCTTATGGAGATGCTGCCGCCAGTTCTGGATCTCCCACAGCCGGAGGGGACTCTTCTGCTGCCCATGACACTGCTCCAGAGTATTCTGGTGCCACTCTGCCGTCTTCTGGCACCGCAGCAGAGCCCTCTGCTGCTGGTGCTATTGAGGAGCTCTAGTCCACTCCCTTGCCACCACCAAACTGATCTCCCCCACCTTGCAGCGTCTCTTATAAGGCGCTGGGATGGGATGGAGCTATGCGGCAGCGAGCCCCAATTGGCCACCAAGCCGCAAGCCCAGATTACCGTGCCCTGATTGGAGGAGCTTGAATCCTTTCAGATGCAAGCTCCTCCATGCACGTCCGCCGCTGTGCCGCCTGGTCATTTGGAGCGGCAGCTTCGGGACAGGGGCAGGTAAATCCCTGTCCCTCCACCACGCTCGGGCACCCTCTCACACTAACATCAAAGCCCAGCCATTACATTGCAGCTAAATGCACTTTACTCCCAGGGCAACATCTACTAAGGACTGGCCAGTGAGCCACACCCAACTAGACCGTGTATAGCCTTAATTTTAAGCTGCCATGATAGCACTAAGCTAAAATTTTGAAACAAAGCCTAAAAGAAATGTACCCTCCCTCTGTTTTACCTATATTGTAAATACGAGCTGCATGGAAATATTAATGCCGTACACTATACAAAATAGAAAGACTTTTGCTATCAGAAGGCGTGATGATACATTAAACTTCACCTGACCGAATATTAAAGCATTTACTGTAATTTGTCTTTAGTAGCACTCTTTACATTGTAAACACTTAATTTTAGTTTCTCAAAACCTCATTTTAATTGTACTGAGGGATATTATCTACAGTATTAAATATTAAAATACATTTTGTGACTTTTCATGAGTGACGTGAACGTTAGAACAGTCAAAATAGAAGCAAGAATCGTATTACTTTCACTTTCTGAATATTCAAAAAGGAAATGCATGCTCTTCAGTAGGCTTAGCAATCTCCTTAACAGATAAAAGTTATATAGTTAGCTATTACATTTTTTTATATAATCATTGAACTGACTTAAATATCCAACTAATTGAACCACAAGTCTATAATCATATATCATTTCTAAGTTTAAAGTTCTATTTGGCGTTTTAACACATTTCTGCTTTCTTTCATCATTTTATTAATATGTGTAATAGTTCCTTATTCTTTTTAACGTCAGTCAATCGTCTCTATGGAAACTCATCAGTATACAATATATTAAATTGCATTGAGACACCTGTCACTTCTTTGAAATATTTTAAGAAATGAGGCCATTTATTTAAGGGTTATTATTATACTGGAAAAATGTGTTCTACCAGGTTTCAGAATTACGTGTCACTATACTTTATTCATTATACTGAACTTGCTTAAGAATTGAATAAAACTATTTTATGCTCAATATGCTTTTGACTAAGTATAAAGAATTAGAAGATGAAATACTCAATAAAATAAACATAACTCAAAACAGTGCTCGAAGTGGGCCGGTATACAGCGGTATGACATAGCGGCACTTTCTTCAAGCACTGTTTTTTTTTTTTAACAGCTGTGCAGAACATGATTTGCCACAAGGGGGAGCTGTTTCAACTCAGCGGCGCCTGTCTCTATTATACTATGCCCCCTACTCCGCGCTCACACCCTCATCCACCCGGCAGCTCCCTACTCAGCTATACTGTGGCTGCACAAAGTCTCTGACAAAGATATGCAGCTGCTGGCAGGCAGGGGGAGCAGCTCCTCTCAGACTGATCCAGCTAGGTTACAGCCTGAGGCGAGAAAGGAGAACAGCCGACAAACCGAGCCTCCTTCTCCACACTGCCGATCACATTCTAAGGTACTGTAAGGTATTAATACCCTGCTGCCTTTTTCTCACTCACCTTTATGTCCCTGATGTAATTCTTTCTGTCCCTGCTTCCACTCTATTTCTGTCCCTGCTGTTACACTCCCTGTCATTAAGTCCCAGCTGTCCCTCTCCCTGCTGTCACTTCCTGTCCCTGATGTCACAGTCTCTGTCCCTACTGTCACTCTCTCTCTGTTCCTGTGTTTTCAATGTCATTCTCTCTGTGTCACCACTGTCACTCTCTCTCTCTCTGTTGTCACTCTCCCTGTCCCTTTGTCGTTGCTGTCCTCATACCATGTGGCATAATGTGTAAGGGGCACTAGTACTAGATAGCATAAGAGGTCCTACTAATGTGGTGTATAATTTGTATAAGGGGTATGTGGTATGGTACTCTACACTTAAAGACATGCCCCCTTTGTAGTGGCCACACCCACCTTAGACGCACGCATAGCTACATTCTTTATTTTTCCTTACCCTCACTTTTAAATTTCCACTTCGAGCACTGACTCAAATAATATAATATAATATGCTGTTTATTGTAGTTTTAGTTAGATTTATTAACAGTGTTGGTTTTCAAGATGGTGAGCTATGTATTGGATCTTGCTGAAGTGTGGAGCTGTAAAATCAACAATGGCTGACTACCGTATATGTGTTTTTGACCCCTCTTCTTGAACCATGTGCTTGTACCAAGGGCCCCACAAAGTGCCACAGGTCACCGGTAAAAAGGGGACAACAGCAATGCCCCAGTAAAAAAAAAAAAAAATCTATTTAGCAGGTGGTGCGGGCTCTTTATAGGCATCTGACAAGGACAGGCTGCTGCTGCCTCTCGCCTCCGCTCAGCACACGGCACTGAGCAGCTGAGCAGGGGAGAGAGGCTGTGCTGCAGCAGCCTGTCTGTCCTCTTTGCTCCACAATTCCCGGCTCCTTGCAACGGGGAGGGGGGGGGGGGAGCGGGACCAGCAGACCTGGGTAAAAAGTACCCACTACCCCTGCCACTCGACGGTACTGTTTGTACCAATGGTAAATGCTAAGTTGGATAGGATTTAAAAAAAGGCTACAATATTATAGTACAGGTGTTGCGATAATGTTTGCGGAGTACATTTCTATAGATATAGGGGGTATTTAATAATTTTTGGACAATCCATGTGTATTTTGTGAAAAGTGGTCGCAGATTTGACAATCTAGCAGCCGTTTTTCAACAATGCAGTTTCCACATTTTTAAAATGTGAATCTGCATGGGCTCAATGTGGCCCAAAAACACATTAAATAGGTGTGAATAGGGTGTTTTTCTTCCTTTCACAATTAATAAGGTGGCCATACATTAGAAAGACCTGCTTACAATAATGATTGTGTCCATCTTTCCCTTTGAATCCCCAGCAGTCCTTGGTGGTTTTTGGACACACAACTTGGTCACAATCTGTAAGGTACTTATTTCCTAGCACGGCGCCCGCGATTTTGATTGTATTGATCGGGTCGGAAAAATCGCGTCGATCGCACCCGATTTTTACATTGGAATGTAAAATGGTCCCTGAGACCCAATTTTACATTGATTTCAATGTAAAAACCCCCAAAACACCCATTTTAATAGAAACCCCCCCTCATGTTTTAAATGCCCCCCAATGTTAACGCCACCCCACTATTGACGCCAACCCGAAGCGTGGTGAGCGAAGCGAGCCCGCGAGGGGCGGCGGTAAGCGTCCTCCAACCTTTTCATACCCCCACTATCCATGACGGCGTGGAGTTGACTTTATAAAGTGTGGCGAGCGCAGTGAGCCACCGAGCCTGAAGCAGCGTATACGCGTCCCCTCGCGGGGCACGCTACGCTCACCACGCTTCGGGCTCGGTGGCTCGCTGCGCTCGCCACACTTTATAAAATCAACTCCACGCCGACGTGGATAGTGGGGGTATGAAAAGGTCGGAGCACGCGTACCGCCGCCCCTCGCAGTCTGGCTGCACTCGCCACGCTTCGGGTTGACGTCAATATTGGGGTGGAGTTAACACATTGTCCCCTATGTAAAATCAAGTTGATCGCATCGCGGCCCATTATAATGGGCCGCGACCGACGCAATCACCCCGATTTTGACTTGAAAAATAATTTAACATTATTCTCTACGGGAAAATCGCGTTGATTGTGTCGGTCACATCGCGGCCCATTATAATGGGACACGATGGACGCGATCAACGCGATTTTCTCTTTCACCGGCAAATTAGCAGGTGATTGACAGAAAATCGGGTCCATCACGTTGATTGTATGCCTTAAGTACCTTACACTTAAGGCATACAATCAATGAGACGGGCGCCGTGCTAGGAAATAAGTACCATCTGTAATACAACCCGTCGCCAACCCGTCGTCAACCCGTCGTCAACCCGTCGTACAATCCTGCAGCTGCATACGACCAGTCATCTCACATTCAATTGTATACACCTAAACTACCTGAAAACTGCCACTCAAATGATGCCGGTTGTATGACCCATTGCATGTGCTTAAAAGTACATGTAATTGGCTCCCAATGCCAACTGATGTGAACCAATCCTCCAACCCCCGGGACCACGCATTGTACGATTGTGTGCCCGCGAAATGAATCTTATATGTTGCAAGTACAGTAGTTTTGGGTTTAGTATTATGGTTTCAGTAGATAATTTGGTACTTATGTATTATCTGGACTCCCATGTTAAATGCACCCCATTTTTTTCATACCACTACTATCCAACTACACATGGAGTTGATTTTATATAGTGTGGCGAGCGCAGCGAGCCACCGTGCCCGAAGCGTGGCGAGCGGACGTGGTCTCATAAGAAAAACGGGAGCCCAGATATTACATAAGTACCGATAATTTAAACATGTTTAATTAATTATTTCATTCATTCATTAATTAATGATTTAGCAGATTACTTCTATTCCTGGATTGTTGCTAATTATTTGTTAACATGTCTGATTTTAATGTCTGCTTAAAAACTGTAGATGACTAATCCTAAAGTGTTACACTGAAATTGAAACGATCAATTACAAGGAGAATAAAATGTGATTTGAAATTAACTTTCAGGAATATTTTCATATAATTAAACTGCATCTAAATACTGAAGTACTCACAGGAATAAGCATTTAATTGGGAACTTTGACTCTAAATTAATGCACATCAAGGACTCATTTAGTAAGGTCCTATGGGGTTGCTACATGCGACACAATGTTGTTCTATAGAAAAAAGGATAAGGAAACTAATGGTATCCCTTATCCAAAATGCTCGGGACCAGGAGAATTTTGGATAACGGATTATTCCGTATTTCGGAATATTTTAATATTTCGATGATGTATCTTGAGGTATCTTGCATTTATGTTGTACATATACATCAAACACATGAAATAAACACAAATACATTTTATTTGTGCATAAAAGAAGGTTTCAAAACATGAAACAAAGTTTGTGTACAATCTCAGGCAGTGAATTTAAATGCCAAGCAATCATTGTCTTGCACATATATAGTGCCAGTTACATATCATGTCCTCTGTGCTGCTGTTACAGATGTCCCCACTAAGTTTTTAGCAAAAAAAAAAAATTTTGTTCACTTTTTGGAATGTCTGGTTTTCGGACTAATTTGGATAACGGATATTCGGAGACGGGATACTCAACCTGTATAGTGTAATCAGCTGGTGTTCTTTTTTAGGGGGTTATTCTGGTTGATTCACAAGGCTGCGACTTCGCAGCCTTGCGAGTCCACCAGACGCCACCCTGCGAATGACAATACGCACCCCCCTTGCACGCCGCATACGTTCGCAGGGGCTGCGAATGGATGTTTTACATAAACATCCATTCGCAGGCTGTGAGGGAACACCCACATCTTTCAATGGTCACCGACCATCGAATGATGTGGAAGGCCCACACACATCTAAGGTTACTCTGATCTGCATGGACATTCGGAAGGGAGTGGGTGGGCAGCTGACATCCGGTGATGTCAGCTGTCCGTCTCCGGCACCCACGTCACTGGGAACGCCCATGAAACGCGGGGCATTCCCATGGGCGTGACTATCGGCTGCCGCCCCACGCCCACAATCTTGAGTATGTGCACCCAGCGAACAGTCTGTTCGCCGTGGCCGTACACACCCAGCATATTCACATGTGCAGAAATGCGGCCGCGCATGTGCATATGCATAAAATCGGTCCCCGTGCGAACGTGCAGCCACTGCGAACCAACCAGAATAAGGTCCTTAGTCCATAAATATATGATTAACTTAAAGATAATTATGAATGGAGCAATATAGTAGGGTAATTGTAAGTCGGCAATATTTTCATTATATGTATTTCCAGTATGAGATTAAGGTACACATAGGCCTCCGTAGGTCACTCATATCTTTCCCCTCGCAGCAGAGAGAAAAGGATGGGGGATGAGGCATGGCCTATGTACATTTTTTTCCCTAACTGCCAAGAGGGAGGAGGGGTGTGGGCGGGGCTCCAGACTTTTTCCAGTGAGCAGTGTCCAGGGAGGGAGAGGTGAGGGAGATGGGGAAAGAATACCGTTGATCATTCAGAGGGTGGCACACAGCAGAGAGAAGCTTCTGTCTTCTCCTTAAATGCTGCTGCACTGCTGTTGGGGTGTTGTGGGCAGGCAGACGCAGAACCATTCCCCCTCTAATATGAACTGACAGAATGCAGTTCTGCTCCATTTCTGCCCACTATGATTTACGTGTTGATGAAATGGAGAGGAACCAATTCCCATTCAATTTCCATTGAAATTATAACTTATAACATGCAGGTATAATGCTACTATTGATTTTAAGCTGACTTTATAACTAAATGGCATCCTAACCTAGTACCAGTGTCAGGCTGGGCCAGGGGCAGGGTGACATGCGCCACCTGGGCTACTTCATTGTTGAGTGCCATGGGTCACCTTGTACAGCAAAAGGGCCTTGGTGGTCCAGTGTATACTTCTTCTGCAGCTGTGGCTGCACTCTGACTTTGACTGTTGGCGGCACATGCGGTCAAGTGATTCCTCACCACCATGTTTCTGCTGTGTCCTACAGAGCTATGGAATCACTGTAGGTCCAAAATGAACTAAGCAATCTGTGATATGGCTGTGCTGCTGCACTTAGGCAGTCTTATCACAGTGGAAACTTCTCCATGGCTTGTATGTGCTCCGCTCAGCAGCTGAGCACACAGTGTCCACAACAAGCAATGTGAGGGGCAGGGGTCTGCATGACTTAAGGGGGTATTCAATCCCCGCCGCTATTACTGACGGGGGAAATAGCAGCTGGTGCCTGTTCAATGCTGTCTTGCCCAACAGCATTGAAGAGGTAGATTGACAGAACAGGCCAGAATTTAAAAGCTGTCGGGCCCGTTTTGTTGATTACAGCTGTGAATTGTCGCAATCATGGAAGAATCTTGACAATCCACGGCTGTTTATGCAGACATGAATTCTTTACGCTGATCGCCAAGTGGGACATTAAATTCCGCCTGGCGATATGCTGTCAAGAAAAATGAAAATGGGCCAGGGTCACGGCTGTCGGGACAGCGACAGTCGTGATCTGGGATTGAACACCCGTTTAGTCGGTTAGTGACACGGCCACCCTGCTGCTATGGGTTGTGTCATCCTGGACCACCCCTCACAGACTTCTGTGAGGACAGAGAACTGCAGAGAAAAAGAGAAATACAGTAAGAAATCAAGGTTTTTGTATGTTCAGTATGCTCTTTTTATTTTTTAAACCTTCTCTCTCTCTCTCTCTTTCTCTCTCTCTCTCTCTCTCTCTCTCTCTCCCCACTGGACTTTGGAGGATATGTACAAGGTACTAAGGAGGAAATCCTTTCAGCTCTAATGTCAATTTGGGTGATAAAAATGGCCATATTCCATTATTAATGATCGTTTGTCATTATGACGGTATCCAATTAACGTTTATTTTTCAATGAAAAATGGACCCATGATCTGTCAAAAAAACATGGGATTGTGGATTATGTAAACTCTCATGAGCAGGGCTCTCTTTCCTATTTTCCTAAGCAGGGCCCTCTTTCCTAATATGCTTTTTCTTCCTTCTCAAAGCATCTTCTACTCCATACTCCCTTCTCTTTCCTGTTCCCTTCCTTGTTTTTCGTATTTGGTTATGTACTCTGTAACTGTGCGCGGCGGATCCCTTGTGGCACCATATAAATAAAGGATAATAATAAGGATGCGCTGTTACTTATGGGCCAATGTGCTGGACTTGCCCCCGCTCCTCAGGCTAAAAGTTGGGAGCCAGCTCCTGTCTATTACCCTTGTTTGTTATACTGGTTCCTACTTACATAGTACACTATAGGGTACATACAGTATATCTTTCTTTCTTTCTCACTCTCTCTCTTAAGGTCAACATGGCTTAGTTCGACACAGGAAATAGTTTTACAAGGCTAAGTTTGACATGGATGAAAGGTCGACACAAGCATTAGGTCCACAATGGCTAGGTTGACAGTTAAAAGGTCGACATTGGTTTTTCACCTTTGTCCCGAAAGAGCCCCGCGTCCCCTCGCTATGCTTCGGCCTGTGCCTCAATACGCTCAGCACACTATTCCATTCTCCCACCACGTCCTAGTGGATGAGAGGGCATGAAATACCACCTGTGGGCACATGTTGGCTCAAAAAAATTAAAAAAAACCCACGTCGACCTAGCCATTGTCGACCTATGCTTGTGTCGACACTCCATCCATGTCAACTTTCCATCCATGTCGACCCATTTCATGTCTCAACCTAAGCCACATCGACCTTCAGTGGTTAACTCAATGCATGTTGACCTTTGCTGTGTTGACCACGGACCATAAACCACCTATTTATCTCTTTTAAATCCATGGATACAGGGATATTACATGACATTTTTATATAATAAAGTTTTGATTTAGTTTTTTGTTACATTTATGAAATATTTTCTTACTATTTAGTGTAGAAAAACAAAATGGTTTATTTCTATACGAATAGTACACAGCATTCCTTTCCCCCAAAATTTAATATAAACAGATTTTCAGCGAAGTATCAAAGTATCCAACAATGCCAGTCTACTATTATTGTTGTCTGAGAAACTCACTCCTGGTGCTAATTGCTTTCAATTCAATCGAATAATTAATGAGACACCTCAGTCGGAGCATATGCTCACAGCTGGGTCAGCCGTTCAGCTTGCAGTGAAAAGTTTTAGCGTTTAGGAAGCGGAAGTAGAGTTTTTGTGGCCATCATTCTGCCCTAATGAATTCAGACACTTGCTGTACTTTGCCCAGCAATATTAATGCTAATATAGCTCCAAAGGACTTTGCTGAAACTTCTGATGTGTGCTCAGGTAAATCTTAAATGTATTTTGGATAGGGGGCAGATTGCCTTTTTTTATTATCTACTATAATTCCTTTAGTGACATTGCATTACATTTGGCTATGAAGTTCAAATGAGGTTTTTAGTTGCTCTATATCAGCTGTATGTCTGGAAATGATTTAGGAGCTGAGGGTGCTTTGGCCCACAAGGTAATGTTTTGTGTTTGAAGTTCAAAGGAAAAATGCCCATTGAAGTCTATGGTTAAGCTCTTGGCAGTGTGCACATAACACTCAAGCCAAGAGAGCTTGCAGCTACTGATTGTAGCCCTTACACTTGCTATTCACCTAGAACTCTCTTCCCAATACTATAAGTACTGTAACAGCTTCTAAAATATTTGCAGTTTGTTTATAAAGCACGCTAGTGTCTGACAATTACTGATCTCAAAATAATAAATGAGTATTGTTCAACAGTCACCGCAATTGGCACATTAAAGTTGCATCTGAGTTCTCGGCACAATAGCCAAAATGGAAATTGATTAGCCGCTTAATGCTCAAACATTTATGCATTTATTTTTGTAATGCTGCATCCCAAGCCATTAGTTAATTAAATGTATACCCCCTCTTTTACACGTTCCCTATGATAATGTCAGACATACTTTTCAAATCTAATAGCCTGACATTTAACTGACTGTCAATTTAATTAGACTCATTTAAAAGCCATATTTTGAAGTGTGTAATCCAGGCAAAATACTGCTCGTTTTGTAACCAAAGATGTTTCTCACTCTAAACTATTTTTCTGTTCTCGTAAAGACATTACTGTGATTTAAAGAATAATTTAAAGTGAAATGACTTCAAATTCTTGTTAACTTTGCTTGAAATGTTGAGACCGTAGCGATTAGTGAAATAATAATGCAGGTTCTTGCATAATATGTCTGCAATGTATGCAGAGTGGTGCACTGCTTCACCGCACATACTGCATCCAGCTCCACATTTACTTTAGCTTTTAAGTTAAAATACAGGCATTGCTGGTCGTTTCATTATTCATGGCGCATCTCGGAGCTTCTCAGCGTTGCTATCTGGAATTAATATTATAAACCGCATCTCTTTCTACAGAGCAATCTAACCACTGAACCTAAATCTTAGTCCTTCCGTTTCTGAATTTATGCATGTACTATGGGCCTGATTCAGGGCTGTTCGCTAAGCTACATGTAATCGCAGCATAGAGAACAGTTAAACGCTGCCCGGACGAATGGCCGCCACCCCAAACCCCCCCCCCCCCTCCGGTTCCCTAAGACTAAGGTGCTGCAAGGAGGAGTCATGGAGCTCTTACACGCTAAGTATAATTTATCTAGTCGGTTATCTCTACCATATAATGATATAGGATTGTGTTTGTGGACCCTGTATTTGTATAGGGCTGCACACTCTATGACTAAGAGACTATGGAATAAGGGACTAATAGACTATATACAGTTAACTTGTGGGGACTAGGGGTTTGATATCACAAGTGTCCATTACAATCTATATGTAATAGAGAGATATATTGTTAAGTTGGATTCCCTATTAAGGGACCTTTACTATCTCTATTTAAGGGACTCTCATTGTGCTCAGTTCCTGATTGATCCCTGCACTGGTTATAACCAACAGGGGTGATACTGTAATGATTTGAGATTCAAGGAGATCAGTTCGACTACCTCTTTACCTGTCCACCTACCACTGTGGAATTTTTCTTAGCGCCATAAGTACCCATATAGCACCGGATAATTGTATACACATGTGCCAATAAATACCATAGGACTATATGCTATGGTAACCCATCCGTGACAGTCACCTGACGACCATCTGCTATTTCGCCAAACTTTTAATATCACATTTATTTAATTATATATAATTTTCATGCACTTTTGTCACTTCAAATAAATTACAGCCAGGCTATTCCAATGCCTCATGGGAGAATATCCCTATATTGAGACCATTTATGACCAAGGCTGACACATATATAAATTTTTAGCATCAATTTTTGTACCTTTTCATCTATAACAAAATCCCTCCTTTCACCAATTGTTCAAGTGACATGTGTTGTGATGATGATTGTAGGCCCCTATTTTAATGTATATCAATAAAGATTATTATATTTTATAAGTTGTGCCCTGACAAAGAGAGTAATCTTTTTCTTCTTTTTTGCGTTATCATCCATAGATTGAAAACTTGCGAGCAGGGCCCTCCTATCTCCATGTCGGTTTGTATCTACCCAGTTTAATCACTGTTGTTTCCAATTGCAAAGCGCAACGGAATATGCTGCGCTATATAAGAATCATTGTGTTATAATGGGGACATCACCTGGTTAATCTGTAATGTCTTCAGTTTGACATCAGAGGGAGACATCTATAATGTCATCAGAGAAACATCACTGAGCAATTCACTAGCATCATCAGAGGGACATCATTAGTGGGACATCGCAGGGGGCATCTGCAGTGTCATCATGGGGGCATTATCAGGGTGACATTAATAGCATCATCATAGAAACACAACAGGGGACATCTCTGGAGTCTTCAGTGTGACATATCAGGGGGATATCTTTAGCATTATCACAAGGTTTAGGTTCAGAATAAATTCTAGAAACAATACGAATGAATATTATTTTCTGTGGCTAGACGAATAGCATTGATGGTGCTTGACTCCGTATGATGAATCGTGATGAATTGTAGTCATATATAAGAAAAGAAAATATATCAATTTCTTTAAAGATAATGAATCAACGTGGTGTAATGGGAGATGAACTAATGGTGCACCAAACTCACAAATAAAATAGTGAGATCCCGTGTATCAATGTATCTTTAAGGGGTCACCTTTTGTGTCAACATAAACGTGTATAGATGGCAGGGCTGGACTGGCCATCTGGCACTTCTGACAAATGCCAGAAGGTCCGAATTTGTCCTGCTTGAGCAGGCACTTAATTTGCAACTCAGTGGCGCGGGAGGGGGGAATGTTGAGCCTCGCTGATCCGGAATCCCCGACTCAGTGGGAGGAGGGGCGGGGATTGTTGCAGTGTCAGGCAATGCCCCCGCCTCCTGACAGACCTGCTGCTGCAGCCCATCCAGCTCTCCACTTCCCCGAGCTCTCTGTGTCCTTCTGACTGGACTGATGTCTCGTAGGTGAGAGGGGGACAGTTTCAGTGTTTATGTGCATATGGGGCTTTTTTGCATATTTAGACTAATATGGACATATGTGGCTGTGTATATAGCCATGTGTGTTTACACGTGTGTGTGTGTTGTTTGTATATAAGCATGTGTGTAGCTATGTGTATATATGTATGTATGTATGGGTGTATGTGCAATTGTGGCTGTGTTTATATAGCCACGTGTGTATCTATGTGTATACACAAGTGTGTTTAGAAGCATGTGTGTAGCTATGTGTAAACATGTATGGGCGAGTGTGGCTGTGTGTACAAATATTGGTGTACTGTATGTGCATATGTAGCTGTGTGTATAAATGTATTCTATTTGTATGTGGTTGTGTCCTGGTATACGTGTGTGTTTTTCCATGAGACCACGCTCTCTTTTCACCGCGCAGCTTTGTCGCACAAGGGTCCCTCCTACTTTAGGTGGGCCTGTGTCTTCACTATGCCAGGGCCGATTTCTGGTCCCAGTCCGGCCCTGATAGATGGTGTACCGGTACTCACTAAAAAATAACTCCAGGAACTCCTGTAAAGGTTTCTTTTTGATCTGTCCAGTTTCTTATAGTCTTGTATACCAGTTTCAATATGGCAACTTGTGGGTACAAGAAAGTGTATGGCACCGTGTACATAAAGGTTTCTTTATGAGATATCACCTCCAGTGGAATCACCATTAATGTAACAAATGTTTACCGTTACTTACAGCACGATTTGTAGATGAACACATGTAGCGGTTTCTTTGTTTGTATTAATTCATATTTCTTCATAGTAGATGGACTCACAGATGGTATGATATACAAATGAAAAGGAACCGTCTTAACTGATATTTAATCCAAAAAGTTTACAAAAAAGCACTGAATATAAAATTGCACTAAAAACGTAACGATAATGGCCATCACAGTGACTGAGCTGTTTACCTGGGTTGTGGCCTTGACCACTCCCGGCCACTCCTCAGGTACAGTGTGTTTTTATCTTTATGTCTTTAGTGCAATTTTATATTCAGTGCTTTTTTGTAAACTTTTTGGATTAAATATCAGCTCCTACCTATCATTTTCCAAACACAGCCGGTAACATGTAAGCTGGGAGCTGATTGGTTGGTGGTTTATCACTCTCCATTTTATCACTTTTCACGCGTAGTACATCTGGCCCTATATGATTATAGAATTCAAAGATTGGTTACATATTTTTGCAAATACATGGGTAAGCACCCAAGCCGTCCAATGACGTTCATTACTTTTGAATCACTTTTTGTATATAGCTCTGGCTTCTTAACACTAAAAGTAACACTTTAGTTTTCTCATTGGTGTGCTGCTCTGGGCTTTGCTGATTTTTGTGGTGCTGCAGCCATACCTAGATATAGAAATAGGGACCATCAATACTCTGAGAAGCCTTGACGGACAGCTTGGGGGCTTAGCCATGTATTCGCAAATATATGTAATCAAGATCTCTGAATTCTGTTATCATGCAGTCTTTAATTCTGGTTACTGGTTTTATTCAGTGTGCTGGGGAAAAACAGGCAGGCAAAAGAAAAACCCCAAAAGCAGCCCCATTTGCACAAGACCATAAAAAAACAAACCACACAGGTTTCACTGAGCCTGTGTGTTTTCATGAGTGTGTTTTTTTTTTGTTTTGCACCTGATGGTTTATCATGCATAATTGGAGACCAATGAAAAGCCTTAGCGTAATTATGGTTGGCCTTTTCCCATATTTTTAATGTAAACAAATGCAACGGTGACGGTTGCACTAATGGCAGTATTCTTGGGATATTTCTAATTAAAAAATGTTGATAACTGTTTATTTAATTTTCCTTTCTGGCTGTCTAACACTCAAATGTTACCTAATCTCATAATTGTATATTTTGTTTTGAGGGTTTTCTTTTTTTTTCTCTTTATCTGCCTAAAATCTCTCAGTTGGATGCACTCTAATTTCCCTCTTGCTGTGCTAAAGATACTCAGGATTATCTTGTTAACCACCGAAAATGAGAAAAAATAAAGGAATGATGGGAAATATTCCAATTGCAGTGTTCAGTGACATGATATAAAATGTGATTCTCAAGACAGAAAGCAATGAAACTGCAAGGAGAATGGCTTGGAGAAACAAGTCAATAATACAGGCCATTTCACAACATACTTGGCTCTGTTCCTGATTGAAAGCATCGAAATTGAATGTTTGATGAAATAAAATGACCTTTCAGATAGAGTGAATGTCTGTTTAGTAGAAAATAACAGCAATAAGTTATAGGAAAAATATTGCTTCTGTCGGTGAGCTGAGATCATGTCATTCAGTAAAATGTTTCTGCACAACTTTTATTTTTTTATTTTTATAAAGCCACCTACTAATATTAATATTAAACCCTTTGCGTGCCAACATCTCTTTGAGAGATGCACAAAATATTTGTTATATAAATTCAAATAAATACAGTATGTTGTGTAAAAAAAAAAAAAGATTATATTTCCTATTTAAGGTAAATATTACAGGTCACTATGATGAATAAAAATGTTTGCTTGTCAATTTTCAACCCTAATTTGACAAATTCCCTTGGCACTCAAAGGGTTAATAATTGTATAAACTATAGAAGAACTGTAAAGTGAAATAAGGTTAGGCTGTACTCACTTGGGAGCATTTGTTTTTCATGCAGGTGCTAAATTGTTGGTAAATAGCACTGCATTTAAGCCATTGTTTATTAGGGCATTGTTAGAGACTATTCTCATGAATCTTGCTTTACTGTAGCTTGCAAATGATTGAAGCTACTTGCACTTTATTTACTACTACAGAGCACCTTTCACGTGCTCAGCAAAACAGCAAGGATTTATGGAATTCAATGTATATGCAGTATACGGTTCTTGTTGGAGAGCACTACTCTACGTACTCCGTGGTTAGGTCCCAACAAGGAGGCTTCAAATACCTAACCAAAATGGCCACTGATCATAATTCTGCATATAAGTTGCGCCATCTTCTTACTGTTAGACTGGACCAATGTCTTCGACTTTACTCAGAGATCTGGCTAATTTCCACTGACAGATGACCCTCCAGATGCTAGTACCACTTACATACTGAATCGCTAACATCCTACAGCCACCAACCTGTGTGTGTTCCGCTCAATGCAAACTAGACTGTGTAAACATAAATTGAGAGCATTCACATTACTGCTAAATAAACTTGCACACTGAACTGCTTGAGGGCATCCACTGGTATGTACATACTGTACACTGTCATACCACCGCCAGCTGTACACGCACATTCCAACAGTTATGCATGTACTGTCTTTATTTACATACTGAAATGATGCATGCGACAAATTAATGCATGATTTCTGTGATATGCTGATTAGCCATCTTTGATTCATAACTAATGAATTGGAAGTAGTTGGTTTGTCATTCTTAATGGTGTTGACAAGACAATGCTCACATGGTTTCTATTGTTATTTAAAGCAAGTTAAGTGTACAGATTCTAACTTTTAAGCTTGATGCTTTACTATCTTTAGAGTTTATAATGCAGATATGATTAAAATTATTTTTAAATAACTTTATAATGGTGTTGGAATTGTTCCATCAACATAATGCTGTCAACATGTTTATGTTTGCTGCATTAATGTCAACAATACATGTGTATCACAATGAAAGAATTGAGGGGGTGTTAAAAAATTTTTTTATTATACATATACAGGAATCTATGTCATACACCTTAGAAAGAGGGAGCTAAACTGAAAGTAGAAAAAGTACCAAACAACCAGCTCCTGACTTCCGGTTCCGGCTGCGGGATGAACGGCAGCAGCGCTTAGAGCTCCGTTACCCGCTAGCCCAGATTGACTCTCCAACGGCTATTTAAGCCTCCAGACAGTGCCAGACTCATCCTCCTCGCAACGAGCGCTGCCAGCAGCGCATGGAACAGTTCCTGCGGACCATGCCAGGCTCCAGGAACAAAACGCTGAAAGACAAGCCAGCTCCCACTACAGAATCCAAGATGGCGACGGCAGCTAACTCCGGACGCCAAACGCTGGGATCCCAAACACCACTGCCGCAGCGCAGAAGGGAACAGATTCCAGACAAACCAGGTACATCAGACAGTGACTCCCTGCCATCCTCCCCAGCCCAGCCTGAACAAACACCCACACATGATGACACACCAGTCACACAGGGAGAGCTGGTGCAGGCTATCAGACTGGCAATAATGCCTTTACTGAAAGAGCAAACGGCTGACATAAACAGACAAATTGCACAATTACAGAAACAAGTGCAGGAGACCGAATGCAGGGTAGGAGAATGCTTTGCAGACATTGCAGAGATAAAACCTACTGTGTCACAACACACAAAGGAGATCCAGATCCTACATAACAGAATCCAAGATCTGGAAAATCGCTCCAGACGGAACAATTTAAGAGTAGTGGGGCTGCCAGAGGACATCAAGGGGCCAGACTTATTCCTGTTTTTAAAACAAAAACTACCTAAACTCATACAAATACAACACCAATGCACCGACCTAGTGATAGAGCGGGCGCACAGACTTGGGCCGCAAAAACCACAAGATGGCGCACGACCAAGAACGGTAATTTTCAAAACTTTAAATTACCTCCATAAAGAACTTATATGGACTGCCTCCCGCAAAATACGCAACATCAAGTGGGAGGGACACCCCATATTATTATTTCAAGACTACTCGGCCGAACTCACGAAACAAAGGAAGGAGTTCTCACAGGTCTGCTCCGGTCTGATTAAAATGGGAAAAAAATTCGCCCTACTGTATCCAGCCAAATTAAGGATATACAATGGAAACACGTTCAAAGACTTTATGTCTGCAAGAGATGCAGAATGCTTCCTAGAAAACGAGGAAAAATCGCAAACCACATACAGCCAGATGTCAGATTGCGAATGATGACCTCACTGCCACCCATCCTGACCACATAATTAAGGGATCCTGACGTTTGACGACTCCAGTGAAGACAATTCCACATCACCACGGAACATTGCCCCCCCCCCCCCTCTGGATACGCTACGTACCACGTCATAAACAGGACATAAGAAACCACAGGTTGGAGCCCACCTTCATCGCATACGTTACACCACGGAAGGTTCCCTGCCAAGTTAGGAAGACAGAGCCAGGGCGTTACTCTAAAGGCCTGTCTCCAAGACAAAAGTTGGACTTCACCCGCCCAGTATATAAGTGGTTCACTTAAAAATGACATTACGTGATCCCGTGTGGTTCAGATGAGTATGAATCTACATATGCTGTATTGATTTAGAGCTTATAATATTGCACTGTTAATATATACAACTGTTATTGTTATGGGCTGCGGGTCAGAGGAGCGAGCACAAGATGCTCGAGAGTAGCAGAACACCTCCCGCCCGCACCCCCACCATCAGAAGTTTGCTTAAAGCGAAACCCCCTCCTCCCCCTACCCCCTTTTTCATAATTCTCCCCCCCACCAACTCCCTTTTCATCTCTAACCCCCCTCCAGGCATGGAATTCCAGAATGATGATCCCCGCTCCACTATAAAATGTATGCAAAACCAAAACCCTAGTGCTCCAGATACTAAGACCAGAATCTACCAATGTCATTAAGTATAGGTAGTTGGAATGTGGGAGGGATCAACTCCCCAATGAAAAGAAAAAAAATTCTAATTTATTTGAACAAACTGAAAATCGATGTAGCTTGTGTGCAGGAGACCCACCTGACCCCCTTGGAAACAGCAAAACTAAATATACTGGGGTGGAAGGTCATAGCCTCCGCCTCATACAATTCCAAGTCAAGGGGGGTGGCTATCCTGGCCAGGAGCCGTCTGGATATTAGTGTAACAAATATAACCGCTGATATAGAGGGAAGATATGTGTTATGTCAGATAAGATATGAAAACCGGGATATTTTATGCCTAAATGTGTACGCCCCCAATGTGTATTCAAAACCCTTCCTCCTAAAACTAATCACACTACTTGCACCGCTCTCCCACATTCCCCAGGTGGTATGCGGCGATTTCAACTTAGTGTCAGTAACAGCCCTAGACAGACAATCTCAGTCTATTAACCCGCGACCCCTCCCCAAATATGGAATGCCAGCCTTTATGGTCCAAGCGGGCCTATTAGACACCTGGAGAGTTCTCCACCCCACAGATCAAGAATATACATGCCACTCTGCCAAAACAGGGGGATGGTCCCGAATTGATTACATATGTATATCGCATGCCCTCTTATCCAGAATAGAACAATGTGAAATAGCCCCAATATTGTTGTCAGATCATGCAGTACTATGGACTAAGATGAGATTTAAACAAGACAACCCCAAAGACAGAATGTGGAGATGCCCGTCGGCGTTAGCATCCTCCGCACACCTGCGAAGAGCAGTAGAGAAGGCATGGGAAAACTACGCGATAGATAACTCAGAGTACCTTACCAAAAACCCGATGTTATACTGGGAAGCGTCCAAGGCCACTATTAGAGGGGAAATAATATCTCACATGGCGTCCCTCAAAAGAAACACCCAACAACAACACCTAGCGGCCCAAACCGCCCTCACAGATAGCTATCAGGCCTATAAACAATCCCCGAATTCCACTACTAGAAAGGCATACCAAGATTCCAAAAATGACTATGAAGCCATAATAGGAAAATTGGAGTCCCTGTACTCCTTCGTTGGAAATGCTCGGTTTTATCGCTTCGGCAATAAATCAAGCAAACTCCTTTCTTCCCTATTGCAAGGTCAGAGAACGCCAGCGACCATCCACCCTTTAAGACGCAATGATGGAACTACCACCATCAACAACACACAAACTGCCCAGGTCCTGAATGAATTCTACACCCAATTATATTCACAACCCATCTCAGATAGGGAAAACGCTATAAAATTTTGGGACCAAATAACCACCCCAAAAATGAATGAGACCCAGGCAGCAAACCTAACACACCCGATAACTAACCAAGAAGTACATATGGCCATAGCGGGACTAAAAATAGGAAAGGCACCGGGACCTGACGGCATGACCACTGACTATTACAAATTGCTACAGACAAAAATAACACCGGTCTTGACAGAGGTTTACAACCATATAATTTCCAATAGCACCTCCTCCCCCCAATTCAATCAGGCTTCCATAAGGGTCCTCCCTAAACAAGGCAGGGATCTCTCAAACCCAGGGTCTTACAGACCAATATCGCTCCTAAACATAGACTACAAGATATTGACAAAAATAATGGCAGAAAGATTAAAAATAATACTCCCCTCCCTGATACACGATAACCAAACGGGCTTTGTCATGGGCAGAAATTCTGTCACGAACATACGCAGGGTGCTGGCGGTGGTGGGGGGTTCCCAGTGCGCTATGTCGAACATACCCAAAGCAATACTCTCTTTGGACGCAGAAAAGGCATTCGACATGGTGCACTGGGACCACCTTTATGACACGCTAAGACGGTTCCTTTTCCCTGAGAGTTTTGTCAAACTTTTACAGACGCTGTATAGAGGTTCCGCATCTCGCATCATATGCAACGGAACATTATCAGACCCATTCCCCATACTGAGAGGAACTAGGCAGGGCTGCCCATTGTCCCCACTTCTATTTGCCTTGGCCTTGGAGCCATTAGCAATCGCCCTGAGAGAATCCCCATATTTCACTGGTATCATGTTACGACAGATAGATATACGTATATCTCTGTTTACTGATGACATGCTGCTGATGGTGTCTCATCCGCAGCATGCCATCCCATTGGCCCTGGAAGAAATTAACCTCTTTGGGAGCTTTTCTGGCTATAGAGTAAATATAGATAAATCAGAAATGCTCATCATAAAAGGCCAGACACCACAATTTGACACGACAGGTGGATATCACACCATCAAAGTACAACCCCAACAGATCAAATACCTGGGCGTCCAAATCCCCAAAAACATCAATGACCTTTATAAAATAAACTACCCCCAGATCATTAACAAGATAGTGAAAACGTTAGAAGGATGGAAGGACCTTCCCCTATCTATGCTAGGGAGAATCGAGACGATAAAAACAGTAATATTCCCCAGACTTATGTACACACTCCAAATGTTACCGATTAAACTCAACCCCAAGGACATTGCCACGATCACACAGACCTGCAGTAAATTCATTTGGAAGGGGAAGAAACCCAAAATATCCGTAGCAAAATTACAACTACCGAGATCAGGGGGAGGCCTCGGACTTCCAGATCTAGCAAATTATTCCAGATCCCTCCTCACAAGATTTGCTTTAGGCTGGCTGCTAGAAGATAGCACATATTCCACATATGAAGTAGATAAAGCAGTGTTTTTCCCCTACTCCCCAGGAGCTTTGTTACACACCCCAAAAAAGTCCATACCCTCCCACATATATCAACACTGTCTATTTAAAGACACGTATGAAGCATGGCTTTACACCACAAAAAAAATAGGAATAGACCATAGAAGCACAGAGTGGACCCCCGTTTGCGGAAACCCCTCTTTCCCACCAGGTGTGAATAACCCAGTATTTAACCGAATGAAGACAAAAGGGCTAACAATGATCACACAAGTGTTTGACCCGGGAGGCAAAGTACTCACATACAGAGCACTGAGAGAAAAGTATGATCTAGGGGGAAATAGCCTTTTCCCTATAGCCCAATTACAACATTACACGGCCACGATAGCACCAAATATAATAAAAATCCCCCCTCGGTCACCAATACACATATGGGTTGATGACTACAAAAAACACAGATTCAAATCCGGCATGGTATACAGAGAATTACAAAATTACACCTCATCGGGTGAACTGGACAAAATCGAGAACGCATGGGTACAAGATATACCTTTATTAAGCAAATCAACAATTTTCAAATATTATATGGAAACAATCAGAACTGTACAAACATCTGTCCTACAAGAAGTACATATAAAAACGATCCATAGAGCTTATGTATCCCAGAAACAGCGTAGCTACTACGACCCCAACGAGACTGGACGATGCCTGAAGTGTGGATTCCACTCGGCCACCTTCATCCATAACGTGTGGTCCTGTAGCAAAATAAAGAAATACTGGTATAAGGTCGTACACTATAAGAGGTTATTCTGATCGGAGCGGCCAAACGTGCGTACGTTCACTATTAACGTACGCTAGCCGTACGCGGCCGTTGGGGTTAAGTCCACCCACAAATCAGCCGCTTACGTATGGGCAGAAATAACGTAGAAGGGGAGTGGCGTACAAATGAGCGTACGGCAACGTACGCGGACGGCTCAGCCCTTGCACTCCGACAACAGGCGTACAACTGAGCGTACGGCGCCGTTTACGGACGTCTTTCGTCCGTCTTCCCACCGACTTCTTGCGGAGATCTGAGCGTACGCCAGCTTGCACGGACGGGTCCCTATTGTTTTCAATGGAAAACACAGCTTATGTCACCGCTCGTGAGAGTGAGCGTACGTCCGTGTACGCTGCCATACCCTTCACATATATGGACCTGCAAATCTTGCCTTTCAACTACAATTCTGACAATTGATTAATTAATCTATTTGTTAATCTATTATTGTTTTCTATTAACTCAATTGTCTACCTTAATAAAGACCTAATAAAACAACATTTGAACCCTCATTACATGTATATTTGTTATGTTCTAATGTGGCATTTCAATCACTATCTATGTGTCCCCATATTGCTGTTACTTTTAAATCAAGTTATGTTGGTGTTTCAGTATATGTACTAAATTATGTCCATAATTACTTTGTCCACAATGTGTAACATGTATACCTACCCTGATGTTATGTGTGATGTTTTAATCGAACAACATTAAACATTCATGCATTTTCACTATGTGTTATTTTACTCAAAAACACACACATTCACACATCAATCATTACCCCTCACCTCAAATTACAAGTATAACTTACAGTACACATCTGTATGTACCTACCCTTACAAGCCCTCTAACATATTTGTGATTAAAAACACAGGCAATTTCGAACTGTACATAAACTTTTATTTATAACAAAAATAATAAGGGGGGGGGGATAAAAAAAAAATTAAATGCGGGCCTCCAGAAGGCCAAACAGGATCTGGAGGTACAGGAGGGTGAGAACGATCTCCCGCATTATGGCTGCCACCTCCTCCTGCTGCTGTTCAGTGTCTGTAGTGAAGGGATAAAAAAAAAAAATTAATATATAACATACACAAATGTTTGTTGTATTTGTACATAATAAAAAGTTCAGAGTTATGTGTGAAGGCCACATACATTTTTAAACTACATTGAAGATGGGTCTGCTGTAAACACAGTACTAAAAAATAATATGTTAACACACACATACTGTACATAGTAAATAACATTAATTCAATTACTCCTTCATGGATGAATGTATGCTGTATCCCAATTGGTACTTTGGTTTTGGGGGACTGTCCTCTAACCTCACAATTAGGCTGTGCTATTTAAGGGTTATGACATTGTTGTGGCTTAAGCACTCCTTACTATTTTAAATTTCGGACATTGCTGTACAAATTATAGGCCTACAGCTATGTTTGTAAAGCATGCATCCGCATGGCCTCACACACTATTACCAAAACAATCTCTACATTTATGTTGCACCAGTGCCAGATTAAGCCTTCGGGGGGCCCGGGGTACTTTAGACCGGGGGGCCCCCTTGCACTTGTCATTACTGGCCGCACACTGCATGGGAGAATATTATACTGTCAAAACACAGAGTAAAGGCAGAATAAACTTGGTCAATGGTTAACTGCAGGGGATATATATATATATATATATATATATATATATATATATATATATTAGGGCGGAGTGAAAAAACTGAAATTGAGAAATTCAAAATCGGCTAGTGTGGGAAAGTTGTGACTTGACCTGAATAAGAAACGTTCAAAAGCTTTTTGATCTGAGTCAACATCTTCTGTTCTGGCAAGAGGCCTAAAGTTTAACTTTTTAGGTGAAAATAATAAAACCTATGAAGATGCTCCGATCTAGTTATAATTATGTCAGGATGTCTTAGAGTGGTTCATTAATATACTTTAGCATAGTAAAAAACAGTACGAGCTTGTCCTAGTGCAAAGTGACTGACTGGCGGGAGAAAAAATCCCTAATAATTGACCCATTTTCATGGTCACAATTGTGAATATTGTGTGTTTTCTCCTGAACGTGTTTATAATAGAAGAAGCACAAATACTCTAAATGGAATTTCGGTGACACTGTGTGAAATATAACACTGCATAATAGCCCTTAATCAGACCTGATCGCAGTACAAATTTGTTCTCAAAATGGGCAAAACAAATGCTGCATTGCAGGTGGGGCAGATGTAACGTGCTGAGAGAGTTAAATTTGGGTGGGGTGTGTTGAAACTGAAATCTAAATTGCAGTGTAAAAATAATGCAGCAGGTATTTACCCTGCACAGAAACAAAATAACTCAACACAAATCTAAAGGTGGCCATACATCTACAGATCAATTGTCAGATCTGGCTGGTTGGAACAAACAGCTGGTAATATCTGAATGACAGTTTTTGGCAGTTTTCCAGCATTTCAAAGCAAAGTGCTCTCATCCATTACCTGTATTTTGTTCCAACCAGACAGATCGGACAATAAATCTGTAGATGTATGGCCACATTAACTCCCTCTGCACATGTTACATCTGCCCCACCTGCAGCTGCATTACAGCATATAATTATGCCAAAGATAAGCCAATATATTAACAGTTAAATACATTAAAGTGCATTATGCTGTAATAAGTATTGCTGATCAATCCTGCCTAGCAGGGCCGTCTTTTTGTATGGGCTTAATGGGCACTTGCCCAGGGGCCCCAGGTGTATAAGGGCTCTATGTTGATAGCTGAGGATCCCCTTTTTCCAGGGATACCAGAATTTTGAAATCGGCCCTGGGGAACTGCAGATATCCAACTTCAAAGCAGCAGTCCACATCCGACCTGTTAATTACAATTTCCAGTCATATTTCTCAGGTTCTCTCTGACACTAGCGGCTTGTCTCTATCATGCCCAGAACCAGAGATATCAGCCTTCAAGCAGCCGGTTCCTGCTCCAGCTCCAAACGTCTGGTGTAGTTTTATATTTTTGTCAATGGATTGCTCTGGCTCCTGATCTCTGATACCCAAGTTCCCAGCACCTCCTGAAAGTTGGGATTCTAGGTTTTTATACCATTGAAGGCTAATAACTCTATTTCCAGATAATGGCGATATCTGCAGTCAAACAAGCTGCCCTTCCACCGGAAAATGACGAATATTAAGCCCACTCCATTATCCAACCGTCCCCTGTGTATAAAACACCCCTTACCTCCCTGGAAGTCATTTACAAGGGACCCTTCATACAGCTCAGTGCCCCCTTCCACACGTTAGTGTTCACCCTCCCACCACCTGTGCAGTAAAGGAGTAATTAGCAGAAGTTACTGCTCCAGGTCCTACATGTTGAATGGAAGATAGAGCACCCCCTGCCACCCGTGGGACATCAAAGCTGCTGCTGATACCACCCCACACCCCTAGGAGGGGAGAATGGGTAAGGGCCCCAGTGCATTGCTTTGCACAGGTGCCCACACTGCTGTTAAGACGGCCCTGCTACCTAGAAATGAACACAGTGATTGGCATATATGTACTGCTGGACACCACTCATAGAATGATTAACCTGTTATTTTTTGAATCAATGTTCTTGTTTTTTTCCCCTAAACATTAGATGTATTTGTTTATTTATTTATTTATTTATTTATTTACAGTTTCTTATATAGCTCAGCAGATTCTGTTGCGCTTTACAATAGTAGACAGTGATAAAACAAACTGGGTAATGACAGACAGACTTGGGGGTTAGAGGGCCCTGCTGCAAGCTTACAATTTATTACATCATAATACACTTCAACGTATTTAACCCCTTCCCGACAATTGACGTACATTTACGTCATGGTCGGGAAGTACTTCCCGACACATGGCATAAATGTACGTCATGGATGTAAACTGTCACCGCGTCTATAGACGCGGTGACAGTTTGGAGATGTCTGCTGTCCCTGACAGCAGACATCCCCCCTCGCCGCCCGGGGGGGGGCAGGGATGCCCCCCCCGGTCGGCGATCGCTGTGATTGGCTGTTCAAATGTGAACAGCCAATCACAGCTATTTCTGTGTTACCGGCGGCTATGCCGCTCGGTAACACAGAAAACGGTGGTGATCGGTGCTGTTAAGTACAGCACCGATCACCACCGATCCGCGGACACCCCCTCCCTCCCACCCGGCAGCACTATGTGCTTACCCGGCACCCGGCAGCCGCTCTCCTCCCTCTGCTATGCGCCGCAGCGCTGCCTCCCCCCTCCCTCCCCCCGCCAGCAGCAGCAGCACTAGGGACAGTTTAAAAATGAAAAAAAATAAAATGAGACATGAAATGAAATGATTATATATATATATATATATATATGTGTGTGTGTATGTGTGTATATACACACACACACACATATATATATATATATGTGTGTGTGTATGTGTGTATATACACACACACATATATATATATATATATATGTGTGTATATACACATATATATATATATATATATATATATATATATGTGTGTATATACACACACATATATATATATATATATATATATGTGTGTATATACATATATATATATATATATATATATATATATATATATATACAGATAGATATTCCCGACCGAAGACGTATATATACGTCATGGTCGGGAGGTACTTCCCGACCGAAGACGTATATATACGTCATGGTTTTAAACTGTCACCGCGTCCATAGACGCGGTGACAGTTTGGAGATGTCTGCTGTCCCTGAGCCCCGGTCGGCGATCGCTGCGATTGGCTGTTCAAATGTGAACAGCCAATTGCAGCGTTTTCTGTGTTACCGGCGGCTAAGCCGCTCGGTAACACAGTGATCGGTGGTGATCGGTGCTGTTAAGTACAGCACCGATCACCACCGATCGCCAGCCCCCCCCCCCTCCCACCCGGCAGTCCCCCCTCCCACCCACCCGGCTGCCGCAGCGCCAGCACCCCTCCCACCCCCCCACCAGCCGCAGCGCCAGACCCCCTCCAAAATCTGGTGAGCAAAATGGGGTCACATGTGGGGGGGTTCCACTGTATTGGTGCTTCCGGGGTCTTGCTAATGCGACATAGCACCCACCATTCATTCCACCACCAAATATCACTCCTTCCCTTCTGAGTCCTGCCATGCACCCAACTGGTATTTTTTGGTCACATGTGAGGCATTGCCATACTCGGGAGAAATTGGGGCACAGATTTTGGCGTGCTTTATCTCCTTCATTCCTTGTGAAAATGAAAAACTTTGAGCCAGAACTGCATTTTTGTGTAAAAAAGTACATTTTTTTACACAAAAATGCAGATCTGGCTCAAAATTTTTCATTTTCACAAGGAATGAAGGAGACAAAGCACCCCAAAATCTGTGCCCCAATTTCTCCCGAGTATGGCAATGCCTCACATGTGACCAAAAAATACCAGTTGGGTGCATGGCAGGACTCAGAAGGGAAGGAGTGATATTTGGATTTTGCAGCACAGATTCTGGTTGAATGACCCCTGAAGCACCCATACAGTGGAACCCCCCCACAAGTGACCCCATTTTGCAAACTACACCCTTCAGGGAATTCATCTAGGGGTATAGTGTACATTTCAAACCCCCAGGGGTTTCACCAATTTTGATACAACTGAGCTGTGAAAATGAAAAATTAAATTTTTTCATTTGCACAGCCCAGTTGTATCAAAATTGGTGAAACCCCTGGGGGTTTGAAATGTACACTATACCCCTAGATGAATTCCCTGAAGGGTGTAGTTTGCAAAATGGGGTCACTTGTGGGGGAAGTTCCTAACTTTTAGCATTTTATGGTGCCTAGAAACCTACATGGTGCCTAAAAAATAATCTCATAAAAAGGAGGCTCCAAAATCAAGTAGGTGCTCCTTCTATTATGAAGCCTGTGGTTTGGTCACCGTGCACACTAGGGCCACATATAGGACATTTATGAAAACCAAAGAATTGGGGGAATCAATTTTTAGTCACATTTCTCTAGTAAAATCTACTGTGTTCCTTAGAAAAATGTATTAAAATTGCAAATCTGCAAAAAAAATGAAATTTTGAAATTTCACCTACACTTTGTTTTAATTCCTGTGAAACACCTAAAGGGTTAACAAACTTCCAAAATGCTGTTTTGAATACTGTGAGGGGTGCAGTTTTTGAAATGGCATCATTTATGGGGGTGTCTCACATACAAGTCCCTCAAAGTCACATCAGAACTGAACTGGTCCCTAAAAAAATCAGTGTTTGAAATTTTCTTGAAAATTTGAGAATTTGCTATTCATATTTTACGCCTCCTAGTGTCCAAAAAAATGAAAAGGAAGTTGAAATAATGATGGCAACATAAAGTAGACATATGGTCTATGTTAGTTATTAACTATTTTGAGTGGTAAGATTATTTGTCTCACAAGCAGAAAATTTAACATTTTGCAAATTGCTAAATTTTCCATTTTTTTCCGACATTTTGGTATTTTTCACAAAAAAACACAGACTGTATCGACCCAAATTTACCACTAATTTGAAGTACAATGTGTCACGAAAAAACAATCTCAAAATCACTGGGATAAGTAAAAGCAAAAAAAAGTTATCCCCACTTAAGTGATACATGTCAGATTTTAAAAAAAGGGCTCTGTCAGGAACGCAAAAACTGGCTCTGTCAGGAAGGGGTTAACAGTTAATATATTGGCTTATCTTTGGCATAATTATATGCTGTAATGCAGTCCAATCATGTTCCCAGTATAGGGGATGCAACACTGTTTTTCTGTCAATAAACAGAAGTGATATGTAAAATGATACATTAGACAGTTTACACTTACTTGTAATATTTATTGTAACAGTTACTGTTTTTCAATAACAGACTGCAACAGTTATTTCTTATTTATATTCACAGGATTGTCTATCTTTGTATATGCACTGCAAAGAGAGCAGCATGTATTTCAGTGACACTGTGTGAAATATAACACTGCATAGTGGCCCTTAATCAGACCTGATCGCAGTACAAATTTGTTCTCAAAATGGGCAAAAAAATGCTGGACTGCAGGTGGGGCAGATGTAACATGTGCAGAGAGATTTAAGGTGGCCATACATCTACAGATTTATTGTCCGATCTGTCTGGTTGGAACAAAATCCTGGTAAAAGATGAGAGCAAATGACAGTTGACCATTTGCTTTGAAATGCTGAAAAACTGTCATTCAGATATTACCAGCTGTTTGTTCCAACCGGCCCAATCTGACAATCGATCTGTAGATGTATGGCCACCTTTAGATTTGTGTGAGTTATTTTGTTTCTGTGCAAGGTAAATACCGGCTGCATTATTTTTACACTGTAATTTAGATTTCAGTTTCAACACACCCCACCCAAATTTAACTCTCTCAGCACGTTACATCTGCCCCACCTGCAATGCAGCATTTGTTTTGCCCATTTTGAGAACAAATTTGTACTGCGAACAGGTCTGATTAAGGGCTATTATGCAGTGTTATATTTCACACAGTGTCACCGAAATTCCATTTAGAGTATTTGTGCTTCTTCTATTATAAACACGTTCAGGAGAAAAAACACACAATATTCACAATTGTGACCATGAAAATGGGTCAATTATTAGGGATTTTTTTCTCCCACCAAAGTCATTCACTTTGCACTATATAGCTCGTACTCTCTTTTACTATGCTAAAGTATATTAATGAACCACTCTAAGACATCCTGACATAATTTTAACTAGATCGGAGCATCTTCATAGTTTTCGTAATTTTCACCAAAAAAGTGAAACTTCAGGCCTCTTGCCAGAACAGAAGATGTTGACTCAGATCAAAATGCTTTTGCACGTTTCTTATTCAGGTAAAGTCACAAATTTCCCACACTAGCCGATTTTGAATTTCTCAATTTCAGTTTTTTCACTCCGCCCTAATATATATATATATATATATATATATATATATACACACACACACACACACCACATGAAAAGCCTGTGTTTGTCCCTCTGCCCCTTACTCTGGAGGAGACCTCACAGTCCTAGTGCTGCCTCTGATTAAAAACCCTCACATGACTAAGCTGCTGCTGCTGTTCTCCATGGACCTGAGAAGCATGTAATGAGCTCCACCAATCAGAGCTCAGCACAAACTTCTCAGCCTCTGTCCTCTGGTGCAAAGTGTCATGGGACTTAGTCAACTCCCAGAAATGCACTGCACACTTGTGCAATCAGTGTGCCTTGGCTCCCGATGCTCAGCACCATAAATCATTGTCACATTGGCAGATAGGTGAAGCTGCAGCACTACCCCACCCATGCACAAAACATTTAGCTAAAAAATACAAATAAAAACTTAATTTTTTTTAAAAAAAATACATGACAACCACAGGGGGCCCCTAGCTAGAGGGGGGCCCAGGGGCACTGACCCCTTGTGCCTCCATTATAATCCGGCCCTGTGTTGCACATCATGCTGGGAACTGGAGTTACCCAACACCTGGAGCCACATAACTACCACACCACTAATGTCGGATATCTCATTGGATGTACTGTTATGTCAATTATTCAAGGGGTGAGGCATGGCCACACTCAAAAAAACCACCAAGGGGACCCTTGTTCCTGGAGAAGGACAGGACACACCTCATGGTCGCCCTGCAGTGATATGTTGCAACTAATGTTGATGTTGGATACACATATGTGGTTGTTGTGATTGTTTATGTGTAGAAATGTGTAGGTCAACATTAGACACATTATTTACTTACGGCTACTTGAGCCATCCTGGTCCCCGCTGGTTGGCTGTGCGGTGGTTGGGGGGGTCAGGAGCAAGGGGGATGGGATGGGAATTTGGATAGAGGTAGTGGGTGTGAGTGGGGATTGGAGAGGTTTGGGGGTGGGTGGTGGAGAGGTGTAGGGGGGTTGGAAATGGGGTGGGGAGGGGGTGGGGGTAGGGGTGTGGGTGGGGGTAGGGGTGTGGGTGGGGGTAGGGGTGTGGGTGGGGGTGGGGGTGGGGGTGGGGGTAGGGGAGGGGGTTGGGGAGGGGGTGGGGGTGGGGGTTGGGGAGGGGGTGGGGGAAGGGGATGGGGAAATTGTGTGGGCCCCAGCTTGAGCCATTGTCTCGGCCTCCTCTTCCTCCTCCTCCTCTTCCTCCTCCTCTTCTTCCTCCTCCTCTTCCTCCTCCTCTTCTTCCTCCTCCTCTTCCTCCTTCTCTTCTTCCTCCTTCTCTTCTTCCTCCTCCTCTTCTTCCTCCTCCTCCTCTTCCTCCTCCTCGTCTGGCTGCTCCAGGGCTGCCTGCTCGTGGGCTGCCTGGTCCCGGGCTGCCTGCTCCCGGGCTTCCATGCGTGCCCTTTCCCGTGCTTAAATGTTCATGTTGATGGCATAGAAATCGAAGATTGGGTTTCATAAAAAAGGGGGAAATAAAAATTCACATTAGTCATGCTCATAACCTTCCAAATTATCATTGCTGTTATATTTCAGACATTTATCATGCAAACTAATTGATATGCTACACCCAAAAACTGAGCAAATACTTAACCCCCCCCCTATACACCCCATATCCCCCCCATATACCCCCCTATACACCCCATATACACCCATATACCCCCCTATACACCCCATATCCCCCCATATACCCCCCCTATACACCCCATATACACCCATATACCCCCCCTATACACCCCATATCCCCCCCATATACCCCCCCTATACACCCCATATACACCCATATACCCCCCCTATATACACCCATATACCCCCCCTATACACCCCATATCCCCCCCATATACACCCCATATCCCCCCCATATACACCCATATACCCCCCTATACACCCCCTATACACCCATATACACCCACATACTCAGGAACATATTTATAAAAAGTACAGAAAACATTAGCTAAAAAACGCAGACATACTAGTAATCAAAACTTACATCGGGCAATATGGCGGCGAAGGGTGCAGAGCAAAACTGGCTGCCGCCGGCGCAGGTCAGACCAGCGCCGCTCAACTTGCCCCAGGCTTCTGAGGACGCCGGTCGTCGAGTATATTAGGCGGCGGGCAGCAGTATACGCCCGCCGCTTGTCCATGTTGCTGACATATGGGCCCCTGGGCCCCAGGTGACGGTCCATTACGTCAACCAGGGCCAACAGCTCCTGGGTCGTAAACGGCCTAGCCCTGGTAGTAGTCATAGTGCCAATGGCGCAGTTAATAATTGCAGGTACATATATCACTTTTGGTGCTTGCTGATTGGTGTAAAAAATTGTTTGTTTGGTATTAACTTTATTAATCCCTCTTACATTAACAAACTGGATGCGAATAGAAACTTACGCGGACCGTTCCGATATACACACACCATAACCAACAGCATGCATTCAATGTATAGAGAGGAACTGTATATACAGTGTGCGGAAAATAATACACGCAACCATTTACTTATAACTACGCTGCTTAAAGGGGGCACGATACACCGATTTCCATGGAGAGGAGTACTGTATTTACAGTGTGCGGAAAATAATACACGCAACCATCTACTTATAACTACGCTGCTTAAAGGGGGCACGATACACCGATTTCCATGGAGAGGAGTACTGTATTTACAGTGTGCGGAAAATAATACACGCAACCATCTACTTATAACTACGCTGCTTAAAGGGCCACAATGCAACATGTTGCTGTATGACAATTTCATACACATTACATATGTAAGGAAAGCATTGTAACGTGATGTTTTGAAATGTGACTCACAAAGCATACACGAACTCCAACAGATACCAGCTGACAACACTCATCATTGGAATGACAGGTGCACACATTTCACGATGTAGCCCACAATGCTCCACAACCTGTGTATGTGCATATACAGGTGATTGATCAGGTGCGTTGAGACCTGCGTAATTTAAGCGGGAATTATCGGCGGGAAATATCGGCGTAAATGAGCAAATACATTGCGGAGAAAAATATACGCCCCCTTGTTCATGGCGGGAGATTAACATATAAATATTCAGTCAGATGCAGGCCACAATTGCTGCAAACATGTCTAGTTCAGACGATTCCGCAGCTGAGGACGCTCTCCAGAGAGCAAGAGCAGAATCCTTGCTGGAAAGGTTGAGGCAGAGGGAGCAGGAGAGGACAAGGAGGAGCCAAGACCAAGCGGGCCCCTCAGTAACAGGCCCTGTTCAACCTCCACCAGCTCCACAAGGGCCAAGCAACCAGCCAGAACAAGAGGTTGCATCTCTCCAAACAGGTGTGACCCAGCAGGTGCATGGTGAGAGAACTGGGGCCACCAGAAAACGAGCTGCAACATCTAGGGTGAGGACTGAGCAGGATACCACCACCAGAAAGAGAAACCCTGCATTTGTAGAGGCCGAAATGCGAATTCTAGTGCCCAGGGCACGCGAATGGATTGAATTGCCAACCAGGAAGCCGGGTGCCAGTGCAAGGAGAAAACTTTGGGACAAGATCACAGAGGAAGTGAACCAGGTGGCACCAGTGGTCAGAAATTGGGACGCGGTGAAGAAAAGGTTAGTGTGTTTGTCAGGGCTATTTTTCAGCAGGCTCCAGCAGGAACTGAGGCCCTTATTCTAGTTCACTCTTTCTGGCCAAATATTTATTAGATGGACAAAACCATGTGCACTGCAGGTGAGGCAGGTGTTACTTGTGCAGAGATAATCAGATTTGGGTGGGGTTTTACACCTGCCTCACCTGCAGTGCACATGGTTTTGTCCATCAAAGAAATATTTGGGCAGAAAGAGTGAACTAGAATAAGGGCCTCAGTTCCTGCTGGAGACTGCTGAAAAATTGCCCTGGTCTTTGTCCCCCTGATGTCATATGTGTGTACATATGTTACATGTATGTTTTGAGACTAATAGAAAGGTGTGTTTGTAGATAGTGCTACACTTCAATGTCACATGTGAACACAACCATGTCTAATAACCCACATTGATATATGAAACATGCACCATTGGTGTGATGTGAGGTTATGGGCACAGTTCTGCTCATGTGAAGTATGTGATGGGACAAGAGAAAGTGTGTTTTTGAAAGAGTTGTTGTAACATGTTCCATATGATGCTACTGAAACAAGAATGACCAAACTGTGCACATGTAGCTGGTGAGAAACTACACATCCCAGTATGCCATTCCATAGTTAAATTACTCCATAATAACCACATTGTCAAGCTATGGTGGAATGTGTAGTTTCACACCAGGTGGAGGTGCATAATTTGGCCATGGATGATGTCATTTCTGCATAGTGATGTATGTATGTGCATTTAGTGGCCTAATGAATGAGATGAGACACTGAAATGCCTCCTAATTGAGACATGAATGTGTGTGTGGGACACATATGGCAAAAAAAACATAAGATCACCCACACTAGGAAATGTCACGTAGCTAGGGGTACCACATAGTCCCTTTAATTCCGGACACATATTAATTACACAGGTTCTGTGGCTGGCTGACTTCAAGACTCCACTTCACCTAATTTTAAACTGCCACAGAACCTGTGTAATTAACATGTGTCCGGAATTTAAGGGACTAGGTGGTAACCCTACACGTAGCACAGTGGTGCACATATCTCATGGTGATATTTGTATTTTTAAACTTGTAGGTGGACTGACTTCAAAACGGCAATGAAGAGGAAGATGACTGACCGGTACAACCACAGCATGTCCACCGGGAGAGGTCCTATGCCCGACCATTTGGAGTATACCCCCCTGGAGCAGGACTCCTTGGACGTGATTGATGTGGGGGAGGTCAGGGGGATCTCCAATATGGACAGTGAGCTCCCGGCGGAGGTCTTTGCTGCTGCTTTTGATGGTAAGTCACAGTAATGCATTGTATTTAGAAAGATATTTTTTATTGCGTATGTGATGGTGACATTGTTTTCAATTCTTATCCTAGAAGAAGCAGAAACCCAGGATGTACCGGCAGCATCTTCCTCTGCAGAGCCACAGGTGGAGCAAGTGGTCCAGCCTCCACCAAGACGTCGCCCCCAGCACCAGCCACAGGAGACATGGGATGAGAGCCTGTTGGTGACACTAGAGAGGATTGATCAGCAAGGGGTGGATGCTGCGATCCGTCAGCAGCAGGTGGCGGAATTTCTGGCGGAGTGGAAGGCCACAAACAGGCTGCAGTGTGAGGCCTTGAACCGCATTAACGACACTCTGGCGGCTGGCATAGTAAGCATTGGCCAACACCTCAGCCGCCAGAATGAACTTCTTGCGGAGCAGCTGTCCACCGCCAGGTCCCTAAGGGACAATCCCCCATCTGCTGCCCCACCCCAAGCTGCTCCCCAACCTTCCACCTCTGCTGACCCTCCTGTGTCGACTAGGGGAAGACGCCGCAAGGCAGCTGAGCCAAAGGCCCCTGTCCCCAAGGCCCCATCTAAAAGGGGGAAAAAAGGGCCCAAATAATGAGACCTGGTTCACTTCCTCTGTGGTTGGACCCCAAATGTTTAAATTGCACTGGACATCCGCTTCCTGAGTTGGCCATCTATCCATTTGCGTGCCATGGACATGAAAGTTCGTATTTTGACCTCTACAAATGCAGGATAAATTTGTGGTGGTGTGTATCTTGCTTAGTATTCACCCTGGTTGTTGCAGTACGTATTCTGGTGTCCCCATTTCTTTCACCATTGCATTTGCAGGGTAACACATGTTTGGAGATATGCAACCTCTTGTTCTGGCTGTTTTATTATTTGTGTGTCTATTTTATTTGTTTATTTGATTTCTCACATTAAAGTGTGAAATAAGCTGTGATGCTGAACAGCAAATAAATTTATTTTACAAATTAAATCAAAATTGTGGTATGTGTCATTTCTTGTGTGAAAAAAATACTAGATTTATGTGTACTTACTGACCAGGGTATTTTTGAACATTTGTTGAAGTGTGGTAGAAGTTTCCCATGTGTAACCCTCTCCATGGCCATTCCCATGTTCCTATCCAACTTTTCCCTGCTAATTAGTTTGTGTCAGCACATGTGCAGAGCAACTTAATAGGTGAGAAAGCAGTTTGTGTGCAGGTGAGGTAGCTCCTACAGTAGTAGGTAAAAGCAGGTCCAGAACAATGCTTTCCTCATGGAGTGGGTGAGGCAGACAAACAAGGGTGAAAAGGTACATTTGTGTAGGAATGCATATGTGTCCTCCCTAAAAAAAGATGTGTGAATGGGCCAAACATGATAAAATAGCTTGTGAACAAACATGCATAACTTTTTAAATATATATGATTTTACAGTGTCATAAGCAGATGTAGGAATCCTTTGTTAGAGAGATGAGAGTGCAATAATGTGATTGGTGGCATCTTACATCCAGAGTGTAGTCAAATCCAAATCATAGCAGATGAGATAGTGGTACAGGTCATTATTTTGGGTACTATACAAAGATTGTGTGCAAAATAGTGGTCATGGGCTTAAAACATTGCTGAAACATCCTTTGTAGGTGTTAGATGTGGTTTATGTTATTGTATCCTAAATACAAAACCTATGTTAGTATTAGAGTGAACACGTTGACACATGTCGACTTGTGTAGATTGAGTGTGCTACTGTTTAAAGTCTATGAAAGCACGTAGTGAATGTGTCTAACTGTTTAGCAAATACCTACCTTAGCGTATATAAGCAGGTCTTAAAAAGATTCTTACCTTAAATTAAACAAACCTTTAAATGTGGAGAAGTATAGAAAGATAAGCTTCCAATGTGTTTGCGTGCTGTGTGTGGCTTGCAGGCAGTGAAATAATGGTTTGGACTTAATAGACTGCAGCATTGCTTATTACATTCAGGTGTATGTGTTTGAGTAGTAATCAGCGTTAATTAGCAAACTCAGGCGCACGCTGGCATGCGGTATCTGTAGGGGTGGTCTGAGCTGGCGGTTGGCGGGCGCTTGTCTGGTGTCCGAAATGAACGGTGCTTTAGGCGATCGTGCGGTAGTAGCACCGCTCATTTTTGGTGCACACCCCCGTGTACGCCCATATTTACGCCCATTTTCCCTCATTATTTCGGCCGCTCCCCTCAACACGCCCCTATGCCGCCCCCAATACCCGTACACTCGCGTACAGGTTTTTTCGCACGTTGAGACCCGTCCGTAAGCGTTGTTCAGTGGTCGCGCCTGCACATTAGCGAATCTGCACATGCGCAGATCATGAAAAACCCAGGGACGTACGCGTACGGCCCGGCCGCACCAACCAGAATAAGGCCCATTATCAATAACATGTTCTCAATGAAAGTCCAGGCACATCCCCAACCACTGTTGTTTGCAAATTTTGATGAATGGCACCTAAGTGACACTCATAAAACCCTAGTACCGTTCCTGACGATATTATGCACAGTGGCGAAAAAGGCTATACTGAACCACTGGATAGTCAGACCTACCCCAACAATATCAGAACTAGATAACCTACTAACGAAGTACATGTACTTTGATAGATACAATACCATAATGACTTTTAAGACAATTACCCAGGGCTTCATTCGCAGATGGGGCCCACTCATAAGCTCCAGATCCGTGGAACTCCAAGCCCAAATATATCAAACCCTAGACGTTCGCCCCCCCGAAGTGGTAAACAATAGGAACTCTATGAATAGCTGAATGCAAAATGTATTAGAAATAGCACTACCTTAAATGTGACTTAAATGTGGATTAAAGATATATGTTAGGTATTACGCAAAATATTGCACTGTATAATGCAATGCATGCTATAAGATTCTTGAAACAAATGGAAATAACCCATGCCCCCCCCCCCATCTCCCCCCCCCTCCCTTCTCAATACCCCTCCCCCTTCTACTTCCAAACCCTACCTCCAAACCCTAACCCAACCCCCACCCCAGTTGTTATAGATGTTAAGTTATATACTGTTGGGAAACGTTCGTGTAAGTGATGCAAATCACACAGATTAAACATGAAACACGCCATATGGACCAGAACATGGAAACAAAGACCCAGGCGAAACCGGACAGATGCATTTCATGTGATTGTTAAAAAGATGTAAAAGCTGTAATTGCCAATGAACACGTCCTTGTATCTACAATCCAATGATACCCAATGTAATGTTATTTATGTTTAAAATGAAAAAGGCTGCATCTACACATTGCGTTTTAGCTGGATACAGTTTCTTGTGTCTTCACATTGCGTTTTAGCAGGATGCAGCAGGCTTGTATATATATCCTCTTGAGCAAGCATCCTGCTAAATGGCTCCTGTTCGACTGCATCCTGCTAAAATGCAATGTGTAGACCCAGCCATAGATTTAAATGTGCAGGATTCTTCCTGCCAAACAGGTCCCTTTTAAAAGGGACCTGTCAAAATGCAATGTGGAGACACAGCCTTAATGGCATTTTTCAAATGCAGCCTGTAACATGTTAAAAGCTGATTGGTTGGTACTGAATCTCCATAAACTACATCTATCCAAAGCTTAAGGCCCCCATACATAGAGCCGACTTGTCCTAAGGACAAGTCGGACCCAATTCTCCTCCGAGCCGCCCGGCAGCTCCCACAAGAGGCTCACATACGATTAGGACTTTGATGTGCCATTTATTACATGTGATAAATCGCATGCGATTTATCACATGTAAAAAAAATAACAGGGAGCTGCAGGGCGGTGAGGAGCAGTGGGGGCGGGCGGCTGGGGAGGAAGCAGTGGGGCAGCAGGGCGTTACCAGATCAGTCGGGGCAGCCACTGTCCAGCGCTGTATCGGGCTGGCAGCAGCGGCTATTACATCTTTAAAATAATGTGTCAAATGACTCTCCGGCTTTTGATTGGCTGAGATAGAGCACGCTCAGCCAATCAGCGGCCACGGAGGGAGGTCACCGCCGCCCCCCCCCCGACTGATCTCACATCATATGTTCCGCCGGTCCGACCACTGGGGCCGGGTCCGATACGCACGGGACCGCGCATCGGACCCGACCCCATGTCATGAAGAACCGATTTGGTCCGATTTATTAGGCCGATTGATCGCAATCGTCCGAAATCGGTCCAAATCGGCTCGATGTATGCCCATCTTTAGTGTCTTGTTCTGCTTCAGACAAACAAGTTCTTCTGCACAGCGCAGGAGTGAACTTTAACAGTGCAATCGCATACTGGAAGGATGAGGTCGTATTGTTTGACAGCAGTGAGCATCGGGTGGTGAAACGGCATTTTGGGAGGCCATTTTAGCTGCTGCTGCCTTAACACCACACACAGATGATCCGAAGGTAAATATGTCGCTGGAGTGCCTGTGCGTATGCAGTGGGTCTAACCTTAATTCCTAGTTCTACGATGCCAATTCATTTCAATAACATTGTTGCTTCACTTTGCATGGTGGATGGCATTGCCCTGTGCTGGGCGGCCCTTACAATGCAATAGCAAGCAGTAGCAGTTTTGTGACTTTGGCAAAACTGCAAATTATACTGAGGTCCTTAGTACATAGACATCAGTGTTGTGGTGTGTATGTGTGTGTGTGTGTGTGTGTGTGTGTGGGGGGGGGTATTAATTGAATGTGTATATACTTGGTGGTGGCCTGGCAGAGTGGTGGTACACATCAGCTGGATAGTTTATTTAGCTGTAATGAGATTTGTGCAGCCGCACTCAGACTTTCTACATGAAGCATACAGGTCATCAGCCATTGTGGATATTGGTATAGGATGCAAGAGGTTATAGTGGGATGGGTTTACAATATTTGCAGGACCTCTCTGGAGTCAAGTGAAACATGTCTGTGTCATACTGTGGTGCTCTAATCAAGATGACACTGTTCATGCACAGAAGTACAAGTTGTGGATATGTTGGGTGAGGATTGAAGCCTCCTGAAGGACCTAATATGGAGTATGCACTGCAGTGATCCCCAGCTTCTACCAGAATACTCCAGCCAAGGTCTTTGTTTGACATCATCCCTCTGAAGCACAAACATTCATGGTTGAAGATAACGTGTCTGTATAAGAGGCAGTCATGTCTTCGGTACCCTTATTCCCTGCAACTATCTGTAGGCTGTAGCAGCAGCTGTTAGTCATACATTCAGTGATTGGGTAGAAGTCATCCCAGTTATTTACTCTCTTATATACTCTGACAAAACCTACATACTGCTGAGCTACAGTACTATTCTCATTATAGGGTGTCTTTCGCTCTTGCTATCAAATATTTGTTTTTGAAAGGCTCTGTGAAACCAGTGCAGCTTATACAGGTCACAGGGAGCTAACTGTATGAATATCTTCCGAGAATATCAGCTGTGCTTTCAACCTTTTGAGAGACAATGGTTCTGTAGATCTGGTAAATTAGTTATGACTTTTTCTCTTACTACTGTATATAACATGTACTGTGTTTCGTTTTCCTTTTCAATACTGAAACTATAAATTTACCTACATTTCTTTATTATAGAACTACAGTATATGGCGGTTCTGAAACACTATGTGATTTATTAGAACTTCCATTCTTTGAAGTTTGAAAGTAAGTTAGCTTGTCTGTTGGGGATACCTAAGATTATGGGTTTAATTAATTAGAATGAGAGATTCAGAAATGTAGATGTTTGGTAAGAAATCTTCAGGTTTTTTTTCAAGTGGCAATCATTTACACTTCAAAATTAAACTGGTTTTGCAGTGTAAATGATTGCCGCTTTAAAAAACTGAGGATTTCTTACCAAGTCTCTCATCCTATTCACCCTATGTATTGTTTTTATGGCTCGTTAAAATGTACAAATGGTTTATTGAATGAATGATTTTTTGAAGTGCAGAGTAAATAAAAAATAAAAAAACAACAACCTTTTTGGTTCTTTATTCTTTCCAAAGAATAAACTGGCACTCTTACCATTGTAATGGTTATATTGTATATTGTAACTGCATTAGTACTTTTCTATTCATAACAGAACATGTTATTTTATTTCAAAACACATGCTAAAGATTTCTAAAGCCATTTTGTTCTTGATTTGAATATTTTATGTAGTACTTTGGTGAGGAGAAAATGTATTTTGCTTCATTGATACATTATTATAACAAATCACGTATTAGATAGCTTTGCCAGACCTTTTCAAATTGTATCATCTGAGTATGCAGTAAAGTAAAAATTGGATGAAAATTCAATGCATTACATACAAATGAAATAACCTAGACCTTTTGACCAATACCCATTGGCAAAATAAACATTACAACCATTTATATTTCAGTCTTTGCATGTTAGTTATAAATGAACTACAAAATGAATATCCACAATAACCATTTTTATGAACAAGAATTGTTTTCGTGTTTTTGTTCTGTAATGTAAACCTTTTAACCTTAATAACTATTTATTTGAGTACAGTAAATTTGATTGCCAAATTGAGTTACTGTCAACAAACGTATTCAATGCATAGCTTAACTACAGTATATGGTTGTTTTTAAAATAAAAATAAAAAAATACTAAATATATTAAATTTCAAAAAAATTGGGGACTTGCCAATCCAATATTAAAACCAAATCTAAACCTTTATTACCACCAAGCTTAGTGCATCCAGTACCACAGGCTCCAGTAAAACACTTCTCTAATTGCATCAGCATAAATAGCATAAGCGTGTTGTCAATGTTTTGGTCTCCGTGGTTGGACTATCTCCAAGAATGGCACAATTTGAATCTTGCCCTAGTGCCGTCCTGTCATAGCTGTCAATCACCATATTCATCAGCACAATGCATCACCATTAAGCGCACATACAGTACACTTCATGTTTGTCACATAAATCGCCCATTTGAATCTTTCCTCATTTCACACAGTATCATTATGCAGCTTGGAACATAGTGGTGCTGCGCATTACACTGACCAAGAGCCAAACCATTGGATTTATGGGAGCTAAAACAAAGGACCAGTGATATTTTAAACACATTTAAAATGATTCCAACTATATATAGCCTTATAAAAATGACAAAGTACACCTACATAAACTAAATATAGAGTAAGTGCACCCCCTAAAAAATCTATGGTCAGATAACATCAGTGGCGGCTCCTGTTCTTAGACTTAAGGGGGGCTGCATTTTCTGGGTACTGCTCATTGCAAACAGTCATTAATTATTTGCAGGTTATTAGTTTGATTTGCTCTGTACCAGTGTTTGTATGTAATTACTGTAAATAAATGATGTACTCGTATGCACACAAACACAGGTACAGAGCAAAATACACACTTTTATTAACTTTAATATTAAATAAAGTACACAAAATGATACTCTTAATAAAGATCTACACACAAATATTATTAAAATAAAATAAATTCCACGCACCTCTCTGGTGCAATGCATACCTTCCTTCAGCTGCATCACACTGAGTGACTCACTGAAGTCTGGGCATGCTCACTGCAGAGAATTGCTTCTGGGCTGCACAGAAAGCAGCCCATAGAAGCACTGTAGCTCTGGAGATTTGCACAGAATGGCTTCCTGTTGGAAGCTATTGCTGTCATCACTCCATGTACTGGCAGACCAAGAGGGGGAGGAGTTTCCAGCTCTGTGTATGATGAGCAGTAGCATCTTCCAATTGTAGGACTCTACTACATGCTGAACTCCTCCCCACAGGGTGTGGCTTTTGTTGTGTCTGCCCTGCTGCTTCATGGAGCCTGGATAACTTTATAAACAAACAAAGAAATACATTACAATAAGCGCTTGTAATTGTAGTTTCATTTTGTCCTTTGGGTTAAAAATTATAGGTACTTATGTATTATCTGGGCTCCCATGTTAAATGCACCCCATTTTTTCATACCCCTACTATCCAACTACGCATGGAGTTGATTTTATATAGTGTGGCGAGCGCAGCGAGCCACCGTGCCCGAAGCGTGGCGAGGGGACGCGGTCACATAAGAAAAACGGGAGCCCAGATATTACATAAGTACCAAATTATATATATTTAAAAGCTCTTTTGAACACCTTTTGTAACTGTATTTTTCTTTCCCTGCACTTAACTAAAATCTGTACATGATCTATCCACATGCCTTTCAACATATAGTTTTGGTGTTCTTTGTTGGCAAAATAGCATGCTACAGGACTGTCGTGTTATCCTTTTAAAATAGCCTGCCTTATGGATGATTTATGGTTTGCCCTTCTGTTTCTGAAGGAAGTAGTATATACCATATATACCAGAATATAAATGACAACATTTAATGTACAGGACAGCCAATGTAAAATGCACATAGCCTTTCCAGTATGTGTAAACTCTGTTCAATGGTACAGATTATTATTATTATTATTATTATTATTATTATTATTATTATTATTATATTTTTATTAATAAGGCACCACAAGTGGTACACAGCACTGTACATATAGCACACATTAGTATAGTACAGGGTAATCAGAACTAGACATAACAGCAAACAGAAGAACTTAAACAGAGCACAAGTAACAGCAGAATTCTTAGTACACAATACACCTGAGATGTAGGGAAGAGAGTGAGAAGAGATGCGGGTGTAGATGCAGGTGAGTAAGAGAGCTGTAATTGAAATGCAAGAAGGATGCTGTGAGAACAAGAGGGAAAAGGGCCCTGCTCTAAGGAGCTTACAGTCTAGAGGGAGGGGCAGACAGACAGGTGACATGAGGTGCAGGTAGAGAGAGGTTGTACGGACAAAGTAGTCCTTTCCCACCTCCTATCCTCTTCTCCCCCTTTCACCTGCACCTTTGACACCTAAAAGCCCTGCACCATGGCGCATGTCACAACACACCCTGCTAGGGGCCAGAAAGCATGCAGAGTGAATAGGTATAGCCCATTTAGTTAGACTTTGGTGGAGGTTGAAAGGTTCTCTGTCCTTCTGTGTCTCTCCGGTTTATCTCTGGTATATCTCTGATGTTCATGTTAATATAATCCTCATACTTTACACTACCAGACTTCCCAGCTAACAGACTTCCCTAGCCCAAAGACTTCACAGCCACAGAGATATTGATTATGTGGAACAGCGGTTCTCAAACTGTGGGTCCTGACCCCAAAGTGGGTCCCGACCTTCTCAGCAAGGTGTCGCGACTCCATGTTGCTGACCATCAGGCTGATGACTTTTTTAATCTCAGTCAGTGATTCAAGGAGTCTGAAAAATCGGTACTTCTTTACTTTCACGGCGCCACTCTAGATAGGACAGATAGGATACTAGATAGGATACGATTTGTATGCGATTTGACATAAGATATCGCATAAGATATAGGATAGGACAGATAGGATACTAGATAGGATACGATTTGTATGTGATTTGACATAAGATATCGCATAAGATATAGGATAAGATTTACTATCCATTTCATTACCCCACTATCCACTAGGGCGTGGAGTTGATTTTATATAGCGTGGCGAGCGCAGCGAGCCACCGAGCCCGAAGCGTGGCGAGCGCAGCGAGCCCCGCGAGGGGACACGGATGTTGTTTGAAAGCAAGTCCCCAATATCGCATGCCATTTGCATGCAATTCCATAAAATACATTCCGTGTCCCCTCGCGGGGCTCGCTGCGCTCGCCACGCTTCGGGCTCGGTGGCTCGCTGCGCTCGCCACGCTATATAAAATCAACTCCACGCCCTAGTGGATAGTGGGGTAATGAAATGGATAGTAAATCTTATCCTATATCTTATGCGATATCTTATGTCAAATCGCATACAAATCGTATCCTATCTAGTATCCTATCTGTCCTATCTGTCCTATCTAGTGGCGCCGTGAAAGTAAAGAAGTACCGAAAAATCTTTTGAATTTTCATTATATCGTTATTTTAGACACGCTATTTTGTGCCTCCACAATGCTGCCATGTATGTGCTGTCTGCTGACTACACATATGACGTGATGACCTTCTGCAGTAACTTGCTGGGGTCCAGTCATTATTTTTATTGTCTGATGGGGTCCCAGAGCAAAATATTTTGAGGACCCAGATGTAGAAAATCAGATGGTAGTACTCACCACCCCGTAAAACAAACAAACAAACAAACAAAAGGTTTAATCAAGGTGTGATTAACACTAGCCCCACCAATACACAGACATAGACTGCAGCAGATATTTGCTAAACCTAGATTATTCTATTTTCAGTTTAACCAGTAGAGTTCAATAAGCATGTGGAAGTTGCAGCAGAAAGAGGGAGATACAGTTTGCGGGTGATAAAGTTCAGTTTACCTGAGGAGACAGAGGGCGGTATTCAATGTGAATACCGGCGAGGTGCAGCGAATCCTGTTTAGGATTCGCTGCACATTCGCCACGTTCCGGAGCCTCGCCGGCTCCGGTATTCAACGAGTCAGGGGCTCGCTGCCCCTGACCGGCGAATATGAGCTCCTGCGGCGAACGCCGCAGGAAGCCTGAGGACGGTGGCAGGCAGGGAGATGGAAGTCTCTCTGCCTGCCCCAGAGCGTATGTGGGGGGAGGTGGGCTCCCCGGGTGCCAGGCAGCACAGGCTGCCCCCCGGGGGTGCCAGAAGGGGACCAGGTATATTCACTACACCCGATCGTGCATATGTAACGATCGGGTGCAGTGAATATATGAATATCTAATGAGCAGCTCGGCTCCGGCGCCCCCTGCTGGCTGCTGTGTAAAAAAAAAAATATATTTTTTTTTAAAATGAAATATATATTCATGTGCTTACAGCACATGAATAAAAATAGCATGCCCCTCCTCAGAATAAAATTCCTGATTTTTCGACACCAAATGTAAAAAACAAAACACTTTATTTTAAAAGTTCACATTCCATTTCACCATAAAAAGATAGCGATTGCTACTCGGTGAATCATGGCGAAAAAAACCTTCAAATGTATTCGCCATCTGGTCATTGAATAGGGTGATTCACTGTTTTAGTCAAAAATTCGTCAAACAGCACAAATTCGCCATAAAAACATGGCGAATCAGGCTCATTGAATACCGCCCAGAGAGAAGCCTATACACTGTTTCCAATCAGACGTCTTGTGGTGAATCCATGTTGTACGTATGTTGTGTAGCTATACTACTTTTTACAGTTGGTCAAAATAATAATAATATATATATATATATATATCTATTCAAGGTGATCTTTGTAAACCTTCCAATTTACATCCAGTCTGATAATAGGCTCCTATTTGCAAATTGATTCTTAAATAGCAGTCACCTTAGTGTTGTACTAGTTGGTAATTACAATTCTTTTTTCAGCATTTAAAAAATAAATCTGATGAGTGTATTGAATGCGCCCTTAAGAGACCTCTTGCTGACACACAGTGTAGCCTCTGGCTATAAATCCTGACGACGTTTCTTGTCATTTGTATTTCAGCTTTCCTAGCATCTGAATTGTGATACTGGCAATCCATCTTCAAGCGCTTTGGGCTGGTGACTCGTTGCAAACCAGTTTAATATGTGCTCTTGTAATATAAGGTCATATTAAGAGTATTACCTTCATGTATCACAGGAATGTCTAAAAATGTATTCTGGTAAATCTACGTGGTCTGCCTAACTGGTTTAACTCAAACACCATCTGGTCTAAAGGTTTCTTGGGATTACTATATGAAAAAATATAAATAACATCTATGTACACATATTCATGCAAATGATGGGGCTGTGTTTGATATATATGCATGGCCTTCTATTTGGTCATAAAAGATGAGCATAAACTGAGGCAAAATTGAGTTGCATCACTGCACATAAATTATTGTTGGCCAAAACCAGGTGAATTTTTTTTTTTTTTACAATTAACTCTATGGCAGCCCATCAAATACAAAGCACAAAAGAGCTTTGGTTGCCCCTTTCAAAACCTTCTCATTGAGTTTATAGAGTGCGGCAGCCTCTACTTTTGCACAAACATATATCCGGTGAAGGCGCACAAACATCCAAAGTAGAATGTTGTTGTAGTAGCATATATACTCGAGTATAAGTAGACCCGAATATAAGCCGAGGCACCTATTTTTACAACAAAAAACTGGGAAAACATTGACTCAAGTGGGACCCTCACTCGAGTATAAGCCGAGGGGGGCTTTTTCAGCATAAAAAATGTTCTGAAAAAGTAGGCTTATACTCGAGTATATATGGTAATCTAATCTAACAATAGTATGGTTAAAAACATATTAAGGTTTAAATTGCAGATGTTGATCCTAGTACTTATCCACATAGAATGGGTGTCCGTAGTCTGTTAGAGGCATCTGAGAACATCATATCCAAAGCAAATCTTTGATTTCTTAATCACCAAAGCATTGTGAGAATGGATCCAAACTTTTTTGGTCATTAAACCTTAGATATGTCAGATATCTAATATATACTACTTATACCGACTGATATTTACTCTCAATGTGCTAGATCCACCAGAGAGTCGGAAGGCAAACTGCCGGATCCTGCTGGTCAGAGTCCCTCTAGTAAATACAAGGAATTAGAGTTCATCTGCATGGTGGTAGGGTGGTTAGGGCTAATGTATACTTATTAGTTTATGTTGGGATACTGACTTTTGGAATTTCATACCCATCCCATTTTAAATCTGATGCACATGCTTTGCTACAGAAGAAGCACAGTGCATTAAAAGATCTATCTGCATAACTTACATTCAGGTTTACATTGGCACCGTATTTTGTAAAAGCATATTACCCTGATTGAGTAAGGCATAAACCAGGGAGTACCATATATACTCGAGTATAAGCCTACTTTTTCAGAACATTTTTTATGATGAAAAAGCCCCCCTCGGCTTATACTCGAGTGAGGGTCCCACTTGACTCAATATGTTTTCCCAGTTTTTTGTTGTAAAAATTAGGTGCCTCGGCTTATATTCGGGTCGACTTATACTCGAGTATATACGGTAATCCTTATGACAAAATAATGATAGTATAGCTGTTGTAAATGGTTAGCATAATTTCCTAACCGCACTGATTTTATTCAGATCCCTTCCAAGCCCTTACCGTGACCCTGTGCTTGCTTAGGTTTACCCCAGGTATACTGATTTCCTCCCAGAAATAAAAAATATACTCTACCAGTGTACTAGTTGGTGGATGTTTTTGGTAGGGAGTAGGGACTTGCATAAATGTTTTATATATATGGTGCCACAAGGGTTCCGCAGTGCTTGACCATAAATAGAGGAGCAAAAAACAAGAGGGCCCTGCTCGTGAGAGCTTACATTCTAAAGGGGAGGGGCAGATAGACTAAGGTGACATAGAAGGGATAGAAGTGAGCATAATAAGGTTAGGATGAGAGATGGTTAGATTTAATGAAGAGGTGGGTCTTGAGAGCCTGTTTAAAGTTGTGTAGGAAGGTTGAGAGTCTGATAGCGAGGGGTAGAGGTTTCCACCGATATGGAGCACAATGGCCAAAATGGGATGAAGTAACTCAGGAGTCGTGACATTTATATTTTGTGCACATCTTGAGGTGTTTTGGTACAATTACCATCCAATGCACGATCCCGCGGGTCATGAGATGGATAGTGTATGATCGGTACTTGTTTCCTAGCACGGCCACAATCGCGGGCATCGTGTGCCTTAACTTTAAGGCACACGATGCCCGCGATTTCCTTTGAAAAAAGCAGTACTCGGGTACATCGCGTCGGTCGTGTGCCTTAAGAAGGCACACGACGCGATCGACGCGATGCCCACGATTTCCCCATAGGCTTCAATGTTAAAATATTTTAACATTGAAGCCTATGCGCGCCCGACGCGATGCCCCTGATTTCTCCATAGGCTTCAATGTTAAAATATTTAACATTGAAGCCTATGCGATGGACCCGATTTGTCCATAGGCTTCAATGTTAAATTATTTTAACATTGAAACTGAGTCCATTTAACATAGGAAAAAATGTGAAAAGGGCGAATAAGGGCCATTTCTCATTGGGTATGGCCCCGTCATGTGTGTAAAAAATAATGGCCCCCCATTGTGGCCGCCACCCCCACGATTGATGCGAACCCGAAGCGTGGCGAGCGCAGCGAGCCCGCGAGGGGCGGCGGTGCGCGTCCTCCGACCTTTTCATTCCCCTACTATCCACGTCGGCGTGGAGTTGAGAATAGATTAGTGTGGCGAGCGCAGCGAGCCACCGAGCCTGAAGCGTGGCGAGCGGACGATGATACCTGTGAAGCCCGCGAGGGGACGCAGGGATCTGTGAAGGTATCAGCGTCCCCTTGCGGGGCTCGCTGCACTCGCCACGCTTCGGGCGCGGTGGCTCGCTGCGCTCGCCACACTAATCTATTCTCAACTCTACGCCGACGTGGATAGTAGGGGAATGAAAAGGTCGGAGGACGCGCAACACCGCCCCTCGCTGGCTCGCAGCGCTCGCCACGCTTCGGGTTCGAGTCAATCGTGGAGGTGGCGGCCACAATGGGGGGCCATTATTTTTTACACACATGACGGGGCCATACCCAATGAGAAATGGCCCATATTAGCCCTTTTACCATTTTTTACTATGTTAAATGGACTCAGTTTCAATGTTAAAATAATTTAACATTGAAGCCTATGGACACGATGGACCCGATTTCTCCATAGGCTTCAATGTTAAAATAATTTAACATTGAAGCCTATGGACACGATGGACCCGATTTCTCCATAGGCTTCAATGTTAAATTATTTTAACATTGAAGCCTATGGAGAAATCGGGTACATCGCGTCGGTCGCGTCGTGTGCGTTTTGGTATGCACCCGACCGACACGATTTTTTCCGACACGACCACCACGATAGAAATCGTGGTGGCCGTGCTAGGAAACAAGTACCGTATGATCTTATGTACTGTACACCTGATCTTAAGGACGAGTATGCTGGGAGTTGCAGATCTTACAAAAGATCTTATGTGAAATTACACATAAAAGATCTATCTTGTGCTGGGAAGGGAAATTGTGACTGGGATCATGGTCCTTCTGATGTATGGCCAGCTTAATTCATCATTTAAAGGTGAATTATACTGTGTATTGAGTGTGGATTTTTTTTGTCCACTTTTTATTTGATGTGGGGAAAATCTTCAGTGTGTTGATCTTAGCAACCTATTATAATCCCATTATTCATCTTTCCAAACTGGGCATCGGGTAGCATTTTCAAAGGTGCCACTGGTTATCCAGAACAAAATATCATTTATTTATGGTCCATATAATATGCAAAACCAGTGCTATTGGTGGTCAATCTTAAAATATGTGGACAAATTAGAGTGTGACCCTAGCTGTATGACCTATAAGCACAATATCCTTAAATATGTTTTGCTCAGTTACAAACTTTTGGCCAAGGGGTGTAGTGAAAAAATACTACTAGAGGAAAGTGTTTTGAGAACCAATGACCTAGAAAAAAAACAACCCTCTGTACCTCCATAATTTATTATTGGAAAATTTAAAAATGCTTATCAGAATTTTTAAAGGTGTTTTTATTTGCTCCTACACTATTATTTACCTCAGTAACATTCATTTCCACTCAGTTGTTATTATGTTTTTATGCCAATCGATTGCACCGAGGTAGCTGGGTGACTATGCTAAGAGGCACAAGTGGGTGGCACAAACACGTGGCCCATCTCGGAGTGACACTGCAGCAGCAGACAGGATGGAAGTTGGAAAAAACTAGGCCCCAAAGAGCACATAATGCCAAAAAAGAGGTACAAAGTGGAATTGTCCTTGGGACCTCCCTTACATTGCATAAATAGGACATGCACACTGTCTTTAACAAACCAATCATTTCAGTGACATGACTGTGGCTGAAGTGATTGGTTTGTTTGGGCCCCCACAAAAAAAAAAGCAAATCATCTCTCCCTGTTTAAACTGGCTCTTCAGAGGCAGGATGTTATCATGCTCATACTCCGATTCCTCACCCCTTTCAGTATGTACATCCTCACAGATTATCAATTTTTCCCCACTGGAATCCATAATTACATCTCTCTTTAGTCTCTGGAGGCAATTACTGGTCTTTGTTGAAGAATTGATAATTCATTTTTATACCCATCATCTTCTCCACATTTTGTGATAGCAACCTCTTACATCACTCGCTGACCAGCTTCCCAGCTGTACTAAAAACTCTTTTGGAGTACACACTGGAGGGGGGCATAATTTGTTAGGAGTGAATCCTTCTCAGCCTTATTTGCCTGTAATGCAGCCACATAGTGTTACTGTAACTGCCTATCTGGCTTCTTCACAGTATCTATAGTAACGATGGGTAGGGAACTGGCTGTGTAATAGAGAACAAAGAGTGGTTGTGAACAGTGCCGTATGAACTATGATACCAGTACTAAGTGGAGTGCCACAGGGTTCGGTACTAGGGCCCATATTATTTAACATTATATATTAACGATATCAGGATGGGGATACTCAGCAATTTATCCATCTTTGCTGATGACACAAAATTGAGTAGAGATATTAAATCAACAGAGGATGTGAACGTACTTCAAAATGATCTTAACAAACTAGATGAGTGGGCTAAAAAGTGGAAGATGAGGTTCAATGTGGATAAATGCAAGGTTATGCATCTCGGGAGACATAACCAGTGTGCTAGTTATAACCTACGCGGGGAGGAATTGGGTAATTCAGCACTTGAAAAGGATCTAGGAGTCCATATAGATAACAAGCTGGGGTGCAGTGTTCAATGTCACATAGCAACAAAAAAAGCCAACAGAATTCTAGCATGTGTTAAAAGGGGCATGGAAACTAGGGACTCAAAAGTAATTATGCCACTGTACAAGGCATTGGTTAGACCTCACCTTGAATATGGAGTACAGTTCTGGGCCCCACACTATAAAAAGGACATCATAGAATTGGAAAAAACCCAAAGAAGAGCAACAAAGCTTATTAGGGGAATGGAGAATTTAAGCTACGAGGATAGATTAAGCAAGCTGGGACTATTTACTCTAAAGAAGAGACATTTAAGGGGGGACATGTTTAACATGTACAAATATATCAGGGGCCAATATAAGGAACTCTCAAGCACCCTTTTTACTGCAAGAAAGGAATCTAGGACGCAAGAGCACGAATTTAGATTAGAAGAAAGAAAATTTCGTTACCTCAAAAGAAAAAAAATGTCTTTACGGTCAGAGCAGTCAAACTTTAGAACTCTCTTCCTGGAGAAGTGGTGTCGGCAGATACAATAAATACGTTCAAAACAAGGTTGGACAATCATCAATCGGATAAAAACATCCAAGGGTACTAATAAGAATCATATTCTGTCTTTTACAATGGATAAGCTATTAAAACGTAGGTTGAACTCGATGGACGCAAGTTTTTATTCAGCCTTATCTACTATGTAACTATGTAAGTAACAGTACAGCTGACGGAAGAGGAATTTTATGGCGCTCTGTATCGGCCAGTAGAATCCTTCTAAATACATTTTGCCACAGTAATGTTTTTGATTCCTCTGAATTAAGTTATTTACAGAATTACAAAATACATTAGGCTGAAGGATTTTATTACATTTAAAGTGACAGATTGTGCATGACCACAATGAACATCTCAGAGGTGGGACTGATCAAATCATTAGTGACAGCTTAACTAGGTGTTCTGTGCCAGTGTTTAATCTGTGTTGCATAATTGATTTTGCTCTTGCACCATTTGTACAATATAGAATTGATTTACCATATATCATTCTTTGTCTACATCTGGATTTTCTTTAGTATAGTAATCAACTGTCACATAATTGCTGGAATCTAGGGGCTTTTGTTCTGAATTTTAATACACAAGAATCATTAACTTCTAGTTTGAAGAGGTATTAGGTAATGTTGGCATTCATTTTGAGCCTAAACTCTCATACATTGAGACGCTGTTCACTAGATTGTTAGCTCCTTAGAGCAGGGAATTCCATTATGTTGTCAAAGCCCTCTTCTCCACACATTTCACTTATAGCTCTCTCCTGCTTCTTGCATCAAAACTGTATTGCCTTGAATTGTGATGCCCTTTGTTACCTGTACTTGAACTTTGTTATTTATTTACTGTATTGTTAAGTTCTGTCTCCCTATACTGGTCTATTGTATGCCCTCTGTACAGCGCTGTAAAACTCTTGTGGGTCCTTATAAATAAAATGTAGAAATAAAGTACTTGTTTAGTTTCACAGCGGCAGCTCTATGCTACGCTGACAACGTAGCCTAACCTACATTGTCAGCATAGCAGCCGCCACCATAAAACTATACTGGGAGCAGGGTGGTGGGTGGCAGAGAGAGCAGGGTGGGTGCTTCGTTGTATACTTACCGATCCCAGCGGGCGACGGTCGGCAGCTTTCAGTCCCACTCCTCCAGCAGTCACTCCCCGGTGCCAGCAATGTACGTAATTCAGCACATTGCCGCGGGGGGAGCATCACATGGTTTCCCCGCTCCCCCAGCGGCACTACACTAATTGCGTACATTGTACGCTGGTAGTGCTGGAGGAGGGGGGCTGAATGATGGCACCAGGGAGTGACTGCCAGAGGAGTGGGACCCATCGGTGGATCGCGAGGACCCAGTGGACGCGGTGGCCGGGCCGGAGGAGTATAACGCACAACACACACACACACACATTTCCCCCACTATTCCCATCATATCCCCCTATCCACGTCATACCCCCAGTATCCACGTCGGTGTGGAGTTGATTTTATAAAGTGTGGCAAGTGCAGGGAGCCACCGAGCCCAGGGCTACAGAAGCAGTTACGCAGTTTACGTAGGCAGCATATTGCTGTATTAGTATTCTCAATACAGCACTACGTAAACTAGGTAACTGCCGCCATGAAACTAAACAAGTACCAGAAATAATAATAATAATAATAATAATAATAATAAGTATTTTGCAGCGACTCTATTAAGATGTTGCCAGATGTCCTATCTTTGTGCAAACTATTGGCAAACAAATATGTGCTGCCCTAGTTAGGGTTTCTCAAGTTGAATCCACCATTTTGTATGGATGCTATATGATTTATTGAGTTCTTATGTATTTGTTATCCTTTGCTGCCATCTACTGGCCAATGTTATATTTACCTCTGTAAGTTAATGTAATTAGCATATGTATGTGTCATGTGACTACTCCTGTTCTGTAAGCTCACTTCCAGTTCCTGTGTCAGCCTCATGTGTAGCAGACATGTTTTCCTGAGCTGCAGAAAGGATTTTGCTTTGACCTCTATGTATCATCCCTCAAGGTATATCTGTGCATCATCTCAAGGTACAGCAATAAAATACCTAAAGCATTACCATTGTATCCTCCTCACTGGATCCTTACATGCAACTGGTGTTGCTAAGGGGATTTAACATAGTGAGTTCACTATCTTCCACTGTTTGCATAAGGGTTGCCACTCACAACTATCAGAGACTTCCTTCACATGCATCTGTGGCAGAATAGTCAAAGCAAAGTCTACAGCATCTGCATGTATACACATAGTCTGCAAGCAAGTGTAGAGCTGGCCACCATCTTATGAGAACACATGGCTACAAGCGCTTCCTAACTCAGCTCTCCACCTATAAGTTAAAGCATAATTCTACCTTCAAGAGGCAGTTCTAAGCAAGTTATAACATGTCCTCAAAAGGTTCTGTGAATTCCTCTGTGGCTGCACAAAAGCAAGTCCATCATGCCTCTGATAACTCAGATGTACGGGAAGCAGAGTTCAAACTTACTGAAGAACAAGATGTACGCCCTAAACGTGCGTTCAAACCTACACAAAAGATTAGAGAGACTTTTGAGACAACCAGAGACGAATTTAAGGACAATTTAGATGATTTATGGGAAAGAGTGAAATACCACATAGCAGCTCTTCGACGCTTTAACAATGATGCAACAGAGTTAACCGCGGTTTTGAATCGCTTATCTACCGCCTATGATCGCTACCAGAGACTGTCCGCAAAATACATCACATTTCTGGGTAATTCAGGTTTTGATGATGCCTCAACAGAGCTAGCTGAGATAGAGACTCTACTCCAAAGACATAATGCTTTAGTTCAAGATGCCAAAAATAAAGCAGAATTCCGCATCGCACACTTACAAGAAGTTAGGTCACATCGATCAACTTCAACCAAGCTTACATCCTCATCTGCCAGATCGTCTCGTTCCAGAAGGTCAGCTTTACATGAGAAGCTAATAGAAATCCGTGCAGATGCAGAAGAAGCTAGTGTAAGTTCTTTTGCTAAGAAGGATTCAGAGGTAAGAGAAAAAATGGCACGGATGAAGGCTGAGGCAAAGATCCTCCAAATGGAAAAGGAAGAAGCAGCTGCCTTAGCCAAACTGAAAGTCCTTGAACAAGCATTAGGCCAAGGTACTGATCTGAACCACTACATCCCAGGAGAAGTAGAAAACCCAGCAGACCGCACTGCTAATTATGTTCTAAAGCAACTAACACCTATACCTCCTGCTTACCATGAAGATTCAGCTCTCAAAACAGAAGCTTCTAAGTTGCGCATACCGATGCCACCCCCAATCTTCAATGCAGACATACTGACACAGCAACAGGTGATGCCACCTACCAATGACAAGGTAATTTCCAGCTACAAGCTAGCAGATTCCCCAGTAACTAAACCACAGCTTAATCCTTATGCTACATCATTTTGGCCTGACATATCTCAGCCTTATACGCCAGAGAACTTACATACCCCAGCGGCACCACAAGTTCATCCAGCAACAAGGAATGAGAGAACCGACATGTCTGACCTTGCCAGATACATGATACGCAGGGAGCTTATAAACACCAGTCTCTCAAAGTTTGATGACTCTGCTGAGAACTATAGAGCCTGGAAATCGACCTTTGAAGCTGTAATCCATGATCTTAACTTCACCGCCAAGGAAGAACTTGACCTGCTTGTCAACTGGTTAGGCCCAGAATCTACAGAACGCATCAAGACATTAAGAGCAGTTCATACCGGCCACTCAGAGGAAGGTCTTGCTGCAGCATGGTAGAGACTTGAACAGACTTATGGCAGTTCTGAAGCTATAGAAAGTGCCTTATTCAAAAGACTTCAAGCCTTCCCAAAGATAACTAGCAAAGACAACCACAAGCTCCAGGATCTAAGCGACCTATTAAAAGAATTAGAACTAGCCAAGTTAGATCCTCGTCTGACAGGACTGAGTTACCTTGACAGTGCTCATGGCGTGAATCCAGTGGTGTCCAAACTACCTTACGGCATGCAGGAAAAATGGGCAGACCAGGGTTCCAGGTACAAAAGAGAACACAAAGTGTCCTTTCCCCCTTTCTCTTACTTTTCCAGATTCATCAGTGACCAAGCTCGGAAGAAGAATGATCCCAGCTTTGACTTCACTGAACCTATTCCAGCAGCTTCATCATCATCCTCAAGGTATGATAACACTGCTACCAAACATAGAGATTTAAGGAGAACAGTATCTGTCAGAAAGACTAACGTCCCACTTACTGCGCCCTCCTACACCAAGCAGGATGCTCCTGCTCTTAAACAAAGGGACTCCAGTCGTGTGTGCCCTATCCACAAAAGGCCTCATCCACTAAAGGAATGTCGTGGGCTTAGGGCTAAGACTTTGCAAGAGCGCAGAGATACTTTAAGAGAGCTTGGAGTGTGTTACAAGTGTTGTGCCTCTTCAGACCACATTGCAAAAGACTGTAAAGCTACCATCAAGTGCACCGAATGCAATAGCGATAGACATGTTACAGCCATGCATCCCACTCTACCTCCAGAGTACACACAACTTTCAACAGCGCCTAACCCCGTTGCAAAACATGGCGGGGAGCTACAACCTCAAGACTCAGCTACACCCACAGTTTCCTCATCATGCATGGAAGTATGTGGGGAAGAGAACAATCCCAAATGCTGTGCTAAGGTTTGTCTGGTCAAGGTCTACCCAGAAGGGCAATCTGAGAAAGCCACCAGAATGTACGCCATTATAGATGAACAAAGCAACAGGTCTTTAGCAAAACCTAAATTCTTTGAGATCTTCGGTATAAAGGGACAAGCAATGCCGTATTCCATTGACACCTGCTCCGGTCATACAGAGACTTTCGGCAGAAGGGCCACTGGCTATGTTATCTCCTCAATCAAGGGGAATACCCACATACCCTTACCAACATTAATTGAATGTGACCAGATACCTGATGAAAGAGAAGAAATTCCTACTCCAGAAGCTGCACTTCATCATCCTCACCTAAAACACCTTGCTAAAGAAATTTCTCCGATGGACATGAATGCTGACATTCTACTACTACTGGGAAGAGATATTCTGAGGGCCCATAAGGTACGCCAATATTGCAATGGTCCAGATGATGCCCCATATGCACAAAGACTCGATTTAGGCTGGATAATTGTGGGCAATGTGTGCCTGGGCAAGAGCCATAAACCTTCTCAAGTTAACTCGTTTAAAACTTATGTGCTCAAAAACGGTCGCACAACTCACTTCAAGCCATGCTCACATCACTATGAAGTGAGAGAAAAGTTCTCCGACCTCATCCAGGTGCCAGAAGTAATTCCTACACCTTATGATGACTTAGGAAGATCAGTGTTTTGCACAACGCAAGATGACAACAGAATAGCCTTGTCCATAGAAGACAAAGAGTTTATTAAGATAATGGACAGCGGATTCTGCAAAGATGAATCTAACCACTGGGTTGCACCTTTACCCTTTCGGAATGTTAGAACACGACTGCCAAACAACGGAGAACAGGCTTTATCCAGATTCATGTCATTGCAACATACATTAAAAAGCAAGCCTGAAATGAAAGATCACTTTGTGACCTTTATGAATAAGATACTTCAAAATGACCATGCAGAGCTAGCTCCACCCTTGCAAGAGCATGAAGAATGCTGGTATCTTCCCTCCTTCGGAGTATATCACCCAGGTAAACCCAAGCAAATCAGGGTGGTATTCGATTCAAGTGCCAAGCATTGTGGCGTATCTCTAAATGACGTTCTCCTCACTGGTCCGAACCTAACCAACAATCTGGTAGGAGTGCTTATGAGATTCAGAAAAGAGCCAGTTGCCATTACCGCAGACATTGAACAAATGTTCTATTGTTTTATTGTACGACAAGATCACAGGAATTACCTTAGGTTTCTATGGCACAGAGACAATGATACCAGCCAGGAAATGGTTGAATACCGCATGAAGGTGCATGTGTTTGGCAACAGTCCTTCACCCGCAGTCGCTGCATATGGTCTACATAGGACTGCCTCTGATGGCGAATCAGAGTTTGGAAAAGATGCCCGACACTTCATTGAAAGAGACTTCTACGTGGAAGACGCACTCAAATCTTTACCTACAGCAGAAGAAGCTATAGATCTGCTTAAAAGAACACAAGGTATGCTTTCTAAGGCTCATCTAAGGTTACATAAAATTGCTTCCAATAGTGCTGCTGTCATGAAAGCTTTTCAACCCAGCGATTATGCCACAGAATTTAGAGACTTGGATCTCGGCCAAGGCAATCCACCAGTACAGAGAAGTCTGGGTTTGCAGTGGGACTTGTTGCATGATTCCTTCGGCTTTCAAGTAAGTTGTGCAGATAAGCCATTTACCAAGCGGGGAATCCTCTCAGTGGTGAACAGCCTATATGATCCACTGGGATTTGTAGCAACCTTAACTGTACAAGGCAAATTTCTGTTAAGACAGCTCTCAGAGTCTATTGAGGACTGGGATGCTCCACTGCCTACAGACAAACAGCGAAGCTGGGAGTCTTGGAAGAAATCTCTACAAGCCTTAGATGGGATTCATGTACAACGATGTTACACTCCAACGTCTCTTGCCACAAGTCAGAGAAAAGAAATCCACATATTCTCAGATGCATCTACTGAAGCCATAGCAGCTGTCGCCTATTTGAAGGTAATAGACTCTTGTAATGAAACTCATGTTGGATTTCTATCTGGGAAGGCTAAGTTAGCTCCTAGGCCTGAACATACCATTCCTAGGCTCAAACTTTGTGCAACTGTACTGGCTGTAGAGATTGCAGACTTTATACAGCGAGGGTTGGATATTCACATAGATGATGTTCAGTTCTACACAGATAGCAAGGTCGTTCTGGGTTATGTAAGCAACCAGAAGAAACGCTTCTATGTTTATGTCAGTAACCGCATTGAAAGGATCAGAAAATCCTCTAAACCTGAACAATGGCACTATGTTCCAACACATCTCAATCCTGCAGATTGTGCCACCAGACCAGCGTCTTATAGTGCCTCTAAAAATTCTTCTTGGTTGACGGGCCCAGAGTTCTTGCAGAACCAGCCTGAAGAAACTTCCCTACAAGATGTCTTCAGTCTCCAAGACCCTGACATCGACCCAGAGATTCGTCCTGAAATAAGTACTCTTATCACAATGTCCAAAGAGAAGGTTGGCTTGGGCTGTCATCGATTTGAACGCTTCTCCAGATGGCTAAATCTTGTACGCACCATCACAAGGTTAGTTCACATTGTACGGTGCTATTGTGCTAAGAACACTGACGCTGATTGTCATGGTTGGCATGTGTGTCAGAAGCCCCTCTCTGCAGAGAAAATTACTCTAAGTGAGTTGATGGTGATACGAAATGTACAGCAGAGTGCCTTTGATATGGAACTGAAATGTATTCGTGACAACAGAGACATTCCTAAGAACAGCCGTATAGTCAACTTGAAACCAGTAATTGACGATCAAGGTATGCTGAGGGTAGATGGTCGTTTAACTAGGGCCAAATTGGAGATGTCAGAAATGAATCCTCTCATTATTCCTGGCCATCACCATGTCACTACCCTGCTGATACGGCATTATCACGAAAAGGTAAAGCACCAAGGCAGACATTTCACTGAAGGTGCTTTAAGGGCTGCAGGCCTTTGGATAGTAGGAGCAAAAAGACTGATTGCCCACATAATTCATAATTGTATTCAGTGTCGCAAATTAAGGGGTAATTTGCAACAACAGCAGATGTCTGATTTGCCAGCTGATAGGACAAGTACCGAACCACCATTTACCTATGTTGGTCTGGATGTCTTTGGACCATGGACGGTCAGTGCACGTAGGACCAGAGGTGGTCATGTAGATAGAAAACGATGGGCAGTGTTATTTACTTGCATGAGTGTACGTGCTATACACATAGAAGTAATAGAATCCATGGACGTTTCTAGCTTCATCAATGCTTTAAGACGATTTCTTGCCATCAGAGGACCAGTTAAGCAGTTGAGATCTGACTGTGGAACCAACTTCACAGGTGCCTGTCGAGAATTACAAATTAACTCTAAACCAGTTCAAGACTACTTGGCTGACAATGGTTGCAGATGGATCTTCAACCCTCCTCATGCATCTCATATGGGCGGTTCATGGGAAAGGATGATAGCATCTCTCGTAAGATCCTAGACTCTATGCTTATGAATTCCAACTTCTCTAGGCTTACCCATGAGACTCTAACCACATTTTTGGCTGAAGTGACTGCTATTGTCAATTCAAGACCTCTTGTTCCTGTATCCACGGATCCAGAGACCCCTGTTATTCTTACTCCAGCAACTCTTCTCACTCAAAAACTTGGAGCTGTTCCTAGTCCACCTGAAAACCTTCCATATCAGAAGAGGTGGAAACATGTTCAACATCTCGCCTACTGTTTCTGGAGCAGATGGAAAAGGGAATACCTTACTCTTCTTCAAGAACTTTGTTTAATTTGTTTCATCACTTGATACGTGCTTGAAAGACTTGTCCATTGGACTACTCCATATACACATTCCAGTAGTGTTGTGTTTTGCATTCTTGTATTTTGTCTTTCAGGTCAGAACATCGTTGATTATATCATGGACATTAATCCATAATGTCAAATGGTAAAGTGAAATCCTAGGATTTCAGACGGGGAGTGTGCTGCCCTAGTTAGGGTTTCTCAAGTTGAATCCACCATTTTGTATGGATGCTATATGATTTATTGAGTTCTTATGTATTTGTTATCCTTTGCTGCCATCTACTGGCCAATGTTATATTTACCTCTGTAAGTTAATGTAATTAGCATATGTATGTGTCATGTGACTACTCCTGTTCTGTAAGCTCACTTCCAGTTCCTGTGTCAGCCTCATGTGTAGCAGGCATGTTTTCCTGAGCTGCAGAAAGGATTTTACTTTGACCTCTATGTATCATCCCTCAAGGTATATCTGTGCATCATCTCAAGGTACAGCAATAAAATACCTAAAGCATTACCATTGTATCCTCCTCACTGGATCCTTACATGCAACTGGTGTTGCTAAGGGGATTTAACATAGCGAGTTCACTATCTTCCACTGTTTGCATAAGGGTTGCCACTCACAACTATCAGAGACTTCCTTCACGTGCATCTGTGGCAGAATAAAATATGTAAACTGCAAATCTTGGATGGTATTTAAAGATTTGGACTTGGCAAGACCATTCTATAGTATTTTCTCCTTATTTGTCTCATAGGTTTCTGCTTGAATAGAGTTAAACCCAGTATCATTGTGTGTCTCTTTGAGTGACAGATGTGGGACATAACTTTGGGTAGGTTAGCCAATAGGGAAGGGTTTGGCCAAGAGTCTAATATGAAGGTGTCGTCTTCAAGACCTACCCACACTTTTATGTGTTATTTTATTCCCCCCTTCCCCTGGGTGACTGGTGTCAGATTAGATATAAACTTTGTTATGACTGGTATACTCTCTTCTTAATGTGGTCGGAATGGCCAGCAACTGGGGGTCAGGAACACCACTTCCATCAGGTGGGTCCTCCATTAGGCATTATAGGGAGATAGATTAAACCTGTAAGATACCGGTTTGGGGACCCTCCAAACCCTAAACTATCTCTAATACACTATCTGGAATGCCCAAACCCATAGCCCTAAACTAACGCAAATACTATAACCCTACATTAGATGTTATGACTAAGGCACCAGTCATTCTCAGTCAGCGCTGCCAGTGGTAGAACTTGTGGGTTGTGGGCAAAAGTATAATTTGAGACTCCAACCTCCACCCCAACCCAAGTACACAATATGAAAGTGGGTGACAGGAAGAGGGTGACATGGGCAGCAGTGCACCCTAAGTACTCAGGGGCCCCAGTGCACTGCACCAATGGTAGTTCTGATTCTGAGTGCTGCCTTTCTTGGTCTGTTTGCAGTCTAGGACCTCACTTCATTAGCTGACAGCACAGCATGCAGCTGCTATGCTGGGGCTGGGTGGTGGGTCTTTTGATGCACTGCAAAGTGATCTTTGTAATGGGTATACCGATTAAAATTGACTCCTATATGGAGTTGGCCATTTTGTGTGAAACAAATAAAATGCTCAAAACCTGTTAATACACCTGTTTATACTGTACACTAGAGGTCTATAGTCACTAGAGTCTCCTGGAGTGACCTACATCTAATGATGTACAGACTCTGAGTGACTGCAGTTTAGCCCACCTAGTCTGCCCTAAACATATGTACACACAACTCAGGATTCTTTTTGTATTATTGGGAACGAATTAATGTACCAGTATATTTCTATGTTTATATGGGGAAGGAAACTGGATTATCTTTAAGAAACCAATGCAGGGAGAGCATATACAAACCAGACACAGTTAGGGCATGGTGGGATTTGAGCCCATGACCTCATTACTGTGAGGTAATGCTAACCATTACACTAACCATACTGTACACTAACCAAATGGCTATATGGAAGTGAGCACCAGATATATAGTAGTAGGCACAGGGTCAGTTGAGTTATGGGTATATATAGCAGTTGGCACAGGGGTAGTTAAATCAGTGGGGTTGTGTGTGTGTGTGTGGCTAAAATGTAACTAGGAAGTCGGAAGATTGTGGGGTGCACAAATACTTTTTTGGGGTTGTGTGGGACTTTTCAAACATTCAGTAGTGTTCCTGATATTTTGGGAAAGGACGCATGTATGTGTTGCAAGATTTCAATATCTTTGTTTCTATTATCTGTTGATATTTTCTACCTTTTTTTAATGTGTATGTTATAGAATTGGAAAATATAAGTTAATGGTATAAATGTGTTTGATACATGAATGTAGTAGTTTTTTGCCAGGTTTATTTTCATTTTTATGCTTCTGTAACCCCTGGCTAGCGTTTCTCTAATAGCACTGGAGGCATGTTGAAATGGAAGGGAGAAGCCATCAATTAGGATAGTAAATAGGGAGTGATACTGTATGTGTCTGGTACCTCCTGCACTGAATGTGGTTGTGATTTGAGCCAGCGTTTTTCTGTTACCACAGATAATTCTGGCCAGATTCCACTAGTCACCATCATTAAGCGAGCGCCCATGGTTGACCACTAAGCTACCCACAGCTGGTGGTATTACCTTCAGTGTGATATACTGGGGATTGAGGAATGCTGAATATCAGAAATGGAATGGCTCATCTATTGCTCATCCATGATCATGCCCCATTTAAACTAAGATATTTGATGTTGCCTTACCATGAGCAGTGTAGACAGTGTGCAAAATGACTCATGAAATGTCTGATTACAGCTGATGCAGGATTGGGTGTTTTAACTTTTAAAGACATTAAAGTACGGTGGCGCCAGGTACCATTACATTTACATTTTGTACTGCTATCCCGGGATTTATAGCACTTTAATATAGTACTGTATGTGCTTTATGCAGTGCTTAAAGTGGTCCAGGGAGAGATGGTGGAACTCAAGCCCACACTACCACCACTGCAGCAAAAAAATGGGTATGGTCTTACAAGAAAGGGGCGGGGCCACAAATCACATGCAATTACACAACAAGTAGCCTACAGTAGCTTTTTTGAACTGATGGAACGCATTTCCGCCCCATTCTGGACCACTTTAACCCCGGGCTTTATGTACTGTAGCTGGTTTTGTAGTACATTTTTTTTTGATTGCCATTAATAAGTACATTGTACTGATAAGTGTATTGTTCCTTTTATCTGAACACAAATTGTCCGAACACTGTAGGTGGAAAAATCTACTGTACTTTCATATAATAATTAACTTGTCATTTGCCAAAGTATGATCAACTTATCACTCAGTTCCGTCAGTACTTCTGCTAACATTTTAGCTGTGCTGGCCTGTATGAGCCAGGAGATGCTTCCAATGTGGTGCTTTGTTTGTTTTTCCCAAACTTAAGAGATGGGTCTATATGTAGTTGGTAGTCTTTGTCCTCCAGAAATGCTTTACACCAGGTAGACAAATCTCCTGCTTAGCTCCGATAAGATACCTGAATATGAAGCAGTTTAAGAATACCTGCACCACTACCTGCTAACAGTATACACACACTGGCTGGCTAACTGTATGACACTAGCTGCACCAGTGTACAGGTGTAATAGGTACCAAATTGCCCCTCCTACTTGTTCCTTTCCCTAACATTAGTTTGAATATTTTCCATACTTGCCTACTCTCTGGGAGTGACTGGCAGGCTCCAAAAAACCATGTAGCCCTCCTGCCTCTCAGGAAAGTAGACAAGTCTCCTGGATACTGACAAATAGCAGCATCACCCCCCCCCCTTCCCCCAAAAGGCATCAGAATCCCACTTCAACTAGCCGCAAAAGTGGGCGGCCGAAGGGACGACAATGTGATTTGTTCTGAATTGCACGATTATAGCCCTGCCACCCCTCGCTTTGCAATCACGATAGTATGGGGATTGTAGCAGGGGAGCAGGGCGCCACTGATGTGATGAGCATCCACACCACCATTGCCAACCTTCCATGATACCGCCCCCCCTCTTGTACTGACCTGGATGCCACATGTGGGCAGAGAGCATGTTAGCAGTAGCAGTAGCGCAAGCAGGGGGGGGGGGGGGGTTATGAGTACCCAGAAACCCTCCAGGAGTCTAAGGACCCTAGCTGAAAGCTGAGGGTCCCCTCTTTCCAGCGGTACAAGAATTTAAAAAATCGGCCCTTGGGAACCGGAGATAGCTGACTTCAAAATAGTGGTCCCCATCCAAGCCTGTTAATTGCTTTCCCCAGTCAGATATTTCAGTTTCTGTCTGACTTAGAGTTTTTTGAGGGTATATTCCAAAAGGTGGGACTCTCTCCCTTTGATTGACACTAGAAGCTGGTCTCTACTGTGCCCAAAACCAGATATATCAGCCTTCCAGCAGCTGGTTACTGCTCCAGCTCCACACACCTGGTATGTAGTTTTATATTCTCGTTGGTGGATTGCTCTGCCTCCTGAACTCTGATCCCCTAGTCCCCAATACCATTTGGTAGGTAGGATTCTCTAGTTTTTAATTCCATTAAAAGCTAAGAATTCTAGTCCCGGGAACTGGAGATATCTGCAGTCAAACAAGCTGTCCCCCACCAGAAAATTATGAATAATAAGACCACTCCACTATACACCCCTCCTCTGTGTATTAAACACCCTCTACCACCCTGGAAGTTATGTATTGGGACCCTTTCATTCAGCCCCATGCCCCTTTCTCCCACCTCATCTCCCACCATCTGTGCAGTAAAGGGGTAATTAGTGGAAATTACTGATCCAGGCCCTACATGCTGAGCGGTTGATATAATACCCCCTACCACCAGCGGGACATCAAAGCTTCCCCCACCCCTACCGCTGGAGGATTGGTAGGGGCCCCAATACATTGCTATGCCCAGGGGTCTACACTGCTGTTATGTATATATATTTATATATATATATATATATATATATATTTATTATTATTATTATTTATATACATTTGGTCTATCTATAAAACTTTAACAGACTCTGCATATACTGGGTCACCTAAGTGTCCATCTCCGTGCTTTGCTCCGCCCCTCTGGAAACCCCCTCTGAAAATCCTGAGTTTGCCCCTGAGTAGTGCTACCTAACAGAGTTCATGTCCTTTTTAAAATTATGTCTGCTTTTGATCATTTGCAGTCACCAATCCATTTCTGTCCATGTGACGTTGCATAAGATTCTTCACAACTGGATCAGTTATGCTACAAATTACTACCTGGTGGAATATTACGGTTATTAATGACCTACAGTAGTACATTGGCATCACAATAGTGGTGCAGGCTGCACCCGGGATCACCCTCCGAAGGGTGATGACAAAGTATAGTCTCCTCCTTCGTAACATGAGCCAAGTACTGCACTGCAACTAAGGGGGGTATTCAATCGCTGGCGAGCATCTCCCATCAGGGTGATGCCGCCGGGCCCTATTCAATGCTGTCTTCCCCGACAGCAGACAGCATTGAGCAGAGTATCTTGGCAGAACGAGCCCGACATCATAAGCTGTTGGGCTCATTCTGCCGAGAATGGCCGGGAAGTGACGAGCTGCTGGCTGCAGCTTGCCTCTTCCCGGCCGGAACTTGCGGCCGTGCCCCCTTCTCGTCCCGCTGCAGGCGGGACATTGAATCCCGTCTACATGTTCTCGGTCTAGCTGACCGAGTATGGGATTGGGTCACATTGAATACCCCCCTAAGTGTAGAACTCAGCTTTTGTCCATATTTAGTAGTTGGTGTTGCAGCCAAAGCTTTTTTTAGGGGTATGTATCTTCTGGCCCTCTAGAGTGTATAAAAAGGGTCTGCGTGGCCAATTCCCCTGACTCACAAGGCCATTCCTCTTTTTTGACAATGTGGAGTTAAGATGCTGCCCTGAATACATATAAAGGTAGGGATAGTACCGATGCTACTGAATTTGTTTACCACAGTTGCTGCTACTACTACAAGCTTGTTCATCATTTGATACTTTTATCACAACTATTACTGCTGATGCATTTTTGAGATCTTATACAGCCATTTAGCTTCTATTTCTAAGTACAACTACTGCTGTAATACCTATCATAATCTCCCATAATGTCACAGACTACCAGAAGAGTAGGTGTCCATCCCTACATTCTGCATCTTTCCTTGTGAAGGACCTGGAATAATAATAATGCCTATTGTCCCGCAAGGAGAAGGCTCTGCAAAAAATTACATGGCTCTGCGAGAATCACATTATATTGGCTATGCCCCTTCTTCATTGACCCGCAATTTTCAGCATTATGACGCAAAGGGGTTGGACCTAAACATGCAAATTTCCTTATCAGCAATCTACTGCATCTCCTCGGTTGGAGAGTTTTTTTCCGGTTTAATTTTACCAGCTCTCTTAGATGGTCGCTTCACTACTGGTTTAGCAGCTGTACTTACAAAGCTGATGCAGAATATGCAGTCATTTCAACCAGCCTTTTCATGACTGCAGAGAAGTGGGAGCAAACAAGAACTTACAATGTAGAGGGAGTTAGTCCTGGGACAATAAGGTGGAGTGAAACCATGGGGCCTGAGTTGAGATTGGGATTTGTAGCTGGTACTAAACCAAGGGTCTAGCAACATTTCGAAGCTCTAAGCTCCGTCGTCAGGCTACAGTTCTAACTGTAGCCTGATGACGGAGCTTAGAGCTTCGAAACGTTGCTAGAATAAATCTTCACTATTTTGCACAGACCCTGGAGTGCCATGTTGGTTGTGTGTGCTCACCCCCAGCCAATCCTTTCCTACATTATTTCTACAAAGGCACCCGGGCAGCTGACAGTGTTGGAAATAGGAGTGCCGGATCAGATTGTATCCTATATATATATATATATATATATATATATATATATATATATATACAGAGTTGGGGTCCCGGCACTCTAGCAGTACAACTGCAACGACTTAGGTGCTCTTCAATCCCGATGGGGAAATGTACCGAAGATAGTAGCAGAAGTCACTCTAAGATTTTTAAACTGCACGGCGGCAGTAATCAATAAGAAGGCAAAAGACACAAAAAGTGGTGCAAATCGACGTTTCGGGCGGGTAGCCCTTTATCAAGACATGTCTTGATAAAGGGCTACCCGCCCGAAACGTCGATTTGCACCACTTTTTGTGTCTTTTGCCTTCTTATTGATTACTGCCGCCGTGCAGTTTAAAAATCTTAGAGTGACTTCTGCTACTATCTTCGGTATATATATATATATATATATTGCAAGTGGGTTTTTGGAATTGAAGCGCTGACACCTGCTATTGATTAGCCCTATTCAGGGATCACTGCTCTCCAGATAGCAGATTATATTAAGCACTTGTCTTTTTCTTTTAGACCGCTGCTCCCCGCTGTGGTGTGGTGCTCTATCCTAGGCACCCAAGGATGTCTACAACAAAAAAAGGGGGGACAAGGGGGGCGCCCAATAGTGCAATATCGTTGTTTATTTTTTTTAAAGTTCAATAAAACGGAGGAACTCCGATTGTTATAACTCGTACCAAGTTAATCTACTGGAGTGGACTGGGTACCACTAGATTCACAAAACAATCCCCTCTGGCATAAACAGCATACACAGGATGGAATAAGGTCACCGTTGCAGTATGGTCGAATAACTCACGGGACCTCTCAGCTGGGCTGCTGGGCAGGACAAAGAAAGCCGGCGTCTCTGATCGCTGCAAGCAGGCTGTCAGCGTGTACTGAAGGCCAGGGATTGGAAAACACGTCACATCAGCCACGCCCCTACGCGTTTCATCAGAGACTTCTTTGTTTTGTGAATCTAGTGGTACCCAGTCCACTCCAGTAGATTAACTTGGTACGAGTTATAACAATCGGAGTTCCTCCGTTTTATTGAACTTTAACCCCTTCCCGACATTTGACGTACATTTACGTCATGGTCGGGAAGTACTTCCCGACACATGGCGTAAATGTACGTCATGGCATTTAACTGTCACCGCGTCTATAGACGCGGTGACAGTTTCAACATGTCTGCTGTCCCTGACAGCAGACATGTCCGTGCATGCCCAGGGGGGGCTGCGATGCCGCCCCCCCGTCGGCGATCGCTGTGATTGGCTGTTCAGTGTGAACAGCCAATTACAGCGTTTTCCTGTGTCACCGGCGAATAACGTTCGCCGGTGACACGGGATCAGAGGTGATTGGTGCTGTAAAGTACAGCACCAATCACCGCGGGGTGTAAGGGTGACACTGGTGTCACCCCACCGCACCCCGCCCGCCCCCAAAGGCCGTGATTGGTTCGTCGGACCGACGGACCAATCACAGCCAAGGAGGGGGATTTAAACTAACGGTGACTGCACTGCAGACGCCATTCCGGTCTGGAATAGCGTGCAGTGCGGTCACCGTACCTCCCTGCCGCCATACTGACCAGAACCTTGCTCCATAGCTTGCTCCATACTTACCTGATCGCTGCTTCATCACTGCTTCCTGGATCCTGTTACTACTTGTGCCTTCCTGTGAAATTGTGCTGCTGCAGTGTACTAGCTAGATAGATAGAGAGATAGAGAGATAGATAGAGAGATAGAGAGATAGAGAGATAGAGAGAGATAGAGAGAGATAGAGAGAGATAGAGAGAGAGATAGTGTCAGAGAGTGCTGATCGCTGCTTCAACACTGCTTCCTGGATCCTGTTGCTACTTGTGCCTTCCTGTGAAATTGTGCTGCTGTAGTGTACTAGCTAGATAGAGAGATAGATAGAGAGATAGAGAGAGATAGAGAGAGATAGAGAGAGATAGAGAGAGATAGAGAGAGATAGAGAGAGATAGAGAGAGAGATAGTGTCAGAGAGTGCTATATTTTGTGCTGCTGCAGTGTGATATAGTTATAGATAGAGAGAGAGAGATAGAGAGAGAGAGATAGATAGAGAGGCCTAGTGACAGAGTGCTATATTTTGTGCTGCTGCAGTGTGATAGTTATAGAGAGATAGAGAGAGATAGAGAGAGAGAGATAGAGAGAGATAGTGACAGATTGTGCTATATATTTTTGATATAACTGACTGCTGCCCCCTCCTTTTGTGCTGATCAGTATAAATTAACTGATCAGCAACTTTTTGGGGGCGCAGGTTTTTTTTTATATATAGATATACCTGTCAGTGCTGCTGCTGCAGTGTCATAGAGTGATAGATAGTGAGAGATAGAGAGATAGAGAGAGATAGTGACAGAGAGTGATAGAGAGTGCTAAATTTTTTGTCTGCTGCCCCCGCCTTTTGTGCTGATCACTATATCTGAGGTGATCAGCAACTTTTTTGGGGGTACAGAGGTTTTTTTTTTTTTATATATACCTGTCAGTTGCACCAAAGGTTGTGCACCTGCTGCACCTCACTGGTAATCAGTGTCGCATCACTGATCACCTTTTTTTTTTTTGTGTGTGTGCTGTGGGGTCTTTTTTAATTTTTTTTTTACACACACTGTGATTTTGTGGGTGTCCTGTGGCCGCTGTGCGCTGATCAGTGACGTACATCACTGATCATCTTTTTCGGTACAGGGTTGATCTATATATTTTTTTTTTTTGATCAAATTCCTGTTGCCTTTGAGCGCTGTTCAGTGACAGACGTTACTGACCAACATCTGTGCTCAATTTTTGGCGCAGGACCTTTTTTTTTTTTTTAACCCCTTAAATTTTTTATTTTTAACCCCTTCATTTTTTTTTTTTTTATTGGTATAAAGTATTTTTTTTTTTTCTGCACCACATACACACTACACACTACATACCCCCCGGATTGAAATAAAGTTTGTACCCCCCCTACACTATACACGTGTTGAAACATTTCACTACCAGTAACACAAAAATAAAAATGGCATCCCAAATGTCCTCCCAAATGTCCTCCCAAATGTCCTCCCAGTCATCCAGGAGAATGTATTCAGCGGAGGAGGCATATGCCCTGCTTGCTTCTGACTCTGACACAGCCAGTGATGCAAGCGGGGAATTTGAAGGTTTCGCCTTAAGCTCCTCTTCCTCCTCTGGTGATGAGGGACCCCCTCAAAGACGCCCCCGTAGAGCAGCTGAGACCCCCCCCCCCAATAATTGATCTCGTATGGACCCCACCACCAGACAATTTTGAGCCCCAGGTTCCTGAGTTTTTGGCCATGCCAGGAATCCAATTTGATTCCACAGGTCTCAGAGAAATTGACTTTTTCAAATTATTTTTCTCTGATGATTTTATAAATTTAATGGTGGACCAAACTAATTTATATGCCCAGCAGTTTATTGCTCAAAACCCCACGTCATCATTTGCTAGGTGGACCCCTGTAGATGCAGTAGAGATGATGACGTTTTGGGGTCTGGTGTTTCATATGGGCATAGTAAAAAAGCCAGAAATTAGGCAATATTGGAGTACAGATGTTCTGTACAGTACTCCATTTTACCGTATGGCCATGCCCCGGACTCGATTTGAGACAATTCTTAAATTTATACATTACACCGATAATGCACAGTGCCCACCCAGAGATGATCCCACCTTTGACCGGCTATTCAAAGTCAGGCCGGTCATTGATCATTTCAGTGCCAAATTTGAAGAGGTGTACATCCCTGAAAAATTTATTTGTATCGACGAGTCCCTTATACATTTTAAAGGAAGGGTTAAATTCCGCCAGTACCTTCCAAGTAAGAGGGCAAGGTATGGCATAAAAATGTACAAACTGTGTGAAAGCACCTCAGGGTACACCCACAGGTTTAGGGTTTATGAAGGGAAGGATTCAAGAATTGAACCGCCAGAATGCCCCCCCTCCCTCGTAGGTGTTAGTGGGAAAATTGTCTGGGATTTAGTGCACCCCTTCCTGGATAAAGGTTATCACCTCTATGTGGATAACTTTTACACCAGCATCCCCCTGTTTAAGGCCCTTGGTTCAAGAGGTACAGCAGCTTGCGGTACTGTGCGCAAGAACCAAAGAGGCCTCCCAAAAACGCACATTGCCCAAGTAATGAGAAGGGGTGAAAGCAGGGGAATATGCACCGAAAATATGTTGTTGGTCAAATATAAGGACAAGAGGGATGTCCTTATACTGACAACAATTCACGGAGACAGTACCACCTCCGTCCCTGTACGAGGTACCAGTACCCACACCTCAAAACCTAATTGTATCCTGGATTACAATAGGTACATGGGCGGAGTGGATCTTTCAGATCAGGTACTGAAGCCGTACAGTGCCCTGCGGAAAACAAAAATCTGGTACAAGAAGGTGGCCGTGTATATCATCCAGATGGCACTGTATAACGCTTACGTGCTATTCCGTTCTACCGGCCAGAGGGGGACATTTATGCACTTTCAAGAGGAAGTCATAAAGGGCCTAATATTTGGGAACCAGCAGGCAGAGGGCCCCAGTACTTCTAGTACTGGCCCCCGTATTGTACCAGGGCAGCATTTTCCTGATGAAATCCCCTCCACTGGAAAAAAGGGCAGGACACAAAAAAGGTGCAAAGTTTGCTATAAAAAGGGAATAAGAAAGCAAACTATTTTCCAGTGTGACACTTGCCCCGACAAACCCGGCCTATGTATAAAGGAGTGTTTTAAAATATACCACACATCTATGGAATATTAGGTTCATAATTTCACCGTGCTTCGGGGGTCTTGCTAATGCCACATAGCACCCACCATTCATTCCACCAGAATCTGAGCCGCAAAATCCAAAAATCACTCCTTCCCTTCTAAATCCTGCCATGCACCCAACTGGTATTTTTTGGTCACATGTGAGGCATTGCCGTACTCGGGAGAAATTGGGGCACATATTTTGGGGTGCTTTGTCTCCTTCATTCCTTGTGAAAATGAAAAATTTTGAGCCAGAACTGCATTTTTGTGTAAAAAAATGTAATTTTTCATGTTCACTGCCCACTTGTATCAAAATTGGTGAAACCCCTGGGGGTTTGAAATGTACACTATACCCCTAGATGAATTCCCTGAGGGGTGTAGTTTGCAAAATGGGGTCACTTGTGGGGGGGTTCCACTGTATTGGTGCTTTGGGGGTCTTGCTAATGCGACATAGCACCCACCATCATTCCACCAGAATTTGTGCTGCAAAATCCAAATATCACTCCTTCCCTTCTGAGTCCTGCCACTTTTTGGTCACACATGAGGCATTGCCGTACTCGGGAGAAATTGGGGCACAGATTTTGGGGTGCTTTGTCTCCTTCATTCCTTCTGAAAATGAAAAATTTTGAGCCAGAACTGCATTTTTGTGTAAAAAAATGTAATTTTTCATTTTCACTGCCCACTTGTATCAAAATTGGTGAAACCCCTGGGGGTTTTAAATGTACACTATACACCTAGATGAATTCCCTGAGGGGTGTAGTTTGCAAAATGGGGTGACTTGTGGGGGGGTTCCACTGTATTGGTGCAACATAGCACCCACCATTCATTCCACCAGAATCTGTGCTGCAAAATCCAAAAATCACTCCTTCCCTTCTGAGTCCTGCCATGCACCCAACTGGTATTTTTTGGTCACATGTGAGGCATTGCCGTACTCGGGAGAAATTGGGGCACAGATTTTGGGGTGCTTTTTCTCCTTCATACCTTCTGAAAATGAAAAATTTTGAGCCAGAACTGCATTTTTGTGTAAAAAATGTCATTTTTCTTTTTCACTGCCCACTTGTATCAAAATTGGTGAAACCCCTGGGGGTTTGAAATGTACACTATACCCCTAGATGAATTCCCTGAGGGGTGTAGTTTGCAAAATGGGGTCACTTGTGGGGGGGTTCCACTGTATTGGTGCTTGGGGGGTCTTGCTAATGCGACATAGCACCCACCAAAATTCCACCAGAATCTGAGCTGCAAAATCCAAAAATCACTCCTTCCCTTTTGAGTCCTGCCATGCACCCAACTGGTATTTTTTGGTCACATGTGAGGCATTGCCGTACTCGGGAGAAATTGGGGCACAGATTTTGGGGTGCTTTTTCTCCTTCATACCTTCTGAAAATGAAAAATTTTGAGCCAAAACTGCATTTTTGTGTAAAAAATGTAATTTTTCATGTTCACTGCCCACTTGTATCAAAATTGGTGAAACCCCTGGGGGTTTGAAATGTACACTATACCCCTAGATGAATTCCCTGAGGGGTGTAGTTTGCAAAATGGGGTCACTTGTGGGGGGGTTCCACTGTATTGGTGCTTGGGGGGTCTTGCTAATGCGACATAGCACCCACCAAAATTCCACCAGAATCTGAGCCGCAAAATCCAAAAATCACTCCTTCCGTTCTGAGTCCTGCCATGCACCCAACTGGTATTTTTTGGTCACATGTGAGGCATTTCCGTACTCGGGAGAAATTGGGGCACATATTTTGGGGTGCTTTTTCTCCTTCATACCTTCTGAAAATGAAAAATTTTGAGCCAGAACTGCATTTTTGTGTAAAAAAATGTAATTTTTCATTTTCACTGCCCACTTGTATCAAAATTGGTGAAACCCCTGGGGGTTTGAAATGTACACTATACCCCTAGATGAATTCCCTGAGGGGTGTACTTTGCAAAATGGGGTGACTTGTGGGGGGGTTCCACTGTATTGGTGCAACATAGCACCCACCATTCATTCCACCAGAATCTGTGCTGCAAAATCCAAAAATCACTCCTTCCCTTCTGAGTCCTGCCATGCACCCAACTGGTATTTTTTGGTCACATGTGAGGCATTGCCGTACTCGGGAGAAATTGGGGCACAGATTTTGGGGTGCTTTTTCTCCTTCATACCTTCTGAAAATGAAAAATTTTGAGCCAGAACTGCATTTTTGTGTAAAAAATGTCATTTTTCTTTTTCACTGCCCACTTGTATCAAAATTGGTGAAACCCCTGGGGGTTTGAAATGTACACTATACCCCTAGATGAATTCCCTGAGGGGTGTAGTTTGCAAAATGGGGTCACTTGTGGGGGGGTTCCACTGTATTGGTGCTTGGGGGGTCTTGCTAATGCGACATAGCACCCACCAAAATTCCACCAGAATCTGAGCTGCAAAATCCAAAAATCACTCCTTCCCTTTTGAGTCCTGCCATGCACCCAACTGGTATTTTTTGGTCACATGTGAGGCATTGCCGTACTCGGGAGAAATTGGGGCACAGATTTTGGGGTGCTTTTTCTCCTTCATACCTTCTGAAAATGAAAAATTTTGAGCCAAAACTGCATTTTTGTGTAAAAAATGTAATTTTTCATGTTCACTGCCCACTTGTATCAAAATTGGTGAAACCCCTGGGGGTTTGAAATGTACACTATACCCCTAGATGAATTCCCTGAGGGGTGTAGTTTGCAAAATGGGGTCACTTGTGGGGGGGTTCCACTGTATTGGTGCTTGGGGGGTCTTGCTAATGCGACATAGCACCCACCAAAATTCCACCAGAATCTGAGCCGCAAAATCCAAAAATCACTCCTTCCGTTCTGAGTCCTGCCATGCACCCAACTGGTATTTTTTGGTCACATGTGAGGCATTGCCGTACTCGGGAGAAATTGGGGCACAGATTTTGGGGTGCTTTGTCTCCTTCATACCTTCTGAAAATGACAAATTTGGAGCCAGAACTGCATTTTTGTGTAAAAAAAATAATTTTTCATTTTCACTGCCCAGTTGTACCACAATTGGTGAAACCCCTGGGGGTTTGAAATGTACACTATACCCCTAGATGAATTCCCTGAGGGGTGTAGTTTGCAAAATGGGGTCACTTGTGGGGGGGTTCCTAACTTTTAGCATCTTATGGTGCCTTGAAACCTACATGGTGCCTAAAAAATAATCTCATAAAAAGGAGGCTCCAAAATCAAGTAGGTGCTCCTTCTATTATGAAGCCTGTGGTTTGGTCACCGTGCACACTAGAGCCATATATAGGATATTTATGAAAACCACAGAATTGGGGGAATCAATTTTTAGTCACATTTCTCTAGTAAAATGTACTGTGTTCCTTATAAAAATGTATTAAAATTGCAAATCTGCAAAAAAAAAGAAATTTTGAAATTTCACCTACACTTTGTTTTAATTCCTGTGAAACACCTAAAGGGTTAACAAACTTCCAAAATGCTGTTTTGAATACTGTGAGGGGTGCAGTTTTTGAAATGGCATCATTTATGGGGGTGTCTCACATACAAGTCCCTCAAAGTTACATCAGAACTGAACTGGTCCCTAAAAAAATCAGTGTTTGAAATTTTCTTGAAAATTTGAGAATTTGCTATTCATATTGTAAGCCTCCTAGTGTCCCAAAAAATTAAAAGGAAGTTGAAATAATGATGTCAACATAAAGTAGACATATGGCCTATGTTAGTTATTCACTATTTTGAGTGGTAAGATTATTTGTCTCACAAGCAGAAAATTTAACATTTTGCAAATCGCTAAATTTTCCATTTTTTCACGATATTTTGGTATTTTTCACAAAAAAACACAGACTGTATCGACCCAAATTTACCACTAATTTGAAGTACAATGTGTCACGAAAAAACAATCTCAAAATCACTGGGATAAGTAAAAGCAAAAAAAAGTTATCCCCACTTAAGTGAGACATGTCAGATTTGAAAAAAAGGGCTCTGTCAGGAACGCAAAAACTGGCTCTGTCAGGAAGGGGTTAAAAAAATAAACAACGATATTGCACTATTGGGCGCCCCCCTTGTCCCCCCTTTTTTTGTTATATATATATATATATATATATATATATATATATATATATAATGGGCAGAGGATCCATCTTTCAACCAATTTCGGTATACTTAGATGGATAACTACAGCCAATCATACAGGCCAAACTTGTTTTAAAGACACAGCAGCATTATTGTCTGCAATAAGAGCTTTTTAACATCTGCCTAAAAATTGCTTACTATGCACAATTGATGTATGCAATTTGTATACATGTACTGTATTCCACATAATCAGAATGCTGCTCACCAATAACACTTTGTATAAAGGTCCAGATCTTGTTTTTTTTATGACTTTGCTTGAGATGGTACTTACTAAAAACTACTTTTACTTTAATGGGTGGTACTACTTACAGATAGCGGGAGTAGCGATGGGGTCCAATGTGGCCCCATCCTACTCCAACGCTTTCATGTTCATGGTAGAAAATAAGAAGTTCTTCACTAACCCAGACATCTCTCAGAACAACTATGCCTATTTCAGGTATATAGATGATCTCCTTTTATTCTGGAGAGGTACTTAAGAGGAGCTTAGAGATGTCATTGATAAACATAATCGCACCTCTAACCCTGTCAAATACACATACCTTATAAGTGACACGAGTGTGAACTACCTGGACATAACTATTACTAAACCTAACGGTCAACTTCTAACCTCCCTTTACCACAGACTAACGGATATAAACAATATCCTTCTGTCCTCCAGTGCACACCCTACCAGTCTCAAAAAGGAATTACCATATAGTCAGTTCTTGAGGGTATTACGCATCAACAGTGACCGGAACAGGGCTTTAATTGAACTTGAGGAGATGTGCAAAAAATTCTATGATAGAGGTTATGATAAAAATACTATACAACTTATGAAAGATAAAGCTCTATCTGTACCGCCTGAAAAACTTAACAACCAGCAAGCAGCACCAAAGAAAACAACTAATTCCCTGATATGGACCAATACATATAATCACCAAACTCCTGGCCTGGTCAGAAAGGCCAAAAAGCGATGGCCCATACTGGAATCCGATTCCGACTTATAGGTAACTAACAAAACCCTATTGCCAGCCTATCGTAGGAATAAAAATCTTAAAAATTACCTGGTTCACAACGACATAACAGACATGGTTAAAACTAATAAAGGAACATTTCTAGGGACTCCCAAAAAGGGATGTGTCAGATGTCCCAATTGCACGTCCTGTGGGTATTTACAGACAGGTACCACATTTAACCACCCTTTCACTGGTAAAAAAAATCCCTATACATTATCGACTCACTTGCACATCCCGCTATGTAATATATCTCATATCCTGCCCTTGCTCCTTATATTACATAGGAAAAATGGAGTGCCAGTTTAAAGAAAGGATGGCTGCCCATAGATCAGCGATCAAGGCAGCCATCAACAAGGGAGACAGTGAACAACCTGTGGCAAGACACTTTGCCCAGGTGAAACACAGCATCACTGCCATTCGATACATCATTATCGATCAGGTATCCCCACTCAAACATGGAGGGGACAGACATACCAAACTTTTACAACTTGAATCAACATGGATTGAGAGAATGGGCACATTGTCACCCAGAGGCCTAAATGAATCGTTAGGATTACATGCATTTTTGTAAAAATCCAACCATTCTCTGATATTGGTAACTGTCCTTTCAGCTTGAAGACCTGACACAGCTCTTTCCATGAAACTATGATCACTCCCTTTAAATTTAAAAAACACCAAGTTATAATTTGCCTTCATTGATGTTCTGGGAAAAAGATCAACGATCTGGGAAACTGTTGACGAAGGAACTGATTTCATTGCTGTCATTGAGTATGAATGACACATTCTAACATTATGGTGAAGGCTTTAAACAATTAGGAATAATTGAGGATATACATAGACCATAACATACACATACACATTGTACACGCACGCACACACACACACACAGTACACCACATATACACACAGTACACCACATACACACACATAGCACACAACACACACATATATACGTATAGATGGAGCGGGTCTCTTCTTTGAAGGGGATGGCGATGGCGACGCCAGCCACCACCCCTGCCAATGGCCATCTGTATCTGCGAAAGGGGACGCGCGCGCATCTCGTGCCCTTCTCCCCATCCTCGTCCCCTTCCGATGGCTTCCCTGCCGGCTTGTCGGCGGTCACACGGGGTCCCCACCGCCTCCCCGCACCCCCGCTAACCCTGTCCGTCTCCCTGAAGCAGAGACGGACAGGGTTCCCGTCCCCCGTCGACGGGAAACTGTTATGCGCGTGTGCGCGTGAGACGCACGCGTGTCTCAGTCAGACGGACGCCGGGCTGCTGGTGGTTCGCCAGCGGTGACGTTCTGGCGATTCGCCAGCAAGAGGGAGCCCGGCTCCATCTGTAGCACACCTCACACACTTACACATTGGACAGATACACACAACAAAACACACACATAACACAACACATGCAGTACAACACAAACCCATATACACTACAAAACACACCCAAAAACAGTACAACAAACACACAGAACACACACACTTAAATATTGCCAGGATACACACAGCACACTACACACACACACACATTTATACGTAGCACACCTTACGCACTTACACATTGCGCAGATACACACAACACACACACACATAACACACCTCTAACAGCACAGCACACACCCACATTCACCACACACACCCAAAAACAGTACAACATGCACAAAACACACACTTAAACATTGCACAGATACACAAAGACACAACACACACATACACATACTGTATATACATAGCACACCTCACACACTTACGCATTGGACAGATACATATAACACAACACAACATACACAACCACATACACTACAACACACACAAAAACAGTACAACACACACAAACACAGAACACATTAAAAAATTGCCATTTATTTAACAGTCTGTACCGGCAAATAAAAACTGTACCTAATGTACTGTGTTTTCTTTTTTCCCATTATCAGTCTCTCCTCCAGCCTGTCACTGCGCTCCCCGGACATTTGCACTGAGAAATTTTGTCCTGGTCAATGCACCTGTGATCAATACAAAGTGGGTACACTGCACTCACCCTGTTAGTCAGTTGGATGTTAGGCACTGCTCTGCCTTAAGTGTTTCCCAGATCCTTTTGGTTCATCGATAATGTTTGGTCGGTGGGCATGAGCACTGCATGTATTTGTTTGAATGTTATGAGTGTAAGAAGTTGAAGAATAAGACTGAGATGAAGATTTGTCACGTTAAAGTGTACAATTGACTCAATAAATCGTGAAAATAATATGTGTACATTAAAGTACAATCAAGAAATGAAAGTAGGATTAAAAAGTAAATTCTGATTCAAAATGATAATTGTTTGGATGGGGGTGGGTTGCGAAACAAATCTATAGATGGAGGGGGTATGGATATTGGTGGCATAATTGGTGTTTGGTACACCTACAGGGTGTTTTAGTGAGAAAATTGTACACTTTAACATGGCAAATCTTTATCTCAGTGTTATTCTTCAACTTCTTACAATCCAAACCTTATCAATACACCGATTGATTATTGTGATGGCTGGATCGGTGGATTGGCCCGGCAGGTGTAGGGAAGAATTTGGCCCATTGCACCCATTCCCAGTGGTGCATTGCAGTCCAGGTAGCGTGCCTCGCATCATGACGTCATGTGGCCAGGCCCGTGGACCTGCTCCCACACTCAGGGGATGCCCCACTGTTTGGTAGAGATGGCCGGTGCATGTGCTTTACAAATCTCCAGACCTTAGAGACTGCTGCAGGCAGGATCGGTGAGGAGAGCGGCAGTGGCAGGGAGCGGTGAATTTATTATTAATTATGGCGCGGTAAGTAACGCCCACCGTGGTCTCCACGCACTCAGTGCCTGTAATTACACTCCCTAGAAACTGTACCATTGAAAGTATAGAAATGGAGGTGTGGTCATGCCTCCTTTCCCGTGGCCACATGCCTTTCTGGTTTTGTATTGATTTCTGACCCTCAGATGTTGAAGGGTATGTCATAGGTGCTAAATCTCAGGAGTGGTTATGGAATTTATCAACACATACAAGTTATCATTGAGTATTCATGCAAACACATTCTAACATTATGGTGGAATCTTTAACACATTACATTATCTTAGGTCTTTGGCACAACATACTGTAAGATGACATTTTTCAGCAATTTTGGAAATAAAAAAACCCCAAGGTTTTCCCGGGCAATGCCGGGTGGGTCAGCTAGTACTAAATAAATAGGTGTTTAATAAATATGTATAACACTAAAATCAACCATAATTTCTGTTCACTCAGTGAGCAGGGTAAATCTTTATTTGCGTATATACAGTTGTATAACAGAGCTACGACTCATCGCTAACAGCATAGAATAATTCTGGAGACAGCTTGGCTTATCTAATACAGTGAAAAACAGTTAGTTACAATGCTGAAACAGTGTCATTAGTTTAGTTATGACAAGTACAACCTGATACAACTGCTCTATGGCGCATTAGTGCTGAGAGTGAGTTCAAATAACTTATGCACGGAGCCAGTGCACAATGTATTTTAACCTTTTTATCTTTATTGTTGTTCATCTATATTGCATGATATGATTATGCATCTTCAATCTTGCACATTTTACATGTAACACTTACATTTTTCCACTTATATAACTTTTTATAGATATCACGAAGAATGTTTATTTGGTTGCTATTTATTTGGTCATCATCCCTGATGACGGAGGTAACTTCGTAACGGCGTAGGACCGCTAAATAAAGGACTTTTATTCTACAAAAAAGACTGTGAGAGTGCCGCCTTTATCCTGTTCATTTGCATTGGAATTCTGTGGAGTTCTCGGGACGGCACCGCAGCAAGATAAGCCTTTAACAAGCAGAGTGCGGGGTATTCCTGTATATATATATACAGTGCTCGAAGTGGAAATTTGAAAGTGGGGGTATGGAAAAACGAAGGACTTATTTATGCGCGCGCCGAAGGCGCGCGCGCGCTCTGAAAAAGGGGGCGTGGCCACTGAAAAGGGGGCGTGTCTTTAAGTGTAGCGTACCATACCACATACCCCTTATATACCACACTAGTAGGACCCCTTATACTATCTAGTACTAGTGCCCCTTGCACATTGTGCCACACTGTAGGAGCCAAAATTCAAGGACAGCAAGGACAAACGGACAGAGTGACAGAAGAGAGAGACTGACAGCGGGAACACAGAGAGAAAGTGACAGGGACAGCCACATATGTATATTGGGCATCACGGTGTGTGGCAAATGTATAATGAGCATTACTGTGTTTGGCATATGCTCATTATAGATTTGCCACACACCATGATGCACAATATACATTTGCCACACACCGTGATGCCCAATATACATTTGCTACACACCGTGATGCCCAATATACATTTTCTACACACCGTGATGCCCAATATACATTTGCTACACACCGTGATGCCCAATATACATTTGCTACACACCGTGATGCCCAATATACATTTGCTACACACCGTGATGCCCAATATACATTTGCCACACACCGTGATGCCCAATATACATTTGCCACACACCGTGATGCCCAATATACATGTGCAACACACCGTGATGCCCAATATACATTTGCCACACACCGTGATGCCCAATATACATTTGCCACACACCGTGATGTCCAATATACATTTGCCACACACCGTGATGCCCAATATACATTTGCCACACACCGTGATGCCCAATATACATTTGCCACACACCGTGATGGGTGAGAAGGAGGTTAAGCAGAGGAGAGGAGTAGTGGAAGAGGAGAAGGGGGAGAGGAGGTAGGGGGAAGGGTAGGGGAGGAGGTATGGAGGAAGAGGAGCGGAGAAGGGAGTGCAGTACAAGTGGGCGCTGTGTACCTCCTGTCACGATCAGCAGGTAGTTGCTCCTGTTCCCGGGTCTGCTCCTGTTTTTTTCTGCTCCTGTTCCCAGGTCTGCTACACTCCCCCCCCTTGCAGTGCAGGGTCCCCGGCAGCTTTTGTTCCCTGGCGCCACACTTTCTTCTTGGCACCGGGTATTCTTCTCCTGTACCCCAGGCAGGGTCCCTGGAAATCTAGGAAAGAGAGAGAAGTGTGGTGAAAGTGGTGGGGAGGAGAGAGATAGAGGAGGAAGAGAGAGCGAGGGAAAGAGAGGGGGAGAGGAGGAGGGGGTGAGAAGGAGGGGAAATGAAGGAGGGGGAGTGGAAGAGGAGGACGGAGAGTGGAGGAGGGGAGAGTAGGTGAGGAGGAGGGGGAACAGAGGAGAGGAGGAGAGGAAGAAAGGAGGAGGTGGGGGAGTGGTGGAGGAAGGGGAGCGTAGAGGGGGTGAGGAGGAGGGGAAGTGAAGGAGAGGGGGAGCGGATGCAGAGGAAAGGGGGTGAGGAGGAGGGGAAGCAGAGGAGGAGGTGGTGGGGGAGCTAAGGAGAGGAGGAGGTGGTGGGGGAGCTGAGGAAAGGAGGAGGAGTGGAGGAGAGGAGAAGGGAGAGCAAAGGAGGGGGAGAGGGGGTGCGGAGGATAGGGAGTGAGTATGAGGGAAGCAGAGGAGAGGAGGAGGGGAAGCAGAGGAGCACAGGAAGGGGAGCAGAGCAGGTGGTGGGGGAGCTGAGGAGAGTAGAAGGGAGAGCATGGGAAGGGGAGAGGGCCTGAGGAGGAGGTTAAGCAGAGGAGGGGAAACGTGTAGAAGAGGAAGAATGTAGAAGAGGAGGATGAGGAGGGTGGGGGAGAGGAGGATGAGGAGGGTGGGGGAGAGGAGGATGAGGGGGGTGGAGAGGAGTAGGAGGGAGTCGAGAGGAGTGGACATGCGGTGGATGAGCCTCCTGTCAAGATCAGTAGTGTCATTATTTCTTGCTCCTTCTCCCGGGCCTGCTGCATACTCTCTCCCCCCGGAACTAATCATCTGCATCTCATTCATACATACTACACGCACTGCCGCTCCCATTCATACTCTATACACTGACGCTCTCATTCATACTCTATACACTGATGCTCTCATTCATCCATACTACATGCACTGACGCCCTCATTCATACATACTACACACACTGCCTCCCTCATACATACTACACACACTGCCGCCCTCATACATACTACATGCACTGACGCCCTCATTCATACATACTACACACACTGCCGCCCTCATACATACTACACGCACTGACGCCCTCATTCATACATACTACACACACTGCCGCCCTCATACAATACATACTCTATACACTGACGCTCTCATTCATCCATACTACACGCACTGACACCCTCATTCATACATACTACACACACTGCTGCCCTCATACATACTACACACTGCTGGCCTCATACACGCTGCACACACTGCCGGCCTCATACACGCTGCACACTCTGCCTGCCTCATACACGCTGCACACACTGCCGGCCTCATGCACGCTGCACACACTGCCGGCCTCATACACGCTGCACACACTGCCGGCCTCATGCACGCTGCACACACTGCCGGCCTCATGCACGCTGCACACACTGCCGGCCTCATGCACGCTGCACACACTGCCGGCCTCATACACGCTGCACACACTGCCGGCCTCATGCACGCTGCACACACTGCCGGCCTCATGCACGCTGCACACACTGCCGGCCTCATACACGCTGCACACACTGCCGGCCTCATACACGCTGCACACACTGCCGGTCTCATACACGCTGCACACACTGCCGGCCTCATACACGCTGCACACACTGCCTGCCTCATACACGCTGCACACACTGCCAGCCTCATACATGCTGCACACACTGCTGCTCTCACTCAAACATACATACACTCACTGCTTCCATACATATATCCATCCCACCACACCACACCACACCACACCACATGGCAAGGCACACTGAGACCTCTACACTACCTGTTGTCCTCTGGCTGCAGGCCAGAGGCTGCAGGCCGGGCTGTTGCTGATGTCCCCTGGGCTCTTGGAGCTGCAGGCCAGGCTGCTGCTGATGTCCCCATGGCTCCTGGAGACGCCGGCTGGGCTGTTGGTGGTGTCCCATGGGCTCCTGGAGCCTCCGGCCGGGCTGCTGCTGGTGTAACCTGGGCTCCTGAAGCCACCGGTGGGGCTGTTGGTGGTGTCCCCTGGGCTCCTGGAGCCATCAGCCAGGCTGCTTCAGGTGTTCCCGGTCTCCGGGAACTGCAAGCCGGGCTGCTGCTGGCAGGGAGCGGGGTGCGGGGACACGTTACTGCTAGCTACCGGAGCCATTGGGGGTAGAAGAATTAAGCAGCCTTTTGCTCATGCTGCTGGCGCTGCCTCATCATAGGCACAAGCAGCCGCAGCGTATTCAAAGCAGGGAGAGCGCGTCTTCAGTACTGCTCCTCCCTGCTCTGCAGAGCCACCACTGATCACCACTGAGAGGAGCGGCTGGCTGGGCGAGTACAAGCCAGCCGCTGCAAGAGTAGGGAGGGGGGAGAGAGGAGCGGCTGGCTGGGCGGCGGGTGGCGACGTGGAGCGCACAGAAACTTACTGTGTGTCTCCAAAGGCAGGCAGGGACAATTCTCCGGCAGCCAGCATCCAGCGTCTCCCGGTCACTTACTAAAGGTGCCATGGCAAAAGGGGAGGGGAGGGGAGTGGGGAACTGACTTGTCAGTTATGCAGGAAGGCCAATCCCCTGCCTTCCTGCAGCAGAAACAGGCTGAAAACAAAAGAGTACTAAAAAAAAAGGCATTTCCGGGTCAGGGAAGGAAAAGTGACGGTATGACATACCGTCCCATACCGCCCCACTTCGACCACTGTATATATATATATATATATATATATATATACAATTGTTTTCTATGTAGATACATTGTATAACCACCAGCATTTTTTTAACGTTGTCTATGCATTTATTTCTGCATTTGCAGTTGTAAAATAAACTTTGTTCTGCTTCGGCAGAACATTATCAATTGAAGACCCCTTTTACTGCAGCTAGGTAAGATGAAATAGAAGAGGAAAGTGTGTTTTAATGTTAAGTGCCTTTTATTAAAGCAGCAGTTCAAAGATTAAATCGAATAGTATATAACTGTAAATAATACGGTCTACATAAAGGAGCAACATTATTAAGTGGTGCTAAAAGTACATACCAAAGTACCCTTCCAGTCCTCAACAAAATGACATATTTTATTATGACAATTGGAATACACATTATTTGAAGTTACTTTGAAGGTATATTTGATTATGTCCTTAAAATACCTGTTCAATGTGCCTTCTCTTTTCTAGTGCGGTCTGTGTCTTAATGGAGAGTAAAATAAAGGTAGAGGAGGTTTTGCAGGGTCAACAGCTTGCACTATCTCTTCGTGGAATTGGTCATTTCAATAACCAAGTTATCTTCATAAAGTTTACAGAGGAAGAACAATTAATACTCTCCAAAATTGCAGGTAAAATGATTGCTTACCCATGGGAATGATTTCAGATGTGGTTGGAGGTGGAATCGCCACAACTTAAATGTAGGCAGCAGTGATACACTAGTACAGTGGTTCTCAAACTGTGGGTCCTGACCTTCTCAGCATGGGGTTGCGACACCATGTTGCTGACCATCAGGCTGATGACTTCTCTAATCTCAGTCAGTGATTCAAGGAGTCTGAAATATCTGTTGAATTGCCTGTTATTTTAGACTCCTCCCATCATGTTGTGCCTCCACAATGCTGCAATGTATGTGCTGTCGGCTGACTACACATGTTATGTGATGACCTTCTGCAGTAACTTACTGGGGTCCTGTCATTATTTTTATTGTCTAATGGGGTTCCAGACCAAAATAGTTTGAGGACCCCTGCACTAGTATGTTTAGGCAGCCGGAGGTGTCTGATATAAATCACATGTGACTATTGGAAGGTGAATGACATATACGGTTGTGCAAGCAAGCCGTCGCAATTCCTACAAAGAGGCCAGGAAATCTCCATCTTCTGACTGATATATAGCGGCCTCAGCACTCTCTCATAACGAAGTCAGCCTTCATCTGCCACATCTCCTTCCCTACCCCCAAATGGCATCAAGCTGTAATTTACTGACAGCTGCAGTCGTAGTGCCCCCAATGATGCAGGAACTCTAATGCACATGCGCCGTTCAGGTCTGGTACATGTGTAAAGTACCAAACATGGGTAGTTTGCTCTATTTGCTGCACCTCAAGCCATCTGAATCAGGTCCCATGGATAAATGTGTATAGAAAATGTTATTTCAGTTATTTGCTGAGGTACTTGTAAGTTAATCATAGCATTTACAGTGCAGGTGCAAATTGTAGCATGGAGACAGACCTTGCATTGTGCAACACTTTTGTTGGTAAGCTGCTCAATCAGAGGTGTGTCATTCAGGTGCCAAAAGGGAGGGGTAATTCTGTCTAGGAAAAAAACCCTTATTAACCCTTACTAATTTTCATTTGTGTGCTGCCCTGGAGTACTCAGCCTGTGTCGGCATGTTGGGGGCCCACACCCCAGACCCATACCCAGTATTAGGGACCCCCAGTGACAGATAGGCATTGACGTACGGCCTGGGGGCTTAGCCCTATATCTGCAGATATATGCAACCAAGATCTCTGTATTATCTGATTAATATGTAGTTATTTTCTCATTCAGTGTGCAATTGGGATACAAAATGTTTTTTTCCTAGACAGAATTACCCCTCCCTTTTGGCACCTGAATGACACACCTCTGATTGAGCAGCTTACCAACAAAAGTGTTGTGCAGTTGAGAGAGGCATAGATGGGTCAGCATTAGGAGGGATTGCTGACACCTGAGTGCCATTGGAGAAGCCAGGGGTATCTCCAGGTAAGCTGGCTCTCAGACGTTATAAGCCATTATCATGTGGCCTTACACTGGGCTATTAAGCCCAGACATATATGTTATTGCTTATGGGATGGGTTTGGGAATGTGATGCCCCGTGTGTTGGTAGGGCTGGTCTGCTCCAGGTTGGCACACCCTAACACTTTATTAACTCTTATTTTTCCTATCACATTGTATATATTTTGTATTTTAATCCCACCTTCACTTCCCTACATAGCACTTATGTGCTTCTTATTAACCCTTACTAATTTTCATTTGTGTGCTGCCCTGGAGTACTCAGCCTGTGTCGGCATGTTGGGGGCCCACACCCCAGACCCATACCCAGTATTAGGGACCCCCAGTGACAGAAAGGCCTTGACGTACGGCCTGGGGGCTTAGCCCTATATCTGCAGATATATGCAACCAAGATCTCTGTATTATCTGATTAATATGTAGTTATTTTCTCATTCAGTGTGCAATTGGGAGACCTTGCATTGTGCCTTATATATATATATATACCTACACATATACACCCCCCCCCCCCCCAAAAAAAAAAAAAAAAAAATACTAAGCTGCATCCACTCCACAAGAACACCCCAGGAGTTGGTAGCGTATTTTGGCTTGTCTTGGGCCTAAACACCTTCCAACACCAATATAATGTGGGTAATATTTTGTATCCAGCCCCTACACAATCTACTATGCTTTATTGTCAGAAAATATTAGACTGCTTATACTGTATATCCTTACATGGAACAATGAAAGTAACAAATCTAGGCAAAATAAAGAGGCTTTTGTCATGATGTGTTCCAATCCCTGTTGTCTGCTTTAACACTCTACTAGAGTGTTCAATGTTTCAAGTGGAATTCTGTACTCTTCAAAATTGTGTACCCTCCAGTGTGTAGATTCCATGATGGTGGACAATTGAGTAGGTTAAATGCCCTCAGTACGTTTGTCAACAGTCTGGGATGGATTGGGATTTTAAACCAGCCTGGGAAATTTCTTAAAGCAGCCCTAATGTTGCCTACCCCCACTTTTATTCGGACTGTTCCAGACCAGCCTTGGACCCTATTTGGACCCTACCTAACTGTGGACATTACTTACCATCTTGAAGGACCCCAGCACCATCTTTGGGAGTACCAGCTCTGGGTGTCTCCCCTACTCTGGACGGTGACTCGGCCCAGACTCCAACTCGGGCCTTGAGTCCCAGGGAGAGAAACCATACACCCCAACCCTATGTCTACAGGTGGACGGTAACCCAATTCATTGTTTGCATTTGCACTTTATACGGTCCTGACCCCAGGAATAATAGGAACGGACAGTCCCCCAATTAATGCAATTTAATCCCCCAGGAATAGCCCTTTGCACTTTTTACCAGCATCTTTTGGTCACATTAGTGAATAAAATGTATTGATTTTAAACTGTACATTCAGTCCAATCCTTACTATATATTTTATATTATTTTAACTTATCTTAATCCATACTTTTTAGGCAGCGCTGCTACTCTTTCTTTGTTTTTGGTGTGTATGGATAGGGTAAGGCTACAGATGTGTATGTGGACAGGGTTAAGCTACAGGTGTGTGTGTGTGTGGATAGGGTTAGGCTGCAGGTGTGTGTGTGTGTGTGTGTGTGTGTGTGTGTGGAAATGGTTAAGCTACAGGTGCGGGAGAGTGTGTATGGATAGGGTTAGGCTACAGGTGTGTGAGTGTGTGGATAGGGTTAGGCAACAGGTGTGTGTGTGTGTGGATTGGGATAGGCTACAGGTGTGTGTGTGCCCAACTGTGAGGGAGGGGTGCAAGCAAGAGTAAGAGAAAATGTAAGAGAGAGGAGAGAGAGAGAGAGAGAGAGAGAGAGAGAGAGAGAGAGAGAGAGAGAGAGAGAAGATGGTAACAGAAGACAGTGAGAGTGCCAGGCAGAGGAAGGGGGAGAATGGGGGAGACAGAGGGTGTCAGGGAAAGAGAAATAATGAGTGTCATGGAGAGAAAGGGGTTAGAGACAGAATGAGAAAGGGAGTCAGGGACAGAGAGAGAGGGCACGTGCATGCGAGGGAGAGACTGTCAGAGAGGGAGGAAAGAGAGAGAGGGCATGCATTGGGAAAGAAGTGGGGAGAACAGAGATAGAGAAGAAAGAGGAACTATGGGCAGAGAGAAAGAGATAAAAAGAGAAGTGAGATGGAGGGGGAGTGAGAGAAGTTCGAGAGAAAGAGGGATAGGGGGAAGAGACCATGTAGAGAGAGAGGAGAAAGGGGACAAGGGGAGAGAGAAACAGAGGAGACAGCAGAGGAGAAAAGGTGACAGAGACAGGGGGTAGGGCGAGATCTTGGAAGAAAGAACTAGAGAGAGGAGAGCAAACGGGATGGGGAGAGATAGTAAGTGGTATCGAGCAATGTCAGGCAAGTTTCCTGTTCTGTCATGGGATTGAATGGTGAGGCCTTGTTGATTTTAGATTGAGGCGGACAGATGGGGGATTGGTGGCAGCTAAAATGCTGTACTACTGTGGAAAAACATATTACTTACTGTACCTTATTCCAATGCAGTGTTGCATGGTTTTGTGGTGCGTTCATCATCATACAAGAGGAAAAGCTCTCTGGCAGCGAAACTCCAATGCGTTTCTTCATATAAAGGGGGGAAAAAAACATAAATGCTAATTGGCAGTTATAGACTGCAGAACTGGGGGGGGGGGGTGATGGGGGGTGAGGCAAGGAGAGAGGTGGTGAGGTGACAGGGGGGCGAGCTGACGTGGTAAGGTAATGGGGGGCAAGGCAAGAGGGTGTGAGGTGACAGAGTGAGGAGACAGGGGGGTGAGGAGAGAGGTGGTGAGGTGACCAGGTGAGCTGACAAGGGGTGAGGTGATGGGGGGCCAGAGGGGAAGTGAGATGATGGGTGGGGACAGAGGGGGTGAGTTGATAGGGCAGCGAGGGGGGGGGAACGAGAGGCCTGGAGCTGATGGGAGTGAGAGGTTGTGAGGTAATGGGGGGACGAGAGGGCTGGAGCTGATGGGAGTGAGAGGGGGTGAGGTGATGGGGGGTTGAGAGGGCTGGAGCTGATGGAGTGAGAGGGGGTGAGGTGATGGGGGACGAGACGGCTGGAGCTGATGGGAGTGAGAGGGGGTGAGGTGATGGAGGGACGAGTGGGCTGGAGCTGATGGGAGTGAGAGGGGTTGAGGTGATGGGGGATGAGAGACTGGAGCCGATGGGAGTGAGAGGTGGTGAGGTAATGGGGGGACGAGAGGGCTGGAGCTGATGGGAGTGAGAGGGGGTGAGGTGATAGGAGGTTGAGAGGGGTTGAGCTGATGGAGTGAGAGGGGGTGAGGTGATGGGGGACGAGAGGGCAGGATCTGATGGGAGTGAGAGGGGGTGAGGTAATGGGGGACAAGACGGCTGGAGCTGATGGGAGTGAGGGGGGTGAGGTGATAGGGGACAAGAGGACTGGAGCTGATGGGAGTGAGAGGGGGTGAGGTGATGGGGGACAAGAGGGCTGGAGCTGATGGGAGTGAGAGGGGTTGAGGTGATGGGGGATGAGAGACTGGAGCTGATTAGAGTGAAAGGGGGTGAGGTGATGGAGATGATGGGAGTGAGAGGGGTGAGGTGACAGGGGAAAGCTGTCAGGGAGTGAGAAGGGGTGAGGTGACTAGAGAGAGGGTGAGATGGTAGGGTGCGAGACAGTGGGGGGCGAGCTGATGGAGGGTGTGCAGAGAGAGTTAGATTTGGGTAGGGTGTGCTCAAACTGAAATCTTAACTGCAGTGTAAACATAAAACCACCAATATTTACCTTGCACATAAACAAAAAACTCACCCACATCTAATCCTTTCTGCACATGTTACATTTACCCCACCTGCAATGCACTGGGGGGTTATTCTAGTTCACTCTTTTTGACAAAATCCTTCTTAGATGGACAAAACCATGTGCACTGCAGGTGGGGCAGATGTTACTTGTGCAGAGAGAATTCGATTTGGGTGGGGTTTTACTTCAAAGTGAGATCTATATTGCAGTGTAAAAATAAAGCAGCCAGTATTTACCATGCACAGAATCAAAATAACTCACCCAAATCTAATTCTTTCTGCACATTTTACATCTGCCCCCCTGCAGTGCACATGGTTTTGTCCATCTAAGAAGGATTTTGTCAGAAAGAGTCAACTAGAATAAGGCCCAGGGTCTTGTCCATTTGAGAAAGATTTTGCATTTGTGTTTTGCGATCAACTCTGATCAGGCCCTGAATTTGCATTTCTTTCAGGTATCTCATCCTGGATGTCCTACAGTTTTCTTAAACACTATTTATACTAAAATACAAAGTGCGCTCTCTTTGGAATTATCCTGGACTCCTTCCTCTCCATCAAACCATATATTCAGTACCTCTCTGTCCTGCCATTTTGACCTCACATATATTCCAAGGATCATGCTTTTCTTACCCTGGAGGCAACAGAGACTGGTCATTGGCCATCTTCAGATTGCACTTCTATAACCTGCTCCTACCTGCCTCCCATACTGCTCTCCGCCCTAGTTTGTCCTTAATGCTGTTGCCCAATTTCTCTTCCTATGCAAACGTAGATCTCTGCCACACCTCCCACAAGCTTTATACTGGCTCCTTTTCCCCTTTCATGACCCAATTTAAGCTTCTCAAACTTGTTAACAAAGTGCTCCCATTTTTATCTCTGACCTGATCTCCTTTTACACTTCTGCCTACCAACTTTACCCCACAAAAGCATGCAGCCTCTCTTTCCAACCTCTGTATTGCTCTCCCTATCATAGACGACGCTTCTCTCCAAAACGTCAAACAGGCTCTCCAGACCCACTTCTTTATCAACGCTATCTCTCATTCTAACCCTTTGCTTCTTGCTCCTCCTTGCTCCGTCTTTGCCTTCTTTGTCACCCATGTCTGTCTGCCCCTCCAATTTTATAATGTAAGCTCTGTGCTTTCCTCTTTTAACTTACTCTTTAGTATCATCTACACCCTACATCAGCACCTAATATTTGTTGCTCCAGCCCTGCTGCTTACTTGTGTTGTTATTGCTGATGCAGCAAAGTTTATAAACCATGTCCTTGTTCTGCCTAATTTTGCACTGTAATACCCCTTTCAGATCAAGCCTCTGGGATATTGCCATAGCACCCTGGATCCTGGCTTGTTGTGAATTGGTCAAGCGTGAGTTGAATGGCCCAGGATCTTGACACTGGTCACGTGCAGGGTCGAACTTGGGGCTGTACCAAGAAGTATTTAGCATCATCCATCCCTCCTTAATCTAAGTATCTCTGCCCCACTTTCTTTTTCCTATGGGGCAGAGTCAATTTTTTTATTTTTTAAACTTTACTCTGACCTCCTAATTAGGGCCTATAATGTTGCTGTTTCACTATTTATTCAAATGGATCACTATTTATTCAAATGGATAGTTCAAACTTCCTGTACAATATGAAGCCTTCATATGCAATTAGGGGCAGTTTAAGAGAGGAGAGGCACCATACGCAGGCTCAATAAAGGTGCCCTCCACACTGGCAACACACAGAACTCTGCTATTTCCCCGGAGACGTCTCTGTAGCCCATTGGACCCAGGGGACATATGCATTGCACACCCTACACCTATTCTAGATATGCCAATGTATACTATACATTAAGAAACAGGAGTATAATAAGTATTAATAAAGGAAAATAACCACTTTAGCTTTTTGAGTATTGATGCTGATCTGTATCTACCATGTCTTTAAAAAACCCAGTATTTTCACTTCCCATTAGTTTTCAGGAAAAGCAATTGTTTTCTCATTTTAATAAATGTCTTCATTTCCCTCCCACGGCTTTCTTTAAACTTGATGTTACAAAATATAACACTGACTCATAGTTAACGAGTATTTCAAAATAAATATTGAAAAATAGAAAATATGCTACTAAGGCAAACGGTTTTGTGTTAAAATAAAGTTGGTAAAAAAAATCATAAACTGACTCTTTATGTGTGTTCCACATAAATTAACCAATTAAGGTGGCAAAACATTTACAAAAGTAATTATGCTGGTAGAGCACACAATGCCCTCCATATGCCAACCATATCTGGAAAACATCTGGCTACACAAAATGACTGACAGAGTGGCACCCCCCTCCAATGCGCAGATGATAAGGCTGCTGGAAGGGATGCTGGGGATTGCTCAACTGGAAGGAGGAGCGACCTCTGCCACTGGCTGGAAAAGTTGGGGAGGAGGGTTTTCGGAGCACAGTTGGGAGAGAGTATGTGCTTGGAGAGCAGAGAGGGTGATTGAATACATTGTGGAGAATCCTCATCGCTCTGGTGTAAGAGTTGATGCTGGACAACCCTTAGTTGTGTCCTTAAAAAGAGAGGAGTGTAGGCTGTATGGGGTGCTATTTTTGCCTTTGTGGAACTACAAGTCCTAGTCAACTTGCCACTTTCTTGACTGCTCAATGCGAAGAGAGAAGCCTAATGTGATTACCTCACTTTCACATGACCAGAATTGGCTACTTTCTTACATACAATAATAACTACAATAGTCAATAAGTCGACGTTTCACCCTAAAGGGTCTTTGTCAAGACAACTCAAAATTGACATCAGTATAGCTCTAGAGAGGTCGGTATCGCCCCTATAAATTGTACACAAAACAAGGCCAATTACCAATCACACCAATCAGCTGTGCAACAAATAAAAACATCTGGACCAATAACGGTAGTTCAAATAGGACACTCACCATAAACCGCAGCACTTAATCAGTGGTCCCTGCATCTCAGAGTTCAGCGGCAGGAAGTGGTATGGTCATACGTGTCATAGCGGTGGAAGTGTTGCATTTTATTATTGTCCACTCATAAATATATTCCAGAGCTTAACAGTACCCTTATTATTGCAAATACCATTGGTCAGATGAAATTTAGGAGGGGTATTCAAATCTGTGTCAACAGAAATATTTGAACTCACCTATTCAATGCTGCCGTTAACGACCACTTTGAAGGGTTTCAGATCCAACTTTTTTAAAATCGGAGATGGCCGCGGATTGCCAAATTAGCGGCTGTTTTTTCGCAGATCCATGGACTTTCTGACAGTCAGAACATTGAATTGCGACTGTCGGATCAAACGAAAATGGCTCGGGATTCCGACTGCTGGGACGTTCCGACAGTTGAAATCCCAGATTAAATACCCCCGACGAGGGACTATTGTGTCTGGCTTGGACAACTGTAGAATGAATAAATAGGTAAATAAGATGAAGACTGGTTTAGAGTGAAGAGTAAATCATGAAGAATATTATCCAGAGACATCAGATGTGTCGACTGGAACCGAAGACTGAGGAATACTGATCCAATGAATTACCAGATGACTGTCCCGGAGCTGAAGACTGTAGAATATGATTTCAGAGGATTAATCGAATTGAGCAGACTGGAGCTAAAGACTGAAGAAAAATAATTCCAGAGTAGTATCCGGATTGACCGTACTGGAGCTGATTGAAGCTCAGGACACTGCTTCCGGGAAGCTAAAGAATAGTGATGCACTGACGTCGGGCCCTTTTGGAGTAAACACAGTTATACCTCCCTGGTGTCTGCTAATTTGGCTGACCGTGGCTGCTAATGGAATTGGTTAGTGCTGTCATGTGATCCGGCAAGATGGCGGGGCCCAGCTGATTAGATGAATGAACCCTGAACGGCACACCCACCAAAATGTAAAGACGGTTAAGTACCTGAGCAGCAGAATTTTGATAAAGTCCACATCAATATTAAATCTCATTGGGTAGCAGAGGCATGCTAGACATACGACCCATGACCATGAAGTGTATAGCAATGCAGTTCATGTAGTATTGCTAGCCAAACTGATTTTGAAAGCAATTACAGTATGTCCTAATGAATATATTAGGCAACTGTTCATTAGGATAGATAACCGCATTAAGGTGTGACATTTTTTCTGCCTCTAGTCTTCTCAGTCATGCAGGAGATCTTATCCAGACTGTCCATTTAATGCTAGACATTTGTAATACTCATTCACAGCTCAACAATACCTGGAGCCTTGTTCTTTGTGTATGAGACTCACTTGATACTTGACTAATTTCTCACAGGAGACAACTGTACCTGAAAGGTATCAGGCACTATTGTCTGCTCCACTCCCAATACCACTGATAAAAGGGGATATCAGAGAGATCACTTGACTTCCCTTTAGAGACCCTGTGCATATACGGCTGCCATTTCAGGGTGTTATGGAACCTGGATTTACTAGAGCTTGGTAAATCCAACCTGCATAGCAGCCTCCAATAAAGATCTATTTTATTCTCACTCCTCCTTGGTACATCTTGGAGATGCTCATTGTTTGTAGCTTCCACCAAAATTGGGTGTCTTCAGAGGATATTTGCAAATATTGTACAATAAATATTCTCCCAAAGCAGAACATAGCCTATATTCCTAAAGTTATGCTGTTGTTTTGTACAGAAAAAGGAAATCATATTATAATGACTATTCTATAAAATGTCTATTTGATAAAAGGTTAATTGGATCACCAACAATTAAATTATTCAAGTAACTGATGGAGCTGATCTTTAAGGTTAAGAAAATTAGCCTCCGAGTGCAGCTCTTAACTGCATCAGTTGGATTCCTTATCTGATTTAGTCCTGTTTTAATATATAAGGTCCTGTATCCCAGGAGAATGCAATGCTATTAAGGATTTGTTTTGTAGAGGCTTCATCCAGGAATATTAAATGTGGGTTTTATTTTATATTTTAGCCCCTAGTCTACCTTTCTGTCTTTATTCAGATCCCATACCAGGAAAAGATTTTGATGGCGCTCAGCAACCCCCATAGACAGTGCTAAAAATTGATCTTTCAGTGATCTTGAAGCAATACACAGGTGTTGCTGCAATATGGGGTGCAGTATGACCGATTGATTGGTAATGGGAAGGTACTGTATTGCTGTCATGGTAGAATTGCTGAAATGTGAAGGGTATTGCTGACTTCTGTTGCTGCATTGCTTGTGCATTGGGGTGTTATGCTAGGGGTAAATATTGATGTAATATGGCTTCTAAATGTATTTACATGTTACAGATGTAGCGCCTCTCAGCCAGCTCAGGGAATCTCCAGATTCCCTGAGCTGGCGAACGCTGCCTGGGAGGCGCTGCACATGATGCGGGGACGTGTGAGCGTCTCACACAAGCACGTCCCCTTCTCTTGGCGGTGGATGGTGTAATCCCTGCCCACTGGGTTGTGCGAGCGTCTCCTGCTGATGGCTGGCGAGCAACGGTGGATGGTGATTCCATCGCCAGGAGCAGCTCCAGTGAGAGCTGCTCCATCTGTAGTACTTTCATTTTTGAACATCAGGTGTGCCTATTCTTTGTCAGCAATGTAGCTTAGTGTAGCGTAGTTGTGTAACCACAGCATTGTCTCGGGGCAGCCCAGTATCTGCCAGAACTGTGGTGAAAATGAGGGGCAGGCCATGCCTCCTTACTGTAAGAACATGTCACCCTTTTCTAGCGCATGCTCGGGGGTTTATAGTATGCTGATTGTCACAGGGAATAGCGACACCCCTGTGTTACAACGGGATGCAGTTACAATCCCGGCGGTCAGGATCCCGGCGTTCAGAATACCGACACCGGAATCCCGACCGCCGAAATGCAGACACGTTCTCCCTCCTGGGGTGTCCACGACACCCCTGGAGGGAGAATAAATTAGTGTGCCGAGCGTAGCGAGGCACCGGGCCCGCTGCGTGGCGAGCGCAGCGAGCCCGCAAGGGGGGGCGATCCACGTCCCCCCCTTGTCGGCATTTCGGCTGTCGGGATTCTGAACGCCGGGATTCAATACTGAATCCGTTACAACATTGCTTACTGTATCTATAATTAAATAAATATAAACAAATATTAGGTAGGAACCATACTGCACTATGAGGCACATGTACAGAATTAAGCCTGGGGAAGAGCTAAAGTGCTGATTAAGTACAGTAGAAGGTGATAATGCAACAGCCAATCAACTCCTAACTATCATTTTCAAGCATAGCTGATTGGCTGGTAATTTATCACCTTCTACATGTATCTCCTCTTTATGTCCTTACCTGGCTTAATACATCTGCACCTATTTTAGATAAGGTACTGTACAGCAAACATACCCACTTTATCTTTTCAGGGAGTTCCCACTGGTGGGATGACTCTTACCATGCAGATGTTTGGTGTTTTACACTATTGTCTACATTACATTTGTCTACTAAATGTGTATACAGGCTTGAGGCTGTAACAAAGAGTTTCTTTATACAACAGCAGATAATTTACAACTCAAAACAGCTCAGTTATTTCAATAAAGGAATATTTAAGATAAATCAGGTACTGTACAACAAAAATCAATGGTAGTAGCCTCAGTGGCCATCTTGGTTTGGGGAATTACATTTTCCTGGGGGAGCAGCAACATAAAAGTGGAATGTGCTACAGAGTGCAACAGGATTAGTATTTGCGGTCTTTAGGATTGATTCAGAGGGATGTACAAATAAAAAAGGAGAAATTCTCACTCTTTGTGGTACAAAATGAAATTTAGAATGAACAGGAACCATCCCCTTCCAAACTCTGCACATTTTAAAACTGGCCAATCTGCAGTACAACATGTACCACTTGACCCATCTAGTCTCCCCTTTTTTAAACATGTTACCTCAAACCATATTTGATCCTTAATTTTTTGTAAGGATATCAATATGCCTATCCCAAGCATGTTTAAATTGTACTACTGTATTTGCCTCTACCACCTCTGATGGGAGGCTATTCCACTTATCTACTACTCTTTCTGTGAAGTAATTCCTCCTCAAATTTCCCCTGAATCTTCCTCCCTCTAGGAATGCTATTGGAAGGCATAGTACATAGTCCTTGTGATGCAGTCAGGACACTGCAGTGAGCAGTGGCGTAGCTAGAAATTTTTTTCCCCCCTGCCAAAAAAATTCCGGCGCCCCCACCCCCAAGAAAGGGCGAAGCGATGGACTACAGGCGCCGCTGGCTGATCTAACAGGCGACTGAAGCAGCAGTGAGTGCTGAGTTGGTCCCGCTCTGTGCATATCTAATGAGCGGGGACCCACATTTAATAGGCACTGCACTGGGTCCCCCGCTCATTAGATATGTACAGGGCGGGACCAGCTCAGCGATCACTGCTGTCTGGGTTGCCTGTCACAGACCCCATTGGTGCCGCTCCCCCAAGCCGCTGCGGAGTCTGCCACATATGTAGCTACGCCACTGGCAGTGAGGGGTAGATTTATTACTAGGCAATCAGGGGAATCTGCGCTATCCCCGTGCGTTATAGCAGGGGATAGCGCTTCCCCTGATCTATCACACCCGCCGGGCGTTTACTCTAACGCCGGCGGTGTGGGGCAGGAGGCATAGCGCAGGGGCGATATTTTGCACTGTGCCCCTGCCTCCTGCCAGATTTATGAACGGTCAGCATCGCTGACCGTTCCTCCGCCCGCAGCTGTCGACTTCGCCAGCTGCAGGCGGCGATGCCCTATACCTAACAGCAGGGACAGCGCTGTCCCTGCTGTTGGCGCTGAGCTGCGCTGGGATCTCGCGAGACTAGTGAGATCCCGCGCATGCGCAGTGAGACGGCCGGGGGGAAGGAGATGGCGCATTAGTATTAACTGATGCGCTGTCTCCAGGAGGGATATCGCCAGAGGGGGGAGTTAGCGCTCCCCCACTCCGGCGGCAAGATCTTAATAGATCTTGTCGGTGTCCCCTCCTGCTTCGCCTCGCTAATGAGGCGAAGCAGGAACTGTTATAGCGGCGCGATAGGCGCCGCTATAATAAATCTACCCCTGAGGGTGCTATTGCTGTTATGGTAGGAGGTATACTTATTGTACTCCAGTAGGCATAGAGGGGTAGATTTATTATAGCGGCGCCTATCGCGCCGCTATAACAGTTCCTACTTCGCCTCATTAGCGAGGCGAAGCAGGAGGGGACACCGACAAGATCTATTAAGATCTTGCCGCCGGAGTGGGGGAGCGCTAACTCCCCCCTCGGGCGATGTCCTTCCTGGAGACAGCGCATCAGTTAATACTGATGCGCCGTCTCCTTCCCCCCCGGCCGGCTCACTGCACATGCGCGGGATCTCGCTAGTATCGCGAGATCCCAGCGCAGCTCAGCGCCAGCAGCAGGGACAGCGCTGTCCCTGCTGTTAGGTATAGGGCATCGCAGCCTGCAGCTGGCGAAGTCGACAGCTGCAGGCGGCGGAACGGTCAGCGATGCTGACCATTCATAAATCTGGCAGGAGGCAGGGGCGCAGTGCAAAATATCGCCCCTGCACTATGCCTCCTGCCCCACACCGCCGGCGTTAGAGTAAACGCTCGGCGGGTGTGATAGATCAGGGGAAGCTCTATCCCCTGCTATAACGCACGGGGATAGCGCAGATTCCCCTGATCGCCTAGTAATAAATCTACCCCAGAAAAACTTGGTCATGTCAGATAACAACATTCACACATGTTCACATAAATTGGTTCAATAGTGTCCTCTGGTGGCAGAAACGAGTAATGTGTGTAAGTAAAAACTGGAAATTATTGTCATTTTGTAATGTTATACAAGTTTTTTTTAAAGAATCATTGCATGATGGACTAATACAGTGTCATGTATTGCTTTAACGCTTGCTATACCTGAATCTCCGTATCATGACACTTTGATATTTACAGATCACTTACAAGGCACACTTTGTATTAGAGGTATAACTCTACCACCTCTGATGATTGGGGAAAACAATTCCTCTTGCATGGAGGAGAAGATATCTTAAATCCCCCACTTAATGCATTTACAGGGTAAGGCCATGTTCTTTTCACCATATTACTGCATTTTAAAATATGTAGTTTTTGCACGATGGACTAAACTGAGTTTAATAAGGAATGCCAGCTATTTTACCAGATTGCCCTATGAGAACATGAGAATTTTTTTAAGCCATTGTGGTGATATTGTTGCTTTGATTGTGATTGGTTAGACTCTCCCCATTATCTTTAGGACATTGTTAATCGTAGACCCAATTTAGGGTAACGGTGGTGTGGGGTGCGGTGCTCCTGGACTGGATGGGCTGGGTGGCTTTAGTGCGGCATGCCCTTAGTACATTCTATTAACACTTTTCCCTCACTAACACTATATCTATCCTATTTTAATTACATTCATTTATCTCTCCCTTTTATATAGCTTTGGCTTCCTATCACTAATTATTAACACTTAGTATATCACTGGCGTGCCGCACTGGGCTTCCCAGCTTATGATGGTTTTTGGGGTGCCGCACCCTGCACCTAGATATAGCGCTAGGGACCCCCAATATACAGAGAAGCCTTGGGGGCATAGCATACACCTGCGCAGGTATATGTAACCAATATCTCTGAATTCTATTATCATGTAGTGTTCTAGATTGGTTACTAACATTGCTCAGTGTGCTGAGAAAAAAATGTCTTGTTTTACTTACCCAGTAATTAACCCCTCCCTCATGCACCTGGGTAATGTTACTGAACTAATTGAGCATCTACCACTATCTGTATGTCTTTAGGACATTGAACATATTAAGAATATTAAAATGTTTATTTTTGTTAATAGATGCAGTGATACAGTGTTTCAAAGTGGGTGTGGACATTACTGGAAGAAAAGACATTAAACCACATGTAACATTTCTGAAGCTCTCAAAAGCTCCATCTCTTCGACGAACGGTATGTGTAACTAAGCCAGTGGTGTCAAACTCATGGCCCTCCAGCTGTTGTGGAACTACACGTCCCAGCATGCCCTGCCACAGATTTCGCAATCCTTTACATAAAATTCGTGACAGGGCATGCTGGGATGTGTAGTTCCACGGTATTATTTTGGGGGAAAGAGGGGGGACTATGCACAAGTAGCACTGTAATCAAGACAGTAATACATTAAAGGTTGTGATAAGAATTAAGCTAATACCACAGTAAATTGCATATTATGCCAAAACTTGGGTCATAGTGACATGGTGGTGTGCCCCTGAGAGCAAATTAAAGTACAACATTGGAGAAGAGAAAAAGTACTCTCTTTTTGTTGGGGGCACTCTTTTTAAATTGTCAAAAAATAAATATTATTTACAGTAAGTTATAACTTTTATTTCAAATTATTTAAAATATCGATATGGACATAGAGATGGGGCTTGGCCCATCTTTGCAGGGCTTGGGCTTCTAACGCCAGCCCCGCCATCCCGCCAATCCCGCCAGGGGGCGCGCACACACGAGACGCTCGCGCGCCCCCTGGCAACGGAGCCTGCCTCCGGTCCCCGCCGCCTCCCCCGCCGTCGCCACAGGTACCCCTCGCCACCCCGAGCGCCCCCTAACCCTGCCCGTCTCCCTGAATCAGAGGCGGGCAGGGACAAGCAGCGTCCCCACCGAGAGACTGGGACGCGCGTGCGTGTGAGACACACGCGCGTCCCAGTTCAGCGGGGAGAGTCTGGCGAGCCCCGGCCAAGGATGGCAGGAGCTACATATGTACAGACAAACAACATATAACAAGGAACAATATATAATAATAAGCGTATATTACTATATTAGTATGCAGGTACAGTATTCAATTCCTCTGTGGTGACTCTTGGGATATATTAAGGAATAGTGTACCAAGTATCGGGGGGTCTCAGAAGGAATGAACGTCATGTATTAAGAATCCAGATAGGGAACAAATATGAATTTCTGTCTCTGGCTTTAAAGATTTTGCCTGAATAAATTAAGGGGTTCTAATCCCTGTCTGATTAGGTCATTGATGTGAGCTAGCGAAATATCTATGTAATTTTGTCAAACCAGGAAGGAATTGTCCTTAAACCTGGTGCAGTCCGGACACAATTAACGCGCTGTTAGTGTTAAGTACGGTATGCAGTGGATAATGTTTGCCAAATGTGAGCCCAGGTGACATGATGCAGAGCAGATGTTAGAGTAACTCTAAGGGCGGTAATCAATGAGCCTGATTCGCCATGTTTTTATGACGAATTTGTGCTGTTTGGCGAATTTTGGACTAAAACGGTGAATCACCCTATTCAATGACCACATGGCGAATACATTTGAAGGTTTTTTTCGCCATGATTCACCGAGTAGCAATCGCTATCTTTTGATGGAGAAGTGGAATGTGAACTTTTAAAATAAAGTGTTTTGTTTTTTACATTTGGTGTCAAAAAATCAGGAATTTTATTCTGAGGAGGGGCATGCTACTTTTATTCATGTGCTGTAAGCACATGAATATATATTTAATTTTAAAAAATATATATATATTTTTTTTTTACACAGCAGCCAGCAGGGGGCGCCGGAGCCGAGCCGCTCATTACATATTCATATATTCACTGCACCCGATCGTTACGATCGGGTGTAGTGAATATAGGTCCCCTGCTGGCACCCCCGGGAGGGGCAGCCTGTGCTGCCTGGCACCCAGGGAGCCCACCTCCCCCCCACAAACGTTCTGGGGCAGGCAGAGAGACTTCCATCTCTCTGCCTGCCACCGTCCTCATGCTCCCTGCGGCATTCGCCGCAGGAGCTCATATTCGCTGGTCAGGGGCTCGCTGCCCCTGACTCGTTGAATACCGGAGCCGGCGAGGCTCCGGAACATTGCGAATGTGCAGCGAATCCAAAAAAGAATTCGCTGCACCTCGCAGGTATTCTCATTGAATACCGCCCTAAGTAATACTTTTCAGCAGGCTGAAAGAGCAAAGTCTGAAGAGAGCGGAGGAACAGGGGTGGGAGGCGAACTCTAGTTGGCTGGGACTTGAAAGCCCTCTTTCCTCTCTTTGCACAAGTGCTGTCTGGCTGGCTTGACTTCCGTATCTCACGCCAGCGGCGGATCTCTGGGAGGCAATGGATTCATCTGTCCCTGAGCTCCTGTTCTCAAGGAGGCACCTCCCCTCCCCTCCTAGACCATATCTATGCAGTTTGCAACTACCAACTAGACAATTATTAACTGTAGTGTAACTACACACAAAAATATTGGATTTATTGTATTATTGATATGTATCTAATGGTAGTATAGCAACAACATAACATTACCTGCTCTTATAAAATACTACAGATGTAAGCTCTTATTTTCTATGGTGCAGTTGTGTGCTGATTTAGCCCAGAGGTGTACCCTGCACTGCTAACTGGCATCAGGGTCAACCGGGACAGAATCAGTACAACATATGCACTACTTTATCTATCATTTCTGCCAGAACCTGGGGATCCCACTCTCTCATGTGTCCTTTAATAAGATGGGTGAACAGCCAAAGTGGGACCTCCCCCACTACTACTGGCGCTAATGTATGTGTTATCTAGTGCATTAGAAATATCCTGTGATTAATAGTATACTGTATACTGTAGGTGTACATATTCACACTAAAGCTCTTTTGTTTATATTTGATTGAATCACTGGGCCGCACATAGCTCCAGAGAATCCATAAGCAAATCAGAAAACTTCTAAGAGCATATGGAGATTTGGATAAAACCTGAAGACCTACAGTATGATTTAACCCTTTATATATCCTCTTCACTGGATATCATAACTGGTTATACTGTATGATGGCCATATTTATTTTTATTTAAAGATTATCTGGAGCCGTCAATGAGTTTGATATAACTTACCCATAATTTCACAGTGTGTTTCAAATTTACATGCTATCTTAATCATAATATAAATCATAATATTTTAGAAAATGTCAATAAAAGTTACCTTTAATGAATAGCCACAGTGCAATAATTATGTATGGTATTTAAACCACCACCAGAGTCCCCCCCCCCCCTTTCTTGGACAACAATTAACATATTACTATTTATCTCTTTTTGGGGGTGCACTACTGACTGTCACATACGAGAGCCACCATATTGAAGCTTTATCTCCGGAAGTCAGTTGTACCAGAAAGACTATTAATATACCCAGACTATTATCAAGTGTGCAATTAGACTGGTGTGACCTTTTCTTTTTGTCTTTTCAAAACTATAAAACTTTATTTTGCTGTGATTTACAACTGATTGCATCATGGTTTATAATCTACACCTACAGTATATACAGTAAATATTCTAATTCATTATTTCAACGAGATGCCCATGTGCATTGTCATTTTTTTTTTAAGGAAGTGAATTCATTCAGCTTGTTTAAATGTATGAAATCTTTAAATCAGATTGTTGGCTTTTATTTTACATAAATTAATATATACATATACAGTGTTTATAAGGTGCAATAGTGGTGCCATCTAGTGACCATTCAACAGCATGTTATTGCAAGAAGTACATTTTTACATTCAATATAAACATTTATTCTACGTGCTTGAACAGATAATTTTCTATTAGTTTTTTGTAATACATTTGGACTACTGCTAATTTACCTTTTTTCAAAAGCATTTACAAATTCCTATAAATAAATACCAGTTTGTTATATAATAATTTGGGAATGTTGAGCATATAGCAGAGTAAAAGGGTACATTGTACTTTGGTCCTTCTAATGGATATTACACATAAATTAGGATTGATCTGCCTACAATATCTTCTAATTAATATTTCCATATTCCCTCTAATGATTGTTAACTATATAAAGCATTCTCTTTAATTGAGAAGTTCAGTGTCCTTTAAGAGATTTTAGCTATTATCACTATTGAGAGGTAGCTGTATCTAGAAAATAATGCATTGCAGTATATATAGGGCGTTGCATTGGATAACATGAACTTCAATATATATTTTTTTTTTATTATTTGTCTTGAAGTTAACTAGGTATTTACAATAAAAATATATTAAGCTTAATATCCCAAAAGATTACTTATCTGAAGTTCAGCCTTTGGACAAATCTGTGTCATGTGATGTCTTGCGCATGCCTAAAGGCCCATACACACTGGGGACTTTAAGCTGAAAGTCGTTCAAAACAGCAGGTTTGAGCAGCTTTCAGCTCAAAGCCGCCCAGTGGGTATGGCCTGGCGATGAGTGGTGAGCGCTGCTGCATGCTTCCGCAACATCACCGGGAAAGCCATTCATCTGCTGGTTATACCAGCAGATGAGCCGCTTTCAGGACAGCTTTGCATAGCGCTCTGCTATGCAACGTCGTCCTCCCCCCTCCGTTGGCAGGGGGAAAGCCGCTCAGTGTGTATGCACTGAGCGACTTTCCCCGCAGCGATGATAGTCATCATCGCTGTCCATACACGCTGGGCATAGTCGCCCAGTGTGTATGCTCCTTTATGTTCATCTGACCGGGTGCCGGACGGCTCCCCGACAGTCGGGATTCCGACAGTCAATACTCCGACGTCAGAATCCCGACTGCTCCCTCGTGGGGGTCCACGACCCCCATAGAGGGAGAATAAAATAATTATACCACACCCATCTGACCTGCTAGCAGTATAATTGGTGGACATTCTACTTCCTGGTAATTTTAAGCTCCACAATGGTTGTGAAGTCTCTCAATGGCGATGTATCTGCCAACCATTTAGCCCAGTGTTGGCCATCTCCAGTCCATTTTCCAGACAACCTAGATGCTGCAAAGGTGCACTCATTACTCACAGACACATTTTAAAAGATCCACAGGTGGAGCTAATTACTTCACTTGTGATTCTGTGAGGAGATCTGGAAAACATTAACTGTTGGTACAGTAGCTCTTGAGGACTGGAGTTGGTTACCCCAGATTTAGCATATGTAGAAAAAGTACTTATCTGCAGCATGTTGAATATGCAAATGTGTTGGTATGGGCAATAGCTCTGGCTTTATTTTTAGGAGGGGAGCTGCTGCTGCTAACCCCATGACAGAGAGGACCCAACCTACATAATGGACCTGAACCGACCATTACATGCGCAGAAGCATGTGTACACCACTGGCTTCTATGGACTGCATCAGCTGAGGCCAGTAGCAGCCATTCAAGCCAGTGTGTAAGGCATGGAGTGGCTTCCTACTGAAAGCGTTCTCTCGGCTTATTGTAACCCAGTCTGGCAGTCTCCAAAAGAGAAATACTTACCTATATCCAGAATCCCTTTTGGGAATTAAAACACATTGGGTAGTACAGTGATAAGGAATGTTTTCCCTGGCACCTGGCCCATTGGAGTGAATATCGTAAGTCCCTGGGGTAGATTCAAAGCTCCCTAGGGTAAGATTGGGGCTAGTTCTCACTCACTGACTTTTTGCACCCTCTACATTGACAAAAAAGAGCTAAACATTGTTCTGAGTAATGGGCATTTATAAATATATATATATTATTTTCATTGAATTCCCCTTGTTACCTTGTACACCATATAAATGCAGCGATCAGATAACCTTTGTCTTTACATGTAAACTGAGCTGCTCAAATTACAAGCGCAGCAATCTATTCCCAAATTCTGATAAACTCCAACCTGTCCACCATAATTTTAGCCAGTAGCTTAATATCAGATTATTATCACCAGGTGACATCAATAGTAACAGCTTGGGATCCCTTTTAACCTTGGAAATAAATATGGTATTGGCCTGAAAAACATGTGGGGCAAAAATTTTCTAATACTTATTTGACAGACCATATGGACCCACGGATTTATTTAGCTTAAGTTTAAAGATCGCTGTTCGAATGCCTTCAAGAATTATGGTCGGAGTTCGACTCTGCCCATGTTTATCTACGTCAAAGAGTAGATCCTTGTACAGCTTACAATAAATCAAATAATAAAGATTCATTAAGATTGATCATTCTGCTGTCTTTTCTCTTCTCAGTTGCTGAAAAATTTGCCTTATTTAAGAAAAAAAAGAAAAAAAGGACATGTACAGTTGAACCATGTGTCTCCTGAAGGACATTGTAGTGACAACAGATGGGGGGCCCTTTCAAGATTTTTCTATGGGGCCCACAAAGTTCTAGTTACGCCTCTGCTGGATATTGTAGTTTCACAACATCTTGTAAAGCCATAGCACTAGTACTTGGTTTCTGCTCCTGCTCTTATTGACTGTGATCCGCATCTTCTCAGTGCTTATATTAATACAGTAACACAGCACCTACTGGGCTACATTGAACACATAAATTGCACAAAATACACTTATATATTTCTTTTTTGCGCAAATGACTATTTTGGAGTCACAGTGCTAATATTTATGTGAATGCAGTGAGGCATGGCCTGTGGAGCCAGTGATTCTCTTCATGTGAATGCAGTGGGACTAATTACACTGCAGCCAAAGTGCCTATATTTATGTCAACGCAGTGGGGTATGGCACCTACAGAACCCACAATTTGTACAAAAAAAATAACTTTTTATTTGTAAATTACAAATCACAGTAAGTAAAGAATGGGTAAGTTGACCTAAAATTATATCAAAATCAATAGTTTACCATTTTAACAATATTTATTATGTTAATAAAACATAACATTTTTGGAACACACTAAGTGCCCTTTGGTGATCTACCAAACTATCTTCTTCACTATTGCTAATGGTCTCAGGAAGCATGGGAAGTTTGCGAACTTGGACCATACTTGCTATCCATTGAAGTTGCCCATAGAAATCAATCTGATAATTCACTATACTACTTTTTACTTGACACTGCTTGATAAATCTACATGAATGCAATGGACACACAGAAGGTCTTTAATTATCACTTAAATTATTATTTTTTCCCTTCTACATGTGTGCTTCTTGGCCTTCAAATAGCAATAATACATTATTAGTTTTTTGTAAATATTCTTGTGGTAGAGGTAGGAGATGTCTTTGGTCAATCAAAGCCCATCTCTTGCTGTACAATATCTAATTAGACACCAGCATCTGCTTTAATCCATACAGTAGATAAACTTCCAGTTCTGCAAGCACTCTCTCTCTCTCTCTCTCTCTCTCTCTCTCTTTCTCTCTCTCTCTCTCTCTCTCTCTCTCTCTCTCTCTCTCTCTCTCTCTCTCTATTCCCTCCATCAGTTCACCATTTGGGAAGGTGAATTAAAATCTAGCTGGTACAGAAGCATGCAGGGCTGGTAGTGATGACCAATCATAATTAATTGTATTTTGAGGTTTTCAGTGGTTCCCCAACTTTCTTAACTAGGTTGCCCTAGAATATGAGAATTTGTTCAAAGCACCCCTAGTCAAAAAGTTTATTATGGCTAAATAGAAAAATAGGGTAAATTGTGCTTAACTGTCACCCTCAGGTTCAGTTATGCGGTGGGGAACATAACTGTGGTTCTTATTGTCCATACATTTTATGGTTGGCAGCCACTAGCACTGGTTTTATCTATCACTTTGAGCTTAAATATTTTTTTTTTTTTGTCGTGGTCCCCCAACCCAAGGCACATATCCTGAGGCACCCAGTTTGGGAACCACTGCACTGGGGAAGAGGATTCACTGTAATTGGTTCTAAAGTTCTGGGTGTGGCCTTTGGCAACCAGCTAAGCCTTTTATGATGTGCAATGCTTACATCTGCAATCACTTTTCTGCAGAACTTTACTTGATAAAGTCCATATAATATTATCATTAAGTGACTTCATTCCCTGGTTTCTTGCTGATTTCCATTCACACTAGTTGACTGTGCTTATTGAATGTCACTGAATGCAATACTCCTCATCATATCTTTTTGTTGGCTTTCTGATATTTCATTTTGCAAAAGTCATTTTCTGTGGTTAGATGTCCATGCTGGTTTCTTGTTTTTATAATGGTCCTCATCTACTGGCATATCCAGTGACACATACTTGCTCTACATTTTAAATTCAAACTTTTTGGTAGTTTGTACTGTTTGTTGTTAATAGAACCGGGCTTTGGGCCAGATGCACTAAGCTTCAAAAGTAATAAAATGGAGAGTGATAAACAACCAGCCAATCAGCTCCTACCTGTAATATCACAGGCTGTGTTTGAGAAATGTCATACAGGAGCTCATTGGTTAGTTGTTTATCACTCTCCATTTTATCACTTTTGAAGCGTAGTGCATCTGGCCCTTTGTCTTGACTTGGCTTTCTTGGTACGCTTGATACACTTCATAGATTTCCACCTTCATTGTCTGTCTTACTTTTGGTACATACTGTAGGCAGTACATCAAAAAGTTCAGAGACATTTAAGATATTTTGGTACTTGTGTAGTTTCACGGCGCCAGTAAATCTCATGCGATATCGCATGCGATTTGCATGCGATTCGATGTGCGATGCGATTTATTACCTGTTCATACCCCCACTATCCACTATGGCATGGAGTTGATTTTATATAGTGTGGCGAGCCCGAAGTGTGGTGAGCGGCCAAGGATTACTTGACATGTATTCACTGAGCCCGAAGCGTGGCGAGCGGCCAATACATGTCAAGTAATCTGTGTCCCCTCACAGGGCTCTCTACACTCGCCACGCTTCGGGCTCGGTGGCTCGCTGCGCTCGCCACACTATATAAAATCAACTCAATGCCGTAGTGGATAGTGGGGGTATGAACAGGGTATAAATCGCATCGCACATTGAGTTGTATGCAATATTGCATGTGATTTACTGGCGCCGTGAAACTACACAAGTACCGATATTTTCTTTGTGGATCATGCTTCCACCCATAATTGCTTGGATTGCTGTGAGGTTTGCTCACTCATTTATGTGTGGTGTAGGTGATGGTTACTTAATGATTAATTTCATATTTTTTTAGGAAGGCTTCCCCATCTTTGTTTTGATTCACCAACATTGTCAGATCTTAAGGTCTCTTGGCTGTAACCTCTTCGATTTGTCTAGAAGTCTCTTGTAGTCTGCAATCTTTTTCACTTCTTTTTCTTTAATAAAGTATGTGTTTTTTGTGAAGTTATCGATTTAATACTATGTAGTTTCTGTAACCAGTCATGGACTTGACTTTCTTTGGACCACACACATCTGTATGTACTCTGGAAATGGTTAATAGTTTGCATTTCTGTAATCATCCTGTTAAGTAACCTTTGAGCACTGTCAAATCTAAAGTGACCAAATCATTTGTGTTCTAGAGATTGTGACTTGGTTGCCTGCAGTGGCTGCTTCAGTGTAGACCACATACAGATATATGGGGGAGGGGGGCGGGGCAGGTTAATACATAAGCCTTAAAGTACATTATTTAATGTTTTTAAAACTTACATTGTGGATTACAGCTGCAGCAGATGCAACTCTCTGCTTCTCTCTGCTTCTCTCTACAGTTCTCCTTCCTTTATAAACCATCCTCCAGACTCCCGTTGGCTAGTTATACAGGAGTCTGAACTGTGATCCACAGTGCTTCTGATGCACGAGAACAGGCCAGGCAGCCTTTTTACATTTTAAAAACATTATTGGTATTACAGGTGAACCAAAGTGGGATCTCAAGAAATAGCACGTGTAGTCTCACCTTAAAGAGTGTTTATCTCACTTATATAGGTTCACATTTATGCAGGTTCAAACAGTACTTATTTTAGAGGTACCTTACTGTATGTACAGGTTTTCTTGTCACTTCTGACCGAAAGTATAGTCAAAACCTGTACTAATCCCAATTAGAGGTTCTTAAGGCGGTCGTCTCCTTTTATAGAGGTTAATATCCTGCACTAATCTCTCTTAAAGAGGTCCTAACAGCAATAGTCTCAGTTATAGAGGTGATATATCCTAAATATCTGTCTAAGAGTTTTGACAGTCTCTCAAACAGAGGATTTTTGGTGCATAAATCCCAGAATCTCACAATTGGTCCTAGTATTGGAGGTTTCCTAGTTATCTAGGTCTCCCACTTTTCTAAGTTTCACTGTTTAAGTATTCTGTATTTTCTTGCCCCACCACCAACCACCACTAGTTGTCATAGCATGAACTGTGTTTTAAGACATGTAATTGACAGTACCAGATACTGTACCTGTTGTGTCTCCTTTTTTTGTTCGATACAATGCATGTTCCAACCTGTGGAATATACTGTGATCTCTTTCCTGTAGATTTGTTTCCATAATTGGTACTTGGATTGGATTTCTGTGGCTAGTTTTAGTTTCCGTTTTCAGGCCAGCTAGAATTGTTACAATGTTTGCAGTTCTAAGCACTTCCTTCCCAATTATTTTGATTTGGTAACATATGGCTATTGTAGTGAACCACTATACATTGCAATGGAGTTGTTAGCAAGTCTCATCAGCTCTAAGTTCACAAATTAAAAATTAGGCTTTAATTTAAAAGTATACCATAACTAGCTTGAATCATTTAGGAAGCTTGGTTATGTTCTGGAGCTTCTTTGCAATATAGTAGAGTGGTTAGAATATGTACATTGTACAATGAAATATCAAGACTATTAAGGCATTCTGGAGTGAAACATACAGTACTTTCCAGTATCAGAAAGTTGTGTTCCAGGCACATGTCATGAGTATTATAACAGGATGACACAAAGGGGCTGACTCAGGCCTGTACGCACAGGTCTGAATTCGTGCCTGTCCCTTATGGTGGGGGTCTGCACATGTCCATAGTCAGAGCCGGGGCATCCCTAAAATGATTGGCAGCTGGGGGGTGGTCAGCAGGCGTGCCCATGCCAGCTTGGGGTGGGCGCATGACATCACATGATGGAATTTGGCGGAAAGCGGACATATGTAAAGGAAGTTTAGGATTACATTTCATACTGAACAGAGGGAAAATCATTCCATGCTGAATAACTATTGGATGATTTTTCCTCTGTGCAGCCGCATGCGAGCGGATGTGTAAGCAAGGATTCGGGTGGGGTGGGCGTGCAATCGGTGGGCAGCGAATATAAGCACTCTAGAGAGCAGGTCTCAGAGACGGAACTAGCGCTTTGTGGGCCCAGGTGCGAAAATATGCTTTGCCCCCCCCCCTCAAAATGGGAACAGTGTGCGCCAAAGATGGGCTGCAGTGTGTGTGTGTGTGTATGGTTAGGGTTATAGGCTGCGGGGTGTGTGTATGGTTAGGGTTATAGGCTGCGGGGGTAGGATTATAGGCTGCAGTGTGTGTGTTTATGGTTAGGGTTATAGACTGGGGGTGTGTGTGTGTATGGTTAGGGTTATAGGCTGCGGGGGAGGGGGTTAGGGTTATAGGCATCGGTGTGTGTGTTTGTGTATGGTTAGGGTTATAGGCTGCAGGTGGATAGTGAATTGTTGGGCTGTGGGGGGGGGGGTGTATAGATAGGTTTAGGCTACTGGGAGGTGTATAATTAAGTTTAGGCTTCAGAGGTGGGGGTGTAGTCAGAGCAGAGCTGCAGGGGAGGGGGTGTATGGTTAAAGTTAGGCTGGTGGGGGGGTGTAGGGTTTGTGCACCGTTATATTAATTTATTTTTGTGGCCCCCTGATCCCTGTTAAATATTAAGTGTACTTTTTTGACCCCATCATGATTTTAGAAATGTATTGGTCCCCCATTGTATTTTCATTTGTTTCTGTGCCCCCAGCCCCCTTAAATTTGAGGTGTGTCTCACAGAGCCCCCCCCCCCCCTTCCCATTAAAGTAACTTACCTCGGTCAGCATCTGCCATTGCTGCTTTTGCTGTTGCTCCTCCTCGAGTCCTCCCGTGTCAGCCTCAGAGCATCAGCAGACAGGAATTCACTTCCTGTTTTACTCAGCAGCAACAGGCAGCCTTGCGATTGGCTGCCTGTTGCCGTGGCTACCGAAGACCAGCTGTCAGTCACAGCTCACAGGACGGATTCGGAAAAATGGATGCAGAGGTAAAGAGCACTGCTGCCGCTGCCTCTGCTGCATTCATATCTGTCTAAAATGCCCCAGCCGCCCTGCCCGGCCGCATACCCCCGCTACCATGTCATATACCCCCCCCCGCTGCCCGGCCATATAGCGCCACTGCCAAGCCACATACGGCTGCTCTGCCGCTTACCACCTGCCGGCCGCGGATGCGCATAGTGCCGCACATTTCAAATTAAAAAAAAAGACATAACTTTGACATGCCGGGCAGACGGCGGCACCGGGCCCCTTTAACCCCTTGGGCCCCGGTGCACTGCACCGTCTGCACCGGCGGTAGTTCCGCCCCTGGCAGGTCTAGTGAGCAGCACTTAATTGCCTCTAAACTTTCTGCTACAATATATTGTTAACTATCCCATCATTTTTGGCCATGCCATTATTATTGTATTTATTAAAAATATTCTTTTTTTACTGCTTTTAAGTTATTTAAGAGAAAAATGTTTTTGTAAAAAGGAACCAACAAACCTATGTAAATCTGTATTGTGTGTGTGTATGTGCATAAAATTGTATGCCTTATTTTCTAGTATCACATTTAATTATTGAACTGTTGTATATAATGTATAGAGAAAGATGGTATTGAATGAAACCAATACATCTAAAGATCATGCTTCCATTTGAAAACAAACTATCAAACATCAAAAAATAAAATCTGATCAAAAGTCAGAAATATTATAAAAAATAAACTTTCATGTGTGAATGGGTTGGCCACGATTAGAGTCTATTTCAGCTGGTTCAATATTCTCAAAAAGTCACAAACCAGTTAAAGATTTGTTGAGCCTATTCAATATTTTTACTTTCCTCTTCACTGTCGGACATGTGAAGATCCAGATGTATGGCAAAGGTGTTTTTAAGTGTTCACATTCTTTTTACCATTTTACATTTTATTTCCAGAATAACGGTTGAACCACAAACTGATCCCTATTTAACTGTTATGGTTCAATTTTAATTTTGATCTTTCTTGGAAAAATCACATATAGTATATTTTAGCTATATGTCTTAAAGGTATCCTTTTTGTTATAATGGAATAAGAAAAAGGAAACCAAGAATGATTTATAGTTAATACTGTCTAACTAATTCAAAAGTTATATGTTAAAGGTAAACGGATATTATTAGGAAGTGAGGAAATTGTATATTTCTGCTCTTTCATAAATTGTATGTGTTATTTTTATCCATTCACACTTTCTTGCTATTTTAAAACCTTCCTGGATGCTTCACACCTAGTTTGACGTGAAACACACCACAGGATTTTGATTTTCTCTTCCTGTTCAATAAGCTTTTGTTACATAGAATATAATATTTTACAATGTACATGCATTCCAGTCTTATTTATTTTGACCAGGTTGGAATTTTAACTCTTTTAGTGATAGCGCTATTTAGGTAACACATCCAGTTTTCATATTTTATATAAAAAAAATATTTTGTCCACCTTAATCTGTCCAAATTCAGTAGTATATCTTCATATCCCTCACTGTCACTGAATAGAAAGCATATATACAGATGGAGACGGCTCCAACCATTGCCGGCGACCCACCAGATCCCCTTCTCTGGCGAGCACTGGCGATAGGGACTGGGACGCGCGTGCATCTCATGCGCACGGGCGTCCCAGGATCACGGCAGTTGGGCAGCATCTCCCTACCCGTCTCCGCTTCGGGGAGATGCTGCCCAGTTTGGGGGGGGAGGGTCGGGTCAGCGAAGGGGACCGGCGGCTATGGCGGGGACCCGCGCCAGCCCCTGCAAAGATGTAGGCGGCTACATCTGTATCAATCATAAAAATATACAATATTGTACAGGTTGAGTATCCCGTATCCGTAGATCTCTTATCCGAATTATTCCAAAAACCGTGGTTTTTGGAATCATTCGAATTTTTTTTTTTTTTTACCCCCCCCTAACCCTCTTTTCATACTTACCAAGTCCCAGGGCGTCCACAGCAGGCCTCCGACATCTTCTCCAGGGTCTCCAGCGGTCCCAGGAATGCATTGCGCGAGTGTGCGCGCGCGCCGGTGACGTCACCGGTGCGCGCGCACACTCGCGCAATGCATTCCTGGGACCGCTGGAGACCCGGAGAAGATGCCGGAGGCCTGCTGTGGACGCCCGGGGACTGCGTGGACGCCGAGGGACGCCCGGGGACCATCAGGGGACAGGTAAGTATAGGCTAAAACAATTTATTCCAAAAACCGCAATATTCCCCTATCCGGAATGCTCGTGGTCCCGAGCATTTCGGATAGGGGATACTCAACCTGTATTTAATTTTTATTCATTGGTTTTGAATGTGTAGTCCTGAATATATAACCTTTTGTCAACCAATTTATCAAACCAAACCAAAGTTTGGAACGGTGCTTCCTCACCAAATGCAGAGGATTGTTCATTGAAAAAATCTCCTGCTATCATCTAAGACAATATCCATAATGAGCTTGTTAAAGAAGCAAACATGCTGAGTTTTTCAGTGTGCAGTGCTGGCTGGCTGGCTGCTTATATAGAGTTCTGTGCCTTGACATTTCAGTAAATAACCAGGGTGGCCGATCTCAAGGCTTTTTTTGCAATCCCATGATTCGGGATTGAAAATTGGTCAATCCTGGGATCCCCAAAATACCCAGAATTGAGCCACTCTGATATCTGTGCATTCATTTAATTAAATTGATACTCTCAACCCCCCCCCCTCCCGCAAATCGGCCACCCCACAGATTCTCACATGATCCTGATATCAGAATTGGCCACCCTATACACTTCTAGACAGTCAGACTGTGTCTACTCTACCTACTGTATGCAATGCCCATCTGGAAATGTATTGCACACCCCTTGTTCAAGTTCAGCAAATGGGACCCCTTGGAATATCACAAACTGATCTAACACACTGCTGTACTTCATTTAACACTTTTCTGTATTCTCTCATTCCATACTAATGTAAAACCTTTCAGTGTCCTCACTGATAAAGCTGTGCTATCTATGACATGAAGCTGGTTATTTTTTGATCCCCATGCGAGACCTTATGACTCTTACATAACATGTATTAGGATCAGGGGCGAATTTAGGGGTCGGGCCGCCCCTAGGCACAATTTTTGCACGCCCCCCCCCCCATATGTATGTATATGTGCACCCACATATATATATATATATATATATATATATATCACAGTAAACACAATAATTAGCTTTGGTACACACTTGGGAGGCACACACTTAACATGACAATTTATTAGCACTTACTGTTTCATAGCAGGGATGCAAACAGTTAAAGTGCTTCAGACACATTCCGTTAGCTCAGTGTAGCAGCAGCATGAGAGGACGGAGGGCTCCGTAACCTGAGAGCACTGCAGGGTATAACAATAGTGTTTGACAGCTTGTGTGGATGGGCTCTGGATGCTGTCAGTGTGTGAGCAGGGCAGGCATACTGCCTGTATGCTCAGCTCCGAAGGAGGGAGGGAGGGAGGGATGGACGGGACTCCAGGCTGCCAGCGCTGCTGCCCAGAGAGGGACAGGGAAAGGTACAGTGGCAGCCGACAGCAGCGCTGAGCGCACAGGGGATGCAGGGAGGCTAGAGAGCTCCTCCCTGTACTGAGGAGCGGCGGCTGGAGCGGCCGCTCTGTAAAAGTCAGTGTCAGACTGAGAAACTGAGTGACGACATGCCTGGCAGCTGCCGCCCTTGACAGGTGCCGCCCCTAGGCCCGTGCCTCACGGGCCTAGTGACAAATCCGGCCCTGATTAGGATTATAGTTTCACAACTGCTGGAGAGCTACAGGTTGGTCAGGCCTGCACTAGAAGAACTAAATAATTGGCACTATGTTCCTTTGGTGATCAGCTTGCTATATGTATACTGTACCTGTGGCAGTTTGTAGCAGTTTTTCAAATCAAGGGGCAGATGTATTAAGCCTTAACAAGAGAAAAATGCAAGTGTGATAAGGAGAGATAAATGTCCAGCCAATCACCGGCTAACTGCCATGTTACAGGCTGTGTTTGAAAAAAGTCAGTAAGGAGCTGATTGGCTGGACATTTATCTCTCCTTATTACACTTGAATTTATCTCTAGTTAAGGCTTAATACATCTGCCCCTAAATTTGCTTTTATTTGATGTCCTCCCATGATGTGCCTTCCTATACACCGAGCATCATGTAACATTTAATCAGAACCTAACATTTAAATTCAGAGATGCTTTTTACAGTGGAGTTTGGTTGGCAGTGGTGTCTAGGATAGACTGCTGCTGCAGCTGCTTGTCTACCCTGCTCAGCTGGGCACATGCTGCTCAGTGTAGTGACCACTTCCTCCTTTTGGCCACACCCCCTACATTTGGACATGCCCCTTGTTTTTACCAGGGCTCGGCAGTGCTGTCTGCGCCACTGCTGGTAGGAGACTGTTTACGTTTATCTCTGAATGTGGCTAATTTAAAATACCATAATTGCTGGGTAACATTAACATATGCTGACATTTGTAATCCTTTTGTGTTCTGTTTTTAGGAGCTCAGGAAAATGTGTAGTGATCTATATAAGAAGTATGAATATTGCTTATTTGGAACTGAACTGTTTAGCAGAATTGATCTGTGTTCAATGCACAAAAAGAATAAGCAGTCTGGCTACTATTATTGTGAGAGCCCTATACTTCTAGATACAGTCTGGCCACAAGGGGTGGAGGGATCTATCAAAGAAGATAATAATGAACCTGTTACAGGTGGACAGTCTTCCGCAGACTGCTGCGATGCATCTTCCCTTGCAAACAATGCTGACAAAATGAATTTAGATGTTACTGATGACAGTAGCAGGGAAAAAGGAATCAAACAGACGGATGGGCAGTCTGAAGCCCCACTCACATAGACTAATATGGAAGAAGGAAACCTGATCTGTGCCCAGCAGATCCAATAGTATCTATAGCTGTGTATGATGAACCTGGAGAGAAAAACTGATAGAGAAAGATGTGTTTCCAAATAAATGTCTGCATGGCTAGGAATGCAGAGCACAAGATGAAATTGATCATTACGATTAAATTGTTTTCAGAGCTTAGTAGTCCAGTGCTAGGTAATATCAGGAGACGAATTACCGATGTCCGTGAGAAATGTAGATTGTCAGCTGTGATAAACATTTGAGCAGTATATGTTGCTCCCTGAAGAATCTCACAGCAAGATGGCAAGTCATCCTTATCAAGACCTCTTAAATCTAGAATTGGAAAAACAGAGATCACAAAGTTAAATAAATAATAAACTAAACAGATATTATTTAGATTGAAGACCTAGATTATTTTCCTGCATATAAACAAATGGGAAATAGAGAAATATTGATGTTTATTTATTCTTTATACAGTATATTATGTTGCTGCCATCTGGGAACTGTATAATCCGTTCAACAAACTATTTTATGCAAATCACTAATGAGTTGTTGAATCAGGAAAGGGGTTTGGTGGTTACAGATATTGCATTGTTCCAGTAGAAGATATGTACATTACTCCTTTATGCATTGTTACGGTATACAGTTTAGAATTCCATCCAACCTCTTAAGAGTCTTCCAACCTCTGAGTAGACAGTTCTGACCGCTCATAATAAAAGCAGCAGGAGTAGATTTGGAGAGTACTAGTAATAGAATGAAGGACTAAAACAAGTGACTGTGGCAAAAAATACAGGCTCCATATTTGCTTAAAAATACCTTTAATAAATTTGTGGTTTTCCTTTTTTTAGGGTTCTAGATTATGCCATTAATTGTTTATCATAATAAGTTTGCCAACATTTTTCAAGAAAGTTTTACGTCTGTAAGTAAATGTCTGCTCATTTGTTAAAGTCTAGATAGTGCATTTTTAATGTCTGCTAGTTTTTAAAAGAGTGCACCCCACCCGAGTTTCTTTTCTTCTTTTTGTTTTCAATTAAACGTACCATTACTCGGGGGTGCACCACTGACCGTCACATCTCTTAAAGCCATAGCTGAGTGCATAGGCTGATAGGTGATGCTAGTTAGGATTTATTTACTTTCAATTATAGTCAGTCTTTTCCCCAACCTTTCTATCTTCATATTAACAATTCCCAATTCTTAGTGCGGGTTCTTCCCACCAACTCTCTCTTTAGTTTTTAAAAGTGACATTTGGCTTAGTAGATAAACAATGACTAGGTAGACAATCAATAGGTCAACACCACTTGGTCGACATGCATTAGGTCGACAGTGCTTGAGGTTGACTGGTTTAAAAGGTCGAAATGGATGCAACAATAATGGTCAATCCACTCGCTTTAAAAAAAAAATGATGCCACTTGTAACCCTTACTCTCCCCCTAGTGGCTAATGGTTATGAATTATAGGGTTGACCGTGATTAGGTCAACCCTCAAAAGGTCAACATGGGGAAAATGTTGACACAAGCAAAAGGTCAGCACAAAAGTATGGGCAGTACGGATGGTGTAATGGTTAGCATTACTACCTCACAGCACTGAGGTCATGGGTTCAATTCCCACCATGGCTCTAACTGTGCGGAGTTTGTATATTCTGCCCGTACTTACGTGGGTTTCCTCTGGGTACTCCGGTTTCCTCCCACAATCCAAAAATATACTGGTAGATCAATTTGCTTCCAACAAAATTAACCCTAGAATGTCTGTGTGTGTGCGTGTAGATGTGGTTGGGAATATAGATTGTAAGCTCCACTGGGGCAGGGACTGATGTGAATGTTCAAATATTCTCTGTAAAGCGCTGCAGAATATGTATGGGCTATGTAAGAAACTGTTAATAAATAAAGTGGTCGACAAATGAAAAGATCGACATTAGTTTTTTTCTTGGTTACGTTTTTTTGTCCATTTGTAGATTTGAGCGCATTGTCCCCCAATTAGTGAAATACAGGGGTGGTCAAACTGGTCCTCAGGATTTACCAGTTCATGATTTTCAGGCCACCTGTGGATCTGTAGAATGTGTCTGCTAGGGCAGAATTCACCAGATGTTTGAAAATGACTGACTACGCCAATGCACCAGCTAGGTGGTCTGGAAACCATGAACTGTTGGTAGATCTCGAGGACCAGTTTGGCCAATCCTGTTGTAACACGTACCCTTGTAGCTTTAGCCCAATAATAGTGCGCAAGGATGGTAAAGTATACAAACGTTTAAAAACTGAGAAATTATGACTCATGTTGACCTTTTCAAGTGTTCCATTACCATGTTGCCCTATTGTCCATATCAACCTAATGCATGTTGACCCAATGTCCGGACTCTGTGCCTAACCTTACCTTACCATAGCCTTAATCTAACCATCCCTGCTGATGCCCAACCCTAAAAGAATTGTGAAAAAAGGCAACAATTTCCTCGTGGACTCTTGCATTAGCAAATTTTGCATTTCAAACATCAGGTTGACTGTACATGTTGACTTATTGCATGTGGTGTCACTTTTTTGATTGTCGTCCTAGACATTGTCTATCTTTCAAACGGATACAACTCAAGACTTGTTTTTGTTTGGGATACATACGGATGACTGGCAGTGGGGATGCCAGCAGTCAGAATACTAGCAACAGCATCCCGATGAAGTGAATCGTGACAGGGGTCAGGTAAGTATACTTTTCTACCCCCTGCCCCCCCAAAATTACTCTCCTCACTAGTGGCTAACCATAACCCCTCACCCCACCCCACAGGAAACCCTAACACCACCCCCTTCTTAAGTGCCTTACCATAATCATCCCCCCTTCCCACAGCCTAATACTGTCACCCCTCCTAGTGCCTAACCCCCCGATCCCCGGTCTAACTCTAAAGTATACTAGAATTTGGCATTCGGTCAGTCGAGATTCCTGCACTGGCATTCTCATTGATGTTGGGATTTCCACGCAGGTCTCCTGGCAGTAGTTGTGATTCTGGTGTCAGCTTTGTGAAGACTGGAATCCCCACTAAGAGGATGCTGAATGCACCCCATTTTTGTGTTTTGTTCTTATATGATACAGAACTATATTTTTGAAGTTAGAAATATGTATATAAAATAGTTAATGGTGAAGAATATGGGAAAAATTTACAAAGATGGAAGTTCTATTTCACATGGGATGTTGCTATGGGCAACCAATCAGATACTATTATCTTCTATAAGGTGCTAAATAAATAAGATCTGATTGATTGCCCATAGCAACATCCCATCTAAAATAGAACTCCTATCTTCCTAAATGTTCCCATAAAGTCAGTTGGTTTGGTTCTAAATTAAAGATCTATACTGGTTGAAAAAGTTTGAAGAATGCTATATTATTTTAGAACGTTGAGTGAGTCTATATTTGAGTTTCTCAATCTATACAGTAGTTTGGTTAGCAAAATATGTTGTGTTTAAATTGAGTATACAGATGGGTCGGGATTCATCTTTGCAGGGGATGGCGATGGCGTTGCCATCGCCATCCCCTGCCCCCATCTGTATGTCGGAAGGGGATGCGCGCGCACGAGGTGCGCGCGCGTCCCCTTCCGACGGTGCTGCCCTCGGTCGCCCGGTGCCCACACCGGGCGACCGCACCCCCCGTAGCCTCCTCGGGTCCCCCCCTGCCCCTGGAGCGGGAGGCGGACAGTAATGCGTCCGCCTCGCCGCCCTGTCGCCCGGATACTGTGACGCGCGTGCGTGGGGGACGCACGCGCGTCACAGTCAGATAACGGCGCCGTGCTGCTGGCGGATCACCAGCAAAGACGAGCCAGGATTCATCTGTAGGTCTAACTACAGAAAGTCATAGCCCTTTCTCACGCACTTGTTAAACGGTATATTGCCATTTTTTTCCATTTTAAAACGTTTAAGGCTGCAGTGGGAAAGCACCAGAGTTCATTTACCGGTTAAAGATAACCGGTATTTCAAAACGTTTAAAAAGCAGAGTCCTACATGTTTCAGAGCCGTTTTTTTATGCAGTGAGAATGGCTCTGAAACGGTATTTAGTAAAAACAACAGATTACAGACCTGTGATAGGCTGTCCCCTGCATTCTGCCTTGAAACATGTTCAGGGATGAAACGGGTTGACTGATGTGATTGGTATTCTAACTGTATTTAAAATGGTAATCTACTGCAATGTGAAGGCTCAGACCCGTTTTAAATACCGTTTCAAAATACCAGTTTTTAAACCGTTTAGGCAGTGTGAAAGTGGTATTGATGTGTGCATAGTGTTTTGTGCCTATTGTAGTACAAACAGCAGTTTTGTTTTGTATGTTTTTCTTGTGTATGCATTAAAGAGCTCTTCTCAACCAGTGACCTTCCCTCATTAACTTAATGATCTGCTATAAATTTGTGTATGTGTGTAAGTAATGTAAAAATAAATATAGATGGCAATAGTAAGCCATGGATTCTGTTTGGGTCTTCCTTGTCCACACAGGGAATAAAAAGGTGGTTCCACCAGACATCATTTCTGCTATGTGGAGAAAGTGCAATACAGTGGCTGCTGCCCTCTGTTCACAGCCTATGTAGGGTTGTAGAAGCCAGGCCTAGAAGTCTTTGTCCAGACTTACAAGAGGCCAGCAGGACTGACAACATTATGTTGCAGACTGTCTGCCATGTTAGGTAGGGATCAAGAAGTGACTCGGGGGGGGGGGGGGGTTATTGTAATTTACATGCTCGACTGCATGTACCCACAGGGAAGCGATGTTGAGCGCATGCAAATATATGCATTTGTGCAGATGCTGGGTGTGAGCAGGCACGGCGAAACACACCTAGCATGGGGCAGCGGTGAGGGATCACACCCATGGGCATGCCAGTGCTACATGGGCATTTCCATGAAAACGATGGGCGTTCCCATGTAAATGCACCTGTGATGCAGGGGCGGGCAGCTGATGTCAGCAGATGTCAGCTTCCGGCACAGGGCGTCAGCAGATATAATAAACCAGAGAGGTGTCTTCATTTGCGAGCACTGTAGTAATCAGAAGAAATAAGTGTAGGAGGACTTTCCAGATGCCAGACAGCTGGCAACTCAGGTGTGCTCATGATGAATTCCATGTCCCATCCTAGCTTTCCCATTTACTTCTCCAACAACCCTTCCACACATAAGCTGGGACGGGCATCCTCCATTTCTTCTCTGGAGAGTTGTGGCATTGGGGGTGAGTTGTCTGGATCCTTGTATTGTATAAGGAGGAGGGCGGCTTTGGTGGTGTACTGAATGAAGGGGATTAATGTAGTGTATGAGTGGGGTGTCTGGGTGTTGAAATGTGTGTCGTGTAGGGGCATTGGTGAGAGGTAAGAGGGTACTTGTGAGAAGGGGGATGATAAGAAGATGCAGGTACTGGTGAATGGAGGTCATTCTGGTGAAAAGGATTTTGCTTTTGTGAGGATCAGGACATTGATGTGAGGAGGGGAAAGTGCTAGTAAGTGGGGGAGGATATGTAATGTAATTAAATGCTATGTAATTTCACTATGCATTTTTGAATTTTGTAGTGACAAATTGTTTGAATGGCTGATTGAAATACTGTTTCATGTTGGCGTTTGGAATATGTAATGTGTATAACACAGGGACTGGGGTAAGCAGGGGTACTAGAGTAAAGATTTGGTTAGGGCATCTGGAAAAATAGCACTAGCCCTGTGTGTTGTACAGTGTAGTAGTTTTTTTAGCTCAAAGTTCTATAGTTTCAGTGATTGCTCATAGTTACATAGTAGTTCAAGCTGAATAAAGACATGTGCCAATCGAGTTCAACCTTTGGTTATAGTGTTTGCTACCTCCCTTTATTTATAGTTGTGTATTCTGATTTAATAGACAGATTATGAACCCTGGGTTTTTTTTACCCAATAGATCAAATTGTCAAATATTATTTTAAAAACTATTGTGTCTGCCGACACCACCTCTCCAGGAAGAGAGTTGCACACTTTAACCACCCTGACCGGAAAAAAGTTTTTCCTTCTAAGGGAATGAAATCTTCTTTCCTCTAGTATAAACGCAGGGCCACCTGTCTTAGAGTCCTTCCTCAAAGCAAAAAAGGTGTCTGACAGTTCCTTATGTTGGCCCCTGAAATATTTGTACATCTCTTTTCTAGTGTAAACAATCCCAATCCCGATCTGTCCTCATAGCTTAATTTCTCCAATTCTTCTTTGGACTTTTTCCAGTTCTATGATGTCCATTTTTGCAGTGCGGGGCCCAGGCTTTTACTCCATATTCTAGATGTGGTGTAACCAATGCTTTGTAAAGAGGCATAATTACATCTGATCCCCTAGTCTCCATGCCCCTTCTTATACAGGCTAGTATCCTGTTGGCCTTATTTGTTGCTACATGACACTGAACACTACACCCGAGTTTGTTGTCAATTTGGACTCCTAGATCCTTATTTGTATTTTAGACTGTGCTACAGCCCCTTCTCTGGAGACACCACTGATATTTTACTTAATGTGTTTCCTCTTTATAACTGCATTGTAATGATTATACTTGTATCGTTCTTCAGTACAACTATTGTCTACTCTTTTGGTAGGTTTGAGCACTCTGAAACTATGTATATCGGGCCTGGCCAACCTGTGGCTCTCCAGCTGTTGTGAAACTACACATCCGAGCATGCTTTGCCAAAGCATTACTATAAGGAAATGCTAAAACTGTGGCAGGGCATGCTGGGATGTGTAGTTTCACAACAGCTGGAGAGCCACAACATGGCCAGGCCTGATACATATCCCTAGCTAGACCAGAAAAAACTCTCCACAAAGCAGCACAGCCTCCACCCACCCTCCCTGTGTGGTGGTGGTTGTTAAGACTGGGGTGACCAGGTCATGCTTAAATACAGTGTGCAATGTACCTGACAGGAGAGATTAAGGAGGTGGGTAAGATGTGAACAGGTAGAAGAAGAAAGGTATTAGAGAAGGTGAGAGGGGATAGGGTCTCGGGGGAGGACGGTGAAAAAGAAACCAGAATTTGTCATATGGATGGTGGGAATACGGTTTCTTCACTGTGCTGCTGTACTTCCACTTTTCATTTATGCAGAAAAATATTGCCTCCTGGAAATAGACCTAATTTACACTTGTTTTCAAACTACAGTGGTTAGAAATGGCAAGTGAAAGCAATTTATAATTAAATTAAGTGTAATTAAATTAATGGTGGCAATATATGTAAAGTCGTATAGAGAAAGTTATATATGAGACAAAAGTGAATTTTAAATAATAGAACTCATGGAGTTTCTAGAGCATAATATCCCTTTTAAAGTGTATTTAATTTAAGAAAAGCATTTTGGAAAGAATAGGCAGGACATAATACAGACCCATATTATGTATATATGTTCAGTTATAAGCCATTAACATCTGCCCTCTCATTTTAGCTATAATTAGCTGTCAAACTAGACAGATTACTGAGTAATTAGCTTTTAAAAACATAAATCTTATGGTAAATTTTAGTCTATTTCCTGTAGACCGCATAAAATACATCATTAAGACAGAATATTATACAAAGTGTACATGCAATTCCATTCCCCCGGCATTAATTTCCTTGAAGCCATGTGAAATGTTTCCATTTGCTTTTACTGTGCACTTTAGAACAAGAATTTTTTTTTCATCTGAAGATCGATATTCTACATTTATGATATTCCTTCCAGAGGAAAAAAAAGTATTCTGTGTTCTGAACTAGACTGAAATATTTTCGGAGACTAAGGGGTTCAGTTACTAAGATGGGTGTTCTATTGATGATGGAATTTTGCTATGGACAACCAATCATCTTCTAGAAGATGCTAAATAAATCATATGTAGATTCTGATTGGTTGCCCAAAGCAATTAGTTTATTTGTAAATAAACCACTACAGGTAGTATTCAATGTAATTTCTGACCTACCTATTCAATTTGGCTGTTTTTGGACATTTTTTTTTCAACATTGCAGGTTCCACTTTGAAATTCGAATCTGCTTGGTAGAAAATAGTTGAAAATGAACGCAGTGCTGATATTCCAACTGTCGGTAAAAGTTATATTTTTGAAGCTTCAGTGTTTGCAAGCAGCCTTTTCTTGGTGGATATGAGCTTAACATTTAAAGCTGCACTAATATTAAGTATAAAACATACGCACTTTTATCCTGGTAGTGCTTTTCATTTTGAGCACAAACGAGAAATGGGGTTTTGCTTTGTAAGTATACCCCTAGTATATGTTGAGCATACCTCCCAACTTTCTGGATTTTTACAGGACAGTACCTTTTTGTTAGAACTGTTCCACTGTCCTACCTGTGGGCAGCAGTGTCCTGGGGTATGGAGGGCCATTGGGAGTCCTCAATCACTCGCTTCTCTGCTCATTCACAGAGACAGAAGGACTGAGAGCAAGGCCTGCAGCTAACAGAGAGCTGGCCTTGCCCATGTAGTGATGACAGTGGAGAAGGTGGCTTGCGGGAGCATAATCACTGTGAATTCACAACCCTCTTATGGTGAGGCCACATCCCTTTCCAAAGTTCACATGGCTTTAAGCAACGCTTAAGTCCCAAGGATGTTGGAGTTGTGTGAGGTATTCAAACTCATTCCTATTTTATCCATAGAAAACAGAAACCACCATTTCTGCAAAATGTTTCCTGGTTGCAATACAGTGTGTACTATTAACTTAACTAAATGGCTTACTAGTGTTACAGAAAGGATCCCCCATTATAATTAATGGGATTGCACTATAACACCTACTGTATGAGCTAAACTGTAAAAAGAAGAGCTGTTCAGATCTTTGTCCCTATGACTGGATGAAATTTAGTTAAATGGTTGAACACTACAAGCTGTCTCTTTGTCGAGTACTATTTTGCATGACTATTTAGCCACAGTAACATTACATATCTGAGTCACAAGACTTAAAGGTCAGGCTGTTTAGACTGCAGGTGCATGTTGTTTACTTGGCTCTATAAAATAATCTGAATTTGCCCAAGCCTGACACTGTTATTGGAGCAAATGCCAATAAGGCTACAGTACCACCATACTAAGATGGTGGTAGCTGCTATATGCCATTTTTTGAGGAGGTGGATTTTGCGATCTTTCTTGCAGACTACCATCAAGGGGTTTTAAAAAAAAACTGATAGCTGACGCATGTGCAGTGTCAAAAACTATGGAGGAGTCTTTCAAAAATGCAAAAGACTCCAATGTGCCAGGAAGTGTTTCACTAGGTCATCAGTTTATTGATAGAGCAGTCCCCGTCTCATGGCACTTTGCAATTTTGAAAACATAGGCCCCTATGTCAATCACTGCATTCCATTTTATCTTTAATTTAATATCTTAACAAACGATAGAATTGCCTTTTACTGAAGCTAAAAATTTTTGCATTCAGTTTGGCTGACATTTTGTCCTGTCTAACTCTAGATAGTTTAATTTATTTACAATTATTAACCTTTCATCTGACTGGGAGAGCAGATAAAATGTTGACTGGAAACCATAATCAAAAGTGGTATTTATAGTTATTCATTATCTTTGTATTTACTAAATCTATAATCATCTCAATGAACTAGCACATTGAGATGATTATAGATTTGTTAAGTTGCTAAATAAAAATAGTTCTTTTTATGTGAAAAGTGTGGAATGTCATAATGTATGCTAATCTAATCATCATTATCTGATAAATCATTTAACTACTAAGAACATTTCCAAAGTATATGAAGTTGAAACATCTCCAATGTAATAATTACATTTGCAAATCTTTTCACAAAATTGTGTCCTGGGAGAATGTACACAATCCCCTTCTCTCATTCAGGTGATATCTGTGCTGCCACAATGTGAGCAGCTGCAACCAAAATGCTTCGTAATTCATTTCTCAGCAAGACTCTCTTAAGGGCAATTATACTGGGCACTGAGGAAATTAAATTGCTAATTTTGACACAGAATGAGTATAATTGCAGCAGACTTGCATAATTGATAATTCTTAAGTTAACCAGTTTACAGTCTGAAGGGTTCTTCAACTGCATCCCTCATCTGAAGTGCACGACTGATAAATATATGCATTAAAAGAGGTTAATCAGTTCCAATAGTACATTTTCATATGAACATTTTCGTTTAACAGCTTACAGAGAAAATATTTATAAATCGGGTTTATTTCTCTATTGTTTATAAGTGTTTATTAAATTAATGACTTGTATTCGTCCATATACTGTGAATGCACACTCCTATATTAATGAGTGATAAGTGGAATCATTGGCAGATAATGAAGGTTGATGGTGATGATGTTCTAGGTTCCCAGAGCCACCAATATAATCCGTGATATTGTGAGCTTGGGCATCTGCCTTCCATGATGGATTGTATTAATTCCAACCATAGCCCTAACGGCGTGGAGTTTGTGTATTCTCACTTTGCTACCAAGACAATTAGCTATGGCTTCTCTTTGAAATTAATTTCACTGCTTTGCAGATAAATGCTAAATGTTTTACATGCTATACTATTTTTTGCCACCAGATGGTGTAGCATGTGCTACACCATATGCTACTAACGGTATTGTAGGAAAGTCATTCATTCGTAAAATGCAGAAGGATAAACAATTTGAGGTTTCCTTGATGAACAACTGTCCTGCATTAGGCTACAAGCAGTGGCATAGCTACAATTTTTTTTATTACAGTGTTAAAATATACATCATTCCATCCTCTTATTGTACAGAAAAAAGCCATAAATATACTGTATACAATGTTATATTACTATCTTCAACAATCTGTGTAAATGGTAGGGTGCAAGGGTATTTATGAATATACTTACAAATGTTATTTTTATTTACATCAATTTATAATGTGATAATACCTGTAAAACTTGTGTTTATACAAAATATGTATACTTTTTACACATACATACATACTACACTCAAAAGCATAACAAAGTTGCAACAACGTGCAAAGGATGTATAAGCCAATGTTTTTAGTGCTTCTCAATAATAGATAGCAGGCTACCGTGTTAATCACACATTTGCAGAGCTGTATTTAATCATTTTTCATATATGTTGTTTTTTTTGTCCCCAGTATAAGTAGTGTGATTTAAAAGCAAAAAAGATGGCAAAATTATAAAACAACATGGATAAGAGATTGTGAGTTTTGTGGACTCGCAAGGCTGAGAAATTTGTAGGCTTGCGAATCAACCAGAATAATGTCCGTAGTTCAAAAAGCATGCGATATGATAAAGCAGCGTGCGTTTTGAACTACATACGATCTAGTCCAAATAGTACACGCAGCACATACTTTTTGTGCAATGTGATATTTGCTGGAGCAAGTCCAAAATGCACCCTTTGTGGGCACCTTTAGGGAGGGTATTCTGGTTCCTTGGGAGGGAGACTGGGATCTTTATCCCTCCTAACCCATCGAGGGCCAGATGCACTAAGCTTTAAAAAGTGGAGCGTGATAAACTACAGCCAATCAGCTTCTACCTGTCATTTTTCAAACTCATTCTGTAACATGACAGTTAGGAGCTGTTTTTGTGTCTGTCGTAAGGTGAACATGGACACAGTATATGTGTACCGCATCGCCTTGCATGGCTCGCTGTGCTCACAATACTTCGGGCGCTATTATGTTTTCCCTCTATGCCCACTGGGATGGAAAAGTACGAACAAGTCAGTTTAAGAAATAAAATCATGACCAACTCATGTCAACCTTTTTCATGTGTCGACCTTTTAACCAATAGTGGTCGACATTTTGACTGTTGACCCAGCCACTGTCAACCTAATGACTGAACACGAGTGTATCCATTTTGTGCAATTATATCTATACAGTATATAGATTCGCTAGCAAGCATGGTATTAGCATTATGCGCTGTATTAGTATTATTGTTATCATCATCATCATCATCATCATCTGGCTCCACTGTGTGAATCCCTGTAAAGACTGAACACTTTATAATTGTTTCCATGTTCCAGATCATTTTACATGCACCCATTCTTCCCTCGTGTAGTCACTATCTCTTGTCTTGTTATTTAATTCCATTACACAGTCCTTAGCTGGTTCAAATCATTTCTCACTGGCAGGTCACAGAGAGTTTCATCGGGAGTATACTCTTCACCACCAGTGCCATTGTCTTGTGGTGTCCCACAGGGTTCTATACTATCTCCCATGCTTTTTGCAGTATACATGCTTCCACTGGGTGACATAATCAGACGTCATGGCCTGGTTTACCACTGCTATGCAGATGATACCCAACTCTACCTGTCCTTTGCTCCAGGCACCGATAACACAATAACAACCTTAAATGGCTGCCTAGCTGAGCTCCAGGAGTGGATGAGTGCCAGTTGGCTGAGACTGAACCTAGATAAAACAGAAGTCCTGATGATAAGTCACAGGACAAGACGGCAGCATAGCCAACTGCCAGGTCTTATGCTGGGGGGCACAGCATTAAAAAAAACTCTGACATCAGGTGTCAGCCACAATCAAATCCTCATTCTTTCATCTGAGAAACATAGCCAGAATCAAGCATTTAATTCCCTCAGAAGACCTGCCTAAAGTCATACATGCATTTATATCATCACGACTAGACTACTGCAATGCTCTCTACCTGGGTCTTCCAGCAAAATAATTGCACCGCTTGCAGCTGGTACAAAATGCAGCCACCAGACTATTAACTAACCAGTCCATTCCAGCCACATAACTCCCATTCTCTACGCCCTTCACTGGCTACCTGTAAAATGGTGAATCGTTTTAAAGATTGGCTTACTCACTTTCAAGGCCCTACATGACCAGAGCCCAAGGTACCTGCAGAAGCTGCTGATCCCTTACTGTCCTACTCGATTACTGTGATCCACTGAAGAAGGACTACTAACAGTACCCAGAATCTCCCTGAATTCATCTGGGGGTCGAGCTTTCAACTTTGTTGCTCCAACTCTGTGGAACTCTCTTCCTCGCACAGTGCGAGAAGCGCCCACTGTAGTATTCTTTAAAAATAGATTAAAGACATACTTATTTACTCAAGCATTTCACTGACATCCACTGTTAAGCTTGTTTTGTATTTCGAGCTGTAAAGACAATGGTGTAGCACTTTGAGTCCTATTGGGAGAAAAGCGCAATATAAATATCATTATTATTATTATTATTATTATTATTAGAGACAGGATTATATGCAACATAAAAAGCTTGAAATATGCATGCAAATATGCATGAAAAATACTTAAAATATGCATGAAAAGTGTTAAAATATGCTACATTAAATAATAAAATAAGTAATTTTGAACTTATTTATTTAAAAATCAGCATAAAATGAGTTGCAAATAAACCTCAAACATAGGCCCACAGCATCTGCAGATGTCTAGTGCTGTACACAGGACTTTTTTCTTCCTGGCTGCTACAGCTGACTGCAGCGTCCAAAGCTCTTCTTGCATCAACTACACGGATCCTCATCTCCAGCGCCGATGGATTAAATGTCAGTATAGAGTGTGAGGGCGGCGCAGTGGAAGGCTTCCTCCCTGCGCCACATACTCACTGTGACGCGGCATTTCCTCAGAGCCACGTGATGTTGCAACCCTTCTGCCTGCCTCCTCTGCTGCAGAAGTCTGTTCTTGGTGTAAAGTCTCAGGCCAGGGGCGGGTAAAGGTTCAGGAGCTTTGTAATGGCATCCGCCCCGACTGACTTTTATCAACATGGATTGGCAGCCTAGAGCAGTGTCAGACATATCGTACAGCCAAGGTTCCCCACACTGAGCACATATTGCCCCAGCTTGCACACTCTACCACTACCTGACCAGCAGCAGCAGGGCAAAGCAGTGCTGTGACTCGTGAGTGGAAAGGGGACAGGACCTAAAATATGCACCATCACTAGAATTTAGGTAAAATATGCAATAACCAGTGAGAATGGGCAAAATATGCAAATGCATATGCAAATATGCAAATGCATATAATCCTGTCTCTAATTATTATTATTATTATTACACAACAGAACAACAAGTAGAGAGTACATACCTGAAATGTCCCATTTCCCAGTGCATAGAATGCTTCATGCTTTTCTAGTGTATAACATTCTCAGTACAGACTATTCCAAAGTCCTGCAGCATTTTTGGTGATGCATTAAAAGGATTTCAGATTTAATCATCATTAAAATGGAATGCTTTACAACACTTGAGACTGTTCCATTTGCTTTTCTAATAACTAATAACTCAGACACATACTGAACAGGCTTATGGCCAGATGCACCAAGCTTCAAAAGTGATAAAATAGAGAGTGATAAACAGACAACCAATCAGCTCCTACCTGCCATGTCACAGACTGTTTGAAAAATGTCAGGTAGGAGCTGATTGGTTAGTTGTTTATCACTCTCTATTTTATCACTTTTGAAGCTTAGTGCATCTGGCCCTTAGACTGGTTACACTCTAGCTAGGAAACCTTATCCATACTGCCAATGGCTTCTAGTAAAATGGGACAATGTATTATTGTGTATCTGTGGCAGATATTTAAAAACCACGCTTAGGGGCCCATTTATCATCCACATGCTCAGGTACTGATTTGATAATAGTGGCCAAATTTGCAATGCAATGCTTGATACAGTCGCATGGAGGTATAAATTATTGCATGCAGGAACAAAGCTTGTGAGAAAATTACCCAATCATGTGCTGTGCGTGAACTGTCAACATTTTTGCCGCTAGCAACTCCCTCCCCATTGCAACAAACAGGGCAGCACTTACCTGGCTGCTCTCCGTCTGCCCATCCTCCAATTCTTGCTTCATCTCCACTTATGGTCAAAGCTGCTCAATTGCTCACTTTCTGAAGCAGAGTGAGCTGACACTAGCACACCGGTAGTGTCCGTGGCTCCTTAATTTTCCTTATAGTCTTCCCTAGTCTAGGTGAAGACGATGGGCGAAATGTAATAGGGTGCGATTTTTAGACTAAAAAAAAATCGCACCAAATCGCACCTTTAAAAATCGCATTTTTTGCCGCGAATTCGCATATGTAATGAGATGCGAATTAGCGGCAAAAAATGCGATTTGCCGCGATTTGCCGCGATTTTTAGTCATGAAAATGTGCGCATTTTCAGTCATGAAAATGTGCGCATTTTCATAAATGCGATTTTGTGGAAAAAAAAAAAAGTAAAAAAAAAAACGGCGTGGGGTCCCCCCTCCTAAGCATAACCAGCCCCGGGCTCATTGAGCCGGACCTGGTTCCAAAAATACGGGGGGACAAAAAGCATAGGGGTCCCCCGTATTTCTGAAACCAGCCCCGGACTCTTGGACCGGTCCTGGTTCCAAAAATACGGGGGACAAAAAATCTGGGGGTCCCCCGTATTTTGAAACCAGCACCGGGCTCCAACAGCCCGCGGTGTCATGCCACAGCCGGGGGACACTTTTTATACAAGGTCCCCCGGCCAAAACATGAGCACCGTGGCTGGTCAGCCTTGGACGGGGTACCTGGAGGAGTGGGGACCCCCCCAATAAAGGGGTCCCCCCCCCCAGGCTTCACCCGTCCAGGGCTGAAGCCCGGGGCTGTCACCGGCGTCCGTGGCCAGTGGACGCCGGCCTGATAGGGTTAAATCCATCATACATATCATTACATTGCTTTTTACCGGCGAACTACAAGTGCCAGCAGACCTCCCCCGCATGCTGGGACTTGGAGAACCACAAGTCCCAGCATGCGGGGCATTAATGGGCCCGCTGGGACTTGTAGTCCACCTGTAAAAAGAATGTTTATAAAAAACACACACACAGAGAAGTAAAAGTTTATTACACACACACACCTCACTTTTACACCAGCGTTACTTACCATTCCTGGATCCAGCGCTGGTCTGGCTGCTTTACAGCCGGCTCCCCCCGCACTGACAGGCAGCGGGGAGAACCGGCTTTCTCCGTTGCTTCTAACAGCTTCTGTAGCGCTGTCCGAGTGCTACAGAGGCTGAGAGCGTGATTGGCTGAGCTATGGAGACGCATAGCTCAGCCAATCAGGACTGAGCTATGCGTCTCCATGGAGACGCATACTGTAGCTCAGCCAATCACGCTCTCAGCCTCTGTAGCACTCGGACAGCGCTACAGAAGCTGTTAGAAGCAACGGAGAAAGCCGGTTCTCCCCGCTGCCTGTCAGTGCGGCGGGAGCCGGCTGTAAAGCAGCCAGACCAGCGCTGGATCCAGGAATGGTAAGTAACGCTGGTGTAAAAGTGAGGTGTGTGTGTGTAATAAACTTTTACTTCTCTGTGTGTGTGTTTTTTATAAACATTCTTTTTACAGGTGGACTACAAGTCCCAGCGGGCCCATTAATGCCCCGCATGCTGGGACTTGTGGTTCTCCAAGTCCCAGCATGCGGGGGAGGTCTGCTGGCACTTGTAGTTCGCCGGTAAAAAGCAATGTAATGATATGTATGATGGATTTAACCCTATCAGGCCGGCGTCCACTGGCCACGGACGCCGGTGACAGCCCCGGGCTTCAGCCCTGGACGGGTGAAGCCTGGGGGGGGGGGACCCCTTTATTGGGGGGGTCCCCACTCCTCCAGGTACCCCGTCCAAGGCTGACCAGCCACGGTGCTCATGTTTTGGCCGGGGGACCTTGTATAAAAAGTGTCCCCCGGCTGTGGCATGACACCGCGGGCTGTTGGAGCCCGGTGCTGGTTTCAAAATACGGGGGACCCCCAGATTTTTTGTCCCCCGTATTTTTGGAACCAGGACCGGTCCAAGAGTCCGGGGCTGGTTTCAGAAATACGGGGGACCCCTATGCTTTTTGTCCCCCCGTATTTTTGGAACCAGGTCCGGCTCAATGAGCCCGGGGCTGGTTATGCTTAGGAGGGGGGACCCCACGCCGTTTTTTTTTTATAAAAACACTTTTACACATTTTTATTAACAGAAACATGCACAGATCTCAATGATCTGTGCATGGTTCTGTCAAATTCGCCTGTCAGAACCTGGTCTATTTTTTTTGCGATTTTTGGTAACATTTACCAAAAATCGCACCCTATTACATTTGCGAGTTGTATACTTTATAATGGGAAAACATCTGGATGCGAATTGAAATGTGACTAAAAATCGCACTTCTAAAAGTGCGATTTCGCTGTAAAAAGTGTGATTTTTTACCGCGATTTTCAACCTATTAAATGTGCGATTTTCGGAAAAAGTGCGATTTCGGCCGTTTTTGACCAAAAATCGCACATGTCTAAAAAATCCCACCCTATTACATTTCGCCCGATGTCTCCAACCAGCCAGTGGCCATGTATTTGGTGGTCATACTGGCACTATTAGTATACAGAAACTTTGCAGCACTGATCAGTTTTCTTGGAGCCCCCTAAATCCCACACCCGGGTTGTGTCCCACCTTTCTAGTTGCGAGGTTCCCCATTCCAGGGGCTTACCCCCAAATGCCAGATCCTCCACAGTGACAGGAACTGGTTGCAGCAGTGTGACAATAGGTTCCTACCAGTGAAAAGGAGCCGGCATTGCAGGCACTAGTTTTGAAGGAGAAATCGGCCAAAATGGCATGTGTTTTGGCATTGTGCTTTGGCATTGACCTCCGACTCATAACCCTCTTGGCAGCTACGAATGGGTTTGCATGCAATACATCACATACAAAAGGATCACATGCGATATATTGCACAAACCTGTCGAACCTTCAGAACCAATGCATACAATATATTCACAAACTGCCGAGGTAGAACCTTGCAATATATTAATGTATGTCAGACTTTGGTTTGATATGTACATGTTTTATATCAAAATATGTTTGGCTATGACTTTTTTACATACTTTATTAATTATGCCAGAAAATAAACGACTTAATGCGACTGTAATATGAACATTCCTTTGGTGTCCACATTCAAATTAAAAGAAGAAACAAATGTTCTTTAATTTCCTCGGGGTGATATAAAGATGCCTTTAAGCATCATTTAAAGTCAAACTAATGTAAAAAACAAAACAAAAAACTTGTTCTAAAGTGTGATATATGAAGTGCTAAATCATTATCCTTGTTTTATAATCAGTGCTTTAATCAGTTGTTCATCATCACCCTAATTTTACTAGGAGCTGTATTACCGTAATTTAACTTATATAAAAATGGATGTATGTCTGTATGTATGTTCCAGCATACTGTAACTCTGGAATGCCTCCAGCAAGTTACAGCAAACTTGGTACACATGTGACTTACAGTCTGGAAAGAAATACTGTGGGGTAAGACACCCCTAGCTCCACGTGGGGGTCCCTGGGGCCCAAAAAGGGGCCTAGCCACTACACAAATTGGGTAAGGGAGGCAACATTTGGAAAATTTGCAAAACATAGAGGGGGTAGAGGCAGGGCCATTGCAGGGGTTCTTGGCACCCTAGGCAAAACTTCTGCCTACCCCCCCCCCCAACCCCCCCCCCACTTTCCCGGTCAGTCAGGTGAAGGGACAGTGTTAAACTGCTCACTAGGCTGAGAATATGTGCAGCCTAGCGAGCAGGTCTGAATTACCCCCATAGTGTGCAGCTGACCACTACTCTTAAAAATAGAATTTAAAAAACTGGTCTCTTACTTTTGAAGAATGCAAATCCGTGGGACAATCAGTCGTCATCTTACACGCCACAAGTACAATTTCCACAGTAAACCTTGTTTCATAATTCACAAAACATAAAGTGTTATTCTTATCCTGCATTTCTCTAACATTGCCCCCTTCGTGTCTCTCCCATTGCATGCCCTCCATGCCCCTTCACTGTAGGGGCGGTTATGATTAGGCACAGGGGAGGTTAGGCTGTGGGAGGGGAGGTTAGGATTAGGCACAGGGGAGAAGGTTAGGCTGTGGGATGGGAGGTTAGGAATAGTCACGGGAGAGGGTTAGGCTGTGGAGGGAAGGTTAGGATTAGGCACAGGGGAGGTTAGGCTGCGAGAGGGGAGGCTAGGATTAGGCACAGGGGAGAGATTTAGGCTGCGGGAGGGGAGGTTAGGATTAGGCACAGGGGAGAAGGTTAGGCTGCGGAATGGGAGGTTAGGAATAGTCACGGGAGAGGGTTAGGCTGTGGAGGGAAGGTTAGGATTAGGCACAGGGGAGGTTAGGCTGCGAGAGGGGAGGTTAGGATTAAGCACAGGGGAGAGATTTAGGCTGCGGGAGGGGAGGTTAGGATTAGGCACAGGGGAGAAGGTTAGGCTGTGGGAGGGGAGGTTAGGATTAGGCACAGGGGAGATTAGGTTGCAGGAAATTATAATGGCACAGGAGAGAGGGTTATGGGTAGGCTTTGTATAGACGTGTGGGTGAAAAAGAGGGGGAATTAGGATAACTAAATCCCCCCTCCACCTAAGAGAATGGTGTAGATCTGCCCCTGGTACAAAGATAAGAGCCAGCCACAGGGAATGCCTTCTAGCAGAACAGCTAGCCTCCTGCTGCATTCCCCGCACCTATGCCCCCACACACCATCTCTCTATGCTCCATGCTCCCCCCCCCCTGACTCTCCGCTCCAGTTCTCTGCTCTCGGCTCTCTGCTCCATACCCGCCCCCCTCCCCGGATCTCCGCTCCATGTCTCCCCCTCCCTAGCTATTCGGTTTTATACTTACCCGCTACCTTGCTGTTGATTCCTGGCGCCATTGTCCGGGCACCATGGAGGTGCTCCTTGTCTGTTATTTCTGCCTCCATGTGCCAGACAGGGTGGGGGCTGAGCAGCACGAGGCACCAGAGCACAAAGCTCCTAAGCCTCTTCCTGCTGCTCTATAACTGGCTGGTGGCAGAATGAAACAGCTTCCAGCAGCGCACCGCCTGTAACTGTTGGAGTAGGGACGGGGGTTGCTGCTCCCGGCTGCTGCCACCGGCTCATGATGCTGTTGGGATGTCATGGTGCTTCCACAGAGGCGCTGCCCACTGGCATGCTGACGCTAGTGAGGGGTGGGCGGGCAGCTACTGCCTGATTAATGAGCTGATGCTCAATTTCTCCCCCGTTGTCTACCTCCTGGAATTTGCGGAAACCTATTTAAAAAAATCACTGGCCAATCAACTTCTAACTGTGAAGTTACAGGCTTGGTTTGAAAAATGACAGGAAGAAGCTGATTGGCCGGTGATAAAAACCAGACAGTTTATCACTTCATCGAGCTTAATAAATCTTGCCCTAAGAGACTTAATTTTGTCCTACTTGTGAATGGGATTCTATCCTGTGTCTTTAACTAATACTGGACATTGTGAGGACCTTTGCTTGCTTATTTGAATTCAATACCTCCAGCAGGATTTGCCATCTAAGTCCGGACCAAGGAGTGTATCATGTGAGGACTGGGCAACATTTATGATATCCTCAGGATGTCCCGTTTAATACTATTGTTTTATGAGAGTAATTTTGTATTGAAGTTTACTATTTCTAATTATGCATGAATAAAATACCGTACACTATAATTTAATACTTACTGTTATTGTTAGCACTATTCTTGTTTTTTGCTATGTTTGCAGCTGCATCTGGGGGTCAATTCAGGATCACTTGGTGTGATCCAAAATTTTCCCCAGCCCCGATGGTCGAGGTTTGCGCATGTGCATACTCCGGCACCAAACGGCTTTGGTGAGTTACACACTTGCCGGGCCGTTAGTTGCGGGTCGGAAGGTCTAGGGGGCAGAAACAGGGTTGGAACATGGGAACACCCAGTGTTTTATGGGAGATCCCTTGTGAATGCAGGTGGTCCAAAGCCTGCCGGAGGTGGGCCACAGCCTGCCAGAGGTGGGCAGTTGACTCCATAGGACATCAGCACCCGCCCCCTCTTCGGCGGACACCGAAGGAAATAAGTCAGTTCAGACCGAAGGCAGGATAAATGGTCAGCGACCATTGAATGATTTCTCCTGCTAGTGGATGCATGCGAGGGCATGTGTTAGCAAACACATCCCATCACAACATTCTGAGGGGATTCGGCAGTGGGGAGTGGGCATTCAGCGAGGCATCGTTTCAGCACTTGGTAAGCAGTGAACGTCACTGCTTACTGAGCAAACGAGAATTAAGCAGCCCATGCACGGTCCGTTTAACGGATCCGTTTGGGACTTAAATAGTACACATCGGATCGGATTGCATCCCTAGTGCATGCAGTGTGCATGCACTGCGATCCGATCCGATGTGTACTAGTACAAAAAGTATGTGCAGCACATACTTTTTGTACTGTACTATGTGATGCGTGGGAGCGCGCATCGCATAGTACAGAACGGAGCCGTACACAACGGACCCTGTATGGGCTCCATTAGACCCCTAGTGAGCGAGTTGACCATACACTGTAGTGAACATACTGTACACACATCTCTGGACTTTTCTAATCAGACACATTTCTGCTGTTCTCCACTTGCATTGTGCATATGCCACAAACTAACTACTCAGAATCCAGCCTTATGACTTATTAATAATCTTACTGTCACGGCCCGTCGAGGTCCCGGAGTCAGGATCATCTGGTACCAGATGCCTACAGCAGGCTGCTATGGAAAGCAGTCCACTTGGCTATACCAGGTCCAGCAGATGAGCGGCGGCAAAGATGCAGGAGCGCACATCAGCGCTCACCGCCAAGCCACAAACACTGGGCGGCTTTTGAGCTGAAAGCAGCTTAAATGGTAAAAGTAACCTGCTTTCAGCTCAAAATTGCCCAGTGTGTATGTGCCTTGAGTCTGCTCCTTCTACAACTCCCTAACAGACACAGGCTGATTGAGGACAGTGCCAACGTCACACATCCTCCCTTAAACCAACTGGGCATGCCTGCATTTAAATGACACTTCTAGAAAACTGAAAGTGCCCAACTCCAAACGCTGACTTCCTGTCAGTCAAAATGTGAGGGGATTGCGATTAGATCCTTTCACTATTTGTTATGCTATTTTGGCTCACACATACGCGATATGATTCATATTATGCATATGATAATCTAACGGATTGCGAATTCACACATCAGCGATGAACTCTGTATAACCCCTATTGTTTCCTCCCTGCCCCCACGCTGTTGAATAGTAGTTACATACACATTGTGCTATAGCTATATCCTTGTCTCTGGAACATACCTTAAGCCTCATATTGTACAGCAACTTTGTATTTCAACCATTATAGTTTTATGGTCACACGGAACACTTTGCGAGAGCTTCCTGGCTCCAGGAGTTACAGTCTTTTACTACAATCACTCTTGTTCTATAAACAGATGAAACAAGACAGACATTAATGACCATTTTATTTGAATATCCTGCTTGAGAATATGTGTGCTATAAATATTTATTTCAGGACGGACTGAATGACATTACATTTTGCTTTTATTCCAGCCAGAGATTTCTGTCTTTATATATACATTTTCACTGGTGCTTTTAGTCTAAAGATAATGTTGAAGTTAACATTACTTAGGTATTTTATTGATGAAAGTATTTAATGTTTATTGAAACTAAATCCATACAGTACATGCAATAGTGAACTTAATACACGCGATAGCGAAACTGTACATCAAAGCTTAGTTGTTCAGTATGGTAAAATGAATTTGTTACATGGTTCTCTCTCTTAGTGGAATAGGCATTTACTGTAGGTCGCATCTCCATTTGTGTCTGATGCTGAGTAATGGTGCTTTCGTGTGTAGGGTAGATTAGAAGGTGGGTATCTCGAGGCTGTATCAGTTACAGACCATGTAGGGTTTTGCCTATTTGTGGCTGTCGATGATTGGGAGGGGGGGGGGGGGGGGGGGTAGTAGCATTATTAGGCCTTGCCTTTTCACTGGAAATTTGTGACACATATTTGCATGGGGCAGTCCAAAATAAAGCATTTTAACGGATTTCCTCCAACCCCTCCATGAGGATTGCTGATTCCCTATATGAATCCCCTAATTCTGCCTGCTTCACTAGGTAGTGGGCAGGATGTGGGAGAGGTGCCCTTTTCTTTCATGGCTGCCGGGGAACCACCGCTAAATATCTTGTGTCTATTGTAGGTTTTGGGAGAATATGATTTAATATTTGTTTAATGTAATATTTTGTGTGTTTAAGACACATCCTGTAAGACCGATTGCATACATCAAATCCCCTAGAAGTTAGTATAACTAGAAAGTTTGGAAAAATTGTTACGGGGTTCACAAGGCATCATTATAAAGATGTGTCCAGCACAATAGCTGCTCCAAAACCCAGTTCAAACTTATGGGGCAAACTACTAAATCATTAGAAGCAGTTTAGTACATAAGTCTGATTAATATAGGGGGTTATTCTGGTTGATTTGCAAGGCTGCGAATTCACAGCCTTGCAAGTCCACCAAACCCCACCTTACAAATGATTGGCTGCCGCCACCCATTCACAAGGGTGATTCGCATGCAGAGCATGCAAATGGATGTTACACAGTAACATCCTTTCACAGGCCAGGGAGATCCACTCACATCTTCATGGAAGATATTGAAAGTTCACAGATATGTAAGGTTGCTCTGAGCAACCTTACATATCTGTGCATGCTGGGAAGGAAATGGGCAGGCAGCTGACATCCGGTGATGTCAGCTGCCCGCCCCCAAGTACCCATGTCATGGCCTCTTTAGCAAGAGAACGCCCGTCCATAAAACACTATGTATTCCCATAGGCTAATGGGGCTGCCCGCCACCCCCTGCCCACTGTCTTGGGTGCGTGCAGTCTGTTCGCCGTGGGTGCACATGCATAGAAATGCGCAGTAAAACAACATCAATCCCTGGTGGAACGCAGCCCTGAACAAGGTCTATAGATCTATCGTTGAACTGTCTTATTACATTCCTTATATAGCATTATGTCTGCATTTGAAGAAATATTAGGCCTCATGCAGACCTAATCGCTCATCTGCAAGTTTGCAGATGACTGCGAGTAGTTAGCCGCTGCCTAGACAGACAACCTGCCCTGTGCAAATATGCAAGTGATTTGCAAAAAACCCGCTATTCTGTCGCACATCCATATGCAATTTGCAAACAAACTATTTTTCCAGACTGTGCAGTGAAGATGCATACACATTGGGCATATTTGCCTATCATGTATGCACAGTGATGATGGTGAAAACCTCTGTGCATACACCGTGAGCGCGTTATGCCCATCTAAGGGCCTTATTCTGGTCGGTGCGGTCCGTTTCAAATTCTTTCGGAGGGCGCGTTTCAGCCGTCTGCGCATGCGTTGGCAACGCTATGCGCATGTGCCACGCATGATCTCCGTACTCGTTCTTACTAATACCGTACAGAAATGTGCACCGAATTGACTCGGGAAATATGGGCGTAATATGGGCATCATTCGGACCTACACAAGGGCGTGGATTCAAAGTGGGAAAAACTTGGCGTAAATATGGGCATACACGAGGGAGTGCGCTAACTGTGTTAGGCGTGCATTCGGACAGCACACCAACTGCAAACAAACCAACACGCATGAAATATACGGTCTTCATAAGCAAGTTTCACTTTGCGGAGACCACTTGTTCATGTGCTAGGCATTCGGTTCGCCCAATTAGTACGCCCGCACCTGAAGCACTCTCAGCTGAACATAATACAATCCACTCCTCTACTCATTATTGATTAATTACACTCTTTTCATAGCTTCAATTGGAAGCATTGCTGCCTAAATGGACAATTACTCAATACACAAATATAAGCTGAAAACACCACTGCATGCTTGCTATTTTACACACATTTACACTGCAAGCAATGGACAGAAATTGCTACCAATAATATAATTTTACATGTCACTTTTACATTCAGCAATAACACCACACATTTGGGGGTAAAAATAACATTTATTAAATTTGTGGAAAACATATGAATTGTATACCATGTTATTTGGCACAATAATAATAATTAGAAAAGAAAACAAAAATGTACAAAATTGTTATCATTTCATACATAGCCACAGCAGAATCATTAGGAACACATCAGGTGGCTTCACAATAAAAGTATAGGACCAACACTTCAAGAACAGCAGCCAGTAATGGTAGCAGAAAGAGGGCAACAGGGGAACCAACCAAAACATTCCAACCGAAGGCACCACAAATTAGTGTACCCTGCACACATGAAGTTGACACACACAGCAAAATGAAAGATTTGGGACGACATAAGGGCGGAGATTAATGCGGAGGCCACTTCACTTGCGTGACCGTTTGGCCCTGGTAGGGGCCTTGCCAAGTGCAGCAGCTCCTTGGCCACGGCCACGTTGTGATGGTGGGTCTGGTGGAGCAGATGATGTGGAAGGGGGGGATGGTGTTCCCCTTCCGCCAGCAGGGAGTGCTGGTGTTGGGAAAGCACCAGAAACGGCTCATTATGGTGGAGGAGGAGGTCATTTTGCCGCATGGCTTGATCAGCCAACACCTGCAGGCTGCCAGCTATGGCCTGCTGGCTCCCAGCTATTGCCTGCTGGCTCCCAGCTATTGCCTGCTGGGTGGCGACAATAGCTTGGATGACCTCCTCGGTCCTAATCAGCCGCTCTGATGCTAACTCTCCCTGCTGGTGAATGTTGCTAAGCATCTGCAACCACCTGTCCACATCCTGTGTGGCCGTTGGCTGCTGCACATGGCTGCCACGTGTGGTAGGTGGCACTGTATCCTCCGCCTCCTCCTCAAGAAGATCACTACCGCACATTGGAGATGATGCTTAAAGAGAAACTTACAATTACAACACATTCCTTGAAAATTAATACAAATTACTTATGCCATGCTAACAAATTGCCTTCAAGTTCAGCCGCAAATACTTCCACTGGGGCCTCACTGTCCATGTTGCTCACCCCCCGGACCTCCTCAATAGCTATGCAGTCAGTAGCCAACTCCTCCAGGGGGGTGTGCTTCAGTCAGCCTGGCATGGGGCCAGCCCCAGTGGTGTGGCTGTGTTCCCAACGTGCGGTCAGTTTCTTCTTGAGGTTGCATTTGAAGTCATGCCACCTGCAACCAAAGTTTAAATATTATTACATGTCACCCCTGACGTTTGAATTAGCATGCATTGTTATCTGCTACAGATTTGGAAGTCTGCTTCATTCCACATAACTTACATTGGTTTAAAGTTTAAAATAATCACCTTGAACATACATTCACACTCACCGTATAATATATATAGAAAACGACATGGCAATCATGTCTGTTGCTCCTAGTAACGTCACCTGCCATTTAACAATTGCATCTACCTTCTAATAAACACATTACTGGTATTGGACAACTCTAATTTCAAACACTTGAACTTGCCTTTTCTTCACGTGCTCTGCCTCACGAACTTGTATAGCAACCGCATTAATCTCCACAGTTATGTCCTCCCAAATCTTCCATCTCATTGTTGGTGTCAACCTCAGCTGTGTCAACTCGATCATTTCCCGTGCACGGGGTACAAGAATTAGCAGTTCCTCCGGTTGGAATGCCTTGTTCTTGGTGGTTGGTTCCTCTGTTGGCCTCTACCGGCCACACCCATGCCCACGGCCACGGCTACCTGTTGCTGTACTTGAAGTGCTGGCCAGGCTACTCTCTTGTGAAGCCACCTGCTGTGTTCCCAATGATTCTGCTGAGGCAGAAGATGGCCCTGCAGAAGATGGCCCTGCTGAAGATGGGCCTGCAGCCTGTTCACATCCCAATGGCTGGTTTGTGCTCAGGTGCACATTGGAGGTGATGGAGTCCAGCTGAGCTAAGAGGAGCTGATGTTCCTGTTCTCTCTCTGATTGTGACCCAGACATGTTTGCAGCACAATCTAGTTGTTCTTGCTCACCTATATATACCAATTTATCTAATTGGCGTACATCACCCCCACCCTGCGTTCTGTGCGGCAGCGTACCGTATGGCTGCGTACACCGTGGTGTTTGTGCGGCGCAAACGCCATGCCCATACCAGCGGGAAAGATAGTGTACAAAACCAGGCGTTCATTCCAAGTCTGATTTGGTACTCATTGGCAGAATTTTTCACCAATGACCAGCTACAACTTTTGCAAGACATAAATGCTATATGTGAATGTTCATTTGTACTGTGCACTTGTTTTGTATGTACAACAAATGTAACTAACCCATTCCATATTTAAATCCAGTCCACAACTCATGCAATAGTAATCACTGATTGCATCCAATGGTGTATTGGTTTTACACCAATAAGGCTGTCTAATTTAGTACCTTGTAGAGATATGTTAAAATGTATATTGTTTAACACTATTTCACCTGATGTTTTCAGCCATGTTTGGTGAGTATATTGGTTTTCCAACTTCTTTCACCCTGTCTGTTTTGTATGTGTTGGTCATGTGCTTATTTGTGCCAATATTAGTTGCATACAGTAAGTAATGCGAAGGGCAGCTCAGCGATGCCAAGCTATGGCAAGCGTTGCTTGGCAAAGCAATGTTTTCGCCGATTGTTGGGCGCATACACACTGTTCATTTCAATATGATCAATTAAGTTAATACCAAATACTACACTTGACAACCAATCACAGGACATGTTGTTTTTAATGCGCCATATCTAATATGGCGTCCTACCAGCGAGCAGCACCTTTCAGCACTGCTGAGCTGATGGCACTAGTGGCAGTGATGGAGCGGAGGCTGGGCCGTGCGGGGCCATTTATCACCAACCGTGATAAGCGCCGGGCTTACGTTGCTGCCCGGCGCAGGAGAGGCGATGGTCCGACCTGCGTAGGCGCCAGCCAGAGCTCCTCCAGCGTTTGAGGCGCCGTATTGAGCGATGTAAGTTTTTACGCAATTCATTTCACATTATTAACTAATTTAATTACATGAGGTAAAGTGGGTGTTGATGAGTTATAAATGGCATATACTATATGTGTGATACTTCCTCTTTCACATGCAGTCATGTGGATATAATATGTAATTGTATTAGAATTTTGATTGTGATTCGTACTATAATGACTGTTAATTGACACTCATCCATTTTGTTAATTTTTCACACAGCACTGGAGCGAGACAGACAGGCCCATCAGGACGCCGAGGAACAGGAGGCGGCCCATGAGGAGGTGGAGGAGGAGGCCCAGGTGGAGGTGGAGGAGGAGGGCCAGGTGGAGGTGGAGGAGGAGGAGGCGGCCCCTGCGGAGGTGGAGGAGGAGGGCCTTCAGGGGTTGGAACACTCCCGCTCCACTCCCCCTACACACACCCCTCCCCCTAGCCACTCCCCAACCTCATCATTCTCCCTTCCTTCTCCACCCATCTACCCTGGGAATCAGGACCCACCCCTACCCCCACCCAACTACCCACCACCCAGCAACCTGGATGATAAAATGCCTGTGGAGATGGCAGCCAGTGGTACTGTACATAGACGTAATGCCTCATTACTTACTTATTTAGGTACAGTTTGTTATGTCGCACAGCTGATTCTATTGTGCTTTACAATAGTAAAGAGTAGTAAAACCAAGTGGTTAGCAACAGACAGACTTGGGGGTTAGAGGGCCCTGCTTCAAGCGTACAATCTGGAGGCTCATGTAGGTGATTATTGTTTATTTATGTGTATTTCTATACAAGAATATTTATTTGTATTTCTATACAAGAATAACTATTACATAAATGGAGTATGGGTAGGGCTGGATTATAATGGAGTCACAATTGGTCAGTGACCCTGGGCCCCCCTCCACTTAGTGGCCCCGTGTGGTTGGCATGTATTTTTTAATCAAAAAATGTAGGATGGCTTTTAATTTATAAAGGTTTTGTGCATGGGAATGGGTTAGTGCTGCAGCTTCACCTATCTGGCAATGTGACAATGATTAATGGAGTAAGGGATAAAGGGACAAACCCATGTATGTAATATCTCTATCTATCTATCTATCTATCTATCTATCTATCTATCTATATATATATATATATATATATATATATATATATATATAAAGTCCAAATAAAGCACGTCACTCCGGGTCTTGTGCAAACAGAAAATCTTTACTGGGTGCCTACGGCGTTTCGGGCCAAGCCCGTCTTCAGGACATACTCAACTGAGTATGTCCTGAAGACGGGCTTGGCCCGAAACGCCGTAGGCACCCAGTAAACGATTTTCTGTTTGCACAAGACCCGGAGTGACGTGCTTTATTTGGACTTTATATGTGGCCGAGGGGTAACCCTGGCAAACGGACGAGCACCCGGCAAGGATTCAGACATAATTTGGTGGGCAGTGCCGGATCTATTGGATTATTTTATATATATATATATATATAGAAAAGAAGGGGAGATCAGAGTGCGCTAATAGACCAATAAATGTCACTTAATAGAAGTATATTTAATATAAAATACAAATAAAAAGTACATATAAATCATGTACAATAAAAACCCTTCAAGGGGTATCACAAAATATACAGTTGGTGAACATCAATAATTGCTCAGAGATTTCTTAATCACAAACAGAAGGCCCAACGCGTTTCGTCTGAACCAGACTTCATCAGGGGCAGAAATTGCGGTCAGCAGTAACTATGGATGTTCAGTACAGATAATATTATGAATCAGGTGTCAATAAGACATAATCCAGTAAATTTCCGCAATCAGGAAAAAGAGTATTCAGGCTTGAAATAACCCAAAAACTATGGTAATAGCCAGATGTGACAGAATCCTCAAATTAACATTGGCAATGTCAGGAGCAGTAGCATACAGCAGGAGTTCACCAGTGTGAACTCCTGCTGTATGCTACTGCTCCTGACATTGCCAATGTTATTTCAAGCCTGAATACTCTTTTTCCTGATTGCGGAAATTTACTGGATTATGTCTTATTGACACCTGATTCATAATATTATCTGTACTGAACATCCATAGTTACTGCTGACCGCAATTTCTGCCCCTGATGAAGTCTGGTTCAGACGAAACGCGTTGGGCCTTCTGTTTGTGATTAAGAAATCTCTGAGCAATTATTGATGTTCACCAACTGTATATTTTGTGATACCCCTTGAAGGGTTTTTATTGTACATGATTTATATGTACTTTTTATTTGTATTTTATATTAAATATACTTCTATTAAGTGACATTTATTGGTCTATTAGCGCACTCTGATCTCCCCTTCTTTTCTATGTCTATTTGATTGGGTCTTTGCTAACAGAGGACCCTTCAGAGGTGCTGCTTTCACTCTATTAGCGCAGGAAAGGGTTTTTTCCTTTTTATATATATATATATATATATATATATATATATATATATATATATATATCCTGCAGTTTACCATTGAGCAGTGACATGAAGGTTTATATGTATGCAAAAATGTGAAAAGTTCTAGTGGATGTTGCTTTCTAGTACATTGGTGAGTGGTAAGGCAGGACAAGTCTGAGTGAGGCTCAAGTGTTGGTGTGCTTTTGAAACATACATTGGCAATGTTATAAGTAACATATTGTATAGTGTAAACCACTGTGTGTGTCTCACCATCATAGTATTTATTTTCATTTGAAAAACTGAGGCCTATGTAATTGTGTGTATGTATGATTTATCATGCTGTAGGTACTTACGATTGAATGTAGGTATCACAATGTAAAATGTCAACCTGAATAGCATTATTAATGTTGAACCCCCTTTAACATGCCCACAGATGACCAGAGGGAAGTTGGCGAGGGTGTCCGAGGGGCCCTCATGTGGATGCGGCAGCACCTGCTACTGCTGGCTGCAGACGTGCAGGACTTGTGCGACCTCCTACTTTAATTTATTTTTTATTTGAATTTGTAGTTAACCCCTTCCCGACATATGACGTACATTTACGTCATATGTCGGTTGCGGGGGAATCAAGCCAGCTCACGGAGTGAGCTGGCTTGAAAGAGAGCAGGTAATGGCTGTATATTACAGCCAGGCACCTGCTCTCACGGCCACGAGCGGCGAGTTCGCCGATCGTGGCCGTTTAACCCTTTAAGCACCGCGGGCAAAGCGCCCGCAGTGCTTAAATAGCTGATCGGAGGGGGGGCGCCCCCCTCCGGCGCCGATCGCGGCCCCCCGCGGCGAGATCGGAGGGTGCCGATCGGTTGCCATGGTAGCCAGGGGTCTAATGTAGACCCCTGTGCTGGCCGTGTCAGCATTCCTATTACATCCTGCCTGAGGCAGGATGTAATAGGAAGTGCTGAAAATCACTATGTTCAGCCATAGAGCTCTATGGCTGAACCTAGTACAGGCGATCGCGCCCCCTAGTGGTCAAGTACACTAGGGGGCCTTGTAGTAAAAGTAAAAAAAAAAAAAAGTTTAAAAATAAAAAAATAAAAAAAATATATTAAAAGTTCAAATCACCCCCCTTTCCCCATTTCACAAATAAAAATAAATAAAAAATAAAAAAAATAAACATATTTGGTATCGCCGCGTTCCTAAAAGTCCGATCTATTAAAATATAACATTAGTTATCCCGCACGGTTAAAGGCGTAAACAGAAAAAAGTTCCCAACGCCAAAACTACGTTTTTTGGTCGCATCGCCTACCCAAAAAAAAAATAACTAAAAGAGATCAGAAAGTCGCCCATATCCCATAATGGTATTAATTAAAAAGTACACTTCAGCCCGCAAAAAATGAGCCCTCACCCAGGTCCGTAGGTGGAAAAATAAAAAAGTTATAAGCCGCAGAACATGGCGACGCGACGCAAATTAGAAAAACCGTAAAATTTTCTATTTTTTTTTTTTAGTGGTAAAACGTATCGAAAACTATTTAAGTTTGGTATCACCGGAATCGTAACGACCCATAGAATAAAGATAACCCATCATTTTAAACGAACTATGAACTCCAAAAAAACCGTAACCAGCGCAAAATTGTGGAATTGCGTTTTTTTTTCTTTTTACCCCACATTGAATTATTTCCTGATTCCCCAGAATATTATACGGTATAGTAAATGGTACCATTAAAAAGTACAACTTGTCCCGGAAAAAAAAAGCCCTCATGTGTCTATATAGCCGGAAAATTAAAAAAGTTACGCTTATTTGAACGCGAGGAGGAAAAAAAATAAAAAAGTTAACAAAAAAGGCAATGTCGGGAAGGGGTTAAATAAATATTTTTTGCAAGTTAGAAGTGGTCTGTGTGTTTTTGTCACATTTTACTGTATATGTATAAATAGTGTGATATATTTATGTCATTTGCAAAAGGAATATACTGAATATAGATGTGTTTTTGCATACAAGTGCAATAAAGAGAAGGGTAATGTAAAAATGGTGTTGAAGGTGTGTTGGTGTGTATGTGTGTGTTTTAGCACTGTGAGGTAGAGTACCTTTGTTGTAGTATGCACATCCTTGCTTGACAAAAAATTTATATAATTGTATCACAAATAACATTATGCACACTGTGTTTATAACTGTAGTTAAGTGAGCTTTAGTATGTGTTAGTAATAATTAGCACATTGTAGAATATTGCATTTGACGTGCAATTATTATATAATATGCATACATAAAACATAGGTAAAGGGACAATAATGAATGAATAGCACTTAACATGATGTAAGGGTTAATCTAAAGTGGTAGTAATGTGTTTAAGTATCAATTAGGAATTAGTTGATTACAATTAAGAACAATCCATTTGTTATGAGGTTGGCTAATTGCATAAGTGTGTCATGTGTCAGATGTATAGCAGCCCATACACGCTGCTTTGTGGGCGTGCTGTACTAGCGCGGATCACATTGCATTGCATTGCATGTGCATCTGTTGTGCATGCAATGCGATGCAATGTGATGAAACCTAAGTACAAAAAGTATGTGCAAGCATATACTTTTTGTACTTAGGTTTCATCACATTGCATCGCATTGCATGCACAACGGATGCACATGCAATGCAATGCAATGCAATGTGATCTGTGCTAGTACAGCACGGAAAGCAAGCCCTCATAGCAGCGTGTATGGGCTGCTTATGAGTTCCGATTATAGTAGTAAAGCAGCCCATACACGCTGCTTTGTGGGCGTGCTTTCCGTGCTGTACTAGCACGGATCACATTGCATTGCATTGCATGTGCATCCGTTGTGCATGCAATGCGATGCAATGTGATGACACCTAAGTACAAAATGTATGTGCTTGCACATACTTTTTGTACTTAGGTGTCATCACATTGCATCGCATTGCATGCACAACGGATTCACATGCAATGCAATGCAATGTGATCCGTGCTAGTACAGCACGCCCACAAAGCAGCGTGTATGGGCTGCTTTAGGTTTGCGTAAATACACCGCATTGGTGCGTACGGGCAGCTACCCGTCCGTTCTGACGCTGTAAGACTGTGCAGAATCTTTGTGTTCCCAGCGCACACGCACGGTTTGGATGTTGTCCGAAAACACACCCGCTTCTTAGCGAGTGAGTCCGTCCGAATGCGGAGGACCTGTGGGCGTTTGTTCTTACAATGTCCGCACAGCGTGGCGTTCGGTCAGCTCCGAAAGAATTCGGGACGGACCGCACCAACCAGAATAACCTCCTAAGTGATTTTCTTAAGGCTGGACAGCTTTCCATAGCAGGCTTATATGGAAAGCAGTCCACTTGGCTGGTTATCGCAGCAGATGAACCTCAGCGGCCGACTATAGCAGCAGGTGTGCAGCAGCGGCCGATGATGATGCTGGAGCGCGCATCAACGCTCATCGCTGGGCCATAAACACTGGGTGACTTTTGAGCTGCAAGCAGCTTAAATGGTAAATGTGAGCTGCTTTCAGCTCAAAATGCCCAGTGTGTGATTTATGCCTGTCCAAGCTATTTTTGCTGGCCTGGGTGGCTTTTCATAACAGGCTTCATTTTCCCTGACACTCCCAGAAAATGGGAAGGTGACACCCACAATGCAGGCTTCCTGTCAATCAACGTGCAAATGGCCAGCGAATACACTTTTTTTTTATCTCTCCAGCTGTGAATTTGCAGCTGAGTGATCAGGTCTGAATTACCCCCGATAAACCAAATATATGACAAATGTAATTTTGTGAAAAACCTACAACGGTTTTTTTAATTATTATTATTGGGATTTTGTATTGATTATTTTATCTGTAACATCTTACCCCAACCCCATAACAACATACTGTAACCCCATGGGAGGCAGATTGTTACAATGACTTCTGTTAGAAAAAACATGTTTTTCATTGTTCATTATAATTATTGGATGGACCTTACACCCAATATAAATAGAAGAAAGAATACTCATTTTGTGTGAACATTTTTTTGTTTGGTTGTGATGATAGATTTTTGAGATATTTGAATAGCTGTATTTTTGTAAAAACTAGCCCCTCCTTCCCCTACAGGTGATCCGCCAATGGTTGTACGGTTGGTACACCTGCATGAGGAGCTGGTAGTGATTGACAGCTCATCTGGGCAGACACATGTATTGCATCGACTCAGATCGGTCTCCATTGATCGGCCAGTGTGTATGCGAACATGCTGCCCAATCCATCTGTATATCTACAATCAATTAATCTTCAGATATATTTATTAGTGTGTAGTGTACCCCATCTTTAGTGTGCCTTGAGGAATGTAGTTGGGAACCCTTTGTTGGTTTATAATCAGATTAATAATTAGATAATTATAGTCAGTGCATAATGTGAAACCATGTGGACTTCCTTTTTTTCTGATGGAAATATACAGCAGTTTAGTTATTTTTGGTATAGTAATTCTGTATTAAAGGGTGACTCAAACTAATTACATGGATACTTAGTACATGTAGGACAGAGATTATATAGGAGAGAATTTAGGAAGTAGCGAAAGTTAAAGTATTCATTTCAATTTAATGTAATACAAAGAGGGCTATTTTCAAAGCCACTTTTCGAAATATAACGTTCTCGGGAAGGACATTCTACAACCTGTTTCAAACCAGGCAGAGGGGATGCATTTCCTTCGTTCTTCACCTGGTGTGTGGCATCTTAAAGCTCTTTTGCATGGTTAGCTAGAAATTTCACAGCATCTTGGAGAGGCATACCTTGATATTCATAGGCCCCATGGTAGTTATGCCCTTGGCATTTTGTATTTTCAGGAGCTCTTAATTGAGCCTCTGATACTTCTAGAGCTTTTTATTGCTCCTTCTCCACCGTTGGACTGCCTCGTACTGGTTTAAATGAGCTAATGGAAGGGAAAAGAGCAATGATGTGGAGCCGCAGTTGGCTCAACGTTGCCATCTTGGATTTTCAGAAATGGCGCTGCAGCAAGCCAATCATGCTCACTTGCCCTGCCTGCTTCCATCGGCTAATATTATCCAGTGTGAGGCCAGGGAGGCAGTCCATCAGTGGAGGAGAAATAATTAAGAGCTCTGAAGAAACAAGACACCAGGGAAGTTCTGAATGGATGGTAGCCATGCCAAAGAGTCCAAAGACTGCCACCCACCAGGTGAATTGAATATAAGATTCTGTGGAGGTCCTCAGGAAGGAAGCAGCCATGCAAAAGAGCTTAAAGACTGCCACCCACCAAGTGACGAGAACACAAAACATTGTGGAAGTCCTAGATGGAAGGCTGCCGTGCATAACAGCTTAAAGGCTGCCACTCAAGAGATGTATAGAAAAAAACTGCTATTGAAGTCCTGGGGGAAACTGTGGCCATGCAAAAGCATTTAAAGGTAGCAGGCCCTCCAAGTGAAGAACCAAGAAATTCCAGTCCTGGGAGAGGTGGAGAATCCCCCAATCTATCTCTGTTTCTCTTTCTCCCTATCTATAACTGTCACTTCTCCACTCTATATATTTTCCTACTTCCATAGGGTTAATACCCCCTAGAACAGTAAATTACATAATAAAGCAATATTATTTGTATCTAAGATTATACAAGATGGTGTTTCCTTTTATTATTATTTTGACAGATTTATTTTAAATTAGTCTATGTGTGAAGATACAAGGTTCCTCAATCACTCAGACACCGAGCAGATGAAACCAGAAGAACGGTTTATTTTCCACAGCACGCACAAATAGACAATAAACAGTGGCAAAGGTAAATTGCAGAGTAGAAAGATATTCAGGTAGCAGGCCCAAACAGACAGTCCTTGTATAGTCACAGTCCCAGATCAGTTCCACAGGGCAACTTATCACTTAGCCACACAGCTGTGATAGCAGAAAACTGTATAAATCCACACAACACAGACGCTCCACACCAGAGCTTGGTAGGATGCCCCCTTCCCGGGCAAACGATGTGTTCCACAAGGTCCAGTGGCAGAGTATCACCTCTAGCCAGGATTGCGACTAACATACTGAGCTGGCAGGTGTACAAGTCATTTTAAAAACTTCCAATTTCCCACGGGGCTTAAACTGCCAGGGGGCTGGTACTTGGTTCGGATTGGTGGACCCAAGAGTCAGACACATCCCCCCAGGTAATATCCAGCTGCCCATCTGCTGCTGCCCCCTCCCCCCCCCCCTGCTGGGGTCGGTTCCAGTAAGTCTGCAGAGTAGTGTCAGCACAAGATACAATATCAACACAAGATACAAAACACAGTCTGATTACATTATGTGGTGGTCACCCCCTGTGGACAACCTTCCTGTTGATAGCAGGGGAATTTGATCACCCCCTGTGGTGATTGTCCTTCAGCTATCACCCTCATGTAAACAGCAGGAACAATAATCGGCTGATTACATTATGGGCTGATCACCCCCTGTGGACAACCTTCCTGTTGATAGTAGGGGGATTCGATCACCCCCTGCGGTGCCTGGTTCCACAAAGTCTGCTAGAGCCCAGAGGTTTACAAAGAATGGTAAACCCCCCTGTGGAGATTGCCAATGGTATCAATGGTATAATGCTTACATGAATAAAGTCCTGGGAAATACAGACATTACATTTCTGGTGGGATTATACAGCCTAATAATATATGATCTGGAACTACACACACATATAGGGGGAATATAGACATAAAGAGGGTACAGACGGACTAAAATAGTACATTAATTACTACACCTAATAAAATATCATAATTACAGTCTTACGGTCAGTTTGCTAACCTCACATTCGCACCTATTGATAATTCACCTGATGCAACCCCACCCACATTACTCACAGCTGTCCAACCCAAGAGTTCCTGAACCTATTTTTCTACAAAAATAGCACTGGATACAAATAACAAAAACTTGCTGCAATAATCTGTTTGCGTTCTGTTATAAAGTAAAGTCAAAGTATTGAAGTTGATGGGTACATTTTTTCAGAAGTATCCTGTTAAAATTATTATTTACACTTTAGCAATGAAACTTTATATTTAAATAAAACATATTGGGTGCCATTTTATATGCTTAATTAATATTCATGAAACTTCTGTCCAACAATTTGTTACAAATCCGCAACATTCCTTAGGCACCTTTATGTAAAATATTCATGAGGTACTGCTTTCTACTTACAGTAAGTAGGTCAAAGGCGTCAGCGGGTCTGGTGATACCCAGTGTGCACTCTACATTCCAGCTAAAAAGGTGGTGTGACCTAATAAAAAAGGGCGTGGCCCAGCAAAAATCCCTGTTATAAACAACACAGGCATCCCTCTTGATGCTCACTGCCACTGGAGACTGGGCTGCCTGTAGTGCTGTCTTCCTCGGTGAAGGTAGCCGATTGCTGCAAGAGAATATTACACTGCAGCACCTTGGTCCTGTCACTGCAGAAAAGTGGGCATTTTGTTGTCACTGCACCACCTGCCGCCACCTTGTGACACCACTGAAGATCTGCTCCCTAGTTACTGGCCAGCTTTCCTTGCAGCAGAGATCAACCTAAATACCCCATATCTGTCTTTTTATTAGACTTCTTCCCTTTGCAGACACAGTCAAATTAAACTCCAACCTTGGCTTTAAAAGGGAGCTCTTCACAACTGCTATGGTGGATTTAATCACATGCTTTCAGCTGCTGGAAAACTGCACTGAAATTAAATAAGTAGGCAGAGGCGGCTGTAGCGCTAACCAAGCATTGAAGGGGGGATCACACAGCCCATATATATACATGCATGTAATATTCATACTGGATCGAGCAACCGGGGATCACCAGCGCTGCTTGAGATTCAGCATATAAGCTATTGCAGTGTTAAGGCTGTCCCCAGATGAACAGGAGTTCGGGGGAGGGCTTAACACTACACTGGTTTATGCTCATTTCCAGGCACCTGATACAAATAGGGCTGGCAATCTCTGGGGGAGATCTAGCAAGATAAGACCAGGTGATTGTTTTGTATTGTTTTTTTTGTAATTAAGCCTTATTTTTCTATTTTGTAACAGGTAAGGAAGGAGTGGGCAATGGTCAATATATTGTGGTGGTAGAGTAGGGAGGAGGTTGGTGTTGTTTTGGCAGTTGGGAAGCCCCAACAAGGGAACAGTGACACGATGGGGTGACCCATAACTTTGTGCACAAATGTAACCTTCTTTACTGTCAATGTATTAAAAAAACTAAATCCAATCTGCTTTGCTGCTGATTCCCATAAAAAAAACACATAGAAATCCATAAAATGCTTAATTTATGATCATTTCAATCCCAGTTGTTTAAGCCAAGTATGAATAGAGTATTTCAATAATTAGTAGCATTTTCCTTTTACTATGTGAAAAAAAGACAAAAGAGTACATGTTTTTCACTGTTTAACCAACTTAAGAAAATGTGATACTTGAATTAAGAAATAAGAAGATTTTTTTTTAATTCCTTCTTTTTATTAATTTCAATATCAAAGCACATATACAAACATAGACAATTATTCGACACATACAAAAATACAACAATAAAGAAAGAGAAAAAAAAAAAAAAAAAAAAAGAAACTTAAAAAACAACCCAACAGCATTGCAGTACTAAAATCCTAACATTCCATTGACAGTCTATAATTTTCCTAGATGCTCGAGACTACCTGTAATCATTATACCTTATATATAAAAAGCGTATCAAAAGCTAAGAGCCTCAGGTAATTTTGTCGAACTCTGATACACATGGCCCAGACGACGTGACATCCTCCGTTTGGATACATAAAGACCAACTTTCAATAATTTCATCCGTGTCTCAAAACCCTATATTCTAATACAAATATTCCAGCATATGTGCACAAATAATTTGTTGACTTCCTTTATTCTTCCCGTTTTACCATTTTCCTTTTCATATCTCCCTCCCCCCATATTCCGGTCCTCCACATTTTGAAAGAGATTTAAATATAAGTGCTCTATTATAAAAAATATACACAAATATGTGAGCAGTGAATACATATAGCATTTAGTTGTGTTTAAATAACCATTCATAATCCCAAGAAAAAAAAAAAAAAAAAAAAAAAAACTGTGAATATTAAACTCAAGTGCTCAAATATCTTATAGGTCAACACGTCTCCAATATCTTGAGGATATCCATCTGGACCAAATCTCAGAGTGTTTATTTAAGCATTTTCTTTTCATATATACTTGTCTTTCCTGTCTTACAGTATAGTTTACCAAAGCTTTCCAAGCTTCTATGTCTGGCTCGAGCGTGGACATCCAGGTCCTAGCTATAATCACTTTTGCAAGCGCACATATGTTAATAACAAACAGCTTATCTCCCAGTTTAATTCTTGAGTCCTGGATTACCCCAAGAATACAGCACTTTACATTCAGGGTTTCCCTAGGTATACCAGTTTCTATCAAGATCAACAATATCTCATCCCAGAACCTAGAGACTTTTGGGCATGCCCACATTAAGTGAAAAAATGTACCTGTCTCTTTCTTACATTTTGGGCATGTACTCGAGGCCCGACCCGCAAATTTCACCACCCTATCTGCTGATAGATAGGCTCTATGTAGTACAAATAATTGGACCTGTTGCACCCGCAACGCATTAGTTGCTTTAAATATTGTCACCTTGGCTTGTTTCCACTCATCCTCTCCAATAGGTCCAACATCGCTTACCCACTTCTCCCTCAACTCAGAGAGGCCATCTCTACATTTATATAAGTTAATATACTTATAAATTTTGGATACTAATTTCGTTTTTTCAGTGGCTTTTAACAGCTTTTTGATAGGTGATTCTCTAAAAACTGGTATTTGATTTGAGAATTGAACCTCGAGCGCGTGCCTCAGCTGCAAAAATCGATACAAATATGTACGTGGTAACCCAAACTCTTCTTTCAACTGGGCAAAAGATTTTATCCCAGTATCATTATATACCTGTCGAAGTGAATATATAGCATATGGTCTCCAAACCTCACGTACCTGGAGGTACCTCAATTCATTTAATCTCCTATCATCCTCAATTGGATGTTCGTTATCCATATCTTTGATCTGTAACCATTTATTAACCTCACACCAGACTTTCACTGCCTGTTGCACTAAAGGGGGGTCTGATCTTAGCACTTGTCCCCGAAGAATTTTATGAAGGGGGAGTGTCCCGGGAGCTGTCGAGGTTACCAATGAGGCCGTGATATTACTATTTTGTTCTTCCGACATCCAACACCTCAATTGCGCCAATTGTGTGGCGATATAATAACTTCTAATATCTGGGAGGCCTAGTCCCGCTTCGTTCTTATCCCTTGTAAGAATATCTAGCCTAATTTTGGCTCTAGCCCGGTTCCATACAAAAGAAGACATCATGCTATTGATTTTCCTAAATAATTTAATAGGGAGATAAGTCGGGGAATGGCTTAATACATATAACAATTTTGGAAGGGCCACCATTTTCAGCAGGTTTACCCTGCCTGTAACCGTTAACGGCAGTTTACTCCAAGTTTTACATTTTTTATTCAAATACTCCAATACTGGCTGTATATTGAGGCGGATATAATCACCTGAGTCCCTGGAGATCTGGATCCCCAAATATTTAAATTCCAACACCCATCCAAGAGGATATGGGGGGGGGAGCATCGTACGAATCTTACCATCCAGTGGAAAGATATGCGATTTACTCCAATTCATTTTTACGCCTGAATATCCCCCGTATTCTTGAATTACATCCAAAGCAGCAGGGAGTGAGGTGTTATAATCTGCCAGATAAATCAAGATATCATCCGCATAAAGCGATACTACATCCCTCACTTCCCCAACCCTAAAGCCTACAATTTTGGGATGTTTTCTTAACATACAAGCCAATGGTTCAACCGCAAGAGCAAATAATATCGGGGAAAGGGGACACCCCTGCCTGGTCCCTCTAAACAATCTGAAGGCTGAGGAGGTCCACCCGTTTATGGTGACCCTGGACGTCGGCTCAGTATATAATAATTGCAGCCACTTTATAAACCCCGGCCCTATTCCATAGGCTTTCAGAACAGTCCACAAATATGGCCATTCTACCGAGTCAAATGCTTTAATAGCGTCCAGGGTCACCACAACCGGGTCGCCCCCACTCTCCGATGGTAGCTGGAGATGAGAAAAAAGCCTGCGCAGATTAATTGAAGTTGCTTTCCCCGGCATAAAACCGGTTTGATCCTGATGTACTAATTTCAGAATATGTTTATTGAGTCGGGTCGCCAGTAATTTGGCCAGAATTTTGGCTTCACTTGGGAGGAGTGAGATAGGTCTATACGATTCCATTTTTTTAGGGTCCTTTCCCTGTTTAGGAATAACAATAATGTTGGCCTGTGTCATAGACTCAGGTATCTTATTCTGTTCAAAACTAGTGTTCAGTATATTATGTACTAACGGGCCCAGTACATCCTTGAAATTTTTATACAATTCTGCGGGCAAGCCATCAAGACCGGGGGCTTTCCCCAGCGGAAGATCTTTTATAGCCACCATTACTTCTTCCAATGTCAGAGGGGCCTCCAAACCATCGCTATCCTCCTTATTTAGTACTGGCAAGCCGACTCTATCCACATACTCCTGTATCTCTAATTGAGTATATTGTAAATCTGTAGCATACAGGTCCCTAAAATACTCTTTAAAAGCTTCACCAATTTGTATGGCTGAATTAACAAAGGTGCCTTTATTATCTAAAATACCAGTAATCACATTCGGGGGGCTTTCTGCCTGTGCCAAATAGGCCAGATAACTACCCGCTCTATCAGAATGTTGGTATTGCCGGAAGGACCTATTTAGCATTATCTTGGTGTTTAGATCTTCCAATGTATCTAGCCAATCCCTTTGTGCCATTAGCCATTGCTGCCTCGCTACTTCTGTATTCTGGCTTACATATATTGCTTCTAACTCCTCACATCTTTTTTCCTTTTCTGCAACCTCAGATCTACTACCTCGTTTTAACTCAGCGATTTCCTTTTTCATAGTGCCCCTCAGGTAAGCCTTGAAAGTATCCCAGATTATAGCAGCTGTGGCTGAGCCCTCATTATTCTCCCAAAATTCCTTCCACTGTTTTATCAAACTGTCTCTAGCCCCAATCTGCCCCAACCATTTGGCGTTCAGCCTCCAGAAGCTCTGTCCCCTCTCCCTGGTCTCCGCTAATTCTAGTATTATTGGTGAGTGATCTGAAATGCCCCGCGGTTTATATGTAATACACTCAATCTGGGGTAATAGATTAAGAGACCCTAAAGCCATATCGATACGAGAGAAAGTCTGGTGTGAGGATGAGTAACAAGAGTACTGAATAAGTTCAGGGTTATGTAGCCTCCATATATCAACCCACCCCAAATTACCCACAAATTCTGAAAAGCCTCTGTTGCCTCTACCCAAGCCCTGAACCGAGCTCCACCTATCAACACCAGGATCCATCACATTATTAAAATCCCCGATGCACACCACTGGCACCTGTGGTGTCAGGGATATGAAATCCGCAGCTTTACGCAGAACCTCGTAGGAGAAGGGTGGTGGAATATATACAGCCAACAAGACCAAGTGCTGATTTTTAATTATACATTCTAAAAAAACATACCGACCACTAGTATCAATTTTAACTCTGTTACATACAAATGGGATTGCCTTCTTGATTAGTATTGAGACACCCCTTGAGGTCGAGGTAAAAGAGGCATGGTAAGTGGAACCAACCCAAGGTTTTTTTAGCGCCATTAATTTCCCACCCACCAAGTGTGTCTCTAATAAACAAACAACTTCAGCATTATAGTGCCGTACCTGACTCATCACAAGGGATCTTTTGATCTTATCATTGGCACCCCTTATGTTCCATGCCAGTATCTTAACCATTCAGAGGCAAAAAGGGGGAGAGTATCGTATCGGGTGCTAGGGAGGCAGAGCCAGACTTGAAATTAACCTCAGAGATACCATTTCCACCATCAACCCAGCAGTATTCCCGAAACTTATTGCCTAGCGCCTCGGCATAAAATTGGATTCTGTATGCAATGCACATGTATACACCAAAAAAAGACAAAAGACTCAAACACACACCCACCCCCCCACCCCCCACCCTGCATACCGACCCCCCATCAGTATACCTATCCCCATACCTACTCCCACCACTACAAAAAAAAAAAAAAAAAAAAAAAAAAAAAACACACAAAAGGGCCTTCAATAGACCAACACCTAAACACTAAACAGAGACTAACTCAATAGAGCCACCAATTTGCAGGGCTCTCCAACATATTAAATATCAATTTTATAAGTAAACAGATCCTAACAGTCCGCCAGCTGCCGAGTGCCTGGAAATTTTTTATCCAGCCATTCTGCTGCGTCGCTTGGAGTGGAAAAGAACAGGGTTTCCTCCTCACAAATCACCCTCAGCTTCGAGGGGAACATCATGGAGTATTTGAGACTATTGTCCCGCAACCTTTTTTTTACTTCTGCAAACTTTGCTCTATTTCTCTGCACCTCAAGAGCAAAGTCAGGGAACACCGACACCCTTTTACCATTGTACTCCAGAGAACCTTTTGTGCGCAGTAATCTTAGGACAGTGTCCCGGTCTTGGAAATTGAGAAATTTAGCAATAAGAGTTCTAGGGGGAGCTCCCGGCGGTAGAGACCTTAGTGGCACACGATGTGCTCTTTCAATTGAGAAGTGGTCCGTGAAGACCGATTTTCCGAAAGTAGTACACAACCAGTCCACTAAAAATTTAGGAGCATCTGCCCCTTCTGCGTTCTCAGGCAGTCCCACAAATCGAAGGTTATTTCTTCTCATCCTGCCTTCAATATCTAGGATTTTACTTTTCATTTCAGACATTTGCAAGGCCATCTTGTTGATTTTCTTTGTCCAGATGGTATTTTTGTCCTCAATAGCCGATATTCGTTCTTCCGTTTCCTTAATACGGAGGGAGTTGGCCTTTAGTTCTGACTTAATAGTCAGAATCTCCTGTTGTACCCCAATTATCTGATCTGACAGCCTCTGCTCTGAACTATTAATGGCATCTAGGACTTGTTGGAGTGTAATCTCGGAACTAGAAACAGGAATAGGGCTTTTATTTTTAGCAGGACTGGGCTGAGGCGTGGTGGTAGGAGTATCTACAGCATTTTTACCCTGGCTGCGAGCAAATTTCTCCAGCCTGGCGGCCGCAGTAGCGTTTCCGGTTTTCCCCATTTCCACCTAGCTCCACCTCTTTTCTCTTTTTTCCCTTTTTTTTTTTTTTTTTTTTTTCCCTTTTTCCCCCTTTTAAGGGATTTCACTAGCCCTTCTGGATACAGGCCTCGAGTTAGAGTCTGAAAAATAGCAATATCCCTCAAAGAGTCTCGTTTCCCAGGGATAGACGCAACAACAGTCTCAGGTATACAACAGGTAGCTTGTAATCATGTCACAGGGTAGTTAACAGCAAAGCTCAATTGATTTATATGGAAGCACCTCCTTCAACACCTACTCAGGTGCATACGACCAGATAATGACCACAGAATATAGCACTCCACGTACTTTAAGATACACTTCTCAGGAGCTGGGGAAGCGTATATGGGCCATTACTTCAGCCTCAGATGTATCCCAATTATAGTGCGTGGCTGGCACGGGGTTTGCTCAAATGGCTTACACCAATATTCAGCTTCCACACCCTCACAAAACTCGAGAGGGGAAATAATATCAGCACAGTATTGCAATCAGTCCTCCAGTGATTCTCTCAAGCCAGTCTCTAACTGAATACAGAGTGGGGGGTGGAGGGAGACCCGAATAGCAGAAGTTCCTATTCCAATAAAAAAAAAAATATCAGAAAATATACTGCACCGGGTGTTGACTTCAGGGCCTCAGCGCGGCATGCAGGTTACTGCCTTGGTGTTGAACTTTTATGGATGCTCTCACCATCTCCTTCTGGCTAATTTACACCCGGCGCGGGCCTCTTCTCCGTCTCTCCTCTCACCCCTTTTCTCCTCTGGCGAGTGCTGCGCTAAAGCTGGTTAGAAGCGCGTGTCGCCTCGTCGCTCTGTTACCCGTGGAAGCAGGTCGTAGGGGACCGGTGCGTTGAGGCTAAATGTAGACGCCACTCTGTTGCACGTGAGAGCGGGTCTGAGAGGAAGGGTGCAGCGTCTTTCCTCTTCCCCCTGACTTGTAGCCGTGTCTCTTAGGGTTCCACCTGTGACAGGAAGCCTCACACTCACGTCTATTGAGAAAATAAACCGCAGCAGCTGGCAAAGTCCAGCGAGTCCTCAGGAAGCACTATCCCGGCATTCGGCACTCCTGGCGGGCATCAGATATCCATTTCACGGGCGGATGTCTACGTTGTCGGAGAGCACACGCTCACACCACCTCACTCCTGCACCGCCGTGGCCCCGCCTCCCAAGAAATAAGAAGATTTAATTAAAAATCACATCAAATCAACTAGGCCCAAATCAAAGCATTCCTTTATCTTTTAAGGAAAAAGTACAAAAAGAAAAACAAGGCAAAGAAAATATAATTAAAAATATAATCATTTAAAGCAGTATAAAACTAATATGTAAGCGCTTAGTTTCACCCACATTATATTATATGTAGAACCAGCTAAACCTCAATAATGCTACATACCTGTATATGTAAATACAAAACCGAAAAAATAATTGTCTTCGCTTGCCACCACTATAGTTCTGTGAGTATCTAGCAAGATCGCAGCTTACCAAGTGCCTGTGACGCCGCTCCGTCGAATCCCCACATTAACATGATGGGGGAATGAGGATACATATATGGCCAGAGGCACTAAGCTTCAAAAGTGATAAAATGGAGAGTGATAAATAGTCAGCCAATCAGCTCCTACCTGCAATGTCACAGACTGTGTTTGAAAAATGTCAGCCAGAAGCTGATTGGTTGGTTGTTTAACACTCTCCATTTTATCACTTTTTGAAGCTTAGTGCATTTGGCCCATAGTGCCACCTCTATTGTGAGGTAGGGGGGAATTGGAAGTACACCATGACATCTGTTACATAGCTACATAGTTACATAGTAGGTGAGGCTGAATAAAGACTTGCGTCCATCTAATTCAACCTATGTTTATAATAGTCTATCTCTTGTTGTATAGTATGTTCCGATATTTTAGAGACAGATAATGTTACTTATTCGTACCGTGGATGTTTTTAACCAATAAATGTTTATCTAACCTTATTTTAAACGTATTTATAGTGTCTGCCGACACCACTTCTCCAGGAAGAGAGTTCCAAAGTTTGACTGTTCTGACTGTAAAGATTTTTTTTCTTCTAGAATCTAGATGAACAAAATCTTTTTGTTCTAATGGAGGAATCAGAGGTACACCACACTGTTAGTGCTGCAGAAGCAACAGTACCAGGAAGTAATTAGAGGTGACTGTGAGATACATAGTTAGACACTGCTGGCCAGTGTCCACCTACTGTGCTTACTGTACAGCTGGGGGATAGCTCCTCCTACACTAGAATTATTAGTTTGGAAAAATTGATTTACCCAACCAGATGGTCTTTTTTTTTTTGCCAGCATGTAGGAGCATCCAATTAATGATCATTTGCTCTTATACGCTATCCAATTATCATTCCATTTCGCCAGCTAGTTGCTTGGTTGGACCGATATATTTAGACAGCTTAGTCTACAACTTATGCTGGCGGGTTAGGTATGATTTCCCAACATTCGAAATACGATGGTCAAAAATAGAGATGAGCGGGTTCGGATCCTAGAGATCCGAACCCCCACGGACTTACCTGATCCGAGGCCGGATCCCGGGAGTTCGATGGTCGCCGCCATTTTTCTGAGTTCAAAACGAGGCCGGACGTCATCTTCCCGCTGTCGGATTCTCGCGAGACCTGGGGATATATAGTTCCCGGCGGTCGGCGCCATTTTCAAACAGGCTGGTGATTTCAGACAGCACGGATGTGTCCGTGGTGTCTGCTGAGCTGAGCTGCTGGGGAAACATGCTGGGGGGATGAAATGTTGGGGGGGGGGGGGATGATTTATGCATAGGGGGCTGCTGCTAGTGCTACAGAGGGGGCTACATTATTTTAATTAAGCAAAAAAAATTTTTTTTTTTAAATGACTGCTGCCAGTGCACAGTATAAGTCCAGGGTGGCTGCATGTGTGCTGCATCAGTCCAGGGTGCCCGCATGTGTGCTGCATCAGTTCAGGGTGCCCACATTTGTACTGTATCCATCCAGGGGTGCCCACATGTGTGCTGTATTTGTCCAGGGGTGCCCACATTTGTGCTGTATCAGTCCAGGGGTGCCCGCATGTGTACTGTATCCATCCAGGGGTGCCCACATGTGTGCTGTATTTGTCCAGGGGTGCCCACATTTGTGCTGTATCAGTCCAGGGGTGCCCACATGTGTACTGTATCCATCCAGGGGTGCCCACATGTGTGCTGTATTTGTCCAGGGGTGCCCACATGTGTGCTATATCAGTCCAGGGGTGCCCGCATATGTACTGTATCCATCCAGGGGTGCCCACATGTGTGCTGTATTTGTCCAGGGGTGCCCACATGTGTGCCGTATAATTCTATGGGTGCCCCCTTGTGTCCTGTATCAGTCCAGGGGTGCCCGCATGTGTGCCACATAATTCCATGGGTGCCCTCATGTGTCCAGTATCAGTCCTGGGGTGCCCGCATATGTGCCGTATAATTCCAGGGGTACCCCATGTGTCCCATATCAGACCAGGGAAGCTGCCCTTTTTTTAATGAAAATAAAAATAAGGTGTTCTTTTTTTGTTTACTGCAAGGGCTGTTAAATGTGCTGTAGTCCAAGGGTAAGCCAAGAGTGCTGTATAATTCATGGGGTGTTGCTAAGTAAGGTGTGCTGCTCTTTTTTATAATTAAAAGAATACAAATTTTTATTTTTACTGCAGGAATTTGTCTGCTGTATAATCCCATGCCTGCCGCCATGTGTGCCGTATCAGTCCAGGGGTGCCACCATCTATGCCGTATAATTCCATGTGTGCTGTATCAGGTCAGGGGTGCCACCATCTGTGCCGTATAATTCCTGGGGTAAGCAAGTCTGCCGTATAATTCATGGGGTGCTGCCAAGTGTGCCATATCAGTCCAGGGGTGATGCTAAGTGTGCCATATCAGTCCAGGGGCGAGCCAAGTCTCCCAAATAATTCCTGGGCTGAGCCAAGTCTGCCGTATAATTCATGGGGTGCTGCCAAGTGTGCTGTATTAGTCCAGGGGTGATGCTAAGCGTGCCATATCAGTCCAGGGGTGATGCTAGGTGTGCCGTATCAGACTAGGGGGGATGCTAAGTGTGCCATATCAGTCCAGGGGTGATGCTAAATGTGCCGTATCAGCCCAGGGGTGATGCTACCTGTGCCATATCAGTCCAGGGGTGATGCTACCTGTGCCATATCAGTCCAGGGGTGATGCTAGGTGTGCAGTATCAGCCTAGAGGGGATGCTAAGTGTGCCATATCAGTCTAGTGTTTGTGCCGCACATTTGTGTGGCTTATCATAGTTATCCAGCTACCTCGGTGCAACCTTTTGCCCTAAAAAAGGTGTGAGCTGTTCAGAATAGACTGGAAATGAGTGGAAATGAATGTTATTGAGGTTAATATAGCGTAGGAGCAAAAAATAAAAAACAAAATTCTGCGATTTTAGCAGTTTTTATGCTTTTTTAACAAAAAATCAGAACCCAAAACCCAAAAAATCCAAACACAAAACACTTAGGAGGTGTTTTGCCAAAACCCATTAGAACCCAAAACCTCAAGGTACTCAGAACCCAAAACACAAAACCCAAAAAGTGGCCGGTGCACATCCCTAGTCAAAAACAGAAGCATTGGCAGACAGTCCAAAATACTGACGTGTTCAAAATGCAAAAATTAATTATGCTGACATGGTCAAAATACCAACAGTTAAAATGTCAACATGTCAAAAGTTTACATTTTATGTCAAGGTCAACCTGAACACTGTATAAGTGTACCGCCTCCTGCGTTCACCATGTTTCGGGCATGGTGCCTTGCTGCCCTCGGCACACTATTATAATCTTATGGTGTGTCCACATGGTGTGGTTTGCACTATCAATTTTTACTATATAGTAAATCGCACCGTGCTTTGCAGCACCCAATCCTGATGCCGTCCCCGCGGCATTGGAATCAAATGTAGAAATAGACTGTACAGCACAGTTTATTTCTACGAACTTAGAATGAGGGCCATGCGGTTCATTGCAGCATAGCTCCCGCTCCCCTGCCGCGCCGCCCCTCCCTCCCAGCCGATGCCAGCACCCCACTATATCTCGGTATGGTGCCGCTCCCCACACTTACATATAGCAATAGGGACCACCAATACTCAGAAAAGTGTTGAGGATTAGCTTGGAGGCTTATCCATATATTTGCAAATATATGTAACCAAGATCTCTGAATTCTGTTATCATGTGGAATTTAAATCTGGATCCTGGTATGCTAATTAGTGTTAACCCTCTCTTTCAAGCACCTGAGTGATATCATTAAACTGATTGCGTGTCTGCCAGTATTTAGAAACTTGCATAATCACCAGATCAAATAATCATTGCATAATCACCATGTCAATAGATCATTCTGAAAGATTATTTTGCCATGAAAGATAATCTGCCAACACTGAGAAATAGACAAAAAAAATGGTCAAAACCATTTAAATTGATTTTCCAACCTGTTTGCTTTGCCAAACGGTGTTTCGACAGATGTCTTTTAAATTGTATGGGTACTGCAACATATTTTTACATGAGGTGACAGATTATGATTTCCCAAAGAAACATTTATAAATAATCTGTCAGTGTACAGTATAAGGAGAAAAGATTTTTCACTAGAGAGAGATTTTGTCATATCTAACAGATATCTGTGTATGGGTTAATTTCAAGATTTTTTGCATCTGTCAGACCATCTGTTGATCTGCTTAAAAACCCTTTGGTGTGAGGCCAGTTTATGACATGAGTTATGAGCCCATGCTTAGTACTGTAGTATTATGGACAGCATTGTCATACGGAATCGGTACATCTGTCAGACCAGACTTAGGTCTACAGTCATTAGGTCGACCCCGGAAGGTCGACTGGCCCCAAGGTCGACAGGGTTAAAGGTCTACATGGGTCAAAGTCGACATGACTTAAGGTCGACATGGGCCAAGGTCGACATGGGTTTAGGTCGGCAGTCATTAGGTCGACATGAGTTTTTCACAGTTTTTTTTACCCGAATGTCGACACAGTCGACATGGACACAGTTGGAGTTGAACCGCAGCCCCTCGCTTCGCTCTCTTCGCTCGCAATGCTTCAGGCACGGTGCCTCGCTACGCTCCAAAAACAGTGAAAAACTCATGTCGACCTAATGACTGTCGACCTAAACCCATGTCGACCTTGGCCCATGTCGACCTTGACCCATGTCGACCTTTAACCCGGTCGACATGGGGGCCAGTCGACCTTCCGGGGTCGACCTAATGACTGTCGACCTAAGTGTGGTCTGACAGATGACCGTTTCCCTGTCATACATGCTTATACATTTTCATGAATGCCACAGTTATCTTGCTCTGTATGTTAATGTTTTAATGTTATGATATCTACCCACTCTATAAAAAATTTGGTTTCTGAATATATTTTAAAAAAAGTGTTTACTGGCACTAGAACCATATACTGTATCTATAGTTGTTACATTATAAAGGTTCCAATCAGCAGTATAATATGCAGGTAAGTACCATAAGAGAGAGAGAGAGAGGTTCCACAGCATTGACTTTTCACAATTTCATTTAAATAAGCACTAACTTCTAATAACCTCATTTTTATTGAATACATTAAATTGCAATTTTACAGAATTTGTTATACTTACAGCCATGTGTATAATGTGTGTCCTTGTATTTTGCATTTTAAATAGCCAGTCACAGCAGTGACTAAAGGCCCCCTTACACTAGTGTGATTTGCCCACTTTTCACCTGATTCTGACGGATCGGGCTGAGAAATCAAGTGAAAAATGGCCAAATCACATGTGTTTAACATCCATGAGTCGGAGGTCGGACCTGCTGCACATCTGACCTCTGACTTGGCCCCTCTCCTGGCAGTGGGGAGCGGGATATCATTTGATAGGTCACGGGCAAAAGGACCACATGTGATAGATCACATTCGACCCTGCCACCCAGGAAGGTACCGGGCAGCTCAAATGGGATCCAATGGCCATACCCTGCTGTTTGATTGTGGGTGCCAGACCGAATGGGACACCCTGACCTCCTCCATTGCTCCAGTCTCTGCTTTAAGTACCACAAAGCAGGGAGCCTGGGAAACATTTTCAGCTGTCCTCTCTCTCTCTCCCAGGGCCTCCACCTCGGAGTCCATCCCAGCCTAGAAACAGAACTCTAGTGCAACCACCACTGTCATTTGTATTATTGTCAGCAATGTGGGGGTTAATTTAAGTACAGCCGGTATTGGACAATTTGAGGGGAATTTAGCAACTGAGAAGGCTCTATAAGTAGCACTCAGGCAGGCACAGTGGGAAGTTGGCCTGAGGTAATGGCCATAAGAGGAGGGAGTCTATATCAGATACCATAGTGGATGTACAGAGACGACATGCTCTCTAGAGTCGGGAGGTCCAGAGGTGGACCGTGGGGAGCTTTTCACTCGATGAGATGAAGTGGTTAGCAGCCATTATTGAGAAGGGGGATCAGAGCAGATTTCTTTGCCCTGTTAGTAGAGAGAGCTTACCTGAGAGGAGGAGTTCAGAGCAGAGAGTTCTGGAGACTGTGCTCTGTGAGGAGGAGCACCTGTAGCTGCATAGAGGAGAGAGACTGTGTCCCATTGCACTAAAAAAAAGTAGGGGGGACAATCAGAGCTTTCTCTTAACAGAGAGATTGTCAGTGGGAATTCCAGAGAGGTCTTCCCTCCCTCCTGTATTGGCTCTTCCTCCTCACTAGGAATGGCCATCAACCATCGATCATTTTAAATTACTTTTACCAGATAGTTTCCTGCCATTGATGATACAAAGCTATTGAATTTCTTTGTCTGGGGTTTTGGGACACAGAGCAAAGCTCCACCCACCCTCCACAATTCACTGAACATTAAAGTAGGGGTGACCATCGGTGGGTGAAACCAACAATATTTCCCTAACTAATGGTTTTACTCCATCGAGGTTATTCATCAACGGTACCATGTCTGAGTGTTGCTGGAATTGTGGTATTGATAGTAAAGGCGAGTGATGGGGCACTAACAAGTATCTCACCTCCAGGTATGAACTTACGCCCTGCTGCCGGGCATTTCATAAATCAGGGATCTATTTATCATTATTAGTTATCAGGCTTCAGTAAGAACCATTATCACCATCATTTAAAAGCAATGCAGTATTCCACAAAATCCAGTTGTCCTGGAAATAAGTTGTATTAGGCCCATACTTATATTATATCCTACCAGCATTCTAGAAAACATTTCCCTGAAATCATTGTTGTATTTTATTATATTCCTTTAGATTGTTACTGGAAACCTCCTAAACTGAGACTCTTTGTTGAAATCTATAAATATTTATGGTGCAGATTACTTGAAATGCTGAGCTGCTTCATTATGCTTCACCGTAAAATAAATGCGATGAGCTATAAATCACACTGACACTGTCTGTCTTGAGTTTATAACATCATCCTATTCCACCTAGACTAGAAGGCTTGAAGAGGTAGAAATGCAATTTTCATTTTAGATAGCAACTGCCTAATAGTGTGGTACTTAGGTAATTTTACAAATGGCACTTGGGAGAGTCTATATTGGACAGTGCTTATATTTCCAATAGCAGACAATGTGATTGCCGTTCTTTATTGGATTTGGAAAGGGAATAATGTGTTCAATAGCTTTATCTTGCCATCAGTTTTGATTACTTAGGTAATTTGCAAGTTGATGTATTTGACTATAATATAATTTCTGTAGGAAAAAGCACCAAACAGTTCATTATGACAACTTAGTGGTTGTCAGCTCCCAGCGATACTGGATAGTAGGAGGAAAAGTCTGATTTTTTTTTCCTAGGTAAGTTCAAGATTCCATAAATGTATTTTGTTAATAACTGTTTAATGATTAAAATCCTTAGATAAATATGCTAATATGAAAAATATTCCACTATGGGCACCTGTGGCTAACCTCATCCTTGTATTTCATTAAATATCATAGCATTGCAACAGTATATGAGGACATATTCCACCAGAAGGATGGCATTGTGGAGTAGTCAGAATCCTTTGAAATCTCCTGTTCAGATCATACTTTCTTACCCTCCCAGGACAGTCGGGATGCTCACATTCGGTACTGCTCTCAGCCCCCCTGAAAGGTGGGGAAGTCGTTTGCAGCGGTGCAGCGTTTCATGCTGAATCATGTCATTGTAGCCCTGCCCCCAGCTACAAATGGCTATAATGTTGACTTGGTATAGCAGGGGTGTAGCCATGATGACATGACATTAAGCACATCCTATTCTCATCACCACCCACAACCTACTGCCTATGTGACAACATGACCGTCCCCTGCCCCACACCGAGTAGGTTGACAAGCATTAGGTTGACAACACTAGGTCAACATGCAGGTAGGTTGACATGACTTTAGGTCGACATGCAGGAAGGTCTACATGCAGGAAGGTCGACATGACTTTAGGTCGACATGGGTTAGGTCGACAGGTTCATTAGGCCGCCAGGGTCAATAGCTCGACAGGGTCATTAGGTCGACAGGTTTTGAGCCGACACGTGCCGAGCAGTGGTATGTTATGCCCTATTAATCCCTAGGGTGTGGTGGGAGAATAAAATAGTGTGCCGGGCATATCGAGGCCTGCAAGGGGATGCATTGCTACGTTTTACTGTTTGTGTTGACTGTGTCGACATTCAAGTAAAAAAAAATGTACAAAAAAAACCCCATGTAGACTTTTCACTGTCAACCTTACCCATGTCAACCTTATGACCCTGTCGACCTAATGACCCTGTCGACCTAATGACCCTGTTGACATAACCCATGTTGACCTAAAGTCATGTTGACCTTCTTGCATTTCGACCTAGTGGTGTCGACCTAAGGCTTGTCAGCCTACTTGGTGGTGACCCAATGATCCATACCCCCCTACTGTGCCAAGCTGACTGCCCATGCATGCTACAGTATCTGGTCATTTTTTGTTTTACCCCTGATGAGTTTTGATGTCCCATTTGCTTAGAAAATATAATTGACCTACTGTACCCTTCCTTTCCACCCCAGCAAGTATGCACATTTCTACCCCAGCATCTCAGCAGAATTCAGCTATCTTCCTGTGGGGACTGCTAGCTGTCTTGCTTGACCATCTTTTGTGGCACAAACACCCAATAAGTACACATTATGCAAAAGGCATACTCGGGACCACCTCTGGGTAGTGGCTTCTACAAGGTGTCTCTACCTGCCACAGAGGTAGATCCCCCATCTCTGGTCTAATTCATCAGGAGATCGGCAATGCAAAGCAAAACCAATGCAGGGGTTGATGTATCAAGCAGTGAAAAGTAGAGATGTGGACCAATGCCTAAAGCAGGGATGGGGAGCATTTGGCCCTCCAGCTGTTATTGAACTACACATTCCAGCATGCCCTGCTACAGTTTTGCTATTTGGCAATGCTAAAACTGTTGCAGGGCATGCTGGGATGTGTAGTTTAAGAACAGCTGGAGGGCTGAAGTTTCCCCATCCCTGGCCTATAGTAACCAATAACCTTTGTGGTCCTGTTCTGTGCAGGGCCAAGGTGGAGATTGATCTAATTCCACCTCACCATTACGGGTGGTGGAACTCAGCCCCCCCCCTACACATTAGGTTGTACATCCGACCAGACCTAAATGAGGTCCAAATTATCTACTGAGTTTACTTGTCATCCACAATGGTTCACAATCTAAGTTACATTTTTTGCCTACCGTAATTATAATGACATACTGTACATCTATATTACGGTGGCCTATATTTCAGTTCTGCTCCCTCCCCACATAGAGTAAATTATGCTCTCTAGTCTGGTATCAGAATGTAGAACAAAGGAGCATCACATTAACCTTGATGACATGAACATCTGTGTTCTCATTGTGACACCTGCTCTCTGCTACTTAAATATACAAAGAAAATACCACAGTATCTTTGTGATTTATGACCTTATTTTCCTGCAATTTAAATATTGTTTTTCCTGTCATTAGATCCATTATTGAATTATTAATGGCGGTAGCTTACTGTAACACTGAAACTGCTTCCTGTGAGACCTTGTTATCACAAGGGACAATACTGTATTGCCTGCTTCTGAGTTGAAAACAAAGAGGGTGATTCAGACAAGCTCTCTGCTGGCAGAATTGCTCCCTTGGCTGATGTTTGGCGTTTGCGCATGGTGAATATGCGCATGTGCAAACCCCCTTTAGCGAGCTTGACACTCATTGTAGCAGGGGACGGAGGCAGGGGACCGCCCAGTGTTTTATGGGAACGCCCATATAAATGCTGGGCGTACCCCTGCAAATGCAGGCGTATCGATCCCTGCTTGGGGCTGTGGGCTGACATTATACAACATCAGCTCTTGCCCCCAATTTGCCCCCAGATAGCGGGCATCAGAGTAAGTATGGACTCACGGTACTTGTTTCCTAGCACGGCCACACCGATTTACATCGGGGTGGTCGTGTCGGAAAAATCGGGTCGATCGCATCGCATGCGATTTGGTCGCATGCGATGCGATCGACGCGACCGACCCGATTTTTTGATTGAATGAAATGTAAACCGGGTCCCTGGGACCCGATTTTACATTGGATTCAATGTAAAATATTCCCAACCCCCCCAAATTTAACGGCGTAAACCCCACCCCACGATAGACGCCAACCCGAAGCGTGGCGAGCGCAGCGAGACTGCGAGGGGCGGCGGTGCGCGTCCTCCGACCTTTTCATTCCCCTACTATCCACGTCGGCGTGGAGTTGAGAATAGAATAGTGTGGCGAGCGCAGCGAGCCACCGAGCCCGAAGCGTGGTGAGCGGACGCGTATACCTGTGAAGTTATACGCGTCCCCTCGCGGGGCTCGCTGCGCTCGCCACGCTTCGGGCTCGGTGGCTCGCTGCGCTCGCCACACTATTCTATTCTCAACCATACGCCGACGTGTTGGCGTCTATCGTGGGGTGACGACGGGGACATCTATAATGTGAAATGGGTCATATTGGCCCATTTCACATTTTTCACATTTTCTCACGATTTCAATGTTAAAAAATATTTTAACATTGAAGCCTATGGAAAAATCGGGGGCATCGCGTCGGTCGCGTCGGGACCAATGTTAATGGTCCCGACCGACGCAATGCCCCCGATATTGTGTCTTAGCCGGCCAAATGGACCTGATTTCAAAGGAAATCGGGTCCATCGTGTGGATCGTGTACCTTAACTTAAAGGTACACGATCCATAAGATTGTGGCCGTGCTAGGAAACAAGTACCGAACTCACTTTTCAGAGCGAAGGCTAGAGAAATCATTTGATGGTGAGTGATCATTGAATGATTTCTCCTTGCGGCCGTATGCGAGTTGATATGTATGTGAACGCATTCACTTGCATTCTACTGTGGGGATTAACCTACATGCAAAACAAAAAGAAAAGTCTGTATTTGCATCCCTTGCAGTGCAGCATGGTGTGTTCAGGTGCAAAGACTAGAGAGCTAAAGAATGTCCGGGACTTGTTTCCTAGCACGGCCACAATCGCGGGCATCGCGGGTAATTTTTAATGGTCTGCGATGCGACCGACGCGATGCCCGCGATTTCCCATTGAAATGCATTGAAAAAGTCAAAATCGCGTCGGTCGCATCGTATGCGGCCAAAATAAGCATAAGATGGTACCGACGCGATGCCCGCGATTTCCCATAGGGAACAATGTAAAATGCCTCAATTTACCCAAATCAACATAGGGAACAATGTTAAATGGGCCAGAGACCCCAAAAAACCCCCCTGACCAGTGAAATGGCCCCCCAAAAATAGTTAACGCCACCCCACGATCAACGTGAACCCAAAGCGTGGCGAGCTCAGCGAGCCCGCGAGGGGCGGCGGTACGCGTCCTCCGACCTTTTCATACCCCCACTATCCACGTCGGCGTGGAGTTGAGAATAGATTAGTGTGGCGAGCGCAGCGAGCCCCGCGAGGGGACGCGGATACCTGTGAAGCCTGCAAAGGGACGCGTTTACCTGTGAAGGTATCCACGTCCCCTCGCGGAACTCGCTGAGCTCGCCACGCTTCGGGCTCGGTGGCTCGCTGCGCTCGCCACACTAATCTATTCTCAACTCCACGCCGACGTGGATAGTGGGGGTATGAAAAGGTCGGAGGACGCGTACCGCCGCCCCTCGCGGGCTCGCTGCGCTCGCCACGTTTCGGGTTCACGTTGATCGTGGGATGGCGTTAACTATTTTTGGGGGGCCATTTCACTGGTCAGGGGGGTTTTTTGGGGTCTCTGGCCCATTTAACATTGTTTCCTATGTTGATTTGGGTAAATTGAGGCATTTTACATTGTTCCCTATGGGAAATCGTGGGCATCGCGTCGGTCGCATCGCATGCGATTTTTTAGCCCGCATGCGATGCGACCGACGCAATTTTTTTACCTGCGATGCCCCAGATCAAGATCGTTGTGGCCGTGCTAGGAAACAAGTACCAAATGTCCTGTTGTGGTATCCCACAAATCTTAATAAAAATACGGTACTTGTGTAGTTTCACGGTGCCACTTACGTAGTCAGTGTAGTGTCCCTGTCAGCATCAGGGTCGTGTTCCCGCAGCCAGCGTAGTCAGTACATTTGCGACTAACCGGAGCTTATGTAGTTAGTGTAGTCAGTCAGCATTACACAGTTAGTGTAGTCAGCGTGTGTCACCGCTTATTACATTGTGTAACACATGTCATCATTATTGTTTAAGGTGGATGACATGACAGGTGAGGTAAGACCTAAAAATTGACACTTATGGATGGATTTTGGGCGCGGCTCCCCTCGGGTTGGTGTAACCGAGTTGCTTTCGGGGTGGCACACCCTAACATTTATTTAATTTTCACTAATTATACTTTCTCTAGCACTACACATTTTAACCTCTAGCTTCTGCTACTTTCTTATTAACACACTTCTAGCTTAGTTTTTTCACTTGTGTGCTGCCCTGGGGTGACTTGCTTATGCTGGCCTTTTTGGGGTTCCGCGCCCCAGATCCAAACTTAGTATTAGGGACCCACCAGAAATGAGGTTACCGTGAAGCTGGTTGGTGGGCAAATATTTCTTGGCCAATTGATATACCAAGAACCTCTGTTATTGATTGGTTGATTAATAATATGGAGTGTGCATCTGCACCACATGTTTTTCTTTGCAGAACTACAATTCCTAGCATGATAGCACCTCATGTATATTGGGTGTGCATTCTAAGATCCCCCCCCCATAGGTGTGAATGTGTTCCTGAAACACCCCCACTATCTACGTCAGCCTGAAGCGTGGCAAGAGCACGCGGTACGTGTCCTCCTGACCTGTTTATACCCCACTATCCATGTCGGCGAGCGCTATCCAGTGTGGCGAGTCCAAAGCGTGGCGAGTGCATGCTTAAAACGAGCCCAAAGCGTGGCGAGTGTACGCGGAATACTTGAGGTGGGGCTCGCTGCACTCGCTTCAGGATCCTTTTAGTGTCTCACCTCGTGGGGCTCGCCACGCTTCTTGCTCGGTGGCTCGCTGCGCTTGCCACACTTTATAAAAACAACTCCATGCTGATATGTATAGTAGGGTATGAAGAGGTCGGGAGGACGGGTACCACTTCCGCTCACCATGCTTCGGGCTGACGTGGATAGTGGGGGTTTCAAATGGAGGTATTTGAGAGTATGTAACATGGAGCACTGGCAAATACATACTTTATTGTGCATGAGACGCACTTGCGCCAGCATCCCCCCTTTGTGCACAAGACACATGTGCTACTGAACCCCTAACCCTAACCGTCTCCCTTAAGCTGACACGGGCAGGGTTGCCCTACTCTGCCACACAAATTAGAGACGCACTTGCTTATGAGACACTAGTGCAGGGCCGGCAACAGAAATCTTGGGGTCCTGTACAATGATATTTCTGGGGGCCCCCATCTAATCCCAAATCCACACAACGCTCTTCTGCATGAGCCTCATTTAAACTTATGCTGCTCCAGATTCTGCTTTCAGGTGTAGATTTCTCTCGTTGGCTCCTGGCTGCTGCTTCCTGCTGGCTTCTGGCTGCTGCTGGCCTGTCACTTTCACAAAAGAACGCTGAGCACTTCGAGCAGGCAGGGCAGCTCTTTCGCAGAGTGCAGAACAGACGACCCGCACATGCGCAGTAAAAGTACAGGAGCCAGAGACTGAGGCCACAGCGGCGGATACGGCTGTGCGTCTGCGGCCCCAGGCCCTGCACACACACAGAGTAGATGGCTCTGCACGCCGAGTGGCAGGGGGCAAACACAGTAGACGGCAGTGGCACACAGTGAGTCAGTCAGATTCAGCCAAAAACAGATGGTGCACAGTAGACGGCCGGGCCGCAAGGGTCACTGACAAGCCAGCTAGTACAGGCAGTGGCTGTGCCAGGGCATGGAAACTCTGGAGCCCTTCAGATCTCTGGGGCCCGTCACACTTGTCCCCCTTGACCCCCCCTGTCGCCTGCCCTGCACTAGTGTGTCTAAGACAGATGGAGCCCCTCTCCACCAGTGTCCGCCAGCGCAGGGGATCTGGCGGTTACCGGCGCTGTGTGAGAGGCACTCACTAGGCTTGCCAAGGATGCCGGGACAGAGCTGCAGCTCGCGGGGACAGTACGGTGTCTACGGTGCCTGACGGGGACACTACGCTGACTACGCAGGGCTGCTGCGGGGACACTACGCTGATTGCGCTAGGCTGCCGTTGGGCTATGCTGACAGCATGGTGTAAGGTGGTGCCGTGAAACTACACAAGTACCAAAATAACTTTTATTTATATTCCATTTAAAAAACGGCAAAATACTTGAACGTTACACTAATCAATATAGGTTCTGTTTGGACTTGGTTGGGATAATTATTTTTCTAATTATCATACTATGAACAGTGTCAGAGTGGTATACCTTTAATACAATAACTCTGGAGCCTGAACCATACAGCCCTTCTGTGTACAACATAGTAGCAATGTGTCACTTTGATACATTATATCTGAGTAACAGACTACACTGCCACCTGGCAACATATGTTGATAAATGTATAGCTATTACAGCTTTTAGTGTGAATAATCCATTTGTAGAGAATAAGGCACAAAGTGTTTCAGCATAATAATTCTTTATTATAAATACATACACAGCATGCACTGGAATCCCGCCACTTTTCTACTTATTTTACTAATTTTTTTTTTGTCTGTCTCTTATATTTCAGTTTTTTTAGACTGAATATCAATAAAAGTTAATTCTGAATAAGATTTGTGCTGCACCACAACAGGACATTCTTTCCCTCTTTAGTCTTTGAAGGATCTATTGTCCAGTGGTAGCACACCCAGTAGTGATAGTACAACTGTCAGCACATGATACATACCAGAGGGGTTTATAATGCATGACTACTACCTGTGCATTTGACAAACCCAAACTCACCTATCTGTGTTCAGGGGCACAGTTAGAGTATGCGCTATTTTATACTTTATTCCCAACTCAGAATCAGGCCCATCAAGCATATCATTGTGGGGTCTTATTTTAGGAAGTGTTGCTTCTTCTACATAAGGGTGGTTATACAGCAATGAGTATGATAGTATTAACATTGGGCAGTGAAGTCATTATGGGGGTGCAGACCGCACCTGGGTGTCATCTGCAGAGGAGTGACACCACAGTGCCAAATCCTGCTCAATAACCAGAGCCAGATGCTGCACTGTAACATTAAGTAAAGAGGGGGGAGGGGGCAGCCCTCTGATTGGCTGTGCTCTCTCAGCCAATCACGGGGCTGCCCAGTGTTTTAAAAAATTCTGCCGCCATTGCTGACCCTCCGCCACCCGCTAGCGCTACTTCTAGCACTACACTGCCACCCTCTGCCCGCCCTCTTCCAGCACCCGATGTGCCATCGCAAGATGGCATGCGACATTGGGTGCTGAAAGGGAGCATTTTTTGCACCACAAAATGTGATCGGATTTGATGGACATCGCACTTCGATGTTGCATTGAATCCGATCGCATACGTTTATGGGCAGCATAAGCCTTGGAGAGATATAAAGTATACAGTATGGCCTTTTTAAAATGATTGTGTGGCCCCATAGCGCATCGATAGGACCTGGAGATTGCCATGGCTGCAGCAAGGATTTGTCCGATACTGTGGCAGTCAATGACATTTTATATGCTACACCATATGCAAAGCGCATACCCGGCAGGTAGTTGGCAGGGTATTGCATGTGATACATCACTGTAGTGTATGGGTGCATTAACACTGTACAGTAGATACAAATACATACATCAGGCTTCAGGAATCCCTTCTCTCCTAGCTTACCACCTACTTGCCCAATCACTATCCTCCATTTATGTCCCTGGCATCCTTCTATCCCTCAACAAAATAAGGAGGAAATAATCAAGCTATTAACATTAATTTACACAAATTACTGACACCTGGCTCTGCACTGGTAAACCCCATAATAGTATATCCTTATCCTTACTGGTATTCCTGTTTCTTTACACATAAGCATACATTTATTTGCAAATAAACTGTTAATAATTAGATTCCATTAATAGTAGTGGTAGCAGTAGTCCAGGAATATTTCCCAGTCTCTCAGCTGCTGGTTTACCTATTCTGCACCTCATGAGATGGAGCTAGTATACCACAAGTATGCAGAGTTCCATCTGTTCCCGCTCTTGATGCTCATGTGAAGCCAGGTGGATGCTCTGTGAGCCTCTAAACGTCTGCTTGCAGAAATGATCCATCTGCCTACAATCTTTACACAATTGCATTTTTGAGTTGTGTTATGGGATAATATTGGAATATAGAAGTTTGTATATAAATTGCTACCTTTATTAGATATCTTGTAAGGACTAAGGCCATATTTTTTTATTTTATTTTATTTTATCCTTTGATAGGGATAGATAGAACAAATAAAATGGTAATATATTTTTAGACGTACAATACATTTGTTACAGTTCTTTTAGTAACTTGGTGGATTTAGGACATACATTGACCAAGTGATTATTATACTGTACATATTCAGACAGTACAGATCTTCTTCCTTTTTTTCCCTGTCTCTAAACTAGTTTTCTCCCTTTGTATTTATCAGTTATTCTGACCTCCGATACTACCTCTATACCAAGGGTGCCCAAACTATTTTGCTCTGGGACCCCATCAGACAAATACAAATTATTACAGGACCCCAGTAGGTTACTACTGAATGGCTGCCACATGTGTGGTCAGTGAAGTGACTGCTTTTGTGACAGGGAAGCAGTGGGTAATGGGGGGGGGAGGGAAGAGTGACAGGGGATGGATGAGAGAAGCAGTGGGTGTTTACTTAATGAGTTATACACTGTCCCCCCTCCACAGACACATTAGCCTGATGATCAGCAACAAAAAGTCGTGACCCCATGCTGAGATGGTCGGGACCCACTTTGGGGTCAGGACCCACAGTTTGAGAACAACTGCTCTATACAAAGAAAACAGATGTATCTGAACTCCCCTGACCTTTTCATCTGTACTCTCCTATGTCGCCTACACGTCAGCCAACTCGTACTGAAACTGAACTAATCATTGTTCCTCCAGCCAAGGCCCTGTCCTCACACATCTTAGCAGGATACCCGCAAATATTGAGTATTGCCCCAATATATGAAGGAAGGATCTGCTGCAGTGCCTCCATTTCCAACAGTAACCGTAGCCTCTGAGGTTACTATGGGGTCATAATTAGCAAGCTTACGAATACAAAGCTTTCTGGAGTTTGGCCCCTAAAGCTAACACTATATGAAGATTGTAATGTGCTGCTGTAGCCTATGGGCTACAACCCACAAACACTACCGGAAGTTCCCACCACAACAATAACCAGTGGACCGGGCATTGTAGAAACTGGCTCTTTTTAGCCATGAAATCACTGACCCTCTCAACCATGCCCTCATCATTTCTCACTGATTAGACTGTTGTGATATCTTATTGGGCAATGGATGCTCTCACCTTGCCCCTCTTCTGCCTATCTCTAACTCTGCTACCTGCCTTATGTGCTCTCTCAATGCTTCACCACTGTTGTTCCACTCTTCCAGTCACTCCAATGGCTCCCTCAGATAAAAGCCCCATAGACCAGGCATAGGCAACCTGATAGCAAAATGGGTACTTGTTTCCTAGCACGGCCACAACGATTTGGATCTCGGGCATCGCAGGTAAAAAAATCGCGTCGGTCGCATCGCATGCGGCCAAAAAATCGCATGCGATGCGACCGACGCGATGCCCGCGATTTTACATAGGGAACAATGTAAAATGCCTCAATTGACCCAATTAAACATAGGGAACAATGTTAAATGGCCCACAGACCCCAAAAATCCCCCCTGAAGTGTGAAATGCCCCCCCAAAAAAATTGTTAACGCCACCCCACGATCAACGTGAACCCGAAGCGTGGCGAGCGCAGCGGTACGCGTCCTCCGACCTTTTCATACCCCCACTATCCACGTCGGCGTGGAGTTGAGAATAGAAAGTGTGGCGAGCACAGCTGAAGAGCCACAGGTTGCTTATGCCTGCACTAGATGATAGGGGCTGCAGCCGATATAATTAACAATATTGGCCGTGGCCGGTCGATATTGTGCATACACACTGAACAATATCGGTAAGCAATATCTTCAGTGATGTCACCGGGACCTGCTGAACATGTATGTAGCCCAGTGGTTCCCAAACTTTTTTGAATCACAGCACCCTAGAGCATCAAAATGTTTTCAAGGCACCCCTAGGCCAAATGCTTCTTATCGAGAAATTCTTAAAAAAAAAAATTAAATGAAGTGCATTGTGTGTATATGTTACAGTTATCTGGTGAGGGACAGGATTTGCTCCTGTTTGTCCACATATATTATGATTGGCAGCCACCAGCACTGGTTTTGCCTGGTACATTGACCATAAATAATATGAATTGATCCTGGTCCACCAACCCAAGGCACCCCTGCAAATGTCCTGAGGCACCCAGTTTGGGAACCACTGATGTAGCCAAATTGACCTGCAGGTTCAGCACACATCAATCATCGTTATTGAAGCAGAAGAGTGGCAATGTGTGGCCGGTTGCTGGTGTGAAATATTAAGAGGGAAGTTTTTTTTAAATCCCAACATTATTTAAAGTAAAAAATGATTTTAACTTTAGGTTCAGTAATGCCCCTTTCAGACCGCACTTTTTACTTTTTTTATTTTGCCGTTTTTTTTACTGTTAAAACGGTAATTTGTGCAGTCTGAAAAGTGCAGAGTGAATTTAGCGGTTCTATTGAACTGGTATTTCTAAACGGTAATAAAGCAGGGTCCTACCCGTTTCAGACACATTTTTTTTTCATCCACTGTTTTCTATAGGTTAAAACGGGTTCGGTGTTGTGAAGGAACAAAAACTGCATTGAAATACCGTTTAAGGACAAAAACTGCACTGAAATACCGTTTGAAGACATGCGGTGTGAAAGGGGTTTTAGCTGGCAGACCCGATTTTAGAAACGTTTTAAAATACTTGGTCAAAGCCAGTTTTGTGGTCTGAAAGCAGCATAAGATTGTTTGAGGGATCTGTGAGCTCAGACACAGTGGTGTAACTATAGCACCGCAGCCCACGCGGTCGCGGTGGGGCGCTGTGCATGTGGGGGCGCCGGGGGGCTGCGGTGCTATACTAATGCCCCCTCCCCCCATCCACCGCAGGCTTACCTGTCTGCGCGTCCCGGCTCCCCTCCTGGCTTCAATAAATTCTATGGAGACGGACCACGATAAAATGGCCGCCCCATAAAGCAGACAGTTCTCTGAAACTGTCTGCGGTATGTGGGCGGCCATTTTATCGTGGTCCGTCTGCATAGAATTATTAATTGAAGCCAGGAGGGGAGCCAGGATGCGCAGACAGGTAAGCCTGTGGCGATGGAGGGGGCACCGGGCACCGGCGGCCGGGGTGGGGAGGCCGGTGGGGAGGGGGGGAGGCGCCCCCCATTAATGGCAGGGGGGCGCCCCAAACCAAGCTACGCCACTGCTCAGACAAGTGTATTTTGTAAATTGATGGCTACTTTAATTTCCAGTTCAAAAATACGGTCTGAGTATCTATTAGTTTTAACGCCAGCAGGCAGCACAAATGTTAGAACGATAATTACAAATCATCATATCTGGGTATTTCAAATTAAAATAAAAAATAGTGTGGCCTTCTCTTTTCATTAAAAGCAGAGTTCATTTATTCCTATGTGTTTAAAACCACTTTTTACAGTATATGTTTATTGAAGTACTTAGCACATGGAAACTAACATAGAAATGTAGGAAAGTGGAAAGAAACAAGGCCATTTCCTACAGTGTGCAGAATTCATCTTTCAACAACATATTATTGTTCACATTGCATAGAACATAATGTGCCATATCTGATTCTAACCATATTGGCTATTATTTTTGGAGACAAAAGGGCTGTGATGCATCTTAATATTTACACATTATTTACGAAAATATTTTATTTCATTTTACCAATCAAATTTTAAATTATATTATTAATTTAAATGTACTATGTATAATGAAATTCTGCATGTAGTCCAGGCCCTTAATGCACTTATGTGGGGTTACAATCTGGGGTAATTTAGTTAGGTAAAGTGCCAATGGTGGTGAAGTGAGGGTCCACATGTAACTTATCTTATCGAATGAACAAACAATGTTTCTTCTACGATCCCCATGGCAGCCAAGACCTTGGGATTTCATCCCTCTCCCTCCAGTTAGACAGGCTGTTTTTTCCTTAGGACCTCCCTCTGTTAGTATAAATCCCAGCTCCTCCCCATCCACCTAGTCTTTTTTTCCTGTCTCCTTTTCGTTTAGTTAGAGAGGCAGAGCAGGTTTGTTTTTTTCCAGGGAGCTTACCTTTAGGTAGGGGCACTCTGGGGGACAGAGCAACATGGGAGCGTGGATCTGCGGTCTCCTGCCCATGTGGAAACGGCCTGGGATCGTGGCCAGCGTTGAGTCCGTCTAGCATGACGGTTATCTTGGAGCTCCGGCAGGGGTAAGTCTCCTGTGAAGTGGTACAAGCCGGCTACAGCGGCGGGCAGCGTGTCCGCGACTTCCGGATGCGTGGTCGCGGACTACAGTACCCAGAAGTCAGAGCGTTACAGACGCGACTTCCGGGTACGGATTAATAAGCGCCTGTATGAACTACACTTCCCACAAGCCTGTGCGCGTGACGCACTTCCGGTGCGGGCGCGGCGGGAAAGGAGCGCAAGATACAGGCTATTTAAACCCTGTGTGTGCTGGTGGTAGCAGTATGCAGTATCTGCTGGTGAGAGAAGTTGCTGCACTGGTGTGATAGACTGCTGGATAAGGTGAGACTGATTGCTGCTGCAGTTAGCAACAGGAGTATGGGCTAGTGGACTTACTCTAATGCAGTGTGTCTATTATAGGACTGCGTGTTACTCTGCTAAAATGGATTTGCCTTCCCCCCCAAGGACAGATAGTGCCCCTGTGAGGTAAGCTCCGGTATTACAGATAGGTAGGAAGATTTATTTATTTATTATGATAGTGACAGGCTTTTTACTGTTTTGTAGTGTGCCTGCCAATCCGGTGGTTCCCAAGAAGAAAATAGCAAAAAAGAAAAATATTGATAAAAGCTGTATGGTCTGCGATAAAGTATTCTCCGGACCTCAGACAAAATCTGTATGTGATAAATGTGATACTCAGCAAGTATCTACTCCTGAGCAACCAAAAATCCTAATGGATTTAATGGAATGGATGAAGAGTTCGTTTGTTTCCAAAGAGGAATATTTGGGAACACAGAATAAAAGATCTAGGGATCAGGCCGGGTTCGATGATAATGATGATGATGATGAGGAGGCTGCGTCAGGAGGAATTCCGGATGCAGACTATGTGTCCTCTGACGAATCTGGAGAGATTAAGGAAGAGGCTAGGAGCTTCAGTTTTGAGAAAGTAGAAAGTGTTTTGAAGGCTATATACAAAACTATGAACTATAAAGAACCTGTGAGTACTGAAACAGGAGAGAACATTCTGTTTGAAGATAGGTCCAAGAAGAACCGACATTTTCCTATTCATAAAGTGATGAAGGATTTAATTACAAAGGAGTGGTCTAACTTGGACAAGAGGCAGGGTAAACTGTCTAGAATAGACAGGATGTATCCGGTTAAAGATGATGTGTTTTTGAATTGGTGTTCCCTACCCAAGGTGGACGCGGCAGTGGCGGAGCTTACGTCCAGGACCACTCTCCCGCTTGAGGATGGGGCGTCGTTTAAAGAACCCATGGATAGGAGAATGGAGGGAGCTTTAAAAAAGCTTCATTTCTCATCGGCGGTGTCGCTTAAAGCAGGAGTTTCGGCTGCATCAGTTTCTAGGGCGCTGAGATTGTGGGGAACCGAATTGCATTCAGATATAGAGGAGAGAATCTCCAAGCAATATTTGTTAAAAAAATTGGAGACCATGCAGAAGGCAACTGAATTCCTCTGTGAGGCCTCACTGGACATCGTATCTTTTGCAGCTAGGTCTATGGCGGCAGGCGTAACGGCGAGGAGAGCGCTCTGGCTGAGGTCATGGGCCGCCGACGCTAACTCAAAAAATAGGCTGGTAGCCCTTCCATTCGAAGGCTCCCATCTGTTCGGAACAAAGCTGGATGCGTTAATCCATAGACTGACGGGAGGGAAATCCCTGAGGCTCCCTCAGGATAAGAGGAACAAGTTTCCATATCCAACCTCGTCTAGACAACAGTACAGAGAGGCTAAGGCCTACAGGCCGGGAAGACCTTACGGACAGAGGGGCTCCTTTCCATTGTCGAGACAATCCTTTCGGCAGTCTGCTAGAAGAGGAGGTCGGCAATGACAGCCACAGAATACCAGAGGTGGGAGCGAGGCTACTGGCCTTTGCCAACCTCTGGAAAAGTCTAGTACAAGACAAATGGGTGATAGACATTGTAGAAAGGGGATATGCGTTAGAGTTCCTAAAACAACCCACAAGAGATGTTTTTTGGGAATCCAGAAAACCCAAGACACCGTTGGAAAGGATGGAGCTAAGAAACCTGCTAAAACAACTGAAGGAGATAAAAGCGGTGGAGTCAGTTCCAGTCCATCAAAAAAAGAAAGGTTTTTATTCAAATATTTTTCTGGTGAAGAAGAGCACGGGAAGCTTTCGAATTATTTTAGATCTAAAAAGATTGAACAGCTTTATAGACGTGAGAAGATTCAGGATGGAGACCCTGAAGACGATTCTGGCGGGGATAGAAGAAGGCGACTTTATGGTCTCGCTAGATCTAAAAGACGCGTATTACCATGTGCCAGTAAGGATCCAGGACAGAAGATTTCTAAGATTTTCTGTGATGAAGGAGCATCTACAATTCACGTGCCTGCCCTTTGGCCTAGCGACGTCCCCCCGAGTCTTTACGAAGGTTCTAGTCACAATAATTGCCGTCCTAAGAAGAAGGAAGATTCGTATTTGGCCCTACTTAGACGACTTGTTAATAGCGGCGTCCTCAAAGAAGAAAGTAATGGAAGACCTGGGGCAGGTGATAGAGATGCTTCAAGACTTAGGATGGATAATAAACTTTCAAAAGAGCCAATTAACACCAACAAGGTCGATTCAGTTTTTAGGGGTTCTGATAGACTCAGAAAGGTTCGAGACTCGCCTGTCAAGAGAAAGATGTCAGAAGATCAGAGACCTGGCAGAAGATGTTATGGGCAGGGAATCCTCACAGCTGAGGTTATGTCTGCAGCTTCTGGGCATGATGATGTCTTCCATCGGCACGATCCCATGGGCCCATTGGAGGTTAAGAAGGTTTCAGTGGGCGCTTCTTCCCTTCATAAAAAAAAAAAAAAAAAATGGCCACTCACAAAGTCCGTCAGACTAGAGAAAGCAGTAAGAGACTCTCTGGTATGGTGGTCGGATCGGGAAATGGAAAACAGGGCAGTTTCTCTAAGTCTTCCTCGTTTCTCGGTGTTAACTACGGACGCAAGTGCCTCAGGCTGGGGGGCCCATATGGAAGATCAAAATATTCAAGGGTCATGGTCGGAGGAAGAGAGCAAAAAGTCTTCCAACTGGAGGGAGGCGGAAGCAGTTTGGAGAGCCTTAATAGGACTCGAGCACAGAGTCAGAAAAAAGCATATCAGAATTTTTTCAGACAACATGACAGTGGTCTCGCATGTCAATCGCCAGGGCGGCACCAGGAGTCGAGCTCTGATGGCGGTTATGTCGAAAATCCTGATGTGGGCAGAGAAGAACGTTCTTTCCATTACGGCGATCCACGTGCCAGGCAAAGAAAACGTGCTGGCAGACTTCTTGAGCAGGAGCGAAATCCTTCCTGGCGAATGGGAGTTGAATGGGGAAGTGTTCCAGGAAATAGTCAAGGCTTTCGGGGTCCCAGATATAGACCTGATGGCTACAAATGCCAACAGAAAGGTGAAGAGATACTTCTCAAGGTACTCTCTACCCCAAACATCAGCGGTGGATGCCTTTTCGATTCCTTGGACATGTCATCTGGGATACATCTTTCCTCCATTCCCGTTGATCCACAGAGTGCTGAAAAAGATCGTGCAGGAGAGAGTGACGGTCATCATAGTACTTCCTTTCTGGCCAAGAAGGTCTTGGTTCGCGACGGTGCTGAAGCTAGCAATACAGGAACCTCTGACTCTCCCGGTCATTCCAAACCTTCTATCTCAGGGGCCTGTAAGCCATCCAAATCCAGGGATGTTATCTCTAAAGGCTTGGAAATTGAAAGGAAGCTACTGAGAGAAGAAGGCCTTTCAGAACAAGTTACCTCTTTGTTGCTAAAAGCTAGGAAAGAAGTGTCATCGCTGGCATACTACAGGGTGTGGCAGGCGTTCATTCGCTGGAAGGGCTCAGAAGAAAGAGTTGAACGAGCCTCCAATCCTGAAGTGCTTCAGTTTCTATTTAATGGCTATGCAGCTGGCTTGGCCTTATCGACATTGAAAGTACAAATCTCTGCTTTAAGTGTATTACTTGACAGAAAACTGGCAGAAGAAAATCTCATAAAAAGGTTCTGCAACGCGGTTAAAAGAATTAGACCCTCAGTAAGGTCGCTGGTTGCCCCATGGGACCTAAACTTGGTCTTGAATGCCCTTATGAGAGACCCGTTTGAGCCACTAACAGAGACTCCCCTGAAACTTCTTACCTGGAAGATAGTATTTCTAGTCGCGATCACTTCCGCTAGAAGGGTCAGTGAACTTCAGGCGCTATATATTGAGGAGCCTTATCTAAAGATTTTCATTGATCGGGTAGTCTTAAGGACACACCCCGATTTCTTGCCGAAGATTATCAGTTCGTTCCATCTTAACCAGGAGATCACACTCCCAGCCTTTCATCCTGAACCAAAGGATAGGAAGGAAGAGGAATGGCACACATTGGACTTGGTGAGAGGAATCACCATTTACCTAGACCGTCTTAAGGACATAAGAAAGTCGAAGAATTTGTTCATTATCCCAGAAGGGGTAAGAAAGGGTCTGTCACCCTCGAAACAGACAATCGCGAGGTGGATCAGAGAACTGATCATATTCGTCTATCAGCGGGAAGACAAGGAAGTTCCCGGTATTATAAAGGCACACTCCACCAGGGCCATGGCGACCTCATGGGCAAGGAAGGCTCAAGCCTCGGTTAAGGATATCTGCGGTGCGGCAACTTGGTCATCCCTTCATACTTTTGCGAAGCATTATGCTCTTAATGTATCAAAATCTTGCTTTGGGGATCAAGTGCTCCAGAGTGTCCTTGAGGATTAAAATATTTTTTGGCATTGATATAGTTTCCCTCCCTTTGTTCTTGCTTTGGTATTATCCCAAGGTCTTGGCTGCCATGGGGATCGTAGAAGAAAACTGCGGATTATACTTACCGATAATTCCTTTTCTTCCTAGAGATCCCATGGCAGCCATTAGTTTTCCCCCCCTTGTGGTGTTTTTTCCAGGACGGAGTAAAGGAGACACTAAAAAGACAAGGTGGATGGGGAGGAGCTGGGATTTATACTAACAGAGGGAGGTCCTAAGGAAAAAACAGCCTGTCTAACTGGAGGGAGAGGGATGAAATCCCAAGGTCTTGGCTGCCATGGGATCTCTAGGAAGAAAAGGAATTATCGGTAAGTATAATCCGCAGTTTTTACTGTTCTCCACATACAGCAATGAAACAACAAGAACCTAACCCCCATTGAGGGCACTCCCCTTACACTTGTGAGATTTTGTCAGATTCGACCCAATTCAGATAGATTGGGCCAATTTATATAACAAAATCTGATGTGCCTGTCTGACAAAATCTGATGTGCCTGATGTTTTGGACCCGACGCACGTTCCCGTATGCATTGGGTCTAACCGAGAGATGGAGTTTGCACAAGTATGCAAACTCATTTTTACCTAGGCTTCACATGGCTTCCAGGCCTGCTGATCTGTGTGGCATTCACAGCTCTACCCTTCCTGTCTGGCTACCATGGCCCCAGCTAGACTGTGTCCACAGGGCAGCTTCATTTGTCTCCAACATTACCACGTGGATTGTATAAATAAAGCAGTTCCTAAGTATGGTCATACCTAACCTTTTTCCTCCCTGTGGCAGTAGTTCTTTTTAGCCCCACACCGAATCCATATATAACTACCGCCACCTTGCTTTATCAACTAAGCAGCTAGTCTGTTCACTCACTGGTCTCGCAGTCCTCCCTGCTTGTTGCAGGTCTGGACACAGCCCTCTGTTCCTCACTTGGCTTCTAGAACCACTTTCCTGTCTGGCTTCCACCGTCCCGTTAGGGCAGCCTAACTTGACTACCACATCCCCACCTGGGCTGTATAGAAAAAACAGCTTCCCCTTTTTTTCCTTGTGTGGACGCATAACTCTAGCCCTACACAAACAATGTCTGTTTGTTGCCACCTACAGTAGCTTGACATTGCCACAGTGGTCAAGAAACATGTCCCGCCTACGTTGCCTTTTATTTTGAAAGTTCATGAAAACGGTGTTCTGTATTGTGAGAGCATCGCTTTCTATATTCTATCATTTATATTCTATCATTTATTTAATCTTGCATTAGATACAGTAAGTAAACTGCTTGCATTATTAGATTGAGAGAATGAAGTGAATCTGACAAGTCTGTCACTGTAGCCAGGCTTAATACTGTATTTTGTATTAAATATCACAATGTGATGGATATTTTTCTAAATAAATACTGATTAGCAGGAAATAGAATCATACATTTTGGGATGACCAACAAGTAGGAAGGATAGGGAGTATGAATAAACAGAGTTATTGTTCTTTTACAGCACTTGTGTGAAGACCTTAGGAAGATAGAACCAGCGAACAGAAACAAACGAACATAAAATGGAATCCAGCCAATAGGCTAGCAGATGCTTTCTGTCCTTTTACTTTTGCAGAACTAAGTGAATTACTATTATTAGTTAACACGCAAGTCATTAAATGCCGTCTTTCTTCCATTAGTCTTTGAAACCGTTAAAATTATTGTCATATATTTTCCAGACATCTGTTTGACATGATAAAATAGCATTTTAATAATCCTCTATATCTTTGTCTTTCGCTTGGGAAAATGAACGTCAAAAGTGATGTAAAGGATTGTGGATTTATGGAAAGATGGCGTTAGAAATGATATTAAAGTGTAGAGAAATATAAGAATTTGGGATGTATTCATAATGAAATATACTGTATGCTTCATTTTGCTAAAAGCTCTTACTACGCAAAATTATTTTGTATAAGATTTTCAGTGAGTCACTGCTCTCCATCATCAACAGAAAATGCTTCTCAGAGCATTTAAAGTTGGGTATAACTATATTCACAAGCTCCTTGTAGTGCTGCAGTTCAGATCCCCACCTCGGAGCTCTTTCATGGTTCTGCTTCTGTACATGAATATAGCAGCACCCTAGACCCATCCCATCCCATCAGATCCCTTCCCTGGCCTGCACATAATTATACGAGCACATCAGATCCCTTCCCTGGCCTGAACATGAATATTCCAGCACATCAGATCCCTTCCTTGGCCTGCACATGATTATTCCAGCACATCAGATCCCTTCCTTGGCCTGCACATGATTATATGAGCACATCAGATCCCTTTCCTGGCCTGCACATGATTATTCCAGCACATCAGATCCCTTCCTTGGCCTGCACATGATTATACGAGCACATCAGATCCCTTCCCTGGCCTGCACATGATTATACAAACACATCAGACCCTCCCCTGGCCCTACAAATGATTATTCCAGCATTCTGCCTTAAGTTTCTTTTAGTGTGGGTTCTATTCTGAACTAGATTAAGACCACATGGGTTCCCAGCCACAATACAGTCTTGGAGAATGCTCCCCCCTACACAAAAGTCATGTCTCACTGAATCATGCACACCCATCCTGAACCCTTGGACTTAGAAACATGAAATTCGAGGAGTATATTCCTTCCATGATGTAAGTCCACACTAAGCACTGTGCAATGTCTGTACAGAATGACTCAATGCCAAAAAGTTCAAAAAATCCCTTCAATGTCGTAAGAATTCACTATGAAGGGTTATACCAGCACCTCATATCACTCCCATGGCCCTGCACATGATTGTACCAGCACCTCAGATCCCTTCCAGTTTAATGTCAATATAGTCAATACACTTCCTTATAATACACCCCTCCACCCATTTAATCCAGTTTTAACTTCTTCTCCTAGCCTAACCTCATCTACGTAACATTAAATCTTAATTTTGTCTTTCTCTGCAAAACTGTTTCCACACAAAATCTCCCATCTTGTTCCACAAACCTATGTATTGTGGGAGAAATCTAGATGCACATGAGCAAATCTGTAAATGGGATTTAGGCCCTTATTCAGATCTGATCGCAGTAAAAATTTGTTCTCAAAATGGGCAAAACCATGTGCACTACAGGTGGGGCAGATGTAACATGTGCAGAGAGAGCTAAATTTGGGTGTGGTGTGTTCAAACTGAAATCTAAATTGCAGTGCAAAAATAATGCAGCCAGTATTTACCCTGCACAGAAACAAAAAAACTCACACAAATCTAACTCTCTCTATACATGTTACATCTGCCCCACCTGCAGTGCACATGGTTTTGCCCATTTTGAGAACAAATTTGTACTGCGATCAGATCTGGATAAGGCCCTTAGTCCTGAAATCAGTAATTTTATGCACAATGTGTAGGGAGGTGCAGGGGCCCAAAAGTGTTGTATAACCCACATAGGTGTTGGAATGGGGGGAGGATGGCAGGAAGGTGGCTGCTCACCTCCCCAAAACTTTTATTTAGAGGCACCAGTCAATGTACCTGATCATGGGGCACAGTGCGGCCACCATCCACCTTCCCACATGCAGTGGCAGAGGGGGATATAAACCCATTCTGAATGCTTCACCTCCTCCCTTCCCTTTTCTGCTCACTTCAAGGGCCCTCCTTCACCCTGCATCCAGCTCCAGTTCTTACGATGCATGACTGTTTACTGTGGGTTGGCCCATTTTCTCACCTCCCACTTCATATATCTTCCAGGTAGGTGCCAAAAAATGTTGTGATACCCCTGATTCCCCAGTTGCACAGAGTAATGTACAGGAATTGGGGGGGCATGTGCCATTCTGCCCTCCCGGAACAGATTACTTCTCAGTGCACGCAGAAAAATAATGTTCTAACAGTGGCGGCTCCAGAGGAGGGGCTGCTGTACAGTTCAAAATACAAATAGGGGAGACACACCAACTACCATTTGGAATGGCAGATGCTGTGCCTCCCCTATTTCAATTTTGAATCGTGCTGCAGTAGTATACTAGTAGAACACAGAGGAGGCTCCAGAGGGGGGCTCTGGAGCCTCCTCTGTGTTCTACTAGTATACTACTTGTGGGGACTGTCTGGCCCATTTAATTTTTGGGCCACCCCTGTTACCCCCTGTAATATGGCCAGTGGCGTAACGAAAACTTTTGCTCCCCCCCCGCCGGGACAATTTCGCCGCCCCCCTCCCCCGGGACAATTTTGCCGCTGCCCCCCGTTAAAAGACCCCCCGGGGAGCTGGCAGGGGGGTCCGTGCGGCGCGGAGGTACCTGTATTCAGGGAGAGCCTGGAGGTCCCTGCGCCTGCGGCGCTGAGTATGATGTTGCTGGCAGGGGTCCCTGCAGTGAAGTGGAAATAACGCGCTATCTCCGGCGGAGATACCTCCACGCCGCACGGACCCCCCTGCCAGCTCCCGGCTGCACCCACAAGCAGTGGGAAGCTGGCAGAGAAAAAATAGCGACCGCAGACCCCCGGCGCCTCCCCGCCACCGCGGGGGCTGCGACCTTATAGTTACGCCACTGAATACAGCCCTTTTGAAACAAAAGACAATTGTAGACATATATGATGATGATGCAGCAGCAGCAGGAGCATTTCTAGCTGCCTGTGATTGTCTGTTTCCATATTGACTTTACTGTGCTGAGTTAAATCATTAGCATGACATATATACAGTATGAGATCCAGTTTCTATGGTCTAATTGATTTACTTATTTGTCATTTCCATTTAGATTACTGCAGAAAAAAATAATTCCTTTAGCTTTTTTTTTATTTTTTTTATTTGGGTCTTTATTTAAATTTTTCACCATACAAAAAAGAAGAACAATACATTTACAATACACGACAAACATAGAACAACTACAGCAAGTACAATATGGATAGTGATTACATCTGCGTCCAAATATACATTGCCCACTGCTGACAGTATACAGGTCTAGTTAGTTATTCTTACGAACTTGTCCCCCATTTTCTGTTTCAGACATCTTCCGGCGTCCCAGGTTGCTCGGCAACCTGACGTCAGACCCGGAGGGATGGGCGGCCGGACGGAGGCGCCGCTCCGTCCCGGCCGTCGCACGCCCGCAGCGTGCAGCAAAAGGTGCCCAAACGCTACTGTCTAATCGCATGTGTTTCACCTCGAATTCTGATCTAATGCATGTTCCCTTGCACATCATATACGATACATCGTATGCAAAAGGAAGCTGCCAGACGTATCATGGGAAATCTTACATAACTTTTACCTCCAAGAAGTCGCATAAGTGTATGGAGAGCCTTAAGTGCCTGGTGAAGCAGCTCTGCCAGAGGCAGGGACTGTCTGAGCAGCTAAGCCTCCCTGTGCTTTGCTTGGCTGCCTAGCATACAATGAGATGGGGCCTGCTGTGAGGCCAAGCCATTGGTACTTATAGTACACCCCCATGAGATGCAACCCTGCCCCATGTGCACACAACCGAATGCCAGTGCTGTTTTTATTATAGCCCCTCCCCCTGTCAGAGTACCGGTAGTTGGAATTCCAATTTTGGTATACTGACCATAGGAATCCCAACTGTTGGGCCAGCATAACACCCCCCACTTCCCCCCCCACCCCCACCCCCATTCCATCCCTTCTAGGGATACATATGATTATTGACAGAATCCATTACAGGTAGACTTGCACTTACACTTCATTTGTCCATACTGTATGGGTTGTTCCATAAAAACAGAAGCACAGTCCTTAATAGCTGTGTACTGCTGTAGGTCGCCGCCTATGGTTTCATGCCTATAAAGAGTTACTGTAACTAGGTTAAAATAACTTAATAATTTTTACTTTTCTATGGCTGAAAGAATAAGGACACAGTCAGAGAATACACTTAATGAAATTATCCTCATACATTTCTGTGCTGCAAAGTCTGTTACTTGTAAGATGGTTAATGATAGTATGTACTGTCTGAGCAAAATCAGGTCACTTGAGCCTGCAAGGCACTTACTGTACATTCAAATAACATTACTCTACACAGCATATAAAGATAGTTACCCATCTTGACTGGTCCTTGAAATATCAACAATAGGATTACATGAAAAAAATAGGTCATATTCTTAATTCACCATTGTCATTAAATTTAATGTTCAGATTAAATATTAAAAATATTTTTACTGTTTAATATATTTTCTAAATCAATAATAGCAAATATATTAAGTGCAGTTTATTAAAAGGAAAGATCTTGTAACATTTCAAAGAATTAGTAATGTGGTATAACATTCATTATGATAAGTATTATTGTTGTGTATGTATGGGATAACTCCAGCTACAGACAGTATACTGTATACTTGAACCAGACTGACTGCAGTTTAACCCAATATTAACCTCTATTATATCTCAAACGGTTTCCATGTACTGTACATACCTCTCAACGATTTAGGTCTCTATTCTGAAAGGGAAAGAAAGATTAATGAACCCAATAAGCACCTCAAGATTACAGCTGCCTAGGCTTTCACGTTTCAAGACCCTGAACCAGAAACACAAGAAAAGAATACAGATTAGAAAACAACAATTGCGCATAAATCTCTCAAAAACAATCAAGACCGCAAAACACAGATATGCTGTTTACACACGGTGAGATTTGACATTAGATTTTGATTATATAGATATGCAGATCGTATCTCACATGCCAGCACAAATAGACAGGGCAGCAATGACTATATAGTGCAAATTGAATGTAGATTGTATGAATTGTATGTAAGTAGTACAAAGTTAGCAAAGATTGCATAGCACTCGGATCTTAAGTAGAATAGCAAGGGAATCTCACAGTGTGTACACAGCAATAGTCCGATTATGTGACTGAGGGGCGATCTACTGAAGATATGTATTTCTCTATATACAAGCTGTTCTCCTTCCTTGTTCTCTGGTACATGGACATAGGGTAGAAATGCAATGATGAAGTGTGCCTCAAATCCTTATATGGATTTCACCCTTGGGCCGGTATTTAATTACCCTCAATCGGTTATTGGGGGTAATTGTCTTGCCATGCGCTATTCTATTAGCCTGAATAAGCCGCCACGTGCTGCGGCTTGTCAGGGATTTTGTTTAATTGTTTTCATGGAAAAGGCAAACAAGAAATTGACATGTCTTCCTCAGTGCCCTCGATACTATATTTACCATTTGGGTCTTGAGACCCACATGCCCATTACTCTATTCTACCTATCCTTAATCATTTTCCCCCTCATGGTTTGTGTACCCTGTTTTGTGTCATCTGCAAATAAAGCATATTTTCACTTCAATATCATGGGCAATGTCATCAACAAGATAATAAAAAGCATGGGCCCTGGTACAGATCCTTGGGCGACCTTCCCTTCCTGTGAATGCACTCCATCTTATATACCTTTCTGTTTTCTATGCTGCAACCAAGATCTTATCCATTTAACAGTCATATAATCCAATCCCAAAGTTACCAGTTTGTTATGCAGTCCTCCTAGATTAGCTACATCTATGGTCCCTTTGGTCAATTACTTTAAGCCCTATACAAACTTGCTAAGGTGAGCAATGGCTGTAATACCCACAAACTACCCAATTTACCAACACTTTCATACGGAATGTTGCTAGAGGCTAAGCAAGCATAATCAGGTGCAAATTAGTGGTGGATAATGTGACCTTTCACACTGGTTGCCCTTAGTAACATGCCATTTGAAGTATATGATTTAAAGCAACTACATAAGCACACCACTGTACTGGTGCTTGGTGTAGTTTTTTTATGTCACACATTTTCTGCATACACTTTAGATAGAGGCAAACATAACAAAAAATAAAAAAATGTACTTACTAAGTAACCAGCCCTCGGGTATAGTTCGCCCCTGGAAGCGTCCCCAAAGGCAAGAATGACACAGGATATAGGCATCTTGGCAGTTCCTGGGGTAGCCTGCAACCACATTGATAATTTTCAGGTTGGCATCACATACCACCTGCACAATGAGGGAGTGACGTCCACGTCTATTGACATAGACATACCCCCCTCATGTGTCTTGCCTGAATCCCAATGTGGGTGCAGTCTTTGGCTCCCAGCACATAAGAGAATGATTAGAGCCGATAGAATGCCACCTTCAGGTCCTGCCACTCAGACTCACAATGTGGGATTGTGATATATGTGCGCAACAGCTTCTTCAAGGCATATAGGGGCAGATGTACGAAGCAGCGTTAAGTGCTTAAGTAGCACTTAACGCCACTAAATGTACTTTTTAACGTTTTGGGGAAATGTATGAAGGGGGCTTCTAACGTCCCCCTGAGGCAGCCCTGAACTTAACGTTCAGGCGCTGTCCTCCTGCTTTGAGTTATAAGCTTTAACGTCGCAGGCAATGTATTATTGCCTTCCCCGACGTTAAGCCAGATTTTTCTCTTCGCCAGCCTCAGGCTGGCGTTAGGTGTTTTTTTTTTTTTTTAACTCCTTCCCTTCCCCCCGATCCCGCCGGCATGCTGACACCTGCCTCTCCTATCAGCATGCTGGCGCCGCCGCCTGCCATGCTCGAATCCCACCCCCCCTTCTAATTTTTTTTTTTTCATTGGGTCCCTGCTGCTTTATTAAAGCTCTCCGGCACGCGGATATATTTAATTAATTGAAGTGCTCTGTAGGGACCCCGCAGGGTTCCCAAGAGAACGGGGACGCTGCGGGAGAGTAGACAGAAATAAAATGTAAAAGTCCGGGCGGGCATGCTGTGCTGTCTCTACAGCGGAGAGGAGAGCTGGAGACGCGGCGGGAGAGTTGTGAGAAATCAAAAGACCGGGCGGATGATGATTGGCTGAGAGCTCAGCCAATCAGCGGTCGCCCGGTCTTTTGTATAGCGGGGACGCAGCGGGAGAGTTGTGATAATTCATATTCAAAAGACCGGGCGGCTCTCCCGCCGCGTCTCCGGCTCTCCTCTCCGCTGTAGAGACAGCACAGCATGCCCGCCCGGACTTTTACATTTTATTTCTGTCTACTCTCCCGCAGCGTCCCCGCTCTCTTGGGAACCCTGCGGGGTCCCTACAGAGCACTTCAATTAATTAAATATATCCGCGTGCCGGAGAGCTTTAATAAAGCAGCAGGGACCCAATGAAAAAAAAAAAAAATTAGAAGGGGGGGTGGGATTCGAGCAGGGCAGGCGGCGGCGCCAGCATGCTGATAGGAGAGGCAGGTGTCAGCATGCCGGCGGGATCGGAGGGGAGGGGGGGGGAGGTATGTAGCTCCCTGTTCCTGTCTCCTGCTTTCCCTCTTCTCTGTTTGATGCTTCCAGTTTGCAGGTGAAAGCAGGAGGGAGCTCATTTTGGTACTTGTGAGTTATCCGGGCTGCCGATTTTTTCATCGCGCCCGAAATCGTGGGCATCGCGTCGGTCGTGGCCGTTATAAGGAGCCGCGACGCGATGCCCACGATTTCCCATAGACAGTAATGTTAAAAGACACGATGGACCCGATTTCCGACACGATTTCCCATAGACAGTAATGTTAAAAGACGCGATGGACCCGATTTTCCATAGACAGCAATGTTAAAATAAAATTACAATGTGAAATTGGGCAATATGTTTTTAAAAAAAATGTTTCATGGCCCCCCACCACCGTTAACGCCACCCCGCTATTGACGCCAACCCGAAGCGTGGCGAGCGCAGCGAGCCCGCGAGGGGCGGCGGTACGCGTCCTCCGACCTTTTCATGCCCTACTATCCACTAGGGCGTGGAGTGAGAATAGAATAGTGTGGCGAGCGCAGCGAGCCACCGAGCCCGAAGCGTGGCGAGCGGACGCGGACACCTGTGAAGCCCGCAAGGGCACGCGGATACCTGTGAAGGTGTCCGCGTCCCCTCGCGGGGCTCGCTGCGCTCGCCACGCTTCGGGCTCGGTGGCTCGCTGCGCTCGCCACACTATTCTATTCTCACTCCACGCCCTAGTGGATAGTAGGGCATGAAAAGGTCGGAGGACGCGTACCGCCGCCCCTTGCGGGCTCGCTGCGCTCGCCACACTTCGGGTTGGCGTCAATAGCGGGGTGGCGTTAACGGTGGTGGGGGGCCATGAAACATTTTTTTTTAAAACATATTGCCCAATTTCACATTGTAATTTTATTTTAACATTGCTGTCTATGGGAAATCGGGTCCATCGCGTTTTTTAACATTACTGTCTATGGGAAATCGGGTCCATCGTGTCTTTTAACATTACTGTCTATGGGAAATCGTGGGCATCGCGTCGCGGCCCCTTATAACGGCCACGACCGACGCGATGCCCCCGATATCGTGTCTTTTAACATTACTGTCTATGGGAAATCGGGGGCATCGCGTCGCGGCCCCTTATAACGGCCACGACCGACGCGATGCCCCCGATTTGGAGCTAAATCGTGGGCATCGCGTCGGTCGGGTGTCCTTAAGTTAACCAAACTTAAGGACAAAATCGGCAGCCCGGATAACTCACATGTACCCTCATTTTAATTAAAAACACCATAAATAAAACTCACAAAAAAATGGGGACATATGCTGTGTAGCAGGCGGCGTATGCAGCGTGAGGGGGGAGCAAACTGGCAGCATCAGAGAAGAGGGAAAGCAGGAGACAGGAACAGGGAGCTACATAATAAAAAAAAAACATACTTTAAAAAATGAAGAATCGGAACATGACCTGTGCAGAGGCCAGCTATCAGCAGTGCACAGAGAATGGAAGAGGAGCAGGGAGCTTACATCGGAGGGGGGAGGACATGCGCAGTGAAGACAGACCAAGACGAAAAACTGGGATCGTAAAAAAAAATGATTACAGAGAACAGGTGAGTTAACAATTAACGTTACTCACTAGCGCCATCTTCATACATTAGGGTAAAATCAGTCCCTGCTTCTGAGCGTTATGCCAGGAGAAGTGGCAAACGTTAAAATACAAACGTTAAGGGGAGATTGATACATCTGCCCCATAACACCTTAGAGAAAGTGGCTTGCGACACCCCCAATGACCATGGGCTCACATTGTGTTTGCACTGCATGTTAGAGACTGAGTGGAGCCTGTGTCAAAGAAGTATAGGGCACACATTAAATTTTGCAGTCCAGACACTGCATAGTTGGCAGCACCAAAAGGCTCCAAATCATTTCTCACCTGCTCATATAAGTTACAGGTTACTGCAGTTCAGCCAAAACATCCCCATCACATGTTGATCTAAGAAGTAGTCTGGGTACATCCTAGCACGGTACCTGTGTGAAGCACAAAGTGCTGGGGGGGGGGGGGGACCTGGATCTGGTTGCTCCCTCCTCCTGTGCAGCTCCTTCAAATGGGCAATATCCCAAATGACCCGCTCTACTCCAGAGAGCAAAAACTCCAGCTCTCAAACCCTCACAGGTGCCCTTGATGATGTTGGGGTATTTGTAGTTTCTGATAATAGCAGGGGACACCTGTTTAAATATGAACCATTTCCATTTTTTTTAAGTTAGTCTGTTTCAAAACCGCCCATCAGAACCTGGTCTGTTCATGTGGCGATTTTTATTAAAAAAAAAAAAGCGAATTCTGAGCATCCTATTAAATCAACGATTTGTATACTTTATAATGGGAAAACATCTGGATGTGAATTGAAGTGCGAAATCAAAGCGACAGGTAACCATGGGCGACTTTTAATGAGATGCGAGAATCAGATTTTGGCGATTTATTTCGCCAAAACGGGCAAAATTGCCCTTTTCCCCAAATTCGCATATTTAATGAGATGCGAAAAATGGGGAAAAACTGCCATTTTGCCGCAAAATCACACTTTCTGAAAGTGCGATTTGTAGTAGCGCCGGAACTCGCATCCAGATGTTTTACCATTGAAAAGTATACAATTTGCATATTTAATGAGATGCGGATTCGGAAAAATGTGTATAAAAATCGCAAAACATTTAGATCAGGTTCTGACAGGCGAATTGGCCAGAACCCTGTACAGATCATTGAGATATGTGCATGGTCCTGTGTTAAAAAATGTGTTAGTGTTTTTTTGGAAAAAAATGGTGTGGGGTCCCCCCTCCTGAGCATAACCAGCCCCGAGCTCAGAGCCGGACCTGGTTCCAAAAATACGGGGGGGCATAGGGGTACCCCGTATTTCTGAAATTAGCCCTGGACTCTTGGACCGGTCCTGGTTCCGAAAATACGGGGGACAAAAAATCTGGGGGTCCCACTACAAGTGCCAGCAGACCTCCCCCGCATGCTGGGACTTGGAGAACCACAAGTCCCAGCATGCGGGGCATTAATGGGCCCGCTGGGACTTGTAGTCCACCTGTAAAAAGAATGTTAAAAGAAAACACACACACAGAAAAGTATAACTTTATTACACATATACACACACCTCATTTTTACACCAATATACTTACCAATCCAGGATCCAGCACTGGTCTGTCTGCTCCACAGACGGTTCACCCCGCATGGACAGCGGCTTTCTCCGGCGCACCTATCACCTTCTGTAGCGCTGTCCCAGCACTACAGAGGCTGAGAGCGTGATTGGCCGATGCGTCTCCATGGAGACTCATAGCTCAGCCCTGATTGGCTGAGCTATGTGTCTCCATGGAGACGCATAAGCCAACCACGCTATCAGCCTCTGTAGCACTACGGGGTGAGCCGGCTGTGGAGCAGACAGACCAGCGCTGGACCCTGGATTTTTAAGTATATTGGTGTAAAAGTGAGGTGTGTGTATGTGTGTAAAATAAAGTTATACTTTTCTGTGTGTGTTTTCTTTTAACATTCTTTTTACAGGTGGACTACAAGTCCCAGCGGGCCCATTAATGCCCCGCATGCTGGGACTTGTGCTTCTCCAAGTCCCAGCATGCGGGGGGAGGTCTGCTGGCACTTGTAGTTCTCCTGCATAAAGCAATGTTACGTATGTGAGATTCAACACTATCAGGCCGGTGTCCACTGGCCACGGATGTCGGTGACAGCCCCGGGCTTCAGCCCTGGACGAGTGAAGCCTGGGCGGCCCACTTTATTCGGGGGTCCCCGCTCCTCCAGGTACCCCGTCCAAGGCTGACCAGCCACGGTGCTCATGTTTTGGCCGGGGGACCTTGTATAAAAAGTGTCCCCCGGCTGTGGCATGACACCGAGGGCTGTTGGAGCCCGGTGCTGGTTTCAAAATACGGGGGACCCCCAGATTTTTTGTTACCCGTATTTTTGGAACCAGGACCGGTCCAAGAGTCCGGGGCTGGTTTCAGAAATACGGGGGACCCCTATGCTTTTTGTCCCCCGTATTTTTGGAACCAAGTCCAGCTCAATGAGCCCCGGGGCTGGTTATGCTCAGGAGGGCAACCTCACGCCGTTTTTTTTCAAAAAAAATTATAAACACAAAAGCACATTACCTCAAATTCGTACATTTTTATGCCTAAAATTCGCACATTTTCATGCCTAAAAATTGCCCATTATCGCACTTTTCTTCCCGGAATACCTCATTAAATATGCAAATTGGCAGCAAAAATGCGATATTAAAAAAGTGCGATAATCGGCGAAAAAATCGCATTCTATTAAATGTCACCTCATGTGCGAATTGGCAGAGGAAAAATTTGATATTAAACGCAATTCGCATCCTATTAAGTCTGTGATTTCACAAAACCGTGAAAAGTTTTTTTACTAAAAATCGCAAAAGTCAAAATATTCCATTAAATGTCACCTTCTGTCTCTGTCTTAAGCCTATTTTTTCCTTCATTTGATTTTCTCCTTATTTACTTAAAGTTTTGCCCTTTTTTTCAAACTGACTGGGCCATTTTCTCGTCAGCTTGTGGCTTTGCATGTCTGATTCCCTTGTTAGACTTTTTCCTTCTGGCAAGATCTTTGTTATTATTTTTAGTCTGCTTATATTTTCTAAGGGCCATCTTATTTGCTTTAACACTAATTGCTACTTCTTTCATAAACCGCACCAGCTTTTTTTTCCCTGCTGCTCTTTTTACCCTTTTGCCTTCAAAGCATTTTGTGGAAGATGCCATGTTGGGGTGTCCAATGACACCAAATTCCCCAAGTTAAAAAGTTTGGGAGGTATATATGTGTATAACTGCAACTTCAAACAGTATTAACTACTACTATAGCCTGAGGCGTACCGTATTAGTTAGACAGCAAAGATGGGCCCCCCTCAGCTCGGGGCCCCATAGCAGCTGCACCCCTTGCACCTATGGTATTTACGCCCTTGACTATACATCTGCCTCAATCCACCATATTTCCTTGTAAAATGTATGTAACTGCAAAACAGCAGCAACTATTATTAGTTAAACTGGTAATCAAATATACCGATTTTATGTCTATGTACTAGTCAGACACTTCATTCTTTCTCAGAAATATAAATATAAAATGTTATGAACTCCGGAATGTTCCAATGTTAAACAGTAACTTGAAACATTTTTATTAAAGCTTGCGACTAAGATGTAAATGTCTGCAAATCATGTAAGAGAATCTGTTACATAATGAACCTGGCAACGTTGGTATATATATTCAAAGTATATTGAAATACCATAGGCAGTTACACATATTTGTGGTGCACTGTAATCACTCTGCTTGTCTGGTTTTTAGCATATGATACCCAGTTATAGTATTATAATTGGGTGTCTATTTTTTTTACATTGCATAACATTTGCAGGTTATCAAAAGTGTGCTTGTCAGCCACGGAACTCCCAGAGATAACAGAGGCTCCTGCCACTAGGCACCAAGCCCTGATGGTGTTCCGTCACTGCCTGTCACCTCAAACCAGTATCTTTGAGCCCCAATCAGCAGCTCCGTGATGTACCTGCTCTGACCCTCTAGCGGCTGCTGGCAGCATCTTGTAGCCTGCTGCTCATCTGCCGCTATTAGGCTGGTTCTATTTTGGATGATGGAGGTTGGTCAGTGGTGCTAAACTCTCAATCTTGCCTATGCCACTGCTTGCCAGACTTGACTTAATCGCTAACAGCAAAAGCAGAAATCAGCTAAACGGGTGTAAAAACACCAAGGAGTATATTTATCATGATTTGTATCGCAGATGTGGATTTTGTCATGAATTGGGGTGTTAGAAACAATTTCCTACCTCTCAAGTGTCTCTCCAGGCTTGCTCTGTGCTGCACACCCAGGAGGGTGAATCCAGATACACATGCTGCTGACAATCTGGTGTCTGGTCTGCGCATCATATTGTAGTGCTCACTGCCATAATGTAGTGCTCTCTTGTGACTCTGCTGTGTCTGCATCTTGGATTCAGTAATATGATCGTTTTTAACCAATCACAGACTTCTTGTTTCTGACATCATAGACGCTAGCCAATCCCTGTGCAGCTCTCCCTATAAATATATTGGGTTGAGACCTGGGAAGTCGCCAATAAAGTGATGTTTCCAGAGTAAGCTGCACATCTACACAGCTCCATTGAGATCCTACTGTCTCTGTGTGCACTCACCATCCTGCTGCACGGTCTGACTTCCTCCAGTGTCCCTGGAGTCTGTTCTCCGTTACAGCTGAGTTCTGCATTTGCTTTCTTCGAAGTCATCTGTCCACTCCTCAACCACTGATTCTCATCATCGACTGTCACAATTGATAGTTATCATTGATTGCCTCCATTGACTGTCACTATCAATAGTCACCATTGATTGTCATCATTGGCTCTCACCATCGATAATCACCATTGATTGTCATCATTGATTGTTATCATCAAGTCATCATTGACTGTCATCATTTATTGCCATCTTCGATTGTCACCATCGACTGTCACCATCAATAGTCATCATAAATTGTTATCATTTGACTATTCAAACCATCGACTGCAAACATCAGTCCATACCATCGACCACAGCTTCAAAGGCATCGCTCTCTAGCGCCGCAGTCTAACATCGTGCCCTAGCATTGATTTCATCGATCACCTGCTACTGTTTGCATCTGCTGATATTAGAGTTTATTGCTGTTAATCTATACTTTCATTTCCTCAAGTACCATCTCTTCCTAGTCACCTTCAGAGAGTCCACGCTGAAATCAATTACCATCGGAATCCAGCATTGGTAAACATCATCACCAGGTGAGCCCCACTCTGTGCCTGTGGTGTTGGTACTGCAAGTCTCATACAGAGTACAGCTTATTACCTGCCAGTGTCTTCCAAGATATATACTTCTTCTTCATTCATTGATGGTCAACATCAACGGACAACAGTGATGACAATCTTGAGCTACCTCTGATTCCTGCTCCTACCGGTTCCACTCTGGTCATAGACTCTACTCGGGCAAAAGACTTTAGCAGTTATTACTGTTTCCTATTGCTAAGTCTAAGACTCTCTCACAGTAATTACCACTGTTTAAATTACTGTTCAATAAATTACAACTTGATTTTATTCCTTTTTCCTCCATCATTGGTCACGCCTTTGGTCTCTTGATTCTGCACCCACACCTGAGGGTATCCACATATGTGGACAAAGCTCCTAATGGGGCCTATCTTGAAATTCTCACCCACAAATACCTCAGCCGTGACAGATTTGATCTGATAAATTTTCCTAAATCCGCAGTGTAATATTTGAATCGATCACAAGACAATTTCAAATATTATATGCAAGGTCAGAGCTTACGAAAAAGTCCTGTCTCTGTGAATCTTCGTCCCCCCCCCTCACACACACACTGCTGATGGTATTTTTCACAAAAGTTACTGTGAGAATGCATTAGCTACATTGATGTTCACAGAAGGGGACTCCATATTCTGATTTCCCCTCTCTTTTATCGGTGGATGGGTCATATCCTAATTTCTTCCAGCATGATGGTGCACCACCTCATTATGGACTCATTGTTACGGAATATCTTGATGAGCATTTTCCTCAAAGGTGCATTGGCCATAGTAGGTCCAGCCCAGTGGTCACCAAGATCCCCAGATTTAACTGGCTGGATTTATTTCTGTGGAGTTACCTGAAGGAACATTGTTCTGCTGTGAAGATCCTTATCTGCAACAGCAAATTGTTGATGCTTGTGCTCAGGTTTAGCCAGACATGTTGGTAAGTATTCATCAGAAATAGGAAAAGAGAATAGCCTTAACACTGTAACATGGTGGCATGTTCTCAAGAATTAATAAAGATATGCTAAAATAAAGAACACCATTGATTTTTAATTAAATTCTTATCTGTCTGAGATCACATGACTACATTCCCAATTAAAAAAGTTGTATCCAATATTGCTGACTTCAATATGCGACATACAGTATGTGTACACACAGGTGTTTCCACATATATTTAATATTTTTTAATTGGTACATCTCTTTTTAGAGGTAAAAGTAATATTCAATATTACATGGGTATCCACATTTTACATGGGTATCCACAATATGGATTGTATTGAGCATGGTAGACTTTGCCCCCATGGCACTGTTTTCTTGTTTCAGCCAATAAGAATCAGTCTGATTCTTATTGGCTATTGCTGTCACATGTTATAGTCAACAAGAGCAGCTTGATTCTTATTGGTCGCTGCTGGATATCACTCTGATCTAAAGGCCAAGTGTCCATGTTATATCAGTTGATTGCAATTAATGCCTTGGACATTTCTTCCTCAATGTGCACTTCAGTGTAGATAATTCAGCTATATATCCTTCATGGCCAATGTATTGCCTGACCAGATTCAGTTTTTGCTGTTTCTACAAACTATGTTAATAAGCATCTACTTTGTTGTCTGTGCAAATTTAACAGCAATATAAAATGAAAAGGAATACAGTATTTCCACTTTCTATTTCTATTCTATACCAGTTCAGAATATAATTTAGACAAAGGTCATTCTATAAAAAAATGTACTGCATTCGCTCTTTATAATTTACAAAGAAAACGGCAAAACTGTGGTATACAGTATTAAATATGTCTGCTCTTCTAAGGCTGAACAAAGCTTTGTACAAAGGTTTATGAACATTTGTGCCTAATCTATTCTATGTTAATTATTCCAAAAATAAATATTCTTTAAGAACAGTGTACCTTTAAGAAATGTGTACACTTTGAACGCTGTAATATTGTTTTCATCAGATCTGATTTTCAATTTGGAGAACACATCTGGATAAGAGATTTCTTGAGTCTCAAAGGATATATGTTCCATTATACAGAGAGTCTGACAAATTGCCCATTTACAAACTGCACAGCTAGTAGTGTTTGCAATACAGATATGAGCATACAGTATAATGACTGAAAGCGGACTTCATACAGTGTTCTTGAAATACATGCATATTGGTCAAAATACATTGGGTTTATTAGCATTGGTGCATAGATAAATGTGCAGATACTACAACTTTCATCCTCTGTTTTTATAAATGTCCCCAAAGAAGTTTTTAGATCTTTCCATGAAATGCTTTTCGAAAGGCTTCTTAAAGGCATTTGTTATTTGCCGAATGTGACCACAACTGTATTTGTGCATCATGCAACACAGATTTACTGACCTCACAAAAGGCAAGAGGTGGCCATTCTCACTAAGCTTTGGCTTACTCAGAAATCCGATGCTACCGCTATAAGCAACCATTGCCAGCTCTGGGATTGGTAAAACCTCATCTAGGTACTGTGGTCAGTTCTGGAGGCCATATCTCCAGAAGCATATAAATACATTAGAGACTATTCAAAGAAGGGCGACTAAAATGGTGCATGGCCTACATCACAAAACTTACCCAGAAAGATTAAAAGATCTTATGTATAGTTTAGAGCAGAGAAGGGAAAGGGGAGACATGATAGAAATATTCAAATATATTAAAAGTTTTAACAAGGTACAGGTGGGAGACATTCGTCACAGGAAGAGGAGCAACAGAACACGAGGACATGCACTGAAACTAGAGGGAGGAAGATTCAGGGGAAATGTGAGGAAGAATTACTTCACAGAAAGAGTAGTAGATAAGTGGAATAGCCTCCCATCAGAGGTGGTAGAGACAAATACAGTAGTACAAGTTAAACATGCTTGGGATAGGTATATTGATCCTTACAAAAAAATAAGGATCAAATATGGTTTGAGGTAACATGTTTAAAAAAGGGGCAGACTAGATGGGCCAAGTGGTTCTGCCGTCAAATTCTATGTTTCTATGTTTCTAAGGCGTACTTCTTCTTCAGAAGCCTGCTGCAAGCATTAGCATATTTTTCACAGCATCTAAAATGTTGTGAACACAAAAAATGTATATGTGCATAGGTGTGCGCACATTGAGTGTTAGGGGTGCACAGGCACCCCCAAATGCTGTGCCCACCCTTATGAACAACTCCCTGCCGCTAGCAATACCAGCCAAAGGCGTAACTACCATACAGTAGGTGCAAGGGGTGCAGCTGCTATGGGGCCCAGAGCTGAAGGGGGCCCATCTTTACTGTCTAAGTAATATGTTTTACATACATTTATCACCATAAGTTGCTAAATGGGGGCCCTTGCAAACTTTTGCTATCGGGCCTACAAATTTCTAGGTACGCCCCTGATACCAGCAATACCTTTTACCAAAGTCTTTTGCTTTTTAGACCTGTATTCCGTTAGAATTAGTGCCCATCAATCAATTGTGTGTTTTGCATTGTTAATTGTACTAGACCGTTGTCATATAACTTCATACCTGCATAGTCCATATTTTTTTTTTACTTTATATGCATGTACTGTTATACAGAGTAATAAGAATATTACAACTGGAATAGGCCGGAGATTATGTTCTGGCTGAGAGACATTTTATATTTTAGCGAGTACCAATAGATGATGGTAAACATGCATGTTTAGCAGTGTTAGACACACCCAATGGGCAATACTAGACAATAGGTGGCGCTAGATACACCCCTTTGACGGTGCACCCCCTAATAAAATGGCACGCCTATGTATATGTGTGTGATCTTTCACTGTAACCATACTGAAGAAAATAAAGAAAAAGATTTTTGTTCATCCCTACAAAAGTTCTGTTCATACCTACAAATTGTTTAGCTTGTCATGCAATGGATGTTTATACAATGTTTGTGTCAAAGATTTCATTGCATGGACATTGAAAGGATACATTGATACTTCAGCTCAACATCTATTAAGATTAATTTCTGACATTTAAGGTATTATATATTCATCGTTCAGTGTGTATGCTACAAGCGACGATGCAGTCCCACTGGTTGTTCATCAAGGTTGTTCGTCGACCAGAGCGCCCCAGGCGAGTTGGGGTGGGGGCGCCCCGGTGCGGGGGGGGGGGGTGTACCTGTCCTGCGGCTGTGTATATAAAGCTTGCGGCGGCAACGGGGGTCCCTGCAGTCAAGAAATAACGAGCGCTATCCGCCTCGCTACGCGGAAGCGCTTCTGTTGTGAAAACACTGGCTGCACGGCGCACGCCGATTGGCTGAATCTCAGCCAATCAGCGTGCGGCCAGTGTTTCCACAACAGAAGCGCTTCAGCGTAGCCAGGCGGATAGCGCTCTATTTCTTATTGACTGCAGGGACCCCCCGCTGCCGCCGCAAGCTTTATATACACAGCCGCAGGACAGGTACCCCCGCGGCGGGGGGGCGAAATGCCGCCCTCTAGTGGCCGGCGCCCTAGGCAAATGCCTAGATTTGTCTAGTGGTGGCGCCGGCCCTGCAGGCAGCTCAATTTGGATATTTTTTTTTTAAAAAGTGGTACTTGTTTCCTAGCAGGGCGCCCAAGCTCAGTACGTACGGTAACGTAGTGAAATCGCATCAATGCGATTTCAGTACCGCTCCCGTTCCCGCTAACTGTTATTCCCGCCCCCTTTCAGATTCTCTCAGAAATCATTCTGAGGTGATTTTCTGATAGTAGTGGAAGCATCCCTCAGAGCTCCTGGTGAATTATTGCTGAATTATCGAAAGTATTTGAAATGGCAGGATCGTTCAACATGTTTACCTTGACTCAGACGGAGGAGGAGGCGATACGCTTTTTCCAAGACCAAGGACTCCTTCCGCTGGCGCACAATTGCGCAAATGGGCATGTAATGCGCCTCTCAGTTAAGGAGTCGATGTGGCGGTGCCATGTAAAAGTGTGCCTGCTGAAGGTGAGCCTCAGGTTTTCAGGGTGCCGCTTACCCTTTCTGACATTGGTGCGTTTCATTTACTCCTGGGCACAGGAGCTCACGTCCATTAACTATTGTGGCTAGCAGCTTAACATTTCTAAAAAAACTGCGGTCCTATACAACCGCTGGATGAGGGAGGCGTGTGGCCTGCATATTATGGCGCAGCCACAGTGGCGAATCGGTGGACCTGGCCACATTGTGGAGGTAGATGAGACATTATTTGTAAAGCGGAAAAATAACGCCGGCTGAATTTTGCCACAGCAGTGGATTTACAGGGGGATATGCCGGGAAACAGGACATTGTTTCTTGAAAATGGTGCCCAGCCGTGATGCCACCACATTGATGGACTGTATTATAGAGAATATAGAGCCGGGCACCACTATCTATACAGACTGCTGGAGGGCATACAGCACTCAACAGCTAGAACTGGCAGGATACCAGCATTTCACAGTGAATCATCGCTATAATTTCATTGACCCGGCCACAGGAGTTCATACCCAGACTGTGGAGAGATTGTGGGGCGCATGTAAATGGCGCAATAAGCGCCAAAGGGGCACAGCGTGACATGAGCTCCAATCGTACCTCCAGGACTTCATGTGGAGAAAGACATTGGGAGCTGATGACCCATTCCACCGCATAGTGCAAGCACTTACACTCCTCCCTAAGGATGATTAAGTGATTTCATTTCTTGATTAAATGTTGTTGTTTTTATTATCATTAATTCTTTTAGTCAATGTTCTTAATTATTTATGCTTCTTCAATGAAATTATTTAAGTAAATTACAGTTATGCGTTAACACATGTCGTCATTACTGTGTCAGGTGTATGATAATGCAGGTGTAAATGTGTTCCTAACACACCTCCACTATCCACGCCAACCCGAAGCGTGGCAAGAGGCAGCGGAACGCGTCCTCCGACCTTTTCATACCCCCACTATCCACGTCGGCGTGGAGTTGATTTTATATAGTGTGGCAAACGCAGCGAGCCACCGAGCCCGAAGCGTGGTGAGCGGACGCGGAATACATGTAAAGTAATCCGCGTCCCCTCATGGGGCTCGCTGCGCTCGCCACACTATATAGTATAAACTCCATGCCGACGTGGATAGTGGGTGTATGAAAAGGTTGGAGGACGCGTTCCGCTGCCGCTCGCCACGCTTTGAGGTGTCATCGATATTGGAGGTGACGCTACACAATGGCATAGGTGCTTTCAATTGTAAGCACCCATGACATGTCATACAGCTGCTTATACAATGAAATATTGCATCGCATCGCATTGGATCACACCCAGTGTATGGTGCCGTGCAATCCTATGCAATATTTCATTGTATAAGCACTCCTGTGCACTTAATATGGACATCAGGTGCTTATACAATGAAATATTGCATAGCATAACACTATATTCGCTGTGTGATCCGATGCAATTTCACTACGGAGAATAGACCAGTACGCTAAACGCTGAAAAGAAACAAGTTCCAAAAAATCTTATAAGGCCAGATGCACTAAGCTTCAAAAGTGAGAACATGGAGAGTGATAAACAACCAGCCAATCAGCTCCTGCCTGACATTTTTCAAACACAGCCTGTGACATGGCAGATAGGAGCTGATTGGCTGGCTGTTTATCACTCTCCATTTTATCACTTTTGAAGCTTAGTGCATCTGGCCCATAGACTGTAGCTAGAGCATTCATCTTTCATCAAATCATTCAGTGTGTATGCACCACATATTTCTTCCAGGACACTCGGTAAGTTCAACTGAAATTGGTCACCGATTTCTTTCAGTGCATACATTGTGCAGTGTTTATGCACCTTATGTCTGATGGCAAGTGAGAGAATGGTGCTGTGGCCAAGTATCCATCTTGGCTGAAATTGTAGCATTTCTTTTTATACAGTATGTCTGTATCGATCATCTGGCACAGAAATAATTGAAGCTAAAATCAATGATGTTACTGAGTCTGATGACCATGGATCACTATCGATAATTGAAGCAGATGTTCTGAACAAACACTTACTGAGCTAAAATTGTAGCAATTAAAATGTCACATACAGTAACTTCACTGATGAACCGAAGCAGAAAAATTGAGGTAATCATTACTACAGCTAAACAGCAACAGTATAAGCAGTGGTGAAACTAAGGGGAAGATGTATTATATTGTCACAGATCGTGTTGCTATAGCACTTCCTGTTTTGCCTCATTCCCGAGGCAAAGCTAGAGGGTATACCAACAAGATATATTAACATCTTATGGCCAGTGGAGGAGTGAAATGCTCCAGTCCAACAATCCATGCCAGACTCCACCAGCCTAGTGCTGATACAATGGGGGACATTTACTAAGATGCGAGTTCTATTTCACTTGGTTTGGTGCTATGGGATGTTGCTATGGGCAACCAATCAGATACGATTGATTCTGATTGGTTGCCCACAGCAACATCCCATCGGAAATAGAAATAGCATCTTAGTAAATATCCCCCAATGTGCCTCTCCTCCCAGCGAGCTTACTGGGCATGTGCAAGATCTCATGTGCAGCTCGATCCGGCAGCTGCCTAGTGATTAGGCAATAACCCATGCAGCTGTTGAAATCGATCGATGCAGATGTTGGAATGGTGACTGCTACTGACCGTTCTTACAGTACAATGCCTGGCATATAAGTGTGCTTTCTTGTAGTTAGCAAAGCCGATATAATGGCATTAACTACAGTTACCTCTGACCATCAAATTATTTTTCTCGTCTCCTCTATTGACGAGTGTGAAACTTGCTGAAGCCGCTTGCGCCCAGGGTTTTCACATGCACAAAAATGCGCAAAGCCCCCACCATCAGACAAGGCACCGAATTCCGACCCAAATGAATGTGTCTGAAGGCAGGATGTACTTAGCCGAAAATGCAGAAAACCGTTTTACAGCATTTTCATATGTATTAAAACCCCTCCGTCACGTTACCACAGGGCAGGGATACCCTATAGAAGCTATGGTCTTCTTTTCTCCGCCCGCCGCCTCCACTGCAAACCTGCCGCCTCCGCCGACCCCCCCTTCTCCCCTTCCTTCCGGCTTACCTTGCTGCAGGTCCTCCTGGACCCGGAAGGTAAACCCCTCCTCCCCCCTAACAAGGCAGCTGGACGTCCTTCCGGCTGCCGGTGGGAGGAGGAGGTGCAGGGGACAGCCACACTGAGCTGTCCTGGCATGAGAGGAGGAGGAGGCACCAGAGACCCCCTGCACACCACATTACAGGTATCGCAGGGGGCCTCCGTCACCGCACCGCGATGCCAGCCGCATATGTTAGTAAATATTCCCTGGCATCACGGCGGCTGGGTGGCGAGGGGTGGAGATGTATATTAATACATCCCACCCTGAATCAGCCCCATAGTTACCTATTTGTGAGGGAGGATAATTGGTGGTAGAATTTTTCATAGCATGCTGTTGAGGGAGCGTGTCATGCTCCACCCAAAGGACGTGTCTAGGGGTGTATATGTGCTTAAATGCTTGTTGAATGATATTTCTAGATAACCTTAATAACTAAATATTGTGGAAATGTACCAAGTATTGATAATAACATTGCTGTCTGACATTTTGGATTTATTTCTTTGCAATTATTTGCTGTTGATATATATTTCTGCTAACTCAGTATAATTGTGCTTTATAACCAATGCAGGGAAATAGCATGTATGATTCCATTTAAATGTATATATATCAAATTTCCTTTTTCCCACAAAGCGTGTAACAGCTGCGTAATACATATCTAGAGGTGAAATCAGGGAAGTATGGTACTATTTCAGGGAGTTTCCTGCACAATGCAAGAGGGGAGGCAATAATGATTTGGGGATGACAAATACTGTATATTTCAAAAAGTGTGGATAGGAACCGTCTATTGCTGTGGGAAGAGATATGAATCATCCCTACATTATTAAATACCTACTGTGTCTAAAAATGAGGTGAAATACACACTGAATTTGTCAAATGTTTACTGAATATGAAGTAATAGGAACAAGAACAACATGAACAAGAATTATATTTCAATGTTTTCATTTTCATCTGGTTTCTAACATTATTTTAAAGAGCGATACATAATAAAAGTTACATTTTAAAAATGATAATAAAATCTAGTCTTAACAAAGTGTCTTTCGGGTATGGGTCATAGGGTCGACACTAATAACGTCGACAGTCAATAGGTTGACATATGTTTGATGGACTTGGTCAAAAGGTCGACACAAGCAATATGTCGACATGGAGAAGGTCGACTTGAAAAGGGTCAAGATGAGTTTTTCATGTCTATTTGGTATTTGTCAACATAGGTCAATATGGACACAGTATAAGTGTCCCACATCCCCTCGCATAGCAATATTAATTGCATCAATGTAATTTAACCCCTTCCGTGGTATTCCTGAGAATTTTCCGGGCTATGCCTTAGTGCTCAGACTGGCAAGCTCGGAAAATTCTCGGGAATGCCGCTGGTTAGAGCCGGGCAGCGCTGCTGAGCTGATAGCTGAACTCAGCTTCAGCACTGCCCGGCTCCGGCTGCTCAGCGGTGCGTCACCTTCCCCTCCCGTCTCCCCAACCCCGCCTGTGTGACAGTCTATTACAGTGCACAGACGTCACTCCGGTTGCCGGGGGCAGGGCCAAGTTGCCAGGGGGGTAGGGCCAGTCAGCGGCTGATACAGAGTTAAGCGACGCGACCCTGGGACACAGTGGTGAGGTTTTATTTAGTGAGCGCTCCCCAGAAAAAAACTCGCCCAGTGGGGAGAACTGCCTAAAAAAAAAACACCGCTGAAGGGGTAAGTATCTCTCCACTTAAGGAAACACAACAATCCTGGTGAAAGTGGATCCTGTATCGCGTCCTCCGACCTTTTCATACCCCTACTATCCACGTAGGTGTGGAGTTGAGAATATAAAGTGTGTCGAGCACAGCGAGCCACCGAGCCCGAAGCGTGGCGAGCAGACGCGTATACCTGTGAAGATATACGCGTTCGCTCGCCACGCTTCAGGCTCGGTGGCTCGCTGCGCTCGCCGCACTTTATATTCTCAACTCCATGCCGACGTGGATAGTAGGGGTATGAAAAGGTCGGAGGACGTGTACCGCCGCCCCTCGGGGGCTCGCTGCGCTCGCCACGCTTCGGGTTGGCGTCAATCGTGGGGTGCCATTGAGGGGGTTAAAATTGGGATCTGGGGAGACTTTTACATTGAATCCAATGTAAAATAGGGTCCCAGGGACCCTATTCACATTTCAATCAATGTAAAAATCGGGACCATCGCGTCGGTCGCATCGCATGCGATTTGGTCGCATGCGATGCGATCGATGCGATGCGACCGACCCGATCAACATCGGTGTGGCCGTTCTATGAAACAAGTACCGTTTTTTCCACTGCGCATGCGTACCTTAAGCAACGCGCATGTGCGACAACAGCACCCCGCTAGCGGACGGTACTCACCGATCAAAAAGACGAGTCCGATCACAGACGGACAAAGTGGGCGTATTGTGGGCGTTTTTATGGGAGAGGCTAGAAAACAGGGAAAAATCGGTCGGCGCACCACACCTAAAATACTGACACCTGAATGCAATAATAAGCAATGCTGCAGGCAATTTGGTATAATAGCTCATTTGTGTACCTGCAAGCCATACACAGCCCTGATACACATTGGAAGGTTTACTTTCTACACTTGCCACCATTCCAAGGTAGGATTGTTTGTATTGTTTGGTAGGCCAAAAACACATGTTGGAATATGTGGAATTAGGTTTTTTTTGAACATCTACCCCCTTAATGCAAGTGCGCCTGTCATGTTAGGACAACAGGACACACAATTCACAGGAGTCGACATGTGTCAACACTCACACTTGCACAAAAACAAACACTTCACATCATTAAATTACACACCTCTATCAGGTCGAACGACACCACTGATGTGTTTCTAACCCTCTTTTCCTTTCAATGTTTTTGAAATAGATGCCTTTACTCTGTCCTGCTCATGCACACATTATGGGACACAAGTACCAACCTTACAAATTGTTAACTTGGACACTGATATTTAAGCAGGTAATCTGCATTTTTTTCCCTTTGTAATAATGTGCAAAATAAAAAAAAACAGACAGAAAAAAATGTGCCTTTAACTAAAACATCTGAGACACAACAGCTGCATGCTGAAATGAAAGTCCACCCCAGCATAGGATCTGCATCATGCAGGAATTATGCTAGGCAGGATACACAACATAAAAACAAGACAGTACAATTCCAGAGTGTGAATTTGGGATTTTGGTACCCTTTGCACGGGAATAGAAAGCATTTGCCAACAGGAAGTGGCCCTCCACAGCAAAGGACAAACCTTGGGGCAAAACCACAGACAGTCTATAAGGTGGCACCACATTATTTCTTCCGCCCTTTTTTGTCCTTGGCTGGTGTTGACTTGGGGGCGGCCAGTCTGCGTCCTCGTCGGGCTGTGTCTGAGGAGGCTCAGCTGCTGAGGAAGGGGGTCTCTTCTGGCAGCACGGGGTGGGGCAGCAGGTGGATTGGCTGCCTGGCCTGCTACAAGTGCCCTGGTGGTGCTGGCAATATCCGCCAGCTGGTCTGCTGCACCAGATTGTTAATGGCAGCCACCAGATTATCACTCTGGCGGCTAGTCTGCTGCGCCAGAATGTTAATGGCAGCATCCACCTTGTCCAGCACCACCACTTGGCGCTCATAGCATTTGCCAGTTTCCACCCCAATCTGCCTAATGTATGTCCCCCAGCAGCTGGTTTTCGGATGTCCTCCTCAGGCTGTGTGGTTCGCTGCTGTTCTTGTGGCCCTGAAGTGGAAGCTGCTGGTGATAGTGGAGGCTCCTCCTCAGCTGTGAAAATAAAAAAAAATATTGTCACCATCACATCGAAATGCAATGTATGTTAACACCAACAAGGCATTTGCCATAAGGATGGATGAGAATGCTGGTAGTGATGCAAATGAGAATAATAAAAATAAGAACAAAAATAAAAAGAAAACCAAGGAAAATTATGGTGAACAAGATAATAAGAAACTACCATTCATCTCGACATTTAACTCACAGTACAATTAAAATATAATTAACAAAAATTACAATATTCTTGTCACAAACCGTGGGTCTCTCCAACATCAAGAAAGCTTCTACAAGGTACAAATTCTTTGCAGATCGCAAGAGAAGAGCTGTCCCTGAGTTGCGTCCAGGGGATAGAGTTTGGCTTTCTACACGAAATCTCAGACTAAGAGTCCCCTCTATGAAATTTGCTCCCAGATTTATCGGTCCTTACACTGTTCTACAAAGGATCAATCCTGTGGCATATAAATTGAAGTTACCCAAATCTTTACGCATTCCCAACTCATTCCACATCTCTTTGTTACGTCCTCTCATCCTGAATCGCTTCCATACTTCCTCACCATCACTGCCCAAAGTTCAAACCAGCAGGGGAGTTGAATTCGAGATAAATAAGATTGTTGATTCTCGTCGGAGGTATGGGCGTCTCCAGTACCTCATTGATTGGAGAGGATATGGTCCTGAGGAGAGGAGTTGGGCAGATGCAGAAGATGTGCATGCCCCCCGTTTACTCAAAGTGTTCCATGAAGAGAACCCGTCCAAGCCTAAAGGGTGTTCGGTGCCCACCCTAAAAGGGGGGGGGTACTGTCACAAACCGTGGGTCTCAGCCCCGTCTGAGACCACGTCCATTACCTTCCCGGTGGTCAGCGTTGAAAGTAAGGCCTCTGGTCGCTGTCAGTGTCTGGCAAGATATCCCATGTTTGGCTGGTGCTGACCCGTGTAATCGACATGCCGGCACGCTGGACTCCGCGCGTCATGGGCGCCACCATGACACATGCGCTCAGCTGACCAGAGGGTCCAATCCCGCTGCTCAGCCAGGGTAACCTCTGACCCACACACCTGCATACCTCTCAGGTATGTTCACTCTTTCCCTGTACTGATTGGTGCTGCTGCAGCTAGCCAATCAGTACTCAGCGAGGGGGATATATTCCGGCCTCTAACTCTCAGTCATCGCCTTGAATATGTGTTCATCTGACCTCAGTACCTCCTGTGTTCAGCTGTTTCCAAAGGCTCCTGGTTATCCAGTCTCCCCGTGTACCTCTCGCAGTATCTACAGTTACTACCTGGTTTGTCATCTCCAGAAGACTCCTGCCATTCCACTCTGCAGTCGAATAACTATTCCTGTTACCATTCTCACCTGGCATACCATCTCCAGAAGCCTCCTGCAGTTACCATCGTGCAGTTGAGTGATTCCATCGACCCTGCTGTCGACATCAGTGTTGACACTTTCCCACTGTGCCTTCCAGAGACTGTTTCATCTACCTGTGTCTCCAGTGACATCACTACTCTCAGCCTACGTCCAGAGGGCCAGGGCAGAGGGCCGCGACCTGCCTGTCAGACGCAGCGAAGTCCATATCCCCTTGCGGGGGTCCCTGGTGAATACCGCTGGCAGGTTAGACTCCGCGCCTCTGTTTGTGGTCTCCGCCAACACTCTGGTACGTAAGGCCTCGCCTCCCTGCATGTCATTCATCAGGCCTCCAGCCTTCCGTTACACAGCGCCCTCCACTGGTTCACCACGGTCAGAGTCGGGAACACAACAGACCCCAGACCTGACCATTCTTAAACAGGATAATACACTTGTAAATATATTGCCCAATAAACCAACATTTATCTTAAAAAAAAACAAATCTTTGAAGACTCTTCTAGCCCCCAGTGAACTAAAAGAAAACACTGAGATAAATTCAACTGAGGCAGATGCGAGTAACTGGTTAAAATCAAAACCTAATGGATGTTTCAGATGTGGGAGAAACTCATGTATAACCTGCAACTTCATTTCGAATAAAACCAAGACGATTTCGGTTGAAGGAGATAGTAAACCCATAGAGATCAGAGGTTTCATAAATTGCAATACTGAATATGTAATCTATCTATTGACCTGTAATTGTGGGCTCAAATACGTGGGTAGAACCACAAGACCCCTACGTGTGAGGTTCCTAGAACATCGGAGGAACATTCTAAATAAGAACCTACTCTACAGTGTCTCTCGACACTTTGCGGAACATCATAATGGTGACCCCAAACATCTAACCCTATTGGGATTGGAACATATTAAGATCACAAGACGAGGGGGCAATAGGTTTAAAACCTTGTGCAGCCAAGAAATATTTTGGATTTTTAAACACAATTCATTATATCCGAATGGTCTCAACGAACAGATGGAGTTGAACGTGGTCCTTTAAAAATATTTAAAAATATTTGTAAAAAATAAAAAAATAAAATAAAAAATATTTAATGAACAAGAAAAAATATATTCATTACATTATAAATTACTGATACTATAGATATAAAATACTAATACCAATGACAAAATAAATAAATTTACTGTATATAGACATTGGACCTAAGGTTCAATTCCATTTGTTCTGAACATCGTGGTCTGTCACAAGGAACCCATCGAGAACTAAGATCTAACCCGGTTTTCTATAACTTTGTAATAAAATTCCATATATATGTATGATACAATAATAAAAATCCTGTCTAGTCAGAATATCTTGAAGATTACCTACAGTATATATGTTTGAGAACACCCTATAGTGGAAGAATTCGAACTCCCCGCTATATATCCAGATGAATATAGGACTTGACTAGATCAAAAATAGATAGATAGTTAATGTCCGTTCATTTGGGAATCTGATGTTGTTTTATATATCCGATTTAGCCATAATTTTGATTTTTTATTTTTATTTTTAATTTATTATTTTTTATTTATTTTTTTCATTTATATATATATATATATATTTTTTTCATAACTGAATATAAAGAAATATCTCCTAGAGTCTTGATTTTTGAATGAAAGTGATCCCTATGTATACTCTAAGAAGCACCAAGTTCCGTATCTCTGATATGTTAGGTCAATGATGTCCTTTATAGTCCTGATATCTTTGTGAATGAAATTGATCCTTATCTATACTCTAATAAGTATTAAGTTCCGTATCTCTGAGATGTTAGATTAATGATGTCTTTTGAAACAAGCTATCCGATTGTTTTTCACTTATGATATTATGTATTGTTCTATACAAATGCTGTTCACAGAAGCAGGAAATAGTTATCCTGCGTCTCAAAGAACGGAAATGACGTTACGATACCCCTCCTCACGTAGAAATCACAGGAATGGAGACAAGACGTCACTTCCGGCCTGTAACACCGGAGAGATGACGATACGTCACCTCCGGTCATTCCAACACCTCCTTACTCTCTTTGGAGAGAGCATAACATTAAGACTATACCACAATCGAGTATACTAACTCCGGAGTCCATCTAAACCTAGCCGCAACCAATCCCCTACAAAATACACACGTCTTAATGACGCGTTACTATGACAACCAAACGGGAATTATGGGAAATGGAGTCCGTAACGTCACTTCCGGTTTCGTAATGTAGGATCTTCTGGTTATTTTGGAAGATCAAGAAGGTATAAACTAAGTTTTTCTTACTGTCTGATCTGATTATAAAGTGACCTAAACTAAGGTACAAAACATCAAGCCCTAAAGGTACAAAAAAGAAATACTTAGGTTTACTAATTGAATGACAGCAACGACCCGGAAGTGTTCCAGCCTAAAGAGGTCAGACCTCATACAATTGGTATTATTATTTATGTTTTTCAGTATTTTTATTTACTCCTATTGTTTTCATGTTTAATGTCATAAAGTAATAAAGTCTCCGAGCCATTAGAAATATGTTTTTAATACATACAAAGTGCATGCATCAATAACCTATGCAAATTACCTACACAGGTAGTAGGGTATATAAGTAAGAGTCCTGCTAGGATACAATACACCTTGATAAAGCTGTGGGCCAACACAGCGAAACGCGTTGGTGTTTATTGGACCACACTTGGAGAGAGGGATTCACCATGAAGATTGGTTGACCACCTGCTGTACTACTTTATCTGATCCTGTCCAAAGCATTTGCTACACTGGAACCGTAAGAGGCCTACCTATCCTGAACGCCATTTCAATCTATGGATACCCCGGGCTGGCTATAACAAATCTATTGCCAACGGGTGGACTTCCAAGGCAACATACAGGACGCATCAATTTGCAAACGGCCCTATTCATACGGACGTTCCCATAACATCTTATGGACACAAGCCCCTGGATCAGTGCAGGTCTTATCAACTATTATTGGTGACTATACCTAAACCCTCCGTAATAGGTCCATTGCTTTTAATTAATTGCCAATGTGTTTTTTACTGTTTATACTGTGAGAAATTAATTATGTATATTTTTCATTAAATATTTTAAATTGATGCAAGCATTTGAAATTGTATCTCTTTGAGCACCGATTCATTTTGTCTTGTTGTTTTCATTTGCCATATTTACCTGCTAACTCTGCAGCAAAAACCTCCACCGGGAGCTCACTATCCATGGTAGCTACCCCCCTGATCTCAGCCTCATAAATTACATCTTGTGCTATCAGGGCCGGCGCCACCACTAGGCAGCTCTAGGCATTTGCCTAGGGTGCCGGCACCTGGAGGGCGGCAGTTCGCCCCTCACCCCCAGCATGTGTAAAAAACTTGCGGCGCCGGCGTCCCTGCAGTGCTGGAGCGGGCAGGGGTGTCCGTGCTGTGGGGGTACCTGCGGCGCTGTCATTGTGTACAAAGCTGGCGGCTGCTGGCGGGGTCCCTGCAGTGAAGAGAAAATAACTAGCGCTATGCGCGCTGCGGCGCGGGAAGCGCTAGTTATTTTCTATTCACTGCAGGGACCCGGCAGCCGCCAGCTTTGTACACAATGACAGCGCGGCAGGTACCCCCGCGGCACGGACACCCCTGCCCGCTCCAGCACTGCAGGGATGCCGGCGCCGCAAGTTTTTTACACAGGTACCCCACCACCAACCACCCCCACCCCCCTCCCGGCACCGGGGCGCCCCCACCCCGACTCGCTTGGGGCGCTCCGGTGCCTTGCACCGGCCCTATGTGCTATACAATCCAGCTCCAGGTCTGATGGCATAGGTCCACTCCCAGTGGTCATGCTGTACCTCCACCGGTCAGTCAGCTTCCTCTTCAGGGCACACTTGAAGTCCTGCCACCTAAAATTTCTACAATAAATAATGTAAATCTAATACATTAGTCATGGTCTCTGCTACCACACATCATTACTAGTGAAAAGTTAGCATTGTGGCTTATATGGTGTGAATCAATAGAAGTTTGCAGCTTCCAGATTGTGGACTCCATAAAACAGCATGAAACTATGACATATTGCAACCCATTGAAGTGAAACGACATCCACATGTTTAATGGCCACAGTTTTGGACATGTTACAGTAAGGTGAGTTCGGGCAAACATTTTTTTCCCCTCTTTTTGGGACACACAATTATGGCTGTATCATCACAGCACAGCACTGCACAGGAAACCAAACGCGGTCCTCAAGGCACCCCACCGGTCCAGGTTATAGACATTTCATGGCTCAGCACAGATGGTTAAATCAGACTGACTGAGTTACTAATTAAGTCACCTTTGGTCAAGCATGGATATACTTAATACCTGGAACGTTGGGCTGCCTTGAGGACCGGGTTTGGAAACCTATGACATCTAGAATTATTTTCTATGGTGCAAGCTGTCATAATCACACCACGTGGGCAGCACTCTCCTCTATAAATGTGCTCACATGTGTAAATGAATTAACGACAAATCAACAAACACAGCTTTATCCTAAAATGCCTATTCAATTTTTGTTTTCTAACACAAACAACTACATATCAGTTCAAACAACACACTTGCCTTTTGCGCACAGACTTCTCATCCCTGTGCAGTGGTGCCACCTTATTGACTTCATCTGTATTTGGGCCCAAATCTTGTCCTTCGCAGAGGGGGACAGCTTCCTGGTGGTTAACTCCATTCCCATGCTCGGGGTGCCAAAATCTGTAGTTCACACTCCAGAAATGCAGGGTTCTTTTGTTTTTTGTTGGGATCCTCCCTACGCCATTTCCTAGATGATGCAGACTCATTGCTGGGGTGGGCAGTCACGTCAGCACGCAACTGCTGGGTCTCAGATGTTTCAAGTAATGGCACATCTTGTTCTGCCTGGTTGCTTGGCCCCGGTTGAGCCACAGAACTTGGGCCTGCCTCTGGCTGTGAGGCTGCCCCTTGGTCTGTATGGGTCATTTGGGCACGCCTCTCTCTCTTCCTCCTCCACTCCTCTGCCTTCCTCTGTATATTTTCTGTCATTGACTGCAACTTAGCTAAAATAAGCTCTTGGTCAGAGATAGACCCATCAGACGCGGAGTCAAACATGTTTGCAGCAACCTTTCCTTCTAGGCGGTCACCTATACTGTATATACATTAAATCCAGCGTTCCTGTTTTTATTTTTGGGCAAAACTCCAGCCGAAAATGGCGTTAATTACGCTGACTGAACGCACATGTGCATGCAACAGATCACACACAGACTGAGTTGGATGTGTGGTCCATGGCGCAGTCTGTTGTCATTCCTCAATCAATATGTATGTAGAGTTTTTATGTATGTGTGTGTTTGTTATTTTGTTATATTGCAATTCGGATAGAAAGGCCACACTTTACCAAAAAGGACAGCATAACAGGTATCATTAGGTGATATATACATATTTGTAAATATGATTTTATACAGATGCAAACTATTCGCCGTACAATTGCTTGCACATAGGCCAGCTGGTCTGTTTTTGAAGTATAATGTATAATTCATATGTACGAATCACTCAGTACAGTGACTATATGGGCAAGCCTGTGTACGCCTGTGTAGATATTAAAGTCTGGCATAAATTTAAACACACACATACTGTTAATATTGAAATGATTAATAAAGTTTATACCAAATAAGAATGTTTGAAACCAATCAGCATAACTTATATATGTACCTGCAATTATTTGCTGCACCATTGCCAATATTAGTTCCACTTGGCTGCACCTTTCAGCTCTAGGGAGCTGCTGGTGCTGGTCCAAGTAAGCGTATAATGCTGCCCCGTCGAATTTGTGCCTACACAGGCATCACCCATACCATCGCCCAGTTGGAAAGGCGGTGGTCGGACCTCCGCAGGAGGCAGCCGGAGCTATTGGGGCAGACCCGCCGTTATGTGAACCGCTGTAAGTAATGTATATTATTCAGAGGAGAAAAAAGAGGAGAAAAATATGTAGCGCTCAATTTAATGATTCAAACAATTACAATGTAAATGTAAATTTTAGTAAATAGTGAAAATGCATGAATAAAAATAACATACATATACATATGTTAATACCAATGAAACATGGACCTGAATAATTTATGGAAATATAACCTGCTTTGGTCAGTCAATCTCCCAATACAGAATCCACTTGTAAGCCAATGGTACCCCTGGAGTATATGGTATGTCAAATGGACGCTGGAGGTGTCCATGTCCAGTGTAGGACTTGCAGTGCATTATTTAAATTTATTTAAAAAAAAAAAATTTGAATATTTAAAATAAAAGTTTATAAATAGTTATATAGAAGTTGTCTTTGGTTTTTATATTAATACTGTATGTTAGAGAGTTTCTGAGGGCAGGTGGACATAGGTACATGTAACATGTGTAATGTCCGTAATATAAACTAATTTAAAATGAAGGGTAAGGAATAAATGTTGTGTGCATGTGTGGGTTTTAGGGTTAAATAACACATATTGTGATGGTAGTTGTTGGTGGAGTAATACATCACACATAGTATTAGTGTAGCGAGACATGTAAATGAATAGGAAGATAATAATTATTCACATTATTTATAGCATGCACACAAACACCGAAATACATTTTTTTTTAAACATTGGGGGACACATAGATAGTGAGGAAAGTGCCACATTAGAACAAAAGAAATATACATGTAATGGTGGTTAAATTGTATGTTAATTAAGGGATACACATGAGGTAATATAAAGAAATCAATCAATAAAACTTAGCATAATTGGGTAATTGTTAAAAGGTAACTTCAAAGGGAATAATTGCTGGACCATATATGTGAAGCGTACGCCACCATGATCGGACGTATGCTTCCTCCTACGAACGGTTAGTTTCCGACCGAAAAGGATGACATCCATCCGAGCACGGTAGCGTACGCTCAGATACACGTCACTCCACTTTGCTGGCTTTTCCCACCGACTGTGTGCTGATGTTTTGTGGGAGGACTCACGCTCACCGAAAGAGTGAGCGATCCGTTCGGATGGTCCGTCCGCACACGCGCCAGCCCGATCCAACCTGAATAAGGGCCTATATATCTCCACTTTTCTCCCCTTTATGCTTTGACAAATACCCCCTTAATAATAGATGACTCACAAAAATGAGTTTATGAACAAACACACTAATATAAATTGTAATCACAGCTACATATACCGTTAATTCAATGAAAACATTTATATCACCGACATATGTTTTAATATCTAATCCACTCTACATTCTTTATCATAAATTCAGTTGTAAATGATAGCAGCAGATAATAGATACTGATGTACAGAAAATGAAAATCAGCCTCAGTGGTTTGAATAAAGTAGCAGCATGATCCAGCTGCACAGTCTTTCCAGGCTCGTTTTATGTCTGAGGTCCTAATTAGCCAGAGGTCTTGCAGAATAATGATTGTTCCCAGCATGTTGAACAGTCTCTGGTTAACCTGGAGTTACACTGAGCAATAATCTGCAATGTTAGTGAGTCCCCTCAGCATATAACACCTGAGATGACCCGAGCACTGTTTGGTAAAATGATATAAAAGACATATAAAGATGGAATTGGTGTGAAGTCTTCTAATCCTGATGTTCTGTTATATATTGTTACACTTCACAAGGGGAAATATGTGAACAATCTGTATGTTACATTACTTCTACATTCAGTTACAGTTACAAATGCCACCTGAGTAATGCCAGGAGGAAAAGTCTACATATTAAAGAAAGCAATACATTAAATTAAAAAAAGACAAAAGGATTAAATACAATTATAATAAAGAGGAAAAGAATCACCAAGGTGAAAGAATACAGGTGCTTGTGGGGCGGGGTGTTTGGCCAGCTGCTCACGCACAGGGATGGTCGGTCCTCAAGAGGTACAGTATACAAGACATAAAGAAGAATGGTGGTGGAGCGCTTAAATGTACTACAATTGTAGTATAAAAATAAATTTGATTAATTGGGTATCAGATAATAAAAATAATACAAAAATGCACTGGATGTACGATACTGTTAGAAGGACAGTGAAATTTATACTTATTGTAAGTCCTGCTTGTTCCTAGTAATGCTCCCCTCTGATGGTTATATATGATCTCTCAAGCAAGAGTCCATATATGAACTGGGACGGTGGGTGTCCATAGACCTGGCTGGATGCCTTGCACCTTGTTATACGGATGGTCCTGACTCACAGTCGGGATATGCTCCAATAATAAGCAGGTGGTGGTGTCCCAAAGCAAAGTTTCCAGTTGAGATGGTATGCAACAAAGTGGGGATCCATGATGGAGGTTGGTGAGGTGGAGCTGGTCCAAGTGGGGTAATAATTAAGAATCCAACAGAAGAGTGTGGCTGATGCGTTTCGTTGTCCTCAGACAACTTTTTCAAAGGTGTACCATTCTGAATCAGGTCAAGGTTTATATACTGTACCATTAAACAGAAAGTGCATAATTTGACAATTACTCAATTATCCAATTAATCATTCTTAATAACTACCAATATTTATCTTCCACAGCATGTATAAAGTTGTGTGGATATTTGACATTATAGGAGGCAGACTGAATATTATATGTATTATATTTTCAGAAAGAATCTCACAAATAAAATCAATTTGTCTAATTGTGTCCCACTTCCGGTGGAACACAAGTTACTCTTATTTCGTAACTGTGCTATAGAAGTTACATTGGGAGCATATATTGAAATGTGCCCTTAATAGGGCTTATAGTCAGGAGGGAACAGAGGTGGAGGAGCGGCGGTATCCGTATCTCCAGCATGCTTCTGGAGTACACACTCGCCATCACTTCCGGCCAATGGAATGCAGCCAGAAGTCTGGAACTTCTGGCTGTTAGTCCACAAATACCCGGAAAAAATATCAGTATTGAGAATAGAGTTTACAACAATAAACTTATATCAATATCTATACTGGGAGTATTGTAAAATGGCCAAACTTAGAGTATATGTATTAATAAGTCAAGCGTGCTACTTCCGGTCCCATAGAGACTTTAGGGTTGCCATGGTAAAACATAAACTTGGTGATCGAGAATGAATGGTGCACAGTGCATGCCACAGTTTAACCACAAGAGGGATAGTTTTTTTTTTGTTTTTTTTTAATTCCTAAATCCCACTGTATCTTGTATTGTGAATCACTACCAAATATACAATAAAAAATACTATAAAAAGTATATTAAAAAAATATTAAGAATATTAAAAAACCTTAGTCATAATAAAAAAATGCTGATTACTAAGAATAGTCAGCAACACAAGGGAAATATAAATAAATATAAAAAGACATATGAAAAGAAATAAGATATATATTGCAGATATGATTTATTACGATAAGATAAACATAAAAAAAAAAAAACATGTAAATGGAGTTTAGATACATACATACATTTAGTTAAACTTGATCATTCAGACCTTCAGGATAAATGGAATTTATTATATGCATCCAGTATATTTCTTGCGGGGAGAAAGTGTTAAATCGTTCTCTCCCTCTTTTGGTGTTTTTTATGTGCTCCAGCCCTACAATTTTCAAACATTTGGGATAACTATTGTGTTGTATTAATTAATGTTTGGAGACGCTATGATTAGTTATTCTCTTTCTCATGTGTTCAAGGAAGCTTGTTTTAAGCGCTCTTGTTGTGCATCCAAAGTAATTCATATTGCATGAACAGGTCAGCATGTATATTACAAAGGTTGTATCACAAATTATAAAGGTCTTTATTCTGTATGGTTTATTGTCAGCTGTCATTATCCATTGATTTGTATTACAAATGTGTTGACAAGTGATGCATCTTTTCTTATTGCATCTGAAACAACCATAAATGGAACCTGACAGAGATTGTAGCCAATTTGGGTTTTCAAATTTGTTTCCGTTGTAAATACTGAGAGCTAGTTTATTTTTTAGTGTTTTGTTTTTCCTAAAAATGAAGTTTTTTTTTTTTTTGATAAGTGATCTTTCAACACAGGATCACATTTAAGCAAATTATAGTTTTTGTTGATAATCTGTTTGATTTGAAATGATTCATTGTTGAAGGTGTAGATGAAGGGAACATCAATCTTTTGGGGGGATCAGTAGTTCAGCTCTATATACTGATTCTACATCATGGCAGTGGCAAACGCAGGATTTTCAGAAGGGGGTTTCCAGAGGGGCGGAGAAAAGCATGGAGATGGACACTTAGGTGACCCAGTATATGTCGGGTCAGTTAAAGTATTCTAGATAGACCAAATGTATATAAATAATAATAATAATAATAATAAAAAAAAAAAATATATATATATATATATATATATATATACATACATACAGAGGCATCAACAGCAGTGTAGACCCCTGGGCATAGCAATGTATTGGGGCACTTACCGATCCTCCAGCAGTAGGGGTGGGGGAAGCTTTGCCCCGGGTGGTAGGGGGTATTATATCAACTGCTCAGCATGTAGCGCCTGGATCAGTAATTTCCACTAATTACCCCTTTACTGCACAGATGGTGGGAGATGGGGTGGGAGAAGGGGGCATTGGGCTGAATGAAAGGGCCCTGATACATAACTTCCAGGGTGGTAGAGGATGTTTAATATACAGAGGAGGGGTGCATAGTGGAGTGGGGTTATTATTCATAATTTTCTGGTTGGAAGACAGCTTGCTTGACTGCAGATATCTCCAGTTCCCAGAAATAGATTTCTTAGATTTTAATGGAATTAAAAACTAGAGAATCCCACCTACCAAATTGTATTGAGGACTAGGGGATGAGAGTTCAGGAGGCAGAGCAATCTGCCAACGAGTATATAAAACTACATACCAGGTGTGTGGAGCTGGAGCAGTAACCAGCTGCTGGAAGGCTGATATCTCTGATTTTGGGAACAGCAGAGACAAGCTACTAGTGGCCATCAAAGGGGGAGAGTCCCAGCTTTTGGAATATACCCTCAAAAAAACTATAAGTCAGACAGAACCTGAAATATCTGACTGGGAAGAGCAATTAATAGGCTTGGATGGGGACCGCTGCTTTGAAGTCAGATATCTCCGGTTCCCAAGGGCCGATTTTCTACCCATGGAAAGAGGGGACCCTCAGCTTTCAGCCTAGGGTCCTTAGACTCCTGGGGGGTTTCTGGGTACTCAGAAACTCCCCCTGCGTGCGCTACTGTCATGGAGGACTTTATCTACCAAATATTTGGGATATCTTCTGCGTACTCATGCGTACTCCAGAAGCATGCTGGATACGGATACCGCCGATTCTCCACCTCTGTTCCCTCCTGACTATAAGCCCTATTAAGGCACATTTCAATATAAGCTCCCAATGTAACTTCTATAGTACAGGTACGCAATAAGAGTAACTTGTCTTACACTGACCAGAATTTGGACTCGGCGTGCGATTCAACAACCAGAAGTGGGACGCATTTTATTTGTGAGATTCTTTCTGAAAATGTAATAAATATAATATTTAGACTGCCTCCTATAATGTCAAATATCCATACAACTTTATATATGTTGTGGAAGATAAATATTGGTAGTTATTAAGAATGATCAATTGGGTAATTGAGTAATTGTCAAATGATGCACTTCCTGTTTATTGGTAAATAAACCTGATTCAGAATGGTCCACCTTTGAAAAAGTTGTCTGAGGACAACGAAACGCGTCAGCCACACTCTTCTTTTGGACATTGGATTCTTATTTATTACCCCACTTGGACCATTTTGTTGCATACCATCTCAACTGGAAACTTTGATTTGGGACACCGCCACCTGCTTATTATTGGAGCCTATCCCGACTGTGAGCCAGGACTATCCGTATAACAAGGTACAAGGCATCCAGCCAGGTCTATGGACACCCACCATACAAGTTCATACATGGACATGGACTTGGGAGATCACGTGTAACCATCAGAGGGGAGCATTACTAAGAACAAGGGGGACTTAGGGACAATAAGTATAAATTCCACTGTCCTTCTAACAGTATCGTACAATTGAGTGCATTTATTATCTTTACATATGTTTTTTAATTTCTTATCATGTTCTAAAATTTGCAAGTAATAAATGATAATTACATGTTAGATTAAAATAAATTACTGTATTTTTATTATGTGATACCGAAATGATCAAAAAAGTTTTTCTACAATTGTAGTACATTTAAGCGCTCCCCCACCATTTTTCTTTACAATTATAATAAAAACTAATAAACTGTAACATACATTGCAAATTATGGGTCTAAATATTTTAAAATGAGGTAATTTACTGACATTTGCAGTGACTGTTCTCCTTTCGTCCTATTGGAGAGTGACTATCTGTTCCTACAGCTGCTTGCTGTCAGATAAAACCACAGCATCAATAGGGAAACATTCTTTCCTGTTACCTTACAGAACAGCAATTACATATATTGTCCATAATTACATAAATGACTAACTTTGTGAAACTGTACTTTGATTTATTTGAAAACATTATGTACAAGTTTCACATTCCACTTCTGATTCACTCTTGTACAATAAGAACAAACAAGTGCTGCAGATAGTTTATAAAGGGTCTCTCTTGGTTTATTTGGATAATTTGCATAAACTGACATTACTGGCATTTGTAACAAAAACATACTGTCGGCATTTAGTAAAACATGTGAAAATGCTAGTATCAACAATAGATGGTCAGTTGGGTCAGAGAAGGATGGAATGTGTGCTGTGATTTGTTAACGAGACAGAACTGACACTGACATCTTACATCTACAATATTATAAACGTTCCATATAGTATGTTTATTCATAAAAATTAAGCTTCAAAGTACTGTAGAACCTAGGAATAGAACAATTATGAAGGATTGAAAGCCAAACTGTACAATTTAGTAATGCTCTCTTAGATAGTTCTACATGTCCTTCACACGAATAAACAAAGCTTATAATTGCTGAAAATAGTTGTTCTTTCCAGGGTATGCATTCATTTACTTTCTTAACCAACCAAGTTTCATGTATGGTGTAAAGCTGGGTACACACTTTTCTGATCACTCTGCTGATGTGTGACTGTTTCCGATTAGCAGAGCAGTTTTACCAAAGGTTGACCTCCTGTAAGCCTTCCTCTCAGCCCCATACAGTGCTAATGCCGCTGAATGTGTACTGGTTTCTATGGATTTGAGCGGTCGGGCTAACAAATAATAAACAGTACATGAGATGAGACCTCTCAATCCTGACCATTGGAGGAGCATTAAAGTTTGTTTATTGGCGTAATTAGTCGCCCGATTTTTGATCGCATCGCATGCTATACACCCGATGGCATGCGATGCGATTTTGCCCCATATACGCTGTTAAATTGTATAAGCACCATAATGGGTGCTTTTAAGCACCCTAGTGGGTGCTTACAATGTTAAATGCACCCCCACGCCACCCCCCAAGTATAAACGTGAACCCGAAGCGTGGCGAGCGCAGAGAGCCCGCGAGGGGCGGCGGTACGCGTCCTACGACGTGTCGTGTCAGGGTGGAGTTGATTTTATAAAGTGTGGCGAGCGCAGCGAGCCACCGAGCCCGAAGCGTGGCGAGCGGACGCGTATACCTGTGAAGTTCTGCGCGTCCCCTTGCGGGGCTTGCTGCGCTCACCGCGCTTCGGGCTCGGTGGCTCGCTGCGCTCACCACACTTTATAAAATCAACTCCACGCCGACGTGGATAGTGGGGTTATGAAAAGGTCATAGGACGCGTACCGCCACCTCTCGCGGGATCGCTGCGCTCGCCACGCTTCCGGTTCACGTTTATAGTGGGGGGTGGCGTGGGGGTGCATTTAACATTGTAAGCACCCATTAGGGTGCATTTAACATTGTAAGCACCCATTAGGGTGCTTATACAACTTATAATCGCATCCCATCGCATTGTATGGCATTGTATGCCATATACAATGCCATACAATTTTAAAATTGTATGACATTGTAGAACATCACGCGATATCGCATCGCATACCATCGCATGCCTTATGGTATGCGATGGGCGCCATGATAATATACAAGTACCAAAAATTCTAAACTGACATGCAGGGCCCTCTAACTGCTTTGTTATACCGAGTGTGAACTACACGGCTTTTACCCGGCATTTAAATGCCGGTAGCTGCGTCGACGGAGCCCCGTTCTCACTGCTAGGCGAATTCCCGGGTGAAGCCGTTCTAACCGGTAATTTGCCTTTTTACACTGTTTTTTGGGCAGTGTGAATGGGTCAACCCGTGTCTGCATACCCGGATCTCAAACACGGATAAAAAGAAGGGTTTTACCCGTGTATGAGATCCGGGTATGCAGACAGTTCACATTGCACAAAAACCCTTGATAAAAGGCAAATTACCAGGTCGACATGCTAGACCCGGGAATTTGCCTTGCAGTGAGAATGGGATATTAGTTATTTCCCAGTTTTGTTTTATTACTATATTTGAAAGAATGGAACATGTAGGCAGGGTCATAAAGTGACTGGTTCTGGCGTTTTAGTCTGCTCTTCATCTGCAGTGCTGTGAGAGGTGCCAGGACCAAAGTGGTAGTGCTACACAGTGCATTCTCTAAATCAGGGGTGGCCAAACCGGTTCTCGAGATCTACCAACGGTCCACATTTTCCAAATCACCTAGCTGATTCACAGTTTTAGTCATTACTGTCACATTTTTAAACATGCTGCATTCATTCCTACTATAGATCCACAGGTTGCCTGAAAAACATGAACTTTTGATAGATCAGCCACCCCTGCTCTAAATGCTCTTGGCACTTAGGGCAGTATTCAATGAGAAAATTCTCCGTGCATGGCGAGCATTTTATTTCACTCGCCATGCACTCTCCGTGTTTTTGCGGAGATTCTCCATGTTTGGAGATTCTCCATCACGGCACTTTATACACTATTCAATGTATTTAAGACTCGCCGCCACTCGCGGCGAGTCTTAACCCCTGCAGCGGACGAGCGTCCGCGGCAGGGAGCTTTCAGGGAGCCGGGGGACGGAAGCAGCCAGAGAGATTAAAGTCTCCCTGGCTGCTCCAGAGGAATGTGGAGGGGAGGTGGGCTCCCCGGGACCCAGGCAGCACAGGCTGCCCCCCCTATAGCCAGCGGGGGACCCAGTATTCCCTGCACCCGATCGTGCATATTAACGATCGGGTGCAGTGAATATATGAATATCTAATGAGCGGCTCGAGCGCTCCGGCCACCTGCTGGCTGCACTGTGTAAAAAAAAAAAATATATATATTTTTTTTAATTAAATATATATTCATGTGCTATAAGCACATGAATAAAAATAACATACCCCTTCACCAAAAAAAAAAACCTGATTTTTTTACACCAAAATTAAAAAAAAAAAACCTTTTAGTTTAAAAGCTCTCCATCAAAAGATGGAGAATTTCTACACGGAGAGAGACGGCGAAAATCACTTAGAAAGACGGAGAATATTTCACATTGAATAGGGTGGTTCACTTTTGGAGAGCAAAATGCTCCGTCCAAGGCGAAAAAAGCAAAAATTCTCCATAAAACACAGAGAATTTTTCTCATTGAATACTGCCCTTAGTGGTGTTGTGTTTGCAATCCTGTCCCCCACAGTCTCATTTATGACAGGCATTCAAGGCGATTAGGTGTGTGTGTGTATGGGGGGTCAAAGCTGCACAGGGCCTGCATATACTGTAGGCACTATTTAAATAAATGCTAATAACTGTTTATATATATATATATATATATATATATATATATATATATATATATAGTATACACTTTTTCATGAATAGTTCATTTTTTTCTATATACAGTATGTTAGGAAACTAAAGATATTAAATACCATTCAGTGTGATTTGTATACAATGGTTTAAAATCTACAATCTGTAGATGTTGTTTTTTATATTGGCGACATATTTGCATTTAAATCAAGATATATTTTATTATACGATTAGATGATTATAACATTTTCAGATACTAAGTGCATAGTACCTGCAGACAACAATGTCAAACAGTTTAATAAAAGACTGTGTAAATGTTCAGTTATTCTAAGGCACAATGCGTAACACATCCGTGATAATAGTCCATACGTATAGAACATAACCTTGTAAGAAAGGCAACAGAAAACCATGAAGCCCTCATGAGGCTAACCTCATAAAACGATACATCGACAATTGTGCCAGAGCCTATAGGAGTGTTTTACAACCTTATCTGAAGACGTGACATAGATTAATGTTTGCTATACACCAAGGTTAACATATAAAAATAAATACATTAATATAATAAAATATTAAATAGAAAATATAAAGCAAATATGTATTTACATCTTATATTGTATGACTCGGTAAGTACTATAACATATCTTCTCATCTTAATAACATCTCTTTCCTGACCACTACTTTTTTGTCTGCTATTTTGACATTAAAATAATAATGACCATAACTGGAAGACACGAGCAAGGCATGACCAATTAATAAGAATGGTTAATGGACCATCTGCAATGGAGACTGAAAAGCAACCAACGTGGACCATAATCCTGCCACCCTGCTTTTACTAGCAGCATCAGAACATGGGCATGCTCTTAAATAAATGCTATCTATACATGCAGTTAGTGGCTATGTCAGGGGAACTATGTGATGGTTTTGCAGAAAGAGATAGATTTCACCATTACATAAACTGTATTAATAAAGCAAAAATAGCAGCTGCTATTTTTTCAAATATTTTTAAAATCATGTTGGCAAGGTTGACGTTAAACTTTTTCTAAAGGTTGAGTGTCCGATATTGGAAACATTCTGAAATCCAAAATTTTCTGAGCAGGGCTGAGATAGCGACACACACACACACACACACACAAACATATATATATATATATATATATATATATATATATAAGAACAGCAAGCAAGCGGTGGCACTCCAAGGGTTTTTTAATGTGCAGAAAAAGAATCTCCAACGTTTCGGGGACTAGCCCCTTTGTCAAGGTGAAAAAGTTTTCACCTTGACAAAGGGGCTAGTCCCCGAAACGTTGGAGATTCTTTTTCTGCACATTAAAAAACCCTTGGAGTGCCACCGCTTGCTTGCTGTTCTTCTATTACACCGATCCGGAGTGCACCCAGGTACTTACCCAAGATTGCTGGAGTGCCGAACCGCCACCGCAAAACTATATATATATATATATATATATATATATATATATATATAATATTTCTATATCTATGTGTACTAGTGTCTGTGCGTCACCGGAACACTGCCATCTGGAGGCAGCATGTGAAACCACATCTCTTTCTCTCTCTCACAGAGGCAATCACAAGGTAGCAGCACTCACCAGGCTGTTTGCAGAATAACAGTGGGAATGTATTCATTCCCCTGCATTTCATTTAAGCATTTCTTGGAATTTATATGCAGCAATATTTTCTCTGTAACCTGCTGCATAAAACTACACCAAACATTATAACTATATAATTAGGCACAAAAATTTCCTTGCAAACAACACAGTCATTAATAAAAGTGTGATAAAAGTCATTAATAAAAGTATAGCTGCCTTACTAGCTTTTGAAGCATTGGCTTTGTGCGGGCTTACTAGTGGTTCAATGTACACAAACTTTGTTTCATGCACAAATAAAAAAATCTTATATGAAACTTCCTTCAGACTATGGGGATATCCTATTATCAGAAGTAACTAACAGCTGCTTATAGATTTGCTGTGGGCTATCCTACTGTAACCCAGATGTAGCTTGCTGATATCCTGATGCCAGCACTTATCAGGGATTATGCTTCACGTGCCTGCGGCATGAAAAGCCTATTCCCCATGTATTACAGGTTGAGCATCCCTTATCCAATATGCTCAAGATCAAAATCATTTTGGACAACTGATTATTCCGTATTTATGAAAAATAAATTATATTTCAATGAGGTATCTTAAGCACGGGACCCATGTGTGAACACAAAATGCATTTGTTGCATTTTTTAGTGCCAGTTACAGATGTCTACGGTAGTGCATGTAGCAAAAAAAGTGCATTCCGGAAACTATGAATTTCGAAATAATTTGGTTGAACGGGATATTCAACCTGTACCGGCTAAAAGTGGGTAGTTTACCAAATGACAAAAACAGGCTACAATAGAAAAGCCCGATAATAACATCAGACTAAAATCGCAATATAAGGCTGTATTTGCCATGCAGTAATCTACCAATGGCAACATGATATCCCCCTATGTATGGGTGCATAAGGTGTTCATGAAACATAAATGCATTTCATGTTTACACTTGAGATCCATGCCCAAGATATCTCATTATGGTATGCAAATATTCCAAAATATGGAAAAGGCCAAAATACTTCTGGTCCCAAGCATTTTGCATATAGAGGGGCTCATCTCATCTCAGAAATGTTTAATGTTCCATCATGGTATATTTACTAAATATTTAGTATTGTTATTTTTACAAAACAGTAAATTTGTATTTTAGAGGTGCATACACACTGTACAATTGTTTTGGCCAATTTCATTCATTTTGGCCCTTCTGAATGATATTGGTCAAAATATCTTTCAGTGTTTATGCGACGAATGACGAATCGCATACCCGCCAGTTGTTCATCAAGATTGCTTGGCAACTGTGCATGCAGCTCAATTTGAAAATCTAACAAAAAAACTATAAACTGTAACCAGATCGTCTTTCGTCAACATCTTTCGTCCAGAACACTGGGTTTAAGGGAAATTGGTCATCAATGTCTTTCAACAAAATTGGTCAAAAAAATTGTACAGTGTGTATGCACCTTTAGGATGTACACCTACAGTATAAAGAGTTTGTGCATATACTTATTTACTATATAGTACAACACTTACTAACCCTAGTACTCATGGTACCCAAACCCGCAGTTTAACAAAAGGTTTAAATTCTTCAACCTACATTATAATAACACTGTTATATCCACATCACTACTAATAGCTCATGGAGTATATTTTTTGTGTGCACTGTTTAGCCAATCTCAATATTCTAAATAACATACTTGGTATACACATACATTTCTGATACGTGGTAAAGAAACTCACTATATCTAAATAACCGTAACAATCCTTCAATACACAATTTCAGGTTCATGGCTCCTCCTAGATACCAATAAAATACATTAGACATTAAAATGGCTTTTCTCAATGATTTAATATTAAAATAGCTACAAATCGAGTTGCCACCATTTCTGTATTTTACCGGTAAAATAGGTTTCTCTGCATCAATGTTATTTAGAAGCATAACAGAGATGGCCATTTTAATTTTTAGAAAATGTAGCAAATTTATCCATCAATTTAACATCTTTATAAAATATATTCCACATGATATGTGGTTACAGACTAAAAGTTAAAACAGAATAAAGTGTTTTTCACACTAATGAAACTTTTGTACATTTTTGCATTAAAATTATTTCTTTTTATTTGTATTGTTATCATCGTTATTATAAAGAATCTTGATAATAGAAAACATCAAAAGGCAGACAGTCTGACTAATGGGCCAGTGATGCAAATCTACAGTGAATAAATATGAAATGTAGCAAAAATACATTTTATCATGCAGTTCACTTAATTTCCATTTATAGAAATTAAATTCTATGGTAGCTAGCAAAAAAGATTTCTAAATGACTATATATTCTGCATTTCAAGTCTGCTTGTTTTAAGCAAGATTGTTGCATGCTATTATTTTTTAAATACTGCAAGAGGTTAAAAAAAATAAACTAAAATTAAAGAAAAAGAAAATACTTTTGGTGCAAGTGATATAGTTGAATGTAAACATTTCTTGTATTTTATTTTATTATTAATGCTATCAGTCATTAAATATCCATAAAACCCAAAAGAACAGTGTATTACAGAAGATTCCAATTTTTGTCAAATTAAAATCTAACAGTCCCACAAGAGCAAATTAATTATTTTGTCATTTGTCCATATGTAAAATGTACTTGAGTATGCTGACATCAAAGAAATGATAGAACCTCTAAAATATTTTCTCCAAAAATAAAGTAATTCCATTTATCCAGTATACAGGCAGACTTGCTGCCTAAGTATTTGAGTCAAACTATATCGCCATGACCAAGCAATTACTGACATGCCATCAGCAGGAAAAATATCTAATTTAGCTCAAAATGTGCACAGCTATTGTCAAAATAATCTATCTGGTTTCATATTGAAAGTTAAAGATGGGCTATTTCACAGTTTATTAATACAGTTTGGTTTAAATCATACATACAATCAGGTGTTTGTGATGGTTATCAATAAGTATGGAAACTGTTGACACTGCAGGTCTTTGGATATTGGCAAGATTCCCTGTAATACAACATTTTCCGCAACATTGCGTGGACAAACCTTAAGGTGTATTTTTGCTATAATTTAATTTGTGCCTTAAATACTTGTGTTATCTATAGCATCATCATCATCATCGGGCTTAGCATGCGACCTGGAGAGCATCAACAATTTTTCTTTATTTGTGTACTGTCTCTGGAGATGTACTACATGTTTTTCTGTGCTGACATCTTCCAAGGACATTTGTAGGTCTATAGCCTTGGTTTCCTCACAGTCTTGTGTTTTATTGGTTGAAGTGTCTATAGATTCGAAAGAGGTTCCTGCCTCCTCAAGATGAATGTAGCCCTTATTGCTTGATTGGTCAGACCCTGAGCTCTGGGAATCTCTTTTTATCAATGGCGCTGTTGTAAAAGAATCCACACGAGCAGCAGGTTTTGTTTTGCCAAATGGAGAAGCTCTCACCAAAAGGCTACAGTCTAAGTCTGTGCTACTTAGTGACTGGCTACCTAAGTCTGACAGAAGCCCAGGTGACATAGGTCTCCTATAGTCAGGCAGACAGCTTGTGCTCTGGCGTCTTAAAGGTACTTTTCTATGTGTTTTGGGAATTTCCCAATTTAAGTCTGCATGGCTAAATTTGCTCAAACTTAGTTCAATCTCTCCCTTGGATACTTCTTTGGCACGTTTTTCCCCTTCCCCAAGTTCTTCTTTCTTCTCCAAAAGACCACTATCTAACTTAACAATGGGCAGTGTAAATGCACTAAGGGAAGGACCAACAATAGAACATGTACTGCTCCTACCCCATCCAAGGTCAGGTGATCCTGAGAGAGAATCAATTTCCCCATCTCTCCCTGAAATTCTGTCAAATGGTAGAGCAGAGTTTGACCTCTCCCTGTAAATACTATATATTGCATCATTCATGTTTGCATTGTCTGTTGCATGACGGTGAACCTTAGGAGAGGACGTCCTTGTTTCCCTTAGATTTGGAGGGGAGAAATTAATTGTACCACCAAGAGAAGAATTCCAAGAGCTCTTGGCCAGCATTGCAGCACCAAAAGTGTCACCACCTTTAATATCCATGCTCCGAGATTGCACATAATTAACAAACCCATTTAGTGGAGCTCCATCTTTACATTTCATGCCATGAACATCAATCACGGTGGAGTAGAGATCCCGAAGATTGATGATCTTTGTTTTCTTGTCTCTGTTTTCATGAAGAACTGCATTTGAACAAATAAATAGAAATATTCCAATACCCATTATTAGAGGACCAAAAACTTTAAGATTATCCGAGTGTAAGTATCCAGAAAACAGACCTGCAAGAAAACCAGATGTTTTTTTCTGAAGACTTCTCGTTAAGTTTGTGTCGCTTACTTTGAAGGCATTTTGATTAGCCCCTTGACTGCTGTGATGGCTCCGGGATTGATTTTTATTTGCACTGATTACGTTTGTATCACCTGATGAAAATTTGGCTTTATTCGTCCCTAGACCTCCGTGATGAACTGAGTGACTTTTTGGCCAATATCCTATAACAGCCATGGCAATTCCAACTAGAAGTACCAATATTCCAAATAGAGCAATGAATCCAGAGATAGAGCAAAATTTAAGTTTGCCCTTTACTACCACCACATCATTCTTTCGCTTCCTTTTTGCTTTCCGCTTGCGTTTTGGAGATTGACTTTTGGGTCTGAGAGGATCTTGTTTCCGTGCAGAGATCCTCAATAGACCCCCAGTGGCAATCATGCCGACCTCAGAACGCCTGATAAGTTACTCCAGCTCCTGTGGAAAGACCATCAAAAAAGGGTTAAAAAATGAACAAATGGAATCAAACACATTAAAAAGGTTGTATGTCTGCCATTAAAGCATTATATTATTCTAGGGAGACAAATATTAAGGGATGTGGCGGACATCATTTTTGGGTGTAAAAGTTTAGCAGTACTGAGTATTAAAAAAAAAAAAAAAAAAAGAAGGTCAGCATGGTAAAATACCGAAACAGCAAGTAAGTTCAAGGAAATTTGGCTGATTACGATTATTTTATTATAGGCAACACCTTTTCAATAATGTGACCAATAATTGACACCTAAGTTCAACCTACAGTATATTTATTTTATAAATAATTAAATTATGCAGAAATGTATATGGGAAATAGGATACAAATCAAAGACAATTTACGGGGAGGGTGGGGAGCCACAGTTCAGATTTAAACATAAAAAAAATCAACAAATGATTGCGATACTATTGATACAAATATCAATTACCAGAAGCATACAATACAAAGTTTATCCAACCACTCAAATCCCTTGCAGCCTTTTAGAGAGGCTTGAAGGAAACTGTCAATCGTGATCATCCTACAGATTTAGAAAACATCATTCTTTATGTTTGTCATAATTGTGCTGCAGAATCTATCCAAGTGCCCATTATCAGCTGTGGTATCCCAGTGTGTATGACCGTAAGTTTTATTGTCATGCTTTGTCTTCTATCCTTCCTCTAGTTGCCATAGCAACCAACACTGGCCTGTGTGCAGTGTCATAAGCATCCGAGACACAATGCAGCCCTATTTACAGTCTCCAGTTTCTCTGCCTAGACTTTATGTTTCTGTTTATTTACCAGAAGCTTGGGTCACCATTAAATTGTAATTTAACACTTTACTGAATGTGCTGAAATGACTTAGCCCTCATTAATCAGTATGAAAGTATAGCCTTACATTAAAAGTGACCTGGATACATTTTTGTTACATTTTTTAATATAAATATATCTTTAGTAGCTTTATGGGTTTAGGTAAAAATACCAGAGATCTGTATTCTCCAGCAAAAAGTGTAGTGGCCTTGCACTGTACTGTCATGCATCAAGACCAGTTTTCTTTAACCTTCAAGACCATGTGGGCATATTAAAAAATTCAATGAAGCCCAATGGCCACTAAGCTGCGGTATTTAGCACAACCCCCATTGACACCACAACTCCCCCATGTTAACACAGCCATTCATAGATAGACAGCACAGCCCCATAAACATCACAGCCCCCCATAAAGCACAGCCCTTCATAGATAGACATCATAGCCCCCATAAAGCACAGCCCTTCACAGACAGACAGCACAGCCCCTATAGACATCATAGCCCCCCATAAAGCACTGCCCTTCATAGATAGACATCACAGACCCCATAGATAGTTGGTACAGCCACCTTATAGATAGTTGGCACAGCCCTCCATACTCAGCACATAAACCTCCAAAAAATAGTCAGCACAACACCCCATACTTAGCACAAATACGGTCTGCAAGAAGTCATGTCCAGGCTCCCAGTGGCGGCTGCAACTCTGTGTCCTACCGTGACAGCAGTGAAAGGACAGGGATGGAATGGGTAATACGGAGTAAGGATGCACAGACTGCGCAGGTCCACACATATAGCTGCCAGGGACTACATTACGCTGCCACCCTTTTAAACCTTAAATCCTGTGCATGGTGGGGGGCCACTGAGACCAATTTTAACAATTTGGGCCCAACCACATAAATTACTTTTTGGGTGCAGCCTACTTTATACTTATATGTTGTTATTTAAAAAAAAATGGCATCAGAAAATAGATTTAATAATCCATGCTGGTTTTTGTGTATTAATTTTGAATATGTCAGTTAGTATAATGTTTGAAGCACGTGCATTGGTAGGTGTTCCAAATTCCAAATCCAAAATGTTGTCTGTATGTATTTTCCATTACAAGTGTTTATTTTATTTTTCTTTCCTTCGCAGGTCCTTCTCATGTGATGTCAGCACTGACGCTCTCCCCATCACCAGCGCCTCTGGACCTGTTACTTCCAGGACTGGGGGCATATTCAACGGCCTTTGCCCCATGTGCCCCTGCCACATTAGTCACAACCACCACCGCCAACCAGACACCGTTCCAAGTGTGGAGGAACTGGCCTAGTCCCCCCACCATTTTCAGTAGCAACAAGTGGTGTTTATAAGTCTAGCCAGCTGGACTTGCAAAATAAATAGTGGCCTGCAGGAATTGACCCACGCTACACAGGAGTGGTCGCATGTGGCCTGGGAGCAAGCAACATGTGAGTACATAAAAGCCATCCAGGTGAAAACACAGGTAATGGTGGCCCAAACATCTGCCTGTGAAGCCACAACTTCAACAGGCAGCTCCCTCCAGTCCAGCACATCAGGTGCCTCGCCAGTAACCCCAGCAGGGGGTCATGTTCCAAAGTGGGTGTGGAGTTTGGGGAAGCAGCGGGAGGTCAAGAGCCACCCTCCTCCCAATAATTTTGTTAAATCCCATTTGTCTTTGTATAATTATGATTATTGTGTTGCAAATGTTTTTTTACATTTAAGTGGTTCCCCAAAAATGTGTTTGTAGTTTGTACAAATTAATTTAAAAGTTGAAAATTGTGGATACTGTACATTAAGGAAATGTATTCAGTTGTACATTAAGGAATGTAGTTATTAGATACATTTAGTGAATTTGATATTAAAACAAATGTAGTCTAAGGATTTATGACCTAATTCAGACCTATTAGCAGGACAAATTTGTTCTCAAAATGGGCAAAACCATACTGCACTGCAGGTGGTGCAAATGTGCAGAGAGTTAATTCTGTGTGAGTTATTTTTTTTTTTTCTGTGCAGGCTAAATACTAGCTGCTTTATTTTTACACTGTAATTTAGATTTCACTTTGAACACATCCCACCCAAATCTAACTTTCTGCACATATTACATCTGCCCCACCTGCAGTACACATGGTTTTACTCATTTTGAGAACAAATTTGCCCTGCAATAAGGTGGGAATCAGGCCCTTTGAGCAACTGAACTCATACAGCTTATTCATAGAGTTCATTTACATGATGTACAAATGTGTACTCGTAAATCTTTGCTGCAGTCAGGCTAAACCTGACCCTGCAAAATAAGTGTTATTCACAACAGATGCAATAGGACGCACAAGCTTTTGCTAATTACAATGATATGCAGCATGCCTATATTCTGAAAAAAGCACATATAACTGCGCTAGACAAATCAATCAGTATAGTTTAGTACATAAATAAATTATTAATTTTAATGATGTTCACTAGCCAGTGATCACATAAAAATAGGATTTTAATACCTACCAGTAAATCCTTTTCTCGAAGTTCTTATGGGATACAGGGAGTCGTTCATAACGATGGGGAAAAGAGCTTATCCAAAGGAGACAGGCACATATAAAAATTTATACAGGGTGTACTGGCTCCTCCCCTCTGCTCCCCTCCCTCTAGCTTCAGTTAAGTGAACTGTGCCGAAGGAGAAGAACAATATGAGAGGAATATGTGTATATTTACCGTGGTGAGATTCATCCAGCACACCCAACATTCAACATAACAGACCACATTAGCAACCCCATAACCTGGGAAGTCTAAGGGCCTAAGAACATGTCAACATGACAACTATTTTGAACTGTGTTCCAACTGGAACAATGTATAGAATTATCACCAAAGTGACAATTTACACTCGTGGACCTTTAAGGTACACTATGTAAGTTTAAGTTACCTAGGTAACCTACACCCTTATGTCCGCCAGGAACAAGAAGGGTAGCAGAAGGACCCAGTATTGGTCCATATCTCACAAAGTGAGCAAGGCAAACCTCCGCACAGAGGCGGGCGCCCTGTATCCCATAAGAACTTCGAGAAAAGGATTTACCGGTAGGTATTAAAATCCTATTTTCTCTATCATTCTTATGGGATACAGGGAGTCGTTCATAACGATGGGGATATACCAAAGATATCAGAACGGGCGGGAATGTGCGGAACCTATTGCCGCAGCACCGCTTGCCCAAACTGAGTATCCTCAGTGGCCAGAGAGCATCAAACTTATAAAATTTGACAAAAGTGTGTTGGCCAGACCATGTGGCTGCTCTACACAATTGTAAGGCCGAAACTCCTCGGGCAGCCGCCCAGGATGTCCCCAGAGAACGAGTAGAGTGAGCTTTCACCCCAACAGGCATAGGGAGCTTTGCTACCACATAAGCCTGTTTAATGGTTGCACATATCCATCGTGCAATAGACTGCTTGGAAGCAGGACGTCCAATCTTTTGGGCGTCATAGAGGACGAAAAGTCCATCAGTTTTGCGAATCCTTGCTGTTCTCCTGATGTAGACACGTAGAATCCTTACTACGTCCAAGGACGTTGGCACCTCAGAATGAGGCCCACCAGCAGGAACCACAATTGGCTGGTTCACATGGAACGCAGACACCACTTTGGGTAGAAAACGCGGGTTAGTGCGTAATTCTGCCCTGTCCTCAAAGAATATCAAATAAGGACTCTTGCAAGTCAATGCCCCTAGCTCCGAGACCATCCTAGCCGAAGCTAGGGCAAGTAAGACCACTGTCTTCCAAGTTAAATATTTCAGGTCAATTTCCTCCAAGGGCTCAAACCAGGAGGATTTAAGGAACTTCAGCACAACATCCAAGTCCCACGGTGGAGTAGGGGCCACAAAAGGAGGCTGTATATGCAATACTCCTTGCAGAAATGTCTGCACTTCAGGAATATTAGCCAGTTTCCTCTGGAAGAAAACAGATAATGCAGATACCTGCACTTTCAAAGAGCCTAGGCGTGGGCCTAGATCCAGACCAGCTTGAAGAAAGCTAAGAAACCTTTCCAGTTTGAACTCTGAAGGAGTAAACTTTTCCTGTTCACACCAACCCACATATCTTTTCCAGATATGGTGGTAATGTGCAGCTGTTACCGGTTTCCTTGCACTTGTCATAGTTCTGATGACTGAAGTGTGAAACCCCTTCTGAGTCAGGATCTGCCGTTCAACTTCCAGGCCGTCAAACGCAGCTGTTCCAAGGCCTGGAAGACGCACGGTCCTTGCATGAGTAGATCTCTTTGCAGGGGTAGGCGCCATGAGTCCCTTTGTAGACTTAGAAGCTCCGGGTACCACGTTCTTCGTGGCCAGTCTGGGGCCACCAGAATCACCTCGGTTCCGTCTCTTCTTATCTTTCTTAGCACCCGAGCCACTAGGGGGATCGGTGGGAAGACATACACCAGGCTGTTGAACGTCCACGGTATGGAGAGGGCGTCCACTCCTTCTGCCTGAGGGTCTCTTGCCCTCGAGAAGTACCTGGATACTTTCCAGTTGCTTCTTGATGCCATCAAGTCTACCAGTGGGGTCCCCCACCGAGCCACCAGAGAACTGAATACCTGGTGGTGTAGACTCCATTCCCCGGGGTGGAGCTCGTGTCGACTGAGGAAGTCTGCTTCCCAGTTGTCCACCCCGGGTATGAATATGGCCGAGAGCGCCTGGCAGTGACTCTCTGCCCAGGACAGGATCTTCGATGCTTCCCTCATACAGGGCCTGCTCTTGGTCCCGCCCTGTCTGTTCAGGAATGCCACAGTGGTGGCGTTGTCTGATTGGATACGGACCGCCTGACCGCTGAGGAGAGGGGCCGCCTTCAGAAGTGCGTAATACACAGCACGTAACTCCAGGTTGTTGATATGGAGGCGTGTTTCCCATAGGGTCCACTTGCCCTGAAAGGACTGACCCATGGTCACTGCCCCCCATCCCGTGAGGCTTGCATCCGTGGTGACTAAGACCCAATCCTGGATGCCAATCCGACGCCCTGCCAGCAGGTTGGGCGTGTGGAGCCACCACTGTAGTGACAGTCTGGTCCGAGATGACAACACAATACGCCGGTGCATCTGGCGGTGTGAACCGGACCACTTCCCTAGGAGATCGAGCTGGAAAATCCTGCTGTGAAACCTCCCGAATTGGAGAGCCTCGAAAGAGGCGACCATCTTTCCCAATAGGACAATGCACTGGTGCACCGTTACCTGGGGGGTCCTCAGCAAGTCTGTGACCAGCTGCTGGATGTCCAACACCTTGTCCTGTGGCAGGGACACTCTCATGAGAGCTGTGTCCATCACCATGCCCAGGAACTGGAGTCTCTGTGAAGGGATCAGAGAGGACTTTGCCAGATTCAGGAGCCAACCATGGCCCGACAGGGTCTGTATGGTAACTTGTAAGGCTGTCTGTAGTTCCTGTGGCGACCACGCCTTTACTAGCAGGTCGTCCAAGTATGGTATCAAACAGATACCCTTTTTCCTTAAAACCACCATCATCTCCGCCATCACCTTGGTGAATATGCGCGGGGCTGAGGACAAGCTGAATGGCAGTGCGCGAAACTGATAGTGCTCGTTTAGCAGCGCAAACCTCAGGTATTTCTGATGAGGGGGCCATATAGGGATGTGAAGGTAGGCGTCCTTCACATCTAAGGATGCCAAGAACTCCCCCTCCTCCAGTGCCGCTATCACGGCCCGCAAGGACTCCATCTTGAATTTGGTTACTTTCAAGAAGGGATTCAGGGATTTTAAGTTCAGAATTGGGCGTACTGACCCGTCTGGTTTCGGAACTACAAATAGGTTCGAGTAATAACCCTGCCCCCTCTCTAGGGGAGGGACCCGGGTTATAACCTTGGCCTGTACCAGCTTTTGGATTGCTTGCTGCAACACCACTTGGTCCTCTGGGGACGCTGGGAGGCCTGATTTGAAGAACCTCTGAGGTGGCTGAACTGCAAACTCCAGCTTGTAGCCGTGCGTAATAAGAGCCTGCACCCAAGAATTGAGGCACGAGGCTTCCCAAACCTGGCCGAAGAACGCCAGTCTGGCTCCCACCTCTGCCGGAGCTAATGGTGGAGCCCCACCGTCATGCTGCTGGTTTCCCTGCAGCTGCCCCGGATGGCCGCTCTGCGGTGGCCGAAGCGGAAGGCTTCCTGAATTTACCACGGGAGCCTCTTGCAGCGTTTGAACCACCCCTGGCTTTAGGGCGGAATTTACTTGCCCGAAAGGACTGCTGGGAGTGAGCCTGAAAAGGACGCTTCGGCGCCTGTGGAGTGGATGGTAGGAAAGTGGACTTTCCCGCCGTGGCTTTAGAGATTAATTCGTCTAAATCACTCCCAAATAACCTGCCACCTGTGAAGGGGAGGTTTTCTACACTCCTTTTGGAGTCAGCGTCAGCTACCCACTGCCGGAGCCAGAGGGATCTGCGCCCTGACACTGCCATGGCTGAGTTACGGCCGTTAATGGCTCCTAACTCCTTCTGCGCTTCACACAGAACTTTAGCAGTGTCCTGAATATGGTGTAATTTCTCAGACACCTGTGCTACTGTCATGTCGCCCAGAAGACCTTCCTGGATCTGGGAGGCCCACGTGTATATGGACTTGGCCATATAGCAACTAGCTAATACAGGACGCTGACACGCGCCACTAGCAGTAAAAATGGACTTCAAAGTGTTTTCAACCTTTCTGTCCGTGGTGTCTTTAAGTGAAGACGACCCTGGTACTGGGAGTACCATCTTTTTGGCTAAGCGAGACACAGAAGAATCAACCTCTGGTGGCTCCTCCCACACCTTACGTCCCTCAGGATCGAAGGGAAACGTGGACTTAAACTTTTTTGCCACTTTAAACCTCATTTCTGGGTTATTCCACGCTGACTTGAATGTACTTTCCAGGTCAGCCTGCTCAGGGAAAACCACCTGTTGCTTTTTCTGAGTAGCAAAGAAGGCATCCCCTGCTGTGGATTCAGCTAAGGGAAGGTCCAACACCTCCCTGATTGCCATAATCAATGGCTCTGTGCCCCGCAGTAGTGACTGTGAAGCATCAGGCTCGTCATCACCTGCGTCTGCATCATCCACATCATCCTCATCATCCCCATCGTCAGCCCCGGAATCAGGGGTTTGAGAGGGGGCCTTTCTCTTACGAGTATCCCCAGGGGTGGGAGTAATTACATCCACTCTGGCAGAGAGGATAGCCAGCTCCCTTTGTACTCTCTGGGTCTGTGCTGCAGTAGCAGTTAACTGTGTAGTCACAGTTTCAAGCATGGTTTTTATACCTGTAGCCCAGGCTGGCTCCTGTGAGCTGTCCTGTGTGCTACTTTGCTGCCCAGTTAGTTGTGGGGGGACCCCAGTACTTTGTGGGGACATGCATGGCTCACAAGTAACCTGTGATGAAGATGCTGGCACAAACTTATCACTGCACACCATACATGTAAGTTTCCTCACCATTGTGACAAACAAACAGTCTCCCCTCACACATCGCACACACACAGTGGATATGCAGTGTGAAATTAACCAGATAAATACTATGTGTAGCCTTATCTGATCTTGTACAGCTTAACAAGCCAGTGGGGTGGTGTACAGAGGATAATGGAGGAGACCAATACACCTGATAACCTTAGCTCTCCGATTAGAAGAGCTGGTAATACAGTACAGTAATCAATAACAGTACTTTACAGTGTAAGCAGACAAGTGCACAAGTACACAAGCGCTGAAAACCTGAAGCTGTCTCTGCAAGCAGATTCCCTCTGATCCACGCCGCTGAGGAGTGTCTGGAGCAGTACAATGGCGTTTCCAGCAGCCAGGGAAGAAGCAGGAAGCAGGTTTTGGCGCCCTCACAGAGCTGGTCTCACTCTGGGTAAGCTCCGCCTAGCGTAATGGCGCCGGAGCTTACCTGCGTTTTATACTGAGACTGACATTGGGGAATGTCCAAACCTCTTTGGTAACTGCCCTGGAAAAAACAGGAACTGTACCCTGTCTCAGTGTAGGCAGGGGGTTACGCGGTCCCTGTGCAGGGCACCGCCATACCGCCGCCATCTTGCCGCACAATAACCCGGGGACCCCACGGCGGGGGACCCCGGGGTAATACTCACCACTGACGTCTTCAGACTGGACTAGGGGTGTGCGGCGTGCCAGGGGTGTGCGCGCTGCAGCGCAATGCCCGCGGTAACATCACCCACTCAGGACGGTGGTCCTGTGGCAGGGACAGCTCGGTACCTTGAAGTGGCCAGCAGCTGAACCCTTCCCCTAGTCTCCCACGACGCAGGACTGCTGTTAAGTCCAAACAGCAGCCCCAAAATAATAAAGAAAATAAAACAGAAGATAAAACTCTCTGGAGCTCTTCCTGATCTGTGCTTCTCCTGAGGCACAGTTCTCAAACTGAAGCTAGAGGGAGGGGAGCAGAGGGGAGGAGCCAGTACACCCTGTATAAATTTTTATATGTGCCTGTCTCCTTCGGATAAGCTCTTTTCCCCATCGTTATGAACGACTCCCTGTATCCCATAAGAATGATAGAGAAATATGGAATAAAAGATAAACAATACAATAGGCAGACAACAAATACACACTATATATAGACAATTCAAAGTCCCCACTATTGTAGAAAGTCACTTATGTTTTTTAGGAGCCATCTCAGTCTTGTATGTCACTGATGATTAGAAATTGTGTCCTTTAGTGATTAGTAGGAAATATTGGGATAGTCCTCCTTAGTAATTAGTTTGGATTAGTACATACAGTCCTCCAATGAAAAGTTTAGATACAGCATTCTTGATTGCTAGCCAGCTGCTGGTGCTAATAAGGGAGTGCAGCTTTATCTGGAGTTGTTCCAACAGCAGCTTGCCAGTCAGTGGCGTAACTACTGTAAGGCAGCCCCAGCAGTTGCTTGGGGGAGCAAGCAGCAGCAGGGTCTGTGTGGGCGCCGGCAACCGCTCGACGCACTGACATGTTGCCTGCCTCTGTCCGCTGACTGAGCACTGGAGGTGAGTCAACCACAGCGCGGGTGGGGCCATGGCAGAGATGTCATATTCCCCCACTGATTCAATTGACTGTACACAGAGCTGGCTATTGGCTACTGTGTACAGGATGGGCAGGCGGATGGGCGTGCTAGAGCAGCCTGGGATGCGTCGGAGCCAAGGGAAACAGCAGCGTATGCTGGTCTCTCTTCCTCTCTACTGCTTCAGCTCCTCCGTTATGTGTGTGACATCATCACGTCACACGCTGGGGAAACATGCTGGGGAGGAGCCTGGAGGGGGGGGTGTCACAAACTTTTTTGGCAGGGGGGGAGCAAAATTTATAGTTACGCCATTGTTCCCAGTATAGTTTGCAAGGAGGTATTTTCAGATAGGACGGTGCAGATAGTTGTGGTTAACACATTTTCCCGCCTCTTTTGACTCTCAGCAGCTACCTGAGAGCCATCGGTGTCAATTACACAATTACTGCACATTTTGCAACAAATACATTTTTTTTGCATTATTTCTAGCCCATGTACTGTACATCTTGTTTACAACTGAATGTGAATCGGACACACAAGCAGCTTCTGCTGATGAAAATATGCAGCTTGCCTATATTTTGTATGTAATTGCGACTGTATCTGCATACAAAATGTTATGCTACAGTGGGGCAGTCTCTTGCATAACGAGGAGAAGCAGGCACCTGTATCACAGCGTTGTATTTTGAGCCCTGCAGCCGATAAGGAGAGCCTTTATGTCTTGTGTCTATGGCATTGCGACTGTATCTGCATAACAATTTATGTTACAGTGTTTGGCTATAAAATGCTGTTGCATAATATTTTGCATGCAGACACAATCACAATTACATACAAAATATAGGCATGCTGCATATTATCAGCAGAAGCTGCTTTTATGTTCAATTCACATCCGGTTGTAAATACCTCCGGATGTGAATTGAATCGGACCGAAATCAAATGACATTCTTATATAGAAACATAATAAAGGATAATAGAATAATCTAGATCGGTTTTGCGCTGCAAATGCTCTATAGCAGAGCATACTGTAGAAGTAACTATGGGCGGGTTATATGCATCTCAGCCACATCTCCATTTGCAGCTGAGTGGTTGTAATTGGGTGGCAGTTAGGCATTCACATATCGTGTTCCTTGGATGTGTAGGCAGAATTATGGGCTATTCAATGTTAAGTATACGAAAAGATCCATCTGATTTCAGGTGGATAGTTTACACAAGGTACAGAGCATGGCATATGCACACTCCTAGTGATAATGGCTGCTTTCACAAGTAGATGTAATGGAGGTGGTGTCTCTACACTTATGTGTATAACTTCGTGTACAGTTGATAAGCTATATTAATTTCCGTACAAGTCTAAATTAATTTACTGACTATTTTTTAATCCATCTCTCTATCCCTACATCTCTCTTCAAACTGGAATCGTTATAGGAACAAATAAGCAAATTCTTTAGTCCCATTTGATGATAAATGTGTGAAACAGTGAATTATCAAGTGTTTCTTTTTGAAAATGTCAGTGTACTTACACAGCCAGTGCAGATCGCTACAGTTATTACTCTTGTATTTTTGTGCGAGCACCCTCCATGTAGATTTAAATGTGAATTTATGTGAGTTTCAGTTACTGTATATCAGAATTTCCGGTACTTATGTATTATCTGGACTTCCATGTTAAATGCACCCCATTTTTTCATACCCCTACTATCCAACTACGCATGGAGTTGATTTTATATAGTGTGGCGAGCGCAGCGAGCCACCGTGCCCGAAGCGTGGTGAGCGCAGCGAGCCCCGCGAGGGGACGCGGTCTCATAAGAAAAACGGTAGTCCAGATATTACATAAGTACCAAATTTCCATTATACTCACATAATTGGCATGTATACTATGGTGTCCAGATGGTTGGATGACAATATCTAGGTAGTCAGACAATAAGTCAACACCATATGATCAACATGGTGAAAAGATCTACACACGAAAGGGTAGACATGAGTTTTTGGGGATTTTTTTCATTTTTTGGACTTTTTCATACAATACCATCCAACTGGGAACGATAACCTGGTCTGAAGCATGATGAACAAAGTATCAAAACAATTGAAGATCCACAAGCTCAGGTGTTTACAATAACACAAAAAATGGTGAAAAACCTATGTTGACCTTTTCATTTGGCAACCTTTTTCTTATGGCACTATCGATCTTTTGGTTTTGACCTAATATACGACATGCACTTCGAAGGAAGTTATTATATAGAACCCCCTTACCTACAAGCTTACATCATATACCACTTCTTTGCACACTGTTTTGCATGCACAGATAATATAGCTTCCAAAATGCAATAAGGCTGCAGCAAATGAATGGACAATGGAGGCCCTTACCACATACCTCCCAATAGTGTCTAACAGAGAAACCTCCCCCTGCCTACGGGAGACAGAGACCCATGCAGTAGCGCACGCAGGGGGGGTTTCTGAGTACCCAGAAACCCCCCCAGGATTCTAAGGACCCTAGTCTAAAGGTGAGGGTCCCCTCTTTCCATGGGTACAAGAATTTTAAAAATCGGCCCTTGGGAACCGGAGATATCTGACTTCAAAGCAGTGGTCCCCATCCAAGCCTGTTAATTGCTCTTCCCAGTCAGATATTTCAGGTTCTGTCTGACTTACAGTTTTTCTGAGGGTATATTCCAAAAGCTGGGACTCAGGGCCGGCACCACCACTAGGCAAATCTAGGCATTTGCCTAGGGCGCCGGCCACTGGAGGGCGGCATTTTGCCCCCCGTGCCGCGGGGGTACCTGTCCTGCGGCGCTGTGTAGTTAAAGCTGGCGGAGGAAATAACCAGCGCTATCCGCCGGGCTATGCGGAAGCGCTTCTGTTGTGAAAACCCTGTCCGCACGCTGATTGGCTGTGCGGGCAGTGTTTTCACAACAGAAGTGCTTCCGCATAGCCCGGCGGATAGCGCTGGTTATTTCTTCTTATTGACGGCAGGGACCCCCCGCTGCCGCCAGCTTTAACTACACAGCGCCGCAGGACAGGTACCCCCCCCCACCTCCCCCGGCACCGGGGCGCCCCCACCCCGACTCGCCTGGGGCGCTCCGGTGCCTTGCGCCGGCCCTGCTGGGACTCTCCCCCTTTGAAGGACGTGAGTAGCTTGTCTCTACCTTTCCCAGAACCAGATATCAGCCTTCAAGCAGCTGGTTACTGCTCCAGCTCCGCACAATTGGTATGTAGTTTTATATAATCGTTGGCAGATTTGCTCAGCCTCATGACCTCTGATCCCCTAGTCCCCAATAGCATTTGGTAGGTGGGATCCTCTAGTTTTTAATTCCATTAAAATCTAAGAAATCTATTGCTGGGAATTGGAGATATCTGCAGTCAAGCAAGCTGTCCTCCCACCAGAAAATTATGAATAATAAGCCCACTCCACTATACACCCCTCCTCTGCATATTAAACATCCTCTACCACCCTGGAAGTTATGTATCAGGGCCCCTTCATTCAGCCCAATGCCCCCTTCTCCCACCTCATCTCCCACCATCTGTGCAGTAAAGGGGTAATTAGTGGAAATTACTGATCCAGGCCCTACATGCTGAGCGGTTGATATAATACCCCCTACCACCCAGGGGACATCAAAGCTTCCCCCACCCCTACCGCTGGAGGATCGGTAGGTGCCCCAATACATTGCTATGCCCAGGGGTCTACACGGCAGTTGAGGCCATGTATGTATATATATATATATATATATATATATATATATATATGTATGTATGTATGTATGTATGTATATATATATATATATGTGTGTGTGTGTGTGTGTGTAAATATATATATATATATATATTTTATTATTATTATTAATATACATTTGGTCTATCTATAATACTTTAACTGACCCGGCATATACTGGGTCACCTAAGTGTCCCTCTCCGTGCTTTGCTCCGCCCCTCTGGAAACCCCCTTCTGAAAATCCTGCGTTTGCCACTGCCATGGGTGGGAAATCACTTCAGAGCCCAAAAAGTGTGACTTTTCCACTGAAATTGGGGCTGTTAGAAGGTAAGTTAACCATATTAGTATGTACTGCTATAACAGATCTAGAGGAAATAATACATTTCATTCTTGTTTATATGTAGATGACTATTCACTGGAGTACTTTTCCATTTAGTAATCTGATTATAAATTTGTATATTCATTGGGTGAGGTAGTCACATTCTGAATATCAACATGATGAACGTATATCTATTTACCATAATCATTATTCTAAATATTTATAGTAAATACAGTATAACATTTTTTTAATCATTATTGGAGGATATATACCAAAATGACAAAATAAAAGCAAAACTGGAAAATGACATGCATAATATATTATAGAGAAAAATAATGACAGCATTAAATTATATTGTATTTTTTTTATTATAGTAGTATAGTATTATTTGTACCTTAATGTATAGCAATATCATGTTAGTTTATAGGAGCAACAATTCTTTAGTGATTAAAAATACAGAATGTCTGTCTCCTTTGTGGGAATGTACAGTGCTTATCTATACCGTGCATGGTCTGCTCAGCTGAGAGTGCTCATTTTCAATGCAGCAAAGAACATTATACTCATACAATGAGCCTGCTGCCCTTCCTTTAGTTACCATGGAAACCAGTATAGGCCTATATACACCGAAAATGAATCAAGGATACAAAATGTGTTTGAATTTAAAAAAAAACAAATAGTGAACATTGAACACACAGAACATTACGGGGTATAGTTACAATTTTTTATCAATTTCAAATAGAAGAAAATCTATATACATCAATATTGTTTCTGGGGCTAAAACACGCATTTACTAACATTGTAAAATTAATATGAAAACAAAAACCGTGCTTGTAAATGTTTGTTTTAGCCCCTGAAACAGAATATTGATCTAATAATTGACCTTTGATATATATATATATATATATATATATATATATATATACTCCAGATAGTAACTTATCTTGTAAACTTTTAGAGTTGATTTCAGCTAAAAAGTTATCCTTTGTTTAATATTTCTTATCTTTCCATTCACCACATTAAGAACCTTTTTAACTAGTCAGAGGACCGACCCATACATTCCAATATGGAGACATCCCATCAGGGGCTCTGTATGGTGTTAACCCTCTCCCGATACCCCATAACGCTAACCCTCCCTCCTAAACCCCACCCCCATAGCCTGATCCTAACCCTCCCAAATAGTGCCTAAACCTTGACTGGCACTCAAAACTTGAATATACAGTAATACTACAACATCCCTCTTAAAGATCTTCTCCGCCTCTTTCTATTCTGTGTGGAGGGGGAGAAATGTAGTTCTACTTCACTTAATAGTGGCTCAAAGGGTAATATGGTCTGGTCCCATTACCAACAAGTAAAGGGGAAGAGGGGTACATTACATCCCTTGTATGGGATCAGGGTCTCCTCTTCTCCACCTCACTCCGTCGATAGGTAGTATTTCACTCCTGGTAGGTTTCAGATGACAGTTTTCCACTTTGTTTCAGAGTGGTTCATATATATATATATATATATATATATATATATATATATATATATATATATATATATATATATACATATACATATATACATATATATATATATATACATATATATATATATATATATATATATATATATATATATATATATATATATGAGAACAAATGCCCAAAATAGTGTAATACTATTATTGTAAAGGCATAACATATAATAACAGGTCATTTAAAAAAAGGGATAGTAAAAGTCCAGATAGTGGGAGGATTACCAGAGTTGGTGGAGAACCTGTTTGATTCTCTATCAGGAGCCTGATAGACCAGACCCAGAGTGAGGAAAAATACCGGGACCAACGTGCTGCTTCCTGACAAGAGTAACCGGAACTGTCGTCACATACAAGCGCTTTCTGAAAACCTTTTTTTTTTGCCAAACAGGTTCCCCACCAACTCTGGTAATCCTCCCCATATCTGGAGTCTTACTATCCCTTTTTTTAAATGATCTGTTATTTTATGTTATGCTTTTACAATAAATAGTATTACACTACTGTATTTTGGGCATTTGATCTCCCAAAACATAGATTTGTCCAAGAACAGTTCGGGACTAAATGGCAAGATACTACACTGGGTCTTCCTGTTTCAAAAATAATTAAGCTCTCTGTACAGCTCAACAAACAAATAGTTTCTATATCCTTTGCTGAGATGCAATATAAAATCTTGCACAGGGCTTATTGCACCCCCAAACTTAGGTTTATAACAGGAATGTCCTTGAACGCTAACTTTTTAAACTGTTCTTCCGCTAATGCTGAAATAACGCATTGTTTATGGTCCTGTTCGATTGTACAGACTCTCTGGGCAGCAATTAGGTCTTATTACTACCATTTTAAACATTTCATTGTATTCTCTATGTCCCAAGCATCCAGCTGGTACAGTACCCCCACCTTCTCTTAGCCAGAATAGCTGCAGTGGCGAAAAATATGTTTTTTAGGTGAGGTGGATACATTCGGATTCAAAATCAATGTCCTTTATGCTTCCCAGATTAGCCTATATGTACCACATGGACTGGGTAGAGCGCACTTTAGATGTAGAATCCCGTTCATCCAAATTTTTTGATATATGGCTACACTTCTGAGGAACACGACCTTATAAGAAAGGCTGTTCATTCATTCACATGGTATAATATGGCTATACTGGAGAGAGGATCCCCACCTTTCTGATAATGATTTATGTTAACTGGACTGTGCATTATTCAGATATGCTGTGTATGTATTATGAAACTTTGTGGAACGTTCTGTATTTTGTATTGAGATGTCATGTCAAAAAAAAATAATATATAAAAAAAGGAGAGAGTATTTCTTAATTTTGCAAGTGACTAGTTCACTATATGGACAGATTCGTACCCACAAATTACCATAATTAAGAGATTATAGTTAAATGTGACAACCAGGGACACAGAGGAGAACCCCTTTTTACCAGGGCTCTGGCTTTTTAAAGAGGATGGCAGGGGGTATCCTGTCAAATGGTTGATAGTAACCATATCAAAGTTCATAATTTCAACACCAAAATGTCAACATGGTTCAAACTGTAGACAGGCCCTAGGTTGATATCCTCAAGCTGCTGGCGGGTTCACAAAGTCAACATCTGAAATGTCATCATGTGAAATGTTGAAATTCTGAGGATGTCAATGGTTAGGATTAGACTCTGCTGGGTTAGGGTTAGGCTCCAGGGACACTCTCCCCAGGCCTGAAGATAGTATCAAAATATTAGGCATCCAATTTGATCATGGAGATTATTCCTTGCTAAATTGGGGAAGAAAGCTAGATGATATCACCAAGAAGGTACATATCTGGAAAGGGTGCAAGTTCTCCCTGAGAGAAAGGGTTGACATTTGCAAAACTTATTTGATACCAATGTTCCTGTACATCAGTTATGTCTGTTTTTTGCCTCAATCTTTGTGGTCTAAATTGTGTTCCGTGTTTTTTCAGATGTTCTGGGGAAACAAGATGAACATACAGATGGGTCTGTTCCCATCCTTGCTGGCGGGTCGCCAGAACGTACGCGCTGGCGACCCGCCAGCAGCCTCGCCAGCGAGGAGACTGAGACGCGCGTGCGTCTCACGCGCACGCGCGTCTCAGTCTCCGTCGCTAGCGCGGCGGAAACCCTGTCCGTCTCCGCCTCATGGAGACGGACGGGGTTAGGGGGGGGGTTAGGGGGGATGCGGGCAGGCTGCGGGGACCCCGGGTTACCGCCGGCAAGCCGGCGGGGACCCGGGGAAACGTATGGAAGCGCCGTCGGAAGGGGACGCGCGCGCCTCTCGTGCGCGCGCGTCCCCTTCTCACGATCGCCATGGCGCTGGCGGGGGATGGCGGCTGGCGACGCCAGCGCCATCCCCTGCCAAGATGGGAACAGACCCATCTGTAGTCAAGAGAGGAATCATGTACAGATCGAGGGCAGAAGGGAGCCAGGAAATGGTCAATCCACGTGAGGAATGTCCTGGGGAGGAGGAGACGATGGACCATTTCTTTCTTAAATGTCCCTTCAATGTAAACATTTATCAAGACATCTCAGTTGCTCTAGGGATCCCTTGTCTTTCGGGGCTAAGATACCCGGAGTGGGTCTATGGGGCATTCAAAGGTTATGGGAATTTTGATTTATGCACAATTTATATGATTAGTTTAGCAGTCAGGTATCACACGTGGAATGCACAGTGTTATTTTATACTGAGACAAAAGATCCTCCCTGTAGATGAGGTGAAGTTGATGATGGAAATGGAAAAGCTGGATGCCATCAGCTGGTCTTGCTTGTGGGGTCAGTTGAAACCTCCTTAGTAGGTGGCCAATAGTAGAACCTGGAACATACTGGGACTCTGTTCTTTTTCTTTTCACACAAAGTAGGGGGAATATGGAATATGAGATAAAAGAATGTTTTAAATACATGTTTTGCTAATACCAGATCCTTCACTTAAAAATAAATGTAGGTGGAGAAAGTGGTTGGGGGAGTAAATGTAGAGATGAAAGGCGTCTCGTGGGTAAGGGTAATGAATGTGTTATGTATTAACCCCTTCAGTGGTGATCCCGAGAATTTTCTGGGCTGTGCCTCAATGCCCAGTCTGGCATTCCCTCTGCCGCGCCTCCACCTCCCCCCTCCCCTCCCCCCTTGTTTACTATACAAGTCTCCGGTGCCAGCTTATGACAAGCCGGCTGACAGGGACGGGGTGCCGGGGCACAGGTCCAGGCAGCTGCTTATTGACAGTTCTATGGCGCTGCCCGGACGCGGGGAGGCAGTGGAGTTTTTTTTAAGGGAGCGCTCCCCATTAAAAACTCGCCCAGTGGGGAGCGCTCCCAAAAAAAAAAAAAAGACACTGAAGGGGTTAAAGGTGATGGGTATAGTGGTAAAGGTGTAGGGGATGTTTGATAGGTATGAATTAAGTGAGAATGAAGGTGGAAGGATGGGAGGATAAGGTAAGAATGATGGTAAGTATAAAGTGGAGTGGAAGGAGGGTTGTATGGGGAGGTATGAGTATGAGAGAGTATGAGTCAGGGTGAATGTTCTGGAAAAGGAAAAAAATAGAGAAACTCAGGATCAGGAGAAAGTGTAGAATAGGAAGGTTTTTTTTATAAGATGGTTAGGTGGTGAAGGTAAAGGTGGAAAATGTTTAAAAAAGAAAGGGACATGGGGTGGGGTGATGGTGGGAAGGTATGGAGATATGGAACAAATTGATGTTTGTAAATATATGGGAAATTATATTTTATAATGTATAGGAAATGGTATATATTTTTGTACAAAAGGTTGTAATCTTCAATAAAGAAGCATTGTTAGGCTCCAGGGGGCAATTAGGTTTAGACTGCGAAGGGGGAATAAGGGTGTCGGACCAATATGCCCATGAGCTCCCCGGGAAGCTCACTTGCGATTTAACATTTGCGATTCATCGCATGTAACACTCCCGGGGAGCTGCAGGGGGGGGGGGGGGGGGAGGGCAGCAGGGTCCCGGCAGCTGTGGGGAGCGGGGGTGCCAGGCGTCAGCGAGCGGGTAGCGGCATTTTCTGGGCAGCGGGACTCGAAACTGATGAATTTTAAAAATATATTTTCAAAATACTGGCCGTCCAGTTATTGGCTGGGAGAGTTCTGAGAGAGGCATCTTAAAAAATACTCACTATAACGGCCTTTAAGTCACAGCACTGCCAGGATCCAGGAGATTTTACTTGTAAAGGCACTTTAATTGCATTGTGCCATAGTATTCACATACAGTAAATGTACCTTTTGCTGATAGTTTACTTGCCGAGTACCCTGAATCAATTATAAATGCCCTTCATACAGATATACAGGGGCAATTTTGTCAGTCAGTTCACCATATTTAGAGCAAACTGGCTTAAAGTTGATTTGTATATGTGTGGGCCTCGCCAACGATTCAACTGCCCTGTCCTGGCTGTAGTGTGCATTTGCCACCACAGGTAGCTGAGACAGGTAAACAAATACGCACTGCATCCATTTGTACTGTACATTCTTCCTTTACTTATATGCACTTGATTTTAATATTTTAGATATTGTCAATAGAATCTGCTATGACTAATCAACATTCCAAAACAGAACTTCCTTTTTTTTGCTTGATGTGATTATCTGAAAGGCAATACATCTATGATAGCCTCTTGGTGACATTCTGTCAGTGCCACAAGAGCAGCAATGTATTCTGAAGCATGTGACTCATACAGTTATTATTACCGTTATCTGAGTGTGCTTACAGCCATGTAAATTTACACATTGTACAGCAGCATTCCTATAAATATGATATTTCTGCTGTTTTATGTTTGTAATGTAGTTCCTAGTTTGTCCCACTATAACTCACCTGCACACTTCCTCCACTCTGCTTGCTCGTAATAAAAGCAAGCAGTGGCGTAAGTTCGTCCCAGTTGCCCGGAGGCAAGATGTATATTGCCCCCCCATACACAAACAAAACCTTATATAAAGTAAATACTGTATATTCTGTATGTCTGTTATGAAATATAAAAGGCATAGTAGTAGTAGTAGTACGTTTATTTATAAGGCGCCGCAAAGTGTCCGCAGCGCCGTACATAGCAAACAAAAAAAACAAATTACAAGGTAACGTACAGGGTGTGTTGAAAGATACAGTATAAATAGGGGTATAGCTGGTCGAACTAAAATCAGCATCAGTTCAGAAGTAGGTGTCAAAATTGTCAAGGAGACTGAAGATGAAGTAGAGGAAGGGAAGAACAGGACAGGTGAGGTAATGAGGTAGGGTGAGTACGTGAGGAAGGAGGGCCCTGCTCATAAGAGTTAACATACTAAAAATAGGTGGGTGGACGAACGAAATACAATAGGATAAGTAGGAACGGAGGCAGGATAGGAGGATCAACAGAGGTTAGGAGGAGGGATAGGCTAGTCGAAAAAAGTGGGTTTTGAGGGAGCGCTTGAAGGAGGTAAGGGAATCAGATAGCCTGATGGGTGGCGGGAGGTTGTTCCAGTGCAGGGGGGCAGCGCGAGAGAAATCTTGGACACGGGAGTGGGAGGAGGTGATTAGGTGAGAGGTCAGTCGGCGGTCAGCGATGGAGCGAAGAGGACGGGAGGGAGTGTGGATAGAGATCAGTGAAGAGAGGTAGGGAGCTGTGGAGGAGGAGAGAGCCTTGTAGGTGGTGGTGAGGAGTTTAAAGAGAACTCTGAAAGGAATGGGGAGCCAGTGAAGAGATAAACAGAGGGGGGAGGCGGAGGTAGAGCGGCGGGAGAGGAAGATGAGCCTAGCAGCAGCGTTAAGAATAGATTGGAGAGGTGCGAGGCGGGTGAGAGGTAGCCCAGAGAGAAGGATGTTGCAGTAGTCAAGGCGGGAGATGACAAGAGAGTGAATGAGAATTTTGGTCGCGTCAGTGGAGAGGAATGGTCTGATGCGTGAGATGTTGCGTAGGTGAAAGCGGCAAGACTGTGAGAGAGCACGAATGTGGGGGGTGAAAGAGAGGGAGGAGTCAATGATGACACCGAGGCAGCGCGTTTGGTCGGTTGAGGTGATCTCGGTTTCACCAATGCTGATGGAGATAGTGGGAGAAGAGGGGATGTTCGGGGGATGGAAGATTAGAAGTTCAGTTTTAGCCATGTTTAGTTTCAGGAAGCGTTGGGTCATCCAGGCTGAGATGGCCGTGAGGCATTCGGAGACCTTGGACAGGAGTGATGGGGATAAGTCGGGGGAGGAGAGATAGATTAGGGTATCATCAGCATAAAGGTGGTAATGAAAACCATAGGAGCTGATGAGGGTGCCCAGAGAGGTGGTGTAGAGGGAGAAGAGGAGAGGGCCAAGGACTGACCCTTGGGGAACACCGACTGGCTGGGGGGTAGTAGGAGAGGAGGAGCTCGAAGTGGAGACCGAGAAGGAGCGATCGGAGAGGTATGAGGTGAACCAGGAGAAGACCGTGCCAGTGATGCCAAAGGAGCGGAGGGTGTTGAGCAGGAGAGGGTGGTCAACAGTGTCAAAGGCAGCCGACAGATCAAGCTGGATGAGGATAGAGAAGAGGCCTTTTGATTTAGCCGATAGTAGATCGTTAGTGACTTTGGTCAGGGCAGTTTCAGTGGAATGTAAAGGACGGAACCCGGATTGGAGGGGGTCTAGAATGGAGTTAGCAGTAAGGTGGCTTAGGAGACGATTATAGGTCAGACGTTCTAGGAGTTTGGAGGCAAAAGGGAGGAGGGAGATGGGCCTGTAGTTGGATGGAGAGTTGGGGTCCAGGTTTGTTTTTTTGAGAATTGGGGAGACAAGAGCGTGTTTGAAGGAGGAAGGGAAGATCCCAGAGGATAGGGAAAGATTAAAGAGGTGAGCCAGGTGAGAGCAGACTGATGGACTGAGACGACGGATAATATTGGAGGGGATAGGATCGAGCGGGCAGGTGGAGGGAGAAGCGGATTGAAGGATAGAGTGGACTTCAGCAGCAGTGGTGGGGTAAAATGAGGACAGGGGTTGGAAGGAGGGGAGTGGAGATGTAGGAGGGGAGGAGGGAGAGGGTGAGGTCATGGCAGCAGTGATGGCAGTCCTGAGAGAGGAGATTTTGGTTGAAAAGTAGGTAGCAAAATCAGCGGCTACGATGGAGGACGGAAGAGCTGGAGGAGGGGGGGAGAGCAAGGAGTTGAAGGTGGCGAAGAGCCTGCGGGGATTGGATGATTGGGAAAGGATGAGGGACTTAAAGTAGGATTCCTTGGCCAGAGCAAGGGCAGAGCTGAAGGAGGAAAGAATGAATTTGAAATGGAGATAATCCGCAAGGGAGCGTGATTTCTTCCAGAAGCGCTCAGCAGTGCGAGAGCACTTTTTAAGGAATCGGGTGATAGGTGAGTGCCACGGTTGGGGGTTGGAGCATCGAAGGGGGATAGAGGAGGGAGGGCAGGCAGAGTCCAATGCTGAAGATAGGGTGTCATTATAGAGGGAGGCAGCGAGGTTCGGGCAGGACATGAGGGCGATTGGGGCGAGAAGAGGACACAGCGTGTTTGAGAAGGCAGCAAGATCAAGTGTGTTGACGTTATGCCGTGAGACAATGCGCTTGGGAGGGGGGGTGGGAGAGGGGGAAGCAGTGAGGGAGAAGGAGATGAGGTGATGGTCAGAAAGAGGAAAAGCTGAGATAGTGTAGTCAGTAAGGGAACAAGAGCGAGAGAAGACGAGATCGAGGGAGTGTCCTTGGATGTGGGTGGGAGAGGTAGTCCACTGAGATAGGCCAAGAGAGGAGCAGAGAGAGAGGAGTTTGGAGGTGCCAGGATCAGCGGGGTTATCCAAGGGGATGTTAAAGTCACCAAGAATGACAGATGGCAGGTCGGAGGAGAGGAAGTGTGGAAGCCAGGCGGCGAAGTTGTCAAGAAATTGGGAGATAGGGCCAGGGGGGCGGTAGATTGCAGCGACACGGAGGTGGTAGGGGTAGTATAGACGGATAGAGTGAGACTCAAAGGAGGAGAAAAGGAGAGAGGGTTCAGGGTGAATGACACTGTGGGTGCATGAGGCTGAGAGGAGAAAACCCACACCGCCACCTTGGCGACCGTCAGGCCTGGGAGTGTGAGAGAAAGAGAGGCCACCGTGGGAGAGAGCAGCTGGAGAGACAGAATCAGAGGTGGAGAGCCAGGTCTCGGTGATAGCAAGGAGGTGGAATGCTCTAGAGATGAATAGGTCATGGATGGCAGGGAGTTTGTTGCAGATGGATCTGGCGTTCCATAGTGCACAGAAAAGAGGGGGGGTGGGTTGTGTATTTATGTGGATAAGGTTTTTGGGATTGCAGAAGCGAGGGGGGGTCATTGGGAGGGTGGGGGTGCGGGGGCGAGTGGTCAGGATAGGTATGGGATGGGAGGGGGGAGGAGCAGTTGGAGAAAGTGAAGTTGAGAGATTAACAGCCATGAGGAACCGAAAGTGGGAGGGTAGGTTAGTGAAAGCAGACAGAGGGATTTGGGAGGACAGACAGTGTCTGTAGTAGATTTCGTAGAAAACAGAGTGAGAGAGAAGGTAACAGGCAAGGAACTACTGTCAGAGAGGAGACCAGTGGGTGAAATCAGGTTGATTGAGTAATCCAATTAAGTATGAAACAACAACAAGTGAGAGGATGAAGGGAACAGAGAAGGTCAGAAGTGAGGCAAATGTGAGCAGGCGTGAAGAGGGAAACAGAATGCAATAAATGTGTGGCAAAGATAAGAGAAGATAATAGTGAATGAGTAAAATTAAATACAATGTTGGAAAAATATAGATACAATGAATTAAATGTCAAAATTGAGCAACAGGTTACAATAGGATAGAAAGAAGATGAATCTATTACAATAAAACAGAATATGAAAATTTAGACTGTGTTCAAACTCACCTTTTTCAGTATTCTAACTCACCTGCTTCAGTTTCCAACTCACTTAAGTAATCAAGCTTCACTTTAGTAATGCAAGCTTCTCTCTCAATGAGCAAGCTCTAATGAGCTCTGCCCCTCCTTATATAGTATGTCAGGCCCCTGTTACACTCAGCTCCTCCCCCTAATCTTCCTTGACACCTAGATTTAGCTCCTCCTCCTAGTATCTGTTCACACCTAGTAACAATACACTATACAGATACAGGCACAACCAAAATCACACTCAGATTTCTCCCTCAAAATTACAGTCTCTATATAGAAAGACAGATAAAGAATACAAGACAGACAGAATGCAAGATAACTCACCTGCTTCAGTTTCCAACTCACTTAAGTAATCAAGCTTCACTTTAGTAATGCAAGCTTCTCTCTCAATGAGCCATATATACAGATGTATCGGGCCTTATTGTTGCTGGCAGTCCGCCAGCAACACGGCGCCTCTATCTGACTGAGATGCGCGTGCGTCCCCCACGCACGCGCGTCTCAGTATCCGGGCGGCGAGGAGGACGCAATACTGTCCGCCTCCCGCTCGAGGGGGCTGTGGGGACCTCTGGCCACTGTGGGGGGGGTGCGGTCGCCCGGTGTGGGCACCGGACGACCGAGGGCAGCACCGTTGGAAGGGGACGCGCGCTCACCTCTTGCGCACGTGTCCCCTTCCGGCATACAGATGGCGGCGGGGCAGGGGATGGCGATGCCATCGCCATCCCCTGCAAAGATGAATCCCGCTACATCTGTACAGTATATCTATAGAGAGAGAGAGAGATAGAACACATATTTCAGAATTCTGAAGTGATATCAATGGCTTTCAATTAATGGATTTAAAATTGCAGGGGAAGAGAGGTGCCCTCTTGAGAGCAGGAGCCCGGCGGCAGATGATTCCATTGCCTCCCAGAGTTCTGCCTCTGAAAGCAAGTGACTAGAAGAAAATGTGTTCAAAAATCACCAACAAAACTGTAATGCTACCTCAAAGGCTAGTTTTGGTTTCAAACTGTAAGTGTTTACGGGCATCTTATTAAGGTGCCCATACACAGTGCGATGATCGAACCCAGTATGGGCTGGATCGCATCGCATCACATAGCAATGCATGCGTTTTGCATGCTATTTGCGTGCAATGCGATCAGAAGGCAGTACAAAAAGTGCAGCACATACTTTTTGTACTGTGCGATGAGATGCCCACGGGAGCGCGCATCGCATCGCAAGGTCTAATCGCACCGTGTATGGGCACCTTTAGTACTAAAAATAGATAGTAAAATGAATCTAACAGCATGTGTATAAAGTCTTAAGTTACAGCAGTGTAGCAGACCTGGGTCATCTGAACGGCAGCCTTTCTTGAGAATGACTGATTCTCAACCTGATAATATTGGAAATATTAACGGAAAAGTTATAGGGGGTCATTCTGATTGACCCGCAAAGCTGCAAGATTCGCAGCAATGAGGGCCATCTAAACGCCATCCGCATGAACGCCGGTCCGCATGCTGATTGTCCCGGTCCCCGCTGCAGGCTTAAATGCATTGATCAATTCATGAACCAAATCTCCACTATTTATTATCAGTTAATTTAGTGTGTGCAGAGCCCCTACAATGTCTGTTTAAACAATGTGGTCACAAGCCATAGGGCACCCCAAAACTAGGAAAGGTGAGTGCCGATGTTAAGTGTGTGTGTGTATATATATATATATATTGTGGGGTTTTAGCATCAAACGGGTAGGCACAGGTGAGGATTTGGCACAGACTTAGACAGTGACATCACGGCTTGGGTCCAAAACAGGGCTTGCCTGAGTTTTATTGCAGCACTCAGAGCAAGAAACTAACAACAGCCTTTACACTTCAGGCAAAACAGAAAACAAAAACCTGCTCGTCTGAGCTCTAACTAAACAGAATAAACGTCCCTCTCTATACCAGGGCCACACTATGTGACACTGGACACATACAGCAGATATAGATCCAGTAATGCAGTACTTACAGCCTTGTCTCTCTCTAGCAGCAGCTTACTGCCTCCAACACCCAGGGAGAGAGAGAGAGAGCCCTAAGGAGAGGGCTGACTCCTTTTTAAAGAATCAGGTGTTCTCCTGATTACCAGCCCAGGACAGAACACCCTTTGTAAGCCGGAGCTTACCACACAGATTGAAATAGCCTGCAGTCTATATGCCATAAGACAGGATTCTAGGGGAAAAGTACCTGCCGTCTATGACTTTCCCTGCCACTGTCTTACATACCCTCCCCCTCTGTTCGAACCTGTGGGGTCGGACACTGTCTGCCAACTGGCAGTATGTTCGGGATAGGGCATCGGCATTACCCTGAAGCCTTCCTGCTCTGTGTTCCACTGTAAATTTGAAATTTTGCAAATTGAGAAACCATCTCATGACCCTTGCATTTCTCTCTTTGGCTTGGTACATCCATGTAAGTGGGGAGTGGTCAGTGATTAATCTAAAGCAGCGTCCTAAGAGATAGTACTTTAGGGATTCAAGGGCCCACTTGATTGCTAAGCACTCCCGCTCGACTATACTGTAGTTTCTCTCCGTAGGTGTGAGCTTCCTGCTCAAATATGTTACCGGGTGTTCCTCTCCACCAACTTCTTGGGAGAGGACAGCACCTAGTCCCACATCAGAAGCATCAGTCTGTACGACAAACTCTTTTTTAAAATCTGGAGTGATCAGGACTGGTTGATTACAAAGGGCCACTTTTAATTCTTGGAATGCCCTTTCAGCCTCTGGGTTCCAGCTGACCATAACTGCCCTACCTCCTTTGGTAAGATCGGTTAGGGGCGCTGCCATGGTTGCAAACTGGGGAATGAACCTACGGTAATACCCCAGAATTCCCAAAAAAGCCCTGACTTGTTTTTTTGTCGAAGGACGAGGCCAGTCTTGGATAGCCTCCACTTTATTTATTTGTGGCTTTATTATACCTCTCCCGATAACATACCCCAGGTAACGTTTTTGGACCTCCCCAGATATGGCCTGTCTACGCGCTTCTGGTACTCTATAGGGTTTTAAGCGTACCCGAACTCCAGGTTCGGTGACAATGTCATGTTTTATGGCTGTGGTGCGCCCTGGAAGTTCTGAGAACACATCATAATTCCTTTGTACTAACTCTTTAGTTTCCTGCTTCTGGGATTTGGACAGGGTCTCTGACACCCGCACCTCTGGGCTATCACTAGAGGGGGCACTTACAGCTGTCAGAGTCTCTCTGTCTTTCCAGGGTTTAATTAAGTTCACATGGTACAACTGTTCTGGCTTCCGTTTACCTGGTTGATACACTTTATAATTTACACTTCCCACTTTTTTATCTACCCGATACAGTAGATCCTGGTTAATGGCCATCTTTGGGAACTCTTTGTCAGCATTGGGGTATTGGGGCTCACCATTTATGACTTTAGGATTTTCCCTAGCTCTTAATAAGGTGGGATCTCTAAGTTGAGCAGTCCCAAAATTATCACGTGACATCTCTAGCTCAGGCATGTCACCTGCTTCTTCCTGCTCCTCAGCTTCACCTGCAAGAACAGCTAGGGGAAAACGGTCAGATTCAATAGTGGTCACCCCTACCGTTTGAACCTCAGTATCCTGATCAAAAGGCTCAGGACTAATCACAGGGCACACATTCTCATTATTAACAGCATTTCTAGTGCAGTGTACATTCTGTTTCCACAAGTCCCAGAACAATGGGAAGTCTCTTCCCAGGATCACACTATGCATCAGGGTCTTTACCACGCCCACTTCATGGGACACAGTTCCACAAGTACTCTTTAGCTGGACTAAAGCTGTGGGATACTCCTTGGTGTCCCCATGTATGCAGAAGACCCCTATGTAACGTCCTGTGAGTGTCCCAGGGTCTACCAAGCTGGCATGGACGAGAGTAACTAAACTCCCAGAGTCCAGTAGAGCCCTCCCGGGATAACCATCCACCTTTACATGACATATTTGCTGTCCAGTTTCTGACACAGTCTCAGCAGAGAAAACAGAACGTGCATATAAAGAGCTTCGCCAGGCTGTATCACACTCCATTGGCTCAGAAGTAAGGGGGCAATTGGCAGCAATATGCCCAGGTCCATGACAACGCCAACACTGTATGCGGCCCCAGTCTTTTTGCGACCCAGGTTTGGACCCTACTGTCCCTTGGGAACGCCTCTCCACTGTTTGTTCCCCATCTAGGCCACCTCCCTTTACAACATTATTCACCCCTCTAGTAAACGGAACAGTCTTACCAGATGATCCGGCCGATTTGCTGTTCTTGAGGGTGGAATGTCCAGGAGGCACTTCTTGGATTAGATTTTCAGTAGCTCTGTACCTCTCAACCAAGTTGACAAGCCCCTCGGCATCATTAGGGTCGCCGTGACCGACCCAGCGCTGAACCTTTGGAGGTAAGGAACAAAGATACTTGTCCAGCACGACTCTCTCCACGATCTGCGCTGGTGTAGACTCCTCTGGCTGTAGCCATTTCCTTACCAGGTGGACCAGGTCATACATTTGGGACCGCGCAGGTAACTGTTCAGAAAAAGTCCAGTTATGCACCTTCCGGGCACGCACACTCATGTTTACGCCTAAGCGAGCAAGGATCTCTCCCTTGAGTTTCGCGTAGTCGTTAGCATCCTGCTCACTCAGATCAAAATACGCCTTTTGTGGTTCTCCAGTTAGAAAAGGTGCTACCACACCTGCCCATTGATCCACGGGTAACTGTTCACGCTCTGCTACACGTTCAAACACCGCAAGAAAGGTCTCTACATCATCCGTGAGAGTCATCTTTTGCAGAGATTTCTGTACTGCAGCCCGTGTGGTTGGAAGCAAGGGTTGGGGTGTTTGCACAGTCTGCGCCACACTCTTAGCCACATTCTGTATTTGCTCTTGTAATTGCAGATTAATTTGCTGCTGTTCCTTTAAGGCTAGTCTGTTGGATTCAAGCAGCAAAACATTGGTTTCAGCCTGGGCACGCATGGCCTCCTCATGCACCTTTTGCTGACATGCGTTTGCCTGCACCAAGTGTTTTAAAAGGTCCTCCATTTTAACAGTCTCCTGTTGCAGTGTTACAGCAGCCTTTAGCCAGGACATGCAAGTATCAGTGCACTCCAGACACTCACTTGTGGCTGGTTGCCTTTAGCAACAACTTCCAGCTTGCTGTAGCAAAAGTCCTATAGTTCGATGTATGTCTCTTTAAGTGAGATGCTTGCTCGCATTCTCCACCATATGTGGGGTTTTAGCATCAAACGGGTAGGCACAGGTGAGGATTTGGCACAGACTTAGACAGTGACATCACGGCTTGGGTCCAAAACAGGGCTTGCCTGAGTTTTATTGCAGCACTCAGAGCAAGAAACTAACAACAGCCTTTACACTTCAGGCAAAACAGAAAACAAAAACCTGCTCGTCTGAGCTCTAACTAAACAGAATAAACGTCCCTCTCTATACCAGGGCCACACTATGTGACACTGGACACATACAGCAGATATAGATCCAGTAATGCAGTACTTACAGCCTTGTCTCTCTCTAGCAGCAGCTTACTGCCTCCAACACCCAGGGAGAGAGAGAGAGAGCCCTAAGGAGAGGGCTGACTCCTTTTTAAAGAATCAGGTGTTCTCCTGATTACCAGCCCAGGACAGAACACCCTTTGTAAGCCGGAGCTTACCACACAGATTGAAATAGCCTGCAGTCTATATGCCATAAGACAGGATTCTAGGGGAAAAGTACCTGCCGTCTATGACTTTCCCTGCCACTGTCTTACAATATATATATATATATATATATATAAAAGCACTTACCCCCTCTTACAGGAAAGGATTGGAACCAGCACACGGATATGAAGTGAAAGAAAAAACGTGGTTTATTGTACAAGCATTATTGCACAACAGACAGCTGTTCACCTGACAGCCGTTTCAACTGCATGGCAGCAGTTTTCATCAGAGGTGAAGCATTAACAGTCAGAGCAGTTTAAATACATTCAAATTGCGCCAAAAACATGAGAAGGAGGCTAGCCATACCTCCACTGACGTTGTCATGACGTCAGCTACAGTGAGTGACAGCCGGAGACAAGGGGCGCGGCTCTGTAGAGGCATCATCAGGATTCCCTAGCTAAGCAGCCTATTGCTGCCGCCGGGAGGTTCCTGTTCGCTTCCTAATGCTATGACACAGCTGTCTCTGCGTGTACAGTCGTGGTGCCGAAGTGGACGGCTATGTGTGATGTGTGCGGGTGAGGTGGGGGTAACCAGCGGTGAATCGCAGCTCATTAGTGCGCCGTTACAGAGGGCTGGCTGTCCTGCAAGGCATAACAACAAATAAATCAACACAGACACGCTTGGGTGGACTCACAATGAGATCTGTAACCAGTGATGCCGGTTACAAGCCAGGCAGGTTAACCGTCCATAAAGTCGACACGCTAGCGGTGTCGGCTTTTCCATGTCGACCAATGTCAAAAAATGCGTTAAAAAGGCCGTGACACTTCACAATGTCATAAATCTATGTCTGCTAACCTAGATACAATGGGACAATATGGCAAAAACAATTATAAAGTCTGGCAAACGAGACTATATACAACCTAACACACGGCGGTGTTGCTAACAGTAATATATGCCATTCAGTAAGTAGCCCATATTTTAGACACAGATATAGGAACGCACGGCGGAGCATAATCAGACATCTAGTATGGGAGTATAACATAAATAATAATAATAAATCCCATCAGGGATGACGGCGCTCGGCGGCGCAGAAATCAGGTCCCCCAGAGCACACGGCGGTGCTCAGAGAGTGCTAGAGTATACATCAAGTCACTGGGACAAGTCAATGGGTTAAAGAAAGACACCCATTTTAAAATCTTCATTTAAGCCCTGTGGGGCTAAACACTTAAGCCTGAAAATCCATGCAAGTTCCCTTTGGAGGAGTATTCGCTCCCTGTCGCCTCCATATCTCAGGGGGGGAATATGATCCAGTAGAACACATTTTAGGTCAATGACTCTATGATGCTGTTCTTTAAAATGTCTCGCGACAGGAAGGTTTTTTAGGTCACATTGGGTAGCGGTCGGATCCGTACTTTTTTTGATAGACGATCTACTGTATGTTGATTCAGTCTTTCTTTTAGCATGCGGCTCGTTTTACCCACATACAGCTTTTTGCAGGGGCATTGCAAGGCATAGATGACGAACTTACTGTTGCAGTCCAGATGGAATCTGATGCTGAAGGATTCGCCGTTGATGGGATTATGGAACTTTGGACCAGTGATAAGAAACTGGCAGTTTACCCATCCACCACATTTAAACGTGCCTTTCTTCTGTTTCAGCCAGCAGTGCTTAGAGGAGGTGATGGGATTAGGGGCAGTTTTGACCAGTAGGTCCCGCAGGTTTGGGCCTCTTCTATACGCGAATCTGGGTGGTTCAGTGATCTCCCTTGAAAGCACTGGATCACTTGAGACAAGATGCCAGTGTTGGTTGATGGTTCTCCTGATGTGTTTGGAAGCCACCGTATAAGTACTGACAAAGTTCATCCTTTTGTCAGGACTCCTGTCATCAATTGTTTTGGAAACCAAAAGGTCCTCCCTTTTTAAATTCATCACCTTCTTCACCGCTGCATCAACTTCTTTCATATCATAGCCTCTTTCCAGGAATTTGTCTCTCATGGTATCCAGTGCCACTTTGGTGGTATCTGGATCTGATGTGATTCTGACCACTCTAAGGAGCTGTGAGTAGGGTAGTCCTCGTTTCAGGGGCTCTGGGTGGAAGCCTTTTTAACGCATTTTTTGACATTGGTCGACATGGAAAAGCCGACACCGCTAGCGTGTCGACTTTATGGACGGTTAACCTGCCTGGCTTGTAACCGGCATCACTGGTTACAGATCTCATTGTGAGTCCACCCAAGCGTGTCTGTGTTGATTTATTTGTTGTTATGCCTTGCAGGACAGCCAGCCCTCTGTAACGGCGCACTAATGAGCTGCGATTCACCGCTGGTTACCCCCACCTCACCCGCACACATCACACATAGCCGTCCACTTCGGCACCACGACTGTACACGCAGAGACAGCTGTGTCATAGCATTAGGAAGCGAACAGGAACCTCCCGGCGGCAGCAATAGGCTGCTTAGCTAGGGAATCCTGATGATGCCTCTACAGAGCCGCGCCCCTTGTCTCCGGCTGTCACTCACTGTAGCTGACGTCATGACAACGTCAGTGGAGGTATGGCTAGCCTCCTTCTCATGTTTTTGGCGCAATTTGAATGTATTTAAACTGCTCTGACTGTTAATGCTTCACCTCTGATGAAAACTGCTGCCATGCAGTTGAAACGGCTGTCAGGTGAACAGCTGTCTGTTGTGCAATAATGCTTGTACAATAAACCACGTTTTTTCTTTCACTTCATATCCGTGTGCTGGTTCCAATCCTTTCCTGTAAGAGGGGGTAAGTGCTTTCATGTTTCTCATATGTACCTGGCACCGGACTATTAACAATTACCTGCATTGAGTGCCATCCTGTGACACCTCATTCTATATATATATATATATATATATATATATATAAATATATATATATATATATATATATATATATATAATTTTATTTTTTCTCATATAAAGGTTTTATCAAATTTGTTTTGGTAAAATAAAAACTTGATATAGAGACAAAGGTGAAGACAGAGGGTGTACAAACAGGAGTGAAAGATGAGGGTGGGAAGACAGAGAGATACAAATATAGGAAAGATAAAGTTATAGTGCAAGGATGAGGCGATAGGGAGAATGAGAGACACAGGGTGAAAGGAAGAAAGAGAGAGAGACAGAGGATTGGGAGAGACAAAGCGATTGTAAAGAAGCAAGCCTAATAGAGAGTTGATATGATGGGCCAATAGTGTTTAGGTCGACAGTCAAGAGGTTGAAACCATATGGTCAACATATGGTCAACATGCCCAACATCGACATAGACAAAATGTTGACAAAAGGAGAAGGTCAACATGGCAATGGTCGATTCATGAAATGGTCATGATTTGTTTCCCTTTTTTTTTTTTTACTTGACCATCCATGTGGATTACGACTGGAAACGGTAAAGTGGCCCGAAGCACTGTGGGAAAAAAACAGCTACAGTATGTGACGGTACGTGGTACAGTAACTGAGGGTCCACGTTCTCAGGTGTCGACACTGACATATAAAAAGTGAAAACTCATATTGTACTTTTCTATGTCGACCAATTTCTTGTGTTCACCTTTTTCCAGTACTGACCTATTTTCTGTCGACCTAGACACTGTCAACCCTATGATCCATACCCCAAAATACAATGGAGGAAAACAAAAGAAAAATATATTGCTCACGTGTAAAATATGGTCTGGTGCAAAATTGCTGCAATATTTATTAATGTTTTCAGAACCAAGCAATTTTTCGCTTGTTTTAAGATACAATTTTAATGTTTTTGTTTGCTGAGTCAACCAGTTATACAAGAAAGGAGACTTATGAAAGTGCCCTGAATAAATTGTTAGACATTGAAATTATTTATCAACCACACCAGGTAAGTTTGGCATCATGTAGTTTGTGTGTCTATACAGGCACAAATACTATCATTTTTTTTCTTACTGAAGAGTTAAAATAACTTGAAACTGGCTCACTACCAAAACCTTAATGATTGCTAAAGTAATTGCTAAATTCCTGCAAAAGATATGCATTTTAATTAATTTAGATACACAGATACAATATTGAGCTTTTCAGGTGGAACAATTACATTTTCCGTTAGCAGAAAACCAATTAAAAACAGATGATATATCAACAAGGTAAAACGTACAAACCACTACATCAGCTAGCCTACCAACACCTGAATACCAAATGACATATGTGCTTGGATATACACATTATGAGGAACAGAAGGCAGTGCAAAAAATAAAGACTTCTAGTCGTTGCATTTTGTATCTTCTAAAAGTTCTATTCTCCTTATAAAGAATATAAACAAATTCGCTATGGAGAATATAAACACATATCAATACAATATAAGCATATCAATCCAACGGCGCAATGTAATATTGATCTAGTTTGCCGAATGCCAGTCGAACTCTCACATTTTTTTAAAGCAAAAGTAATTTACAAGGCAAAACTATGCCTTGTAAAATGATTGCCACTTTAAAAAAAAGAATCCTTGTTTGACCATCATTTTTTTCCATCCTTTTGCATCCAATAGTGCCTAATAATTGCCACACAGGGTGAATAGGATGCATTAGAAGCTTCTGCTGATTAAACTGATATGCAACATGTCTATTAAGTCTGTGACTGCTGCTGTATCTGCATAAGAAATGGAATGTTACAGTGTTTTCCTGGAAAACAGTGTAACATAGCATTCCGTACACTGCTACAGCCTAAGTGCATACATAGGACAGCACTGGTGCATACAACCCTACATACAGGCTAATATACACATTTAATTCTAATTAAAAGTCTCTTGGAAAGACACTGCGACATGGGACATGGGCAATATTTCCTTTGTAAGCTAAATTTCGTGTTAAGCTACTGTAATATATGATAAAATGCTTTTGATTATAGTAAATCCATTTTTGCTAAGCTATTAAAGTTACATTACAATGTATTTCTTTATTCATTCCCTTCAATCCTTCCACATCAGCACATACTTCAAATTAAATTGCAGCCAACTTGCATGCAAGGCTAAATCAGCCCTTCTACCATAGTAAAGTCACAATAATAACAGCAATCTCTTATATATTTGGCTACATGTGTCAATCATGTGTCCATAACGCTAGGTGGAGTCAGAGAGACACATAGGTTGTGCTGATAGGCTATTAGCCCTGCTCGGAGTTTTAAGGGGCGTGGCCTAGCTGTTCATGGAGTAGGAGTCCTGCCTACAGACTCCTGCCTATTATACTACACAGGTGGCATCAAATTAAAATCCCCCTGGGTGGCTGAAGACTTCTTGAGTGCCCCGATCACTGTGTGGGCTCCATTTGACCTGCCTCCTGGTCTCATACCTCCTGCTCCTGCCCTGGGTCTCCTTCATGTGTCCAACGGCCATATTGGAGGGGACTGCCCAGCGCTGCTGCTTCCACACTCCCAAACACACGGACTTCCACTCAGCCGCATGGATAGCGGCTGACTGCCCGCCTGCCCCCTGACTCCCACCCGGTGCTAATGTACCTCTGTTTGGTCCCTGCTCCCAGCCTGGCCCTGCTGCCTCTACCCTGCTGTCTTGCAGGAATGCGGCCGCAGTTCGCACCAGGTAGGAGGTGAAGCGGCTGACTGCCGCCTGCCCCCTGACTCCCACCCGGTGCTAATGTACTTCTGTTCCCAGCCTGGGTCCCCGATGTGCGTCCGGTGGCCATATTGGAGCAGCCAACCTGGCCCTGCTGCCTCTACCAGGCTGTCTTGCGGCATGCGGCCGCAGGTCACACCAGACAGGAGGCGAAGCTACCAGGGCCAGGGAGCGGTCAATCAGGCTCGGGTCTCTACCCCACCGCAGGTCTAAATCTGGACATGCCGCCAGACAGCAGGGTAAAGGCAGCAGTGCTCCATTATGGCCGCCAGACGCACGTCGGAGACCCAGGAGCAGGGGCCAGAACAGAGGTACCTTAGCACCAGGTGGGATGAGGTATCGTCGGGGTTAGCTGGCGGGCAGCCAACCGCTATCTACTCAGCAGATGCGAAGTGGAAGTCTGTGTGTGTGGGGGAGCGCAGGCAGCAGTGCTGGGCAATCCCCTCCAATATGGCCGCCAGACACACGATGGAAACAGACAGGGACCAGGAGACAGGTCAAAGGGAGCCCACACAGTGATCGTGGCACACAGGAAGTCTTCAGCCAACCAGGGGTACACCCTTACCCACCAGACACCCTCCCTCACCTGTGCCAACCCCGCACCTGCAACACCCTAATGCACTCCCTGCAACCGGACCTCCTCAACCTGTACACCTACACACAGCCGCGCCAACACCACACTTGCCCATCCCCCACTCACAGTACCCATGCATCCATCCCTCCTCAACCCATAACCACATCTGCTCCAACAGCTACCTGACTGCCCGTCACTGAAATGGTGCACCACCACACCAATCCACACGAGCCACCCCCGCAACTGCAAATCCACCTACAGTAACCCCACACCCGCCACCCCAAGCACCTTCCCCCACCCATGGCACTCTTGCACCCCCATCCTCACCCACCGCACCTTCAACACCACGCACCCACCCCTCCAGCACTCCCACATCCACCTGCATAAACACCGCACCTGCCCCTCTCCATCCCGCAGTATACCCCCACCCCTACAAAAATCAGTTCACAGGTTAAGGGACGGAGTCCCTTACGATGGTGTGAAGAGCGCCCGTAGGGCGCAATGAATCACCTAGTCAATCCATAATCATCAGTGGCGGGGCAGCGGCTAACAGATCGCAGGGCTCTGAAATTCCACACAGAAGCAATCAGGGCTGAATAACCCCCTTTATCAGATCTTTAACCCCATTCGCTGGCACTCCCGAAAATTGTCCGGGCTATGCGCCAGTGCCCAGACTGGCAAACCTGGAAAATCCTCCAGAGTGTCACTGCCGGGGAGCACCGCTGAGCTGAGTGCTGAGATCAGCAATGTGCTCAGCTTCAGCCCAGCCTCCACCCCCCCCCCCCGCCCCCGGCTCTGTGTGTGACCTTCCAAACATCATGCCACACACAGGGGCCGGGCCAGGCAGTGACTGATCTAGTGTGCGGCGCTGCCTGACCTCTAAAAGACCAATGGGGCTGTTTTTTTAAGGAGCGCTCCCAAAAAAAACCTTGCCCATTGGGAGCGCTCTCAAAAAAAAAAGAACGCCACTGAAGGGCTTAATGTACCCCATGCAGGAAGGGGTTTTGAAGGCGGGATGCTAGAGTGAACACAATGCACTTTTGTGCATTTTAAAGCTTTGTTTTACATTGGCACAGGTTACTTAGAAATGTGTGTGTCTGCCAAAATGCGAATGGACGGTTGCATCTTTTGCAGATATTATATTTGGCTAAAAATGGATAAACTAAACCTCTTTATTTATTTCTTTGTAAAAATGGTGATGACATTTTTGTATTGCACACTAACACTGCAATGGTGTGCCCACTCTACAGTGCAAAGGTCTCCATCATTCTGACCAAGTCCTTCCTAAAATGTTGACATTTTGGGGGAAATTTACGAAGATGGTAGTTCTATTTCACATGGGAATGTTGCTATCGGCAACCAATCAGATACTATTATCTTCTAGAAGGTGTTACATAAATAAGTAGATTCTTATTGGTTTCCCATAGCAACATCACATTCCCATCTTAGTAAATTTCCCCCATTACATCATAAAAGCCATGCAATTTGATGGATATCTAACTTTATAACCGCTGTCAAACCACTGAGTTTCCTTTACTGCTTGCTCTGCAAATGTAAATAGATTTCCTTGTGTATACTGGTATTACTGCTGTGCTGTACACCTTTCATTAATTACTGTATTTTCCAATCAAATGCTGCTCATTAACAAACGTGGATACAATCTACAGTACGCCAGCAACCCACAATTAGCATCAGCCAGCTGGTAACCATAGTACATTGTTCTGTGTCACCTGGATACAAATAATACATTTGAGCATATCAAACATTGCAACACTGGGTTTTTCTAATAGTAATTATGTATTTTCCATACCCTAAATTTAATTTAGAGAGCGGAATTACATCATATTAGAGTTAACTTACTGAGTTGTCTATAGTGTCTGAAAAACCTTTAGGAAATGGGAAAGCAAAAACCAATCAATAAAACACATCACTGTTTCTTACAATACATTTCAATTATTTGATCTTAAATCTATAAGAAACACAAGCCCTCTGGACAATGAGTCGCGAATACCTTTACCAGTGATTGTTTCCTTTCATATTTTAGATCAGCCTAAGATAAATTATCAACTTTTCAATCAGAACATAAATGTAAACATTGTATTGTAGCTGTTTAACGCTCAGTATCGCTATCTCATTAACATGACAAGAGGAAATTGTGAATGTTCCCCGCCTGCAGCAGCAGTGTCTCAGCAGCGCTTGTTCTACCGTTCTAAAATCTAAAATGTGTTTTGTTTATAAAGGAAATATAATTTTGTCATTATATCTGATATAATAACTGAGAATGGAATACCATAGATTAAGGCTAGAGATGGTATTTATCCACGAGGTAAGGTGAAAATAAAGGAGAATGAAGCCTGCTTGCTTCTGGAACACAATGGAATACTGCATAATTACTATGAATAGGAAGAGTTTACATTGTTCTTCTATCCAAATCGATGCTTAACGAACAGCACTACAGATTTAGTTCTGGGCACTGTACCAATACCAGCGGTCCATTCACAGCAGAAAGAGAGAAGCAGATGGCACTCATTCTCCTAAGCGTTTTCCGGTCGATATAAGAAAACAGGAGTGGTGGGTCAGTTATCAGTACAGATTTGAGAAAAAGAAATATTTTACCAATGTACCGGTACTTACTCTTCTAATCCATTATAATAACACATTGTAATCTGGCCATAGGGGGTTATTCTGGTTGACTCGCTCGGATGTGTGTTCGCACCCTTGCGAGTCAACCAGAACACGCCCTGAGAATGATTGTACACCCCCCCCCCTTCGCACGCCAGGTTAATTCACCCGGCATGCAAATGGATGTTTTACATAAACATCCATTTGCAGGCCAAAGGGAACCTCCCCAATCTTTTGATGTTCACCGACCATCGAAAGATGTGGTGCGTGCACACATATCTAAAGTGACTGTCAGGCCACTTATATACGCGTGCACATTCGTGAGGTACTGAGTGGGCAGCTAACATCCAGTGATGTCAGCTGCCCGCCCACGTCACCCAGTGATTTCCATGGGATACTAGTGGATACTTGTCCATGGGCTATTCCTATGGATGAGTGCCACAGCCCGCCACCCCACCCACAATGTTGGGTGCGTGCACCAGGCGAACAATCTGTTGGCCATGGCCGCACACACCTGGCCTATGCACATGCGCAGAAATGCAGCGCATACGCCAAACATTGGTCACTGCGCGAATGGACCTAAATAAATCCATAGTCTATACACAGGACTGATTTAATTGCCGGGTATTGCAGTGGAAGTCACTGCCGTTGCCCTTAGTAGTCCGTAAAATATAAAGACATAGTTATTATAGCAGGAAGCCATTATACCCACAGGATTCCCTAATGCAGTCTAATGTACTAGGTACTAGTTTCCTAGTGTTGTTATACTAAGTGACTATTTTGCATTGTGTGGTGTTTTAGTTTTCATCTACTGCATGTAAATAAATGCACTGGGAAGCCTGCAGCGTGCTCTAAATTGCTAATAAAAGCACCACTGGGTATGTGTCCCAAGCGGTTTGTTTTTATTTTTTGTATAATCTAGCAGGATATTTTTGCTTTGCAAAGATGTTTCTTTGTCCAAAGGTTTTTATTCCACACACTACCAGCAAGATCAATTATGATACATTGTCAGCTCCATTTGGAAGCTCTGGCTTAGTCACTTGTCTGTGTGACATTAAAAATTTAGCAACTGCTCTCTCTTGTCATCTTCATTTTAGATAAAAGACTCACTGTTTTGCCAGCATGATACAAATTCATTAAAAAAGATCTATAATGTGCAATTAATGTATGTTATAAACACTGTACATAGGAAATTTACACTTCCATTTTATTTCTTAAGAGAGTGACTAGCACCAGTGGCGTAAGTTCATCACAGTTGTCCGGAGGCAAGATAAATATTGGTGCCCCCCAAATAGCTGAATCAGTAAGGTGTCTGTCTTCAGTAAGACAGGTAATGGGTTCTAATACAGGGTATGACACTTGTAAAAATGATGTTAGGAGGGTGAGTCAGCCACAGAAGCGATATTGACGTCTTTCAATTAACTGATTCAAACTTGTAGGGGAGGAGAGGTGACCCCTTGGGAGAAGGAGCCCGGTCGCAGATTACTCCATTGCTTCCCAGAGTTACACCTCTGCCTAGCACAGTTACTGTATATTATAGTCATTATCGTGTACCCCCTGCTCTAATATCATATAAGGCTACAATGTCTTTCCCATTATCTGCAATGTAGCATGTTTCATTAACATTAAGCTCCAAGCAAATCAGTAGCTTTCGACATTTGTCACACTATACATTAACAAAATGTGCACAAAAAATAGGATGTTATTTACTGTATGTATCTATACATTTTTGAGAAATATACATACATGTATTTACCATTTTTGTAAATCATTGGTCACCAACCAAAGCTTGCAAGCTACTGGTAGCTCGCGGTCATAATTTGAGAAGCCCGCCTAGCTACAGTACTGCTGAGTCATTAGGAGGAAGTGACCTTTGACGAGCTGCCTCTAGTCAGGACCTAACTCTGGCATCCACCGCAATGTAGGACGCTAGAACTGAAAAGCCGCTGGCAGCTAAATGGGGTGCATCAATGTCCCAGAGTAGACAGGAGGATGTGGAGGGGACACAGGAAGATGATGAACATTGGAGCTACCAATGAGGGACAGGAGCACAGCTGACACTCCCACAGTGGAGGTAAGCAGGATCTGCAGGAGAGCCTCCACACTACAGGTGGAGGTCAGATCGGTGTGGTGGGCCAAGAGCTGGAAGACAGCCAGACAGGTATATATTTTATTTCCTTCAGGAGCCTCAAACCCCAATTAAGGTTGGTGACCACTGATATAAAGAATGCATTTTAAGCCTCATACACACTGGGTGCTATTGCCCAGCATGTATGAGGAGCGATGATGTGAAAATCAATGGGCGGAAAAACGCTCAGTCCATATACACTAAGCGATTTTTGTCTGTCCCAGTAAGTTTGACAGTGGGTGAACCATTTTCCATAGTACAAGACTATGGAAAGTGGTTATGGTAAAACAGCCCGACGGAAAAAGGCGGCTGACGTTGATGCAGGAGCACGCACCACCACTAACCGCTCATCACTGGGGCATAAACACTGGGGGATTTTGATCTGTTATGGCAGTAAGCAGGTGATTGGCTGGACGTTTAGCTCTCTTTATCGCCCTTGCATTTATCTCTTGTTAAGGCTTTATGGGGCAGATGAATTAAGCCTTAACAAGAGATAAATGCAAGGGTGATAAAGAGAGATAAATGTCCAGCCAATCAGCTCCTTACTGACTTTTTTTCAAACACAGCCTGTAACATGACAGTTAGGTTGTGATTGGCTGGATGTTTATCTTTTTTTATCACCCTTGCATTTATCTCTTGTTAATGCTTAATACATCTGCCCCAATACATCTTCCCCAATATGCCTTCAGACCGATTGTAAAGGCAGACCATGCAGCTATGTATTTTCGCTCACATGACAGATTAATGTGTTTATCTTTTCATTGTCCTGGTATACAATTATGTCTATTAACAGTGTGCACACATCTACATATCACACCAATGCATTATTTGAGAAATATTGTCATTCTTACTGGCGCTGACATTATTGTTCTATTGTTCCAACATATTGATGGGCTGGTAACTATTGATGGGCTGGTAAGTTTATAAAAACATCAGCTTGTGATGTTAAATGGCACCAGATAACTACTGTAGTTTACTGTAATATTTGTTGGATGAATGGTTTTGATCTATTTAGTATATTTTATTTTATAGGATGCAATTCATCTAAATCATCTTAATTTTCTGCCAAAACAGAGACCTTACTGTCCATATTTGAATAAGAGTATATATTATTTAAGATTTTTTTTGTTCACAACAATCAGTCCCTTAATCTTATTATAGTGATAATTGAAGGTAAACAATATGCATTTCATTTCCTATTAACACAGCTCCAGCATCTATAGGAGTCACCACACACATTTCTGAGTGCACAGCACCATATATGTTCCCATTAGAGCATGACTTCTAGCAAATTGAGTATTGATGATTGCAGTTAAGAATGTGCATCTGTAAGTTACATTTAGCGAAAGCATTTGAAGCAACACTGAATTGTCTATTAAGCTGAGCTAAATTTCCTTGTAGCAGCAAAGGATGTCTGTAAAACCAAACTACCAAGCTAAAAATGAGCCAGATAATTTACTGTTATTCTCACCCATATATCCCATAATCTGTAAAACTGCCCTTCAGACATTGCAGACTAGTTTCAAAAAAATAAAAATGACTGCTGACAACCAAACTGCCAGACTATGTATTATGTATGCGTATGTCTGGACTATTTTTATGATATAACATAGTTGATTGGAGGCCAGGGAATAAGGTGCCTCCAGCCACATGATACTACTTACAATCAAGTTACACGAATTGCCGAAAAGGGTGCAGAGCAGAGGCGGAACTAAAATTGGTGCCCCGGGGCCCCTGAGGACTAGTCACCCACTGTTTCTCTCTGTCACACTCTGCCTCTCACTGTCACCCACTGCCATGTTGCATATTGTGAAATTAAATTAGGGAGGAGGAGGGTGGCCCAAATTATATTTTAGCACCTGGGCCCACAACCCACAAGTTCTGCCACTGGTGTAGACAGCTTTGTTCCTCCATACATTTCCATGTACTATATTTAAATGAGTTTAGATAAAATTAATATAATTCAATACAGATCTTCTGCCCAATGGGAAAATTATTGAGAAAAATGTTACAATACATGTAGTATTATCAAATAATACAAAGCCATACAGATCCAAATACTGTATTTCCAGTCATACATTAATCACTAACCAGTCCTCTAACTAGTTGAATTGCTTCAGTCCTATGCCAGGGACCCAAGCGGGTCAAGAAAACTTGCCACCCTTAGAACTGCACCATTCCCAGAAGTAAAAGGTAATATAAACACTGTTATTTTATATTCTAAAACAACTTTTGTAAAAGATAGAAGAGAAACTGATGCAGCACCTGCAAGGGTAAAGGTCCATACACACTGGGCGACTATGCCCAGCGTGTATGGACAGCGATGATGTCAATAATCGCTGCGTGGAAACCCCTGCCCGGCACCTACGGAGGGAGGGAGGATGGCGTTGCACTATGCAATGCTGTCCTGAAAGCCGCTCATCTGCTGGTATAACCAGCAGATGAACGGCTTTCCCAGTGATGTTGTGGGAGCGCGCAGCAACGCTCACCGCTCATCGCCGGACCATACACACTGGGCGGCTTTGAGCTGAAAGCCGCTCAAACCGTAATGCCACTTACACTGTATGCCACACACAGTAATGTCACTTACACTCTATGCCTCACACCGTAATGCTACTTACCCTGTACGCCACACACATAATGCCATTTACACTGTACGCCACACACTGTAATGCCACTTACACTGTACTCCACACACACAATGCCACTTACACTGTACACCACACACATAATACCACTTACACTGTACGCCACACACCGTAATGCCGCTTACACTGTATGCCAGACACCGTAATGCCGCTTACACTTTACGCCACACGCATAATGCCACTTACACTGTACACAACACACATAATGCCACTTACACTGTACACCACACTGTAATGCCACTTACACTATACTCCACAATGTAATGCCACTTACACTGATCACCACACACCGTAATGCTACTTACTCTGTACGCCACACACATAATACCACTTAAACTGTACGTCACACACAATGCCACACAATGCCACTTACACTGTACGCCACATACCGTAATGCCACTTACACTGTACACCACACACATAATGCCACTTACATTGTACGCCACACATAATGCTACTTACACTGTACACCACACGCATAATGCCACTTACACTGTACGCCACACACCGTAATGCCACTTACACTGTACGCCACACACATAATGCCACTTACGCTGCACACCACATACTGTAATGCACCTTTCACTCTACGCCACACACATAATACCGCTTACACTACACACCACACACTGTAATGCACCTTTCACTGTACACCAGACACAAGGTAATACTCAGTTACAGTAGGTCCACACAGACCCTCCCCAGTACTTTACCAATAACAAATTGTACTTACCTCCATTCTTCAAATTGTGTGGTGCTGTACATGATCTTGTTTGTGTTGGTCTAGCAGCCAACAGCCACAGAGGGGGGAGAAGAGGCATGGGTATACATAAGGAGATAGCATAGCTGCAGAGGTACAGATGGGGAAAGCAACAGAGGGGGGTCAGAGGTAGAGATGGCATAGGGAGCTGAGGCACAGAAGGGGGGAATACACAAATAGAGGTGATAGAGGCAGGGATGGAGAAAATGGCAAATATATACAGTAGACTACAATACTGTATATATGAAAGTGAACAGAGGCAAAGATGGCAAAGGGGGCAAAGGCATAGAATGGGCAGAAGCAGGGGCACACATGGGGTGGGCAGGAGCAAGGGCACACATAGGGTGGCAGGGGCACACATGGGATGGGCAGGAGCAAGGGCACACATATGGTGGGCAGGGGCACACATGGGTTGGACAGGAGCAATGGCACACATATGGTGGGCAGGGGCACATATGGTGTGTGCAGGGGCACACACGATGTGGGCAAAAGTAAAGGCACACAAGGGTTGGGCAGGAGCAAGGGCACACATGGTGCCCAGGGGCACACATAGGGTGGGAAGGGGCACACATGGGGTGGGCAGGAGCAAGAGCACACATATGGTGGGCAGGGGCACACATGAGCTGGGAAGGGGCACACATGAGGTAGATAGAGGCTGTGGCACAGCTGGGGATATCCTTCTGAATCTAGACTCACTGTCACAGGAAGCAGGGGAGGACAGCAGAACGGAGGAGCTGTAGCAGGAGATCTGGGGTGGAGCAACACATACAGGAGGAAATGCACTGTGTGCAGAAAGGAAGCTTCTGAGCTGCAGCCTGCTGTGTTACCTGAGGGGAGAGAAGACAGGGGGATCGAGCTGGAGCGCTTTCTCCTCCCCTGCTGTAGCTTGCTGCTACCTGTCAGCTGTTTGACAGGAGCAGCAGCAAGAGTGCTTGTCCTGGCTGTTGCCTTCCTGCACTGCAGGGCGTACTGAGTAGCCAGCACCAACTCTGTGTGCAGACCTTTTCTTCTCAGTGCACCCAGCAGACCCTGGCTCCTCCAAGTAATGACGGGGTCTGCTACAGCATAGCTACGCCACTGACTCGACCTGTATTGGCATACATGTATTGTAGAGAGTGAGTCATCTGGTGTGCTCTGTATAACCTACTGTAGCAAAAGAAGACGTAAATAGGGTGGAAAATTGTGACGCATGCTAAAAAAAGGCCACATGCCTCACAGATACATAGGGGGGAATGTAATAGGATGAGATATTCAGAAAGTGAGAGATTTCATAGGAAATCTCCAGTTTTTTAAAGCGGCAATAATTTACATTGCAAAATCAAACTGGTTTTGCAGCGGCAATGATTGCTGCTTTAAAAAGACTGGAGATTTCTTACCAAATCTTTCACAGGGAGAATATAGGAACTCCACACATTTAGATTCATGGTGGAAATTGAACCAATGGCCTCAGTGCTGTTAGGCAGTAATGCTAACTGCACTAGCCTCATTCAAATTATTAAGCCAGGTTAGGCAACATGTGGCACTCTGATGTGGATGTGGAACAACACATTTCATCTTGCCTTTGCAGAATGTTGCTAACATTGTGGGGATGCTGGAATAAACCAAGCAATATTTAACATTTTAGGTACTTATATGTTAGTTGGGCGCCCGTTACGTAATTTGCGTAGTGCTGTATTGAGAATACCAATACACCACTATGCTGGCTATGTAAATTACATAACTTACGCAAATGATGTAAATTACGTAACTGGAGCACTGCTAATACATAATCCATGTCATACCCCCAGTGTCCACGTGGGCGTGGAGCTAATTTTAGAAAGTGTGGCTCGCCACCGAGCCCGAAGCGTGGCGAGCCCCGCGAGGGGATGCGTATCTGCGTCCCCTCGTAGGGCTCGCCACGCTTCGGCTTGGTGGCTCGCTGTGCTTGCCACACTGGACACTGGGGGTATGACGTGGATAGTGGGCATTTGATCCTGTTAGTGGGTGTTGTGTGTGTGTAGTGTGTATGTGTGTGTGTAGTGTGTGTGTGTCATTAAACTTACCATCCAGATGTCCCCGGCGCCTCCGGGACTTGGATCCCCGCATCGGGCCACCATGACAATTGCTGATTACTACGCTATTAGAGTAGTTCCGCTGGTGGAGCAGGGAAAGCATGTGATGCTCCCCCAGCGGCTGCCGGGATCTCCCCCCTCCGCCGCCATTATGCCCTTCCCCAGGCACTGCCGTCCAGCCCTTCACCCCACACCGCCATGGACGACCGCCCTGCCCGCGTAAGTAATACCAGGGCAGCCACCATCTCCCCCCTCTGCCCGGCCGCACCTACCCTCCGCCCGGCCACACGTATTAGCCGGCCGCCCGGCAGTGGCTACGCTGACAACGTAGCCAAAGCTACGTTGTTAGCGTAGCGTAGCCGGACGCCCGGCTAACATATAAGAATCACATTTTATGTAATGGCTTATGGCTGTAAAGTATTATAAATTGGACTTTGAAGTGGAGTCTGTTGCTTACTGATACACCTTGATGTTGGCTGAGCAGATCATCTAAATGTTAAGGGGCATTTTGCAAGTTGTAGTCAGAGAGCTTTGAAAACAACCCTTAATGTATCATGGGTTGCATTCAGAACTGATCCCTTAGCTGTTAATTTACAGTGCCCATTGGTCAGTTGCACAACACCCCGCCACAGTGAAATCCCGCCCCAGTGAAATCCCGCCCCATGCTAGCCTAGCTGCAAATCCATCCAACGATTTTTCCACTGTGTGTAGCCAAGGACTTATTTGTTGGCGGCGATAGAAACAAGCTGATCGGGGCCAGAGCTGGCGCCACATGTCTTCCCCTAAAATGCCTGGATTTTCCCTGAAACTCCCAGAAAACGATCGGTTACCACCTGCAAACGCCAATTATTGCTAAATAGGTCAACTGTTTTTACTGTTTTTCTAGATTAGGCTAAAGAGTAACGGCTTACTGCAAAACTTGAGTTGGATTTGTCTAAAAAAATATGCATTTTACTTATCTTGTAGAGGTGCCCAGCTAAGCAAGTGTAGAATATGGATTACACCAGGAGACGTTGCTTCACAGAGATAGTAGTAGATGCTATAATGCAGTGCAGAATTCATACATGATACACACTGGCATATGGGTGCAGGGTGTGTGGTACATAAAGGACCCTAGGTTTAGGGGGGACCACATTCTGCAGGGATGCAGTTAAAATCCCGGCGGTCGGGATCCCGGCGTTCAGAATCCCGACGCCGGAATTCCGACCGCCAAAATGACGGCACATTCTCCCTCCTGGGGTGTCCACGACACCCCTGGAGGGAGAATAAATTAGCGTGCCGAGCGTAGCGAGGCACCGGGCCCGCTGCGTGGCCTCCCCCCCTTGTCGGCATTTCGGCTGTCGGGATTTCGGCGTCGGGATTCTGAACGCTGGGATCCCGACCGCCGGGATTCAATACTGAATCCATTCTGCACACCCCATACCCATATAATTATAAATACCTCTTCATTGGTCCGGCGCTGGCAGAGCAGCGGCAAAGATCATTCTGGAAATGACAGCCGCTACCATTTCCCAGTGCAATTGAGGTTCACACGCAGTAACCTCTGGCACAATTCCAGATTCTACTGCACCAGGAAGGGGCTCAACTGTAGCCTATATACTAACATTGGGCTTCTTTTTTTTGCTGAAAATGCATGCTACGCAAAGACACACAAGCAGACTCTGCTGATTAAAATGATATGCGGCAGGTCTATATATTCTGTGCGACGGTACCTGCCTATAAAATGCTACATTACTTTTTCCTAAATTTCACTTCTTACTCACATCATAATCAGTCAGGGACACTAGATGAGTACTTTTGTCATGTTACTTGGACCTGTTTTTGTTAATGTTGACTACCTCACCATACATTCTCCTGGGTGAAAGGGTACCTGAAATTATGTATTGAAGTATTTACTAGAGATGTGCACCATATACTTTTTGGGTTTTGTGTTTTAGATCAGGATCTCCTTTTGGATTTTGTTTCTGGATTGGTTTTTCCAAAACCACCTTTTTTATGTTTTTTTTTTTTTTTTTTTGGGGGGGGGGGGGGGGGGGGGTGTTTGTTCCTAGAGTATTATTAACCTCAACAACATCCAAGGTAGCTGGGTGACTAAGCTAAGTGACACCAGTGGGCAGCACAAACATGTGGCACGTCTTGGAGTGGCACTGCAGTGGCACACAGGATCTGCTTTATAAATTAAGTTAAAAATGCTCCAAAGAGCACATACTGTAATGCCAAGAAAAGAGGTGCAAGTTGGATTATCCTTAGGCCTCCCACACACCCTTAATGTTGTTTAAACTGGACATGCTCACTTTAACAAACCAATCATTTTAGTGACAGGGACTATCATACTTGTGGCTGAAATGGTTGGTTTGTTTGGGCCCCCAAAAAACAAGCTGCCAATGATCTCTCCCTGCACAAACTGGCTCTATATTGGCAAGATTCCTCACCCCAGGGGCGGGCTAGGCCGCAGAGTGCCATGTGCCCCCCGGGCCGCTCAATCTATTTGTGTGCGGCCGTATGTTTCTGAGGCTGCTGCTGCAGCCACGGCTGACCAGTCTCCTACTGGTCTTCAGATACATGACCGCCGGCCTCCTGCACTAAGGACATGTCTAGTGCAGGAGGCCGCTACAGAGAGTGGGGCTGTGGACTCGCTCAGTCCTCTGTGGCTGCCAGCAGCTGCTGCGCCTGTGTCACACTGCATTACAGGCAGCAGCGTGGACAGCACAGAGGATCCCTCCCTGCTCCTGGTCAGCGTCCCTGTAGGGATCGAAAAAGGGGCGGGGCTAACGCCTGGAGGGGGCAGGGCTACACGACTGAACTAGTTAAGTAAAATGTGAGTTTACATTAACTGGTGTGGGCATGTGTACAAGCAGCGCTACTAGTGTCGGCAACTGGTGTGGGCATATGTATAATCAGCGCTACTAGTGTCTGCAACTGGTGTGGACATATGTACAGACAGCGTTACTAGTGTCGACAACTGGTGTGAGCATATGTATAATCAGCGCTACTAGTGTCGGCAACTGGTGTGGGCATGTGTACAAGCAGCGCTACTAGTGTCGGCAACTGGTGTTGGCATATGTACAAGCAGCGATACTAGTGTCGGCAACTGGTATGGGCATATGTACATGCAGCGCTACTAGCGTCGGCAACTGGTGTGGGCATATGTATAATCAGCGCTATTAGTGTCAGTAACTGGTGTGGACATATGTACAGGCAGCGTTACTAGTGTCGGCAACTGGTGTGAGCATATGTATAATCAGCGCTACTAGTGTCTGCAACTGGTGTGGGCATGTGTACAAGCAGCGCTACTAGTGTCGGCAACTGGTGTGGGCATATGTACATGCAGCGCTACTAGCGCCGGCAACTGGTGTGGGTATATGTATAATCAGCGCTACTAGTGTCGGCAACTGGTGTGGACATGTGTACAGGCAGCGTTACTAGTGTCGGCAACTGGTGTGAGCATATGTATAATCAGCACTACTAGTGTCTGCAACTGGTGTGGGCATGTGTACAAGCAGTGCTACTAGTGTCGGCAACTGGTGTGGGCATATGTACTTGCAGCGCTACTAGCGCCGGCAACTGGTGTGGGCATATGTATAATCAGCGCTACTAGTGTCGGCAACTGGTGTGGACATATGTACAGGCAGCGTTACTAGTGTCGGCAACTGGTGTGGGCATATGTACAGGCAGTGCTGCTAGCGTCGGCAACTGGTGTGGGCATATGTATAATCAGCGCTACTTGTGTCGGCAACTGGTGTGGACATATGTACAGGCAGCGTTACTAGTGTCGGCAACTGGTGTGGGCATATGTATAATCAGCGCTACTAGTGTCGGCAACTGGTGGGGGCATATGTATAGGCAGCACTACTGCTGTTGCGACTGATGTCGGTATGGGCGTTACGTATCAGCAGCGCTACTACTGTCAGAAACTGGTGCGAGTGTTATGTATAGGCAACGCTACTATTGTGGGCAACTGGTGTGGGTGTTACGTATAAGCAGCGCTACTATTTTTGGCAACTGGTGGTGTTACATATAAGCAGCGTTACTCCTTTCGGCAACTGGTTTGGGCAAAACGTATAAGCAGCGCTACAACTGTCAGCAACAGGCGCATTACGCTGTGTGGCATAATACATAATGGGCATTACTGTGTGTGGTATAATGTGTTATGAGCATTATAATGTTATTAGTACTTTTACTAACTCCTCTTCCTCATGAAGTATCACTCCTACATTTTGCAGTGCGCCTTCGGCGCGCACTCTGCTATTTTTAGTGTGGTGGTGGGGCACGCACCAATTTACTTTCTGGCACAGGGTACCAAAATGGCTAGTTATGCCACTGGTTCTGGCATAACTAGCCAGTGGGAGCATCCTGTGGGGGTCCTGATATTATACAGGGGAGCAGCCTGTGGTGTCCTATTATTGTTTTTTTATTTATTAATACATATACGAAAAACCTTTTATTAATACATATACGATAAACCTCCATTTAACGATGCGCTGTTACTTAGGGGCTGGTGCTCTGGCCTTGCCCCCCAGGCTAAAAGTTGCCAGCCAGCCCCTTGTCACAGCAGCCCCATGTCAAAGCAACACCCACAGCATAGACACCATGATGATGTCTGTGTTGTCTGAAATCCAGAACCAGAATGAAGATGTTGCCGATCACCGGGACTTATATAGAGTTTGAGTCTCACAAGAATCTGACAGCGGGGTGATGACGTTCGGCTTCGTTTTAGGTAAGGAAAATAGATAAGCTCAGTATTTACATGAAATTCAAAACCTGACATTCTGTTTTTAACTGAATTCTGAACTGGAGAAAAGACCTGACTCTGGCTTCAGAGCACTCAAATCCCCAAAGTGATCCGAGCCAGGCCCGGATCCGCTAAACTCGTATGTGCTTGGTTTTCAGTAAAACCGAACCACTCATCTCTAGTCTCAGCGGCCCTGGCAGAAACAAGAACATCTGGGATGCACAATTAATACTTTATGGTTTAGTCACACATGATGCCTCAGCCAGAATCAGCTCTATACTGTACGTCACTACTACTACACACTACTGTGATGCATTTTAAAACACGCTGAATGGATGAATTCCCTAATACTAGGATGGTACCTACTGACTAAGATTTGCTGAAGTTCCTGCAGTGGTTCAGGTTCCACCATCCTACACACATATACACTATATATATAACAGTGCGAATCAACAGAGGCTCACATATGCCAAATAACTATTACAGGATACATAGAGCCATACCTCCCAACCGTCCCGGATTCGGCGGGACATTCACGATTTACGGCCGATGTCCCGTCGTCCCGGTACTGCTTACCGCAGTCCCGGCTTCCCGAGACGGTTGGGAGATATAAACCACGCCCCCACGCTCTCTAGGACGTCACTGTGCCTCCAGCGTATGTGCGCAAGCTGCTGGGCGGTCACAGTGACGTCCTCTTCCTATCCAGCAGCTGCCATCTCTGCGCGTCTGAGTGGAGCCTGAAGTCCTGCAGAGCCAGTGAGCGGTAAGTACGGACAGACGGGCGGGCGAGGGGGGGGGGGGGTTGGTTGGTGTGTGTGGGGGGGGGGATTGCCAGTGCCTCCTAAGAAGCGACGAGGCTGAAGTTATATTACGACGAGCGGCGAAAACGGGGGCGTGGCCGGATTTCGCGTCACCCCGTGAGGCCACGCCCCCTTTTCTCGATGCCACGCCCCCTTTTCGGGAGCGCGCGCGACTTCGCCGCGCGAACGTCCCGACCTCCCAACTTCAAAAGTTGGGAGGTATGTAGAGCTGTGCAATCTTTGGCTTAGAAATCAAAGTTGTTTGCTTTGGGGTAGCTTGCGTTATTGAACACAAGTCAGTCATAATTGTGAAACACACTTCGTGCACAGAAATAAGTGTCTGATCTTTCTTCCCTTTGCCTACTTGAGACTGTCCCATTACAGCTCAGTTACATCCCTACAGTTAACAGCAGAGGGGTATGGATCATTGAATAGACACCAACTAGGTCGACAAGAATGAAGGTCAACATGACTGAAGGTTGACATGCAGGAAGGCCGACATGGGTTATGTCGACATGGTCATTAGGTCGACACAAACATTAGGTTCACATGGGGAAGGTCGACATGGGGTTTTTCACTTTTTTTACAGGAATGTTGACACAGTCAACATGGACACTGAAGTGTATCACTGCGTCCCCGCACATGGCTCGCTGCGCTTGACACACTATTTTATTCTCCCACCATGCCCTAGTGGACGGTGGGACGTGAAATACCGCCTGTCGGCACATTCAAAACAAAAAAAGTGGAAAACCCCATGTCGACCTTTTGAATGTAGACCTTCCCCATGTTGATATAATGCTTGTGTCGACCTAATGATCTGGTCAACCTAACCCATGTGGACCTTCAGTCATGTCGAAATTTCTGCGTGTCCACCTAATGCTTGGAGACATTGTGACCGTATCCCCCAGCAGAGATTTGACTGATAAACATATTGTTCTGCATCGCTTTGTTTCAGAGCATGTGCTGTGCAAAATGACACAAGAAGATGCACTCACAGACAGGCATATGTTCATCTCTGTATATGCCTATAATATATATACAGTATGTACACTATATAACGTGTATTTAGTATCTACCTTTATTGTGGATCCCAAAACAAAGCAAACTGATCTTTGAGGTCTCAGCCACATAAAAAAAGGTGAAAAAAGTAATGAACACAAATAAATGAAAATGGTCTCTTTTTTTCTAAACCTTATTGACCTTGTACATTAACATGTGGTGAATCTCACTCCTTTCTACTCCATTTAACACAGGAGTCACTTACAGTACCGAGTGCTTCTGGAAAAACACACTAGGCCTCTTTGTCTACTCAGATTCATCACAAAGTGACATTCTTCTTAATATTTCCATGTGTACTGTATATCTATATCTGCCTCACACTTCAGAACCTTGCAAATATAACACGTCCTGTATACATTTCACTTCTTTTTTGGAATAAGGCAATACTACTGTACTGATGCACAGTAATGCATGGCCAATATTACCTGTGCATATAATATCAGCCTCATGTTATGCACAGCTTAGTAAATATACTCCTGATAGTATTGTGCAAGGCTAACACCTAATACCCCTTGTTTATTACAGTCACATCTCTTAGAAGCTATTACTGTCATTATTGCCCAGAATGTAATGAGCACTGGTAAATTACATTGCTAATCAATGGAACCAGTCACTGACCGACTCTAGGGACTAGTACTTGGACTTACAACGCACCAGTGCAACACAGCAATGTGATTTTAGGACACAAATAGACTGTTGTGTGATTGTGTATGACTACAATTTAAAAAATAACTGCTATACAGGGGTTAAAGTGAGGGGGAACGGGGTGGAACTGAGTTCCACCACCTCTAATGGTGAGGTAGAACATTTAACCTCCACATTGGCCCTGCACAATTCTCACAGAAAAGCATTCTAGTTTGCAGGTGGATGCAAAAAACCCTACCACTGGCCCTGTCTCTGTCTATTGGGGGTAGGGGAGAGGGGGCAATTAGGTGGCATAGAGAAATGAGTTCCCCCACCTCTGCATGACCACTTTAAGCCCTGATGCTATACAATGTAGGCTTATCTATAAAATATAAAGTGTGCTGTTTCCCTGTGACATGTATAGTGACTGTATTTTAGAATGTGCCTTCTAGCAGAGGAATGTTATGTATGGAAACACATTAAAACTATCCTGCCTATCTGCTGATGCAAGACTTAAATAGAAAGCAGATGGTCGTATAGAAGCAATTTCACCAGCACCAACTCATCCCTGTGTCAGTAAAAGGCTATAAATGTCAGTTAGGAAAGACCTTCAGTATATAAATATCCATATGCTATATTGCACAAAGCCAAAATTTTAGCCCATTAAGAATATTTACCTGGAGTTAAAACTAAATAAAAAGAATTCATGGAGAGTTTATGTTCCAAAAATTGTTTTCTTATGTTCTGTTAGAGAAGTGGCACACAGTGTATGCATGTCTGCTAGAGAAGTGTAACATAGTGCATGCATACCTCCCAACAGTCACGATTTCAGCGGGACAGTCCCGATTATCAGGGCCTGTCCCGCTGTCCCTCCCGCGGACGGCAGTGTCCCGCGGTGAGGGGGGCTGTTGGGAGTCCCCCCCTGTCGGCTGCTAAGCAGCGGGGAATAAACGCTGTGCGCATGCGCACAGGGTCTATTCCCGCAGCCAGGGGGCTGGGGGCATGGCTAGAGGCTCACAGAGCCTCTGGGTCATGCCCCCCCATAGCGGAAAAATGGGGGCGTGGCCTCGCGGGAGAGCCGCGAGTATAGGCCACGCCCCTGAAATTAGACCACCCCCCCCCGCTACAGATTCATCAAAAGTTGGGAGGTATGGTGCATGTATGTCTGCTAGAGAAGTGGCACACAGTGTATGCATGTCTGCTAGAGAAGTGTAACATAGTGCACGTATGTCTGCTAGAGGAGTGGGGCACAGTGTATGCATGTCCGCTAGAGAAGTGTCACACAGTGTATGCATTTCTGCTAGAGAAGTGGCGCACAGTGTATGCATATCCTCTAGAGGAGTTGCACACAGTGGATGTATGTCTGCTAAAGAAGTGGCACGCAGAGCATGCATGTCTTCTAGAGGAGTGGTACATGTTGCATGTATGACTGCTAAAGAAATGGCACACAGATAATGTATGTCTGCTAGAGGAGTGGCACACAGTGTATGTATGTCTGCTATAGGAGTGGCACACAGTGTATGTATGTCTGCTTGAGAAGTGGCACACAGTGCATGTATGTCTGCTAGAGAAGCGGCACACAGTGTATGCATGTCTGCTAGAGACGTGGCACACAGTGTATGTATGTATGTCTGCTAGAGAAGTGGCACACAGTGCATGCATGTCTGCTAGAGAAGTGGCACACAGTGCAGGTATCAGGGCCGTTTCTACAGGCGGACAAGCCGTGCAGCAGCCCGGGGCGCCGCACGACTTGTCCACCTCTGTTACACAGCCGGGGCGCCCGGCCGGCAGCTGAGCTCTCAGCTCCCCACAACGCCGCTGCCGCCAAGTCCTCACCCCCGCCGCCGCCTCCTCCAAGTCCCGTCCCGTCCCCCCGCCCCCCCCCCCGCAACAACCAGGCGCACAGGTGAGCCCCAGGGGAGGGGAGCGCAGCGCGTCTCTCCTTCCCCTCGCTCACTGTGTCATTGGGCTGGCAGCCAATCAGAGGACCTCGCGGGCTGGCAGCCAATCAGGAGCCAGCCCGCGAGGTATGAATGGCTGCCGGCTCAGGGACACATCGAAAGCAGCAGCAGCAGCATGCAGCGGCGGGGGACTGGAGGGGGAGACCCAGAGAGAGAGTGAGTTGTGCTGCTGGCACTTTGGGGGAATGTGTGGCACTGTGGGGGCATATATGTGGCACTTTGGGGGCATATATGTGGCACTTTGGGGGCATATCTGTGGCACTGTGGGGGCATATGTGTGGCACTGGGGACATATCTGTGGCACTAGGGGCATATTTGGCACTGTGGGGGATATATATGTGGCATTGTGGGGGCATATCTGGCACTGTATGGGCATATGTGTGTCACTGTGGGGGCATATGTGTGGCACTGGGGGGCATATCTGGCACTGGTGACATATCTGGCACTAGGGGCATATTTGGCACTGTGGGGGATATATATGTGGCATTGTGGGGGCATATCTGGCACTGTATGGGCATATATATGTGGCACTGTGGGGGCATATGTGTGGCACTGTGGGGGCATATGTGTGGCACTGTGGGGGCATATGTGTGGCACTGTGGGGGCATATTAGTAAACGGCATGAGTTGTGCGGCAGCGGCTTGTGGGGCATAATGTGTAATAGGCATTACGGTGTGGGGAGTATTGTGTAATTGCCATCACAGTGTGGGGTGTAACGGGCATCATAATGTGTAATTGTCATCATGGTGTGCGGCGTAATGTGTAATTGTCATCACGGTGTGCGACATAATGTGTAATTGTCATCACGGTGTGCGACAATGTGTAATTGTCATCACGGTGTGCGGCGTCATGGATAAATAGTGTATAATGATTCAAGTAACCTGTCATTGTTTGGCCTTGATCTGTGAGGCGTACTACAGATAGCGCAGGCCTTATGCTTGCTGGCGAATCGCCAGCAGCATGCTGCTGGCGATCCGCCAGCAACACGGCGCGCCATCTGACTGAGACGCGCGTGCGTCCCCCACGCACACGCGTCTCAGTATCCGGGCGGCCGGCCGGCGAGGCGGACGCAATACTGTCCGCCTCCCGCTCGAGGGGGGCTGGGGGGACCCGAGGAGGCTGTGGGGGGGTGCGGGCGCCCGGTGTGGGCACCGGGCGACCGAGGGCAGCACCGTCGGAAGGGGACGCGCGCGCACCTCGTGCGCGCGCGTCCCCTTCCGACACACAGATGGCGCGGGAGCAGGGAATGGCGATGGCGACGCCATCGCCATCCCCTGCAAAGATGAGCCCGGCCCCATCTGTAGGTCACTGTGTGGGCCTTTATATTTTTATGTCACTGTGTGGCCTTCAGCCCGCCAACTAAAGTGCGGGAGTACAATGACAATTCCTGCGGTAACCAATGTCTGGACATGCAGGTTGCAAAGGTGAGTTGTAAGGTAATTGTTTTCCTGCTAGACCACGCCCTTATATTAAGCCACGCCCATTTGAAAAAGAAACCACGCCCCCTATTTCGCCGCGCGCGCCGTAGGCGCGCGCAATTTCTTCTATGTCATGTTAACTTTTTTTTGGGGGGGGGGGCGCATTTTTATTCCTTTGCCCTGGGAGCTAAATTGTCTAGAAACGGCCCTGGCAGGTATGTCTGCCAGAGAAGTGGCACACAGTATATGTATGTCTGCTAGAGAAGTGGCACACAGTGCATACATGTCTGCTAGAGAAGCGCACACAGTGCACGTATGTCTGCTAGAGAAGTGGCACACAGTGCACGTATGTCTGCTAGAGAAGTGGCACACAGTGCACGTATATGTTTGCTAGAGACGTGGCACACAGTGCATGCATGTCTGCTAGAGAAGTGGCACACAGTGTGTGTATGTATGTATGTCTGCTAGAGAAGTGGCACACAGTGTATGCATTTCTGCTAGAGAAGTGGGCACAGTGTATGCATGTCCTCTAGAGGAGTTGCGCACAGTGGATGTATGCCTGCTAAAGAAGTGGCACGCAGAGCATGCATGTCTTCTAGAGGAGTGGTACATGTTGCATGCATGACTGCTAAAGAAATAGCACACAGATAATGTATGTCTGCTAGAGGAGTGGCACACAGTGTATGTATGTCTGCTATAGGAGTGGCACACAGTGTATATATGTCTGCTATAGGAGTGGCACACAGTGTTTGTATGTCTCCTAGAGAAGTGGCACACAGTGCATGTATGTCTGCTAGAGAAGCGGCACACAGTGTATGCATGTCTGCTAGAGACGTGGTACACAGTGTATGTATGCATGTCTGCTAGAGACGTGGCACACAGTGTATGTATGCATGTCTGCTAGAGAAGTGGCACACAGTGCATGCATGTCTGCTTGAGAAGTGGCACACAGAGCAGGTGTGTCTGCCAGAGAAGTGGCTCACAGTGCAGGTATGTCTGCCAGAGAAGTGGCACACAGTATATGTATGTCTGCTAAAGAAGTGGCACACAGTGCATACATGTCTGCTAGAGAAGCGGCACACAGTGCACGTATGTCTGCTAGAGAAGTGGCACACAGTACACATATGTTTGCTAGAGACGTGGAACACAGTGCATGCATGTCTGCTAGAGAAGTGGCACACAGTGCATGTATGTCTGCTAGAGAAGTGGCGCACAGTGCTAAAGAAGTGGCACACAGTGCATGCATGTCTGCTAGAGAAGTGGCACACAGTGTATGTATGTATGTATGTATGTATGTATGTATGTGTGCTAGAGAAGTGGCACACAGTGCATGCATGTCTGCTAGAGAAGTGGCACAGTGTATGTGTGTATGTCTGCTAGAGAAGTGGCACACAGTGCATGTATGTCTGCTAGATAAGTGGCACACAGTGTATGTATGTCTGCTAGAGAAGTGGCACACAATGTATGTATGTATGTATGTATGTATGTATGTATGTATGTCTGCTAGAGAAGTGTCACACAGTGCATGCATGTCTGCTAGAGAAGTGGCACACAGTGTGTGTGTGTGTGTATGTATGTATGTATGTCTGCTAGAGAAGTGGCACACAGTGCATGCATGTCTGCTAGAGAAGTGGCACACAGTGCTTGTATGTATGTCTGCTAGAGAAGTGGCACACAGTGCATGCATGTCTGCTAGAGAAGTGGCACACAGTGTATGTATGTATGTATGTATGTCTGCTAAAGAAGTGGCACACAGTGCATGTATGTCTGCTAGATAAGTGGCACACAGTGTATGTATGTCTGCTAGAGAAGTGGCACACAGTGTGTGTATGTATGTATGTATGTATGTATGTATGTATGTATGTCTGCTAGAGAAGTGGCACACAGTGCATGCATGTCTGCTAGAGAAGTGGCATACAGTGCATGTATGTATGTCTGCTAGAGAAGTGGCACACAGTGCATGCATGTCTGCTAGAGAAGTGGCACACAGTGTATGTATGTATGTATGTATGTATGTATGTCTGCTAGAGAAGTGGCACACAGTGCATGCATGTCTGCTAGAGAAGTGGCACACAGTGTGTGTATGTATGTATGTCTGCTAGAGAAGTGGCACACAGTGCATGTATGTCTGCTAGAGAAGTGGCACACAGTGCACGTATGTCTGCTAGAGATGTTGCACATAGTACATGTATGTCTGCTAGAGAAGTGGCACACAGTGCATACATGGCTTCTAGAGGAGTGGCACATAGTACATGTATGTCTGCTAGAGAAGCGGCACACAGTGCACGTATGTCTGCTAGAGACATGGCACATAGTACATGTATGTCTGCTAGAGAAGTGGCACACAGTGCACATATGTCTGCTAGAGAAGTGGCACACAGTGCTCGTATGTCTGCTAGAGACGTGGCACATAGTACATGTATGTCTGCTAGAGAAGTGGCACACGGTGCACATATGTGTTCTAGAACAATAGAAAATTGCAGAGTCTGAAAGAAGGATGAGGATAGTAGAACATATACAGCCACCTTCCCCACGCTGAACCCTTCCCACTGAGCCAGCTGAGCTCACTCACCCCCCAGCTACATGGTCTTCAGGAACCTGCCGAACCACTCGCAGCTGCCGGGCTCAGCCTGTCCCTCACGTGTGCTGCTCTGCACGTTGCCATAGCGATCCAACATAGATACAAATGTATTCATGCAGCAGAGACCTGGCATTCTGCTTGGTCGGATGTCACTGAGACAAATACAAAGAGACGACCTAGAGGTGCCTGGCACACTCTCTGCATCTCCGGGGCCCTTTAGTGTGGGGCCTGTTTCCAAGGAAACGAGGGGAGCTGTCCAGCGTTGGCCCCTGTGCAACAACTAATGCATGTGCTGGGCAAGCTGCTCTCCTGGACTCCTCACTCATAGTCCCAATTAGAACAGAACAAATCTTCTGATGGAGAAAATAAGACAGTGTTGCAGCAGCTGCTGTGGCTGCCTTTGCTACAAACTGATTTAACTAGACCCCCAAAAGGTAAAGTGACACTAGACAATGGTGCTATCCCTAGCACTGCAAATCTGAGTCCCTACCAAATAAAATGGGGATTTTGATCATATTTTGCTAACAACATATAAACCTGCAGCCCCTGATACATTGAACCCTAATTTACACCAGACACCTTTGTGCAATACATCTCTCATGTTGCGAACTCTATACAGATGCTGCATACATTACGATTACAGTCTGATTCGGTTATAACATGATAGAGCACATCATCCAGTCGTACAGCACCAGTGATTTATGGAATGAGCAGATTTACATGTCGTGGGCTCACTGTCCCACTGCTCAGGGATTAACAGTTTGACTTTGCAAATCAGATCATTTCCTCCCCAGCTGAGATAAGAAGAACGCAGCGTGATACAGATGAAGAACACAAATCCATTATTCAACTCACCAGTTTGCTGTGCAGCTGAACTAATGCCTGATGACAGCGCAGGCACCGAGACTCCTCTCTCTAAATCCTGAGCCCTTCCTGGAATCGGGTGATCACCATGTTCCTCCATTGAGTGCCCACTGGCACTATCGCTCCGGCTCACATGCTTATGGGACTGCTGCTTGTGGTGATGTGCTGCCTGTAGCCCTGCTGCTGCCGGCTGCTGTTGCTGCTGCTGAGGATGGGGAGCATCTATTGCTTGGCATCCTCCCTCTCCCTTACTATCCGGATCCGCCTCTCTGTGCTTTGTGCATCAGCAGAGCCAGCAGATGGCTCCGCCTCTGGTCATTGTGTCCCTATTGGTGTTGGCCCTCTCCTCCATAGACACAGCAGGGGCGGACACGGCAGATCTGTGGCACAGCACTGACAACGGCAGTGTGGGTGATTAGTACATGTCAGACCGGTGGGATAGTCTCACAGGAGGTGATTGCTGCGCTCTTAACACGATCGTGTGGAATACGAGTAATGGAGTAAAGCATATATTATACATTTGTAATGAAGAGCAGTGTTGCTGTAGCTTGCAGAATGCTGTCGCAGTTTATATAAAGTTTTTATTTAGTGGTGAAGTCCTATTTCGATTTTTGAATATGATTTGGATCTGCTACTTTTCTGAATTATTATTATTATTATTATTATTATTATTATTATTAGCCTTTTCTTATTAGTTTATTTGGTACTTGTTTCCTATCTGGGCGCCTGCTACGTTAATTGCGCACCATGCTATTCTCCGTATAAAAATCGGATCGCATTGCATCGGATACCACAAATGCACATACACGATATTGAACGATGCGATGCGATGCGATCCGATTTCGTTCCCGCTTTTATGGTTGGCCCATAGGATATATAGGAAACCCCCCCTGATGGTTTAAAATGCGCCTCCATTGTTAACGCCACCCCAGTATTGACGTCAACCCGAAGCGTGGCGAGCGCAGCGAGCCCCGCGAGGGGCGGCGGTACGCGTCCTCCGACTTTTTCATACCCCCACTATCCACGTCGGCGTGGAGTTGAGAATAGAATAGTGTGGCGAGCGCAGCGAGCCACCGAGCCCGAAGCGTGGCGAGCGCAGCGAGCCCCGCGAGGGGACGCGGATACTTCACAGGTATCCGTGTCCCCTCGCGGGCTTCACAGGTATCCGCGTCCCCTCGCGGGGCTCGCTGCGCTCGCCACGCTTCGGGCTTGGTGGCTCGCTGCGCTCGCCACACTATTCTATTCTCAACTCCACGCCGACGTGGATAGTGGGGGTATGAAAAAGTCGGAGGACGCGTACCGCCGCCCCTCGCGGGGCTCGCCACGCTTCGGGTTGACGTCAATACTGGGGTGGCGTTAACAATGGAGGCGCATTTTAAACCATCAGGGGGGGGGTTTCCTATACAAATCGTGGGTTTGCGGGGTTATTACATTGAAATCAATGTAAAATCGGGTCTCAGGGACCATTTAACATTGATTGCAATGTAAAAATCGGGGTTGATCGCGTCACCGCATGCGATGCGATCCGATTTAAAATGAAATCGGATCGGATAGCAGCGTATGCCATCGTACATCATCGAGTACCGAATCCGATGCGATGCGATCCGATTTCATTACGGTGCCGTACGTTGAAAACCTGGGCGCCCAGATAGGAAACAAGTACCGTTTATTTTGCAGCTGTCTATAGATGATTTTGGTTCCAATTTATTCTGAATCTAATTACATGTGGGTTTGGAATGTGGTGGACAACTGGAGCATGTAAAATGGGAGGTAGTTAATGTAGACAGGGAAATACTGTAGTAACACTGTATTAATATTATATAAGCCATTATAACTGTGTCAGCACTATAACTTCACACAGGATGGTAAAGTATCATGTGTAAAATGATTATGTCAACATGTCTAACATTGTTTCAATAACTTCTAACGCAGGAATCAATCTCCTACCAATCAAATCGGGCAACACACATAGGGGTCCAAATGTAATAGGGTGAGAGTTTCAGAAAATGTGGCAATCATTTACACTGCAAAACCAAATCGATTTCGCCATGAAATGATTGCTGCTTTAAAAAATGGGAAAAACTCTCACAAAATCTCTCACTTTCTGAAACTCTCACCCTATTATATTTGGCCCACAGTGATCTCTTCCTGTTTGCTGTGGGCTTTATCAGACTGAACGGGTGTGTATTACCAGATCCACAGTTAATAGGTCAACAACATATGACTGACAGTCGATAGATCAACAGGTACAAAATGTCAACATGAAAATGGTTGACACCGGTCACTTTACTCACCATGCTTCTGGCAAGGTGGCTTGTTCCGCTTCACGCACCACAAGGTTACTAAATGTAATAGATGGGGCATGGTTAGAAACATAATCAAAAGGTGAAAAAACCCGAAAGAACATGAGTGGACCATTGTTGTAACAACCGTTTAAGGGCGGGATGTTCTAACATCCGCAGCCATCTAACGCCCACCTTCGCCGGGATTATTATCGCGATGTGACGGATCCCTCACACAGCGCTGCCGTAAGAAGCCCAAAGGCTTCTGCAGGGGATCGCCAGTTTTTGCTGACACTGCAGAGGGTGGTTAGAGAATACAGAAATGCGGTATAAACCCCAATAATGGGTTTTTACCGCATTTCTGATTTAGAACATCCCGTCCTAAATCTGTTGACCTAGTGTACTTGTAAACCTTTTGTCCTATGATCCTTTTGACCTTGTCGACCTTTTGTACCGGTCAACCTTTTGACCTTGTTGACCTTTTGCACCTGTCAACATTGTTGACAAAGGTTGACCATATGGTGTCAATCTATCATCCGCCACCCAAATGAACACAGTTATTGAAATGGCTTTGTACATCTACATTCATTCACTTAAAAACCAATTAAGTAATCCCAGTTTGAAAAGCTTAGATCATTGGTTCTCAACCCTAACTTTTACACTTTTCCAACAGGTTAATTTATGTTTTGAGGATTTCTGTCTGTGGAGTGGGTGGGATAACTACTGACACAGCAACACAGGTTAACCCAACTGTGCATGATTAATTAAATCCACAAAACATGACATAGTGGTACTTAAGAACTTGAGATTAGAACCCCGTGCTTAGAACGTTTTTACTTTTAAATGGCATGTATTTCAAATATCCAGACCTAGCAGTTCTCATTGAGTTTTAGGGGATACGTCATCGGGTCTACAACTAGGTCGACAAGCATTAGGTCGACGCCACTAGGTCGACGGGCAACAAGGTCGACATGGGTTTAGGTTGACATATGTATATGTCGGCATGGGTCTAGGTTGGCATGGGTCTAGGTAGACAAGTCATTAGGTCAACACAAGCATTAGGTCTACATGGGGTAAAAAAACAGTGAAAAACCTGTCAACCTTGCCCAAGTCAAATTAATGCTTGTGTCGACCTAATGTCCTGTCGACCTAGACTCATGTCGACCTAGCATACAACAATAGGGATTTCCAAGTCTCTGGCGCAATACTTGAATGAGGTGAGTCTGAAGGTCTTTATCTTCAGGTATTTTCACACTTTTCAAGAGTATTCTCAATAATAAATAAAAAGAAAGAGGGGATCAATGATTATAATGACCCTATCCCAGTTTGAGGAAAAACAATATGGAGGAGATAAATGTATGGGCGTAGTAGTAGTAGTACGTAGTAGTAGTAGTACCCCCACTCACGGTAAGTAGGACGATGTACAGGCATGTAGCGGTTTCTTTTTTTCTCTCTTATCTTTCTTTTTCTTTCTTTTTCTTCTTTTTTCTTTTTTTCTTCTGTTTTTCTGCTTTTCTATTGGGTATTTCTCCACTGGGTGAATTTATTTGTCTCCGTGAAAATGCAAGTGAAAAAAATGGAGGTTAATGTAAGGGTCTGTAAACTTCAGAACACCCCGTGCAAATTGGATACAGAAAAACGTGTTGATCGTACCTTACTCACCAAAGGATAGAGTAAGATACATGTATAAAGGTATCTTTAAATATCACTGTTTACACCAGGATTAGAAATGAATGTGCGTACCACACTTACGTGGGTGGATGATAGGTATGTACCCGTAGCGTGTTCTTTTCCTGTGTGAGATTCTGTTTCACCGTGAAGCCAGATTTTTCTCAGTTGAGGTGTTGAATAAATAAAGGTGATAAAAATATGGTGTTAGTGAATGAGTATTTATTTTTTACATCTATACCCCTATATGTGAGAGGTGAGTATAGAATGATTGTGCCTTTAATCCTAAAAGGTGGATAGAGGTACTAGTGGCGTACCGTGACTCACACTATGGTGTGTAGAGGAGCACCCAAAAAGGTTTCTTTGTGAAAGATGGATGACTTCACCGCGTGTTGTGCACATATATATAATCATATATATACCCAAGATTAATCCAAAGGACAAGAGATATGCATACCCAAACTTACAGTGATGTAAGTTTTTTCACCACCTATAGCGGTTTCTTTAACTCTGGATGGTAATCCGTTTATGGGGATATTTCTCCTCCAAAGTATGTTTGACCAAAAAAAGTTTCTTTAAAAAGTATTTTTATTATACAATAGAAAAAATGAATAAAATATCCTCCATCCTAACAATGGAAGGATCACAGAGAGTCCCAAGTATGTCCACAGGTATCCACAGTAAAAAAAAAAAAAAAAAAAAAAAAAAAAAATTTATATTACATTATATATTTTAATATATTAATATATATATATATATTAATATTATAAATACATACAGTATATCCAAAATGTATCCGGAAAGGAAAGGTGATGGCTGCTCACTCTCCACAGTACTAGTCATGTCGACCTAGACCCATGTCAACCTTGACCCATGTTGACCTAGACCCTTGTCACCTTGCTTCCTGTCGACCTAGTGGTGTCAACCTAATGCTTGTCAACCTAGTTGTTGTAGACCAAACCATCCCAAACCCGGGTTTTAGACACTGGCCGATCGGTACCTGAGTCTCCCATCACATGTACAGTGCATTAGTGTTTTATATATATGGGCAGTGTCACTTACCCTGGCTGTTTTTGCAGAAGTAATTTTTGTCATTTTTGTTTCATTTAATGGAACCTTATAGGCCTTTAACCCCTTCAGTGTTTTGCCTGGAAATTTCTCGGCTGAGCTGCGCTGTAGGAGTGGGCTCTCCAAAAAAAAATTCTGTGTATGCCACTGTAAAGAAAGAAAGGGTGCGCCAATGCTTCTCCAGCTTCTCCAAGTGGCCGCAAACAGCAGCAGCTGGCCGTTCTGTGGTGAGTATTTCTGGGGTAGGACAAACCTGCCCTGGTAGGTTTGTCCTGCACCAGGAAAACCCACCACTCAAGAGGTTAAGGGTCCAATTAACGGAGTCTGTTTATTGTGTTGTTTTCAATGTCATCAAGGGGGGGGGGGGGCAGGTAATTTTTACCCAGGCCTGGGTCTGTTGGAGGGTCCCGCACCCCCTCTCCCGCTGCAGAGACCGAGGCTACCGCAGCAGCACACTCTCTCCTCTGCTCTGTACACGCTGATGAGTACCTTGTGCTGAGTGGAGGAGAGAAGCAGCTTGTGTGCTGGCACACAGCCCGCTCCTCCTGCAGAAACATTTTTTTTACAGGAGAATGACCACTCCCCTCCCGTTGACCATTTTTTTTTTCCAACAACATATCACAATGCATTAACAGCATGGAACTTTGTGACAGCACCCTTAAGGGGCCGTCTGATTAAACCCAGCTATAAACTTAAGGCCCCCATACATTAGTCCGACTTGTCCTAAGGACAAGTCGTACCTGCTTGTCCCAGCAGCTCTCCGTTAGGGATCACATGTGATTTATCACATGCAACTCCCGGGGAGCTGCAGGGACAATGGGAGCGTGGGTATGCCCGCGACCAGTGAACTGGGCATAGGGGGCGGCGCAGGGAGCTGGACAGGAAGCCACTGCCGTCAGTGGGAGAAGGGGGGGGGGGGGGCGGCGCGGCGCAGGGAGCCGGGCGGCGGGAGCAGCTTCAGAGAAGCACTTCAAAAGAAAGAAAAAAGCCCATAGAAACGAATAGGAAGCCATTGATTGGCTGAGAACTCTCTCAGCCAATCAATGGCTTCCTATTCGTTTCTATGGGCTTTTTTTTTAATTGAAGTGCTCTACTCCCGCTGCGCCGCTGCCCGCTGCAGCGTCTTCTCCTTCCCGGCTCACTGGTTCCCTGCGCCGCCCCCCCTGCTGATGGAAGTGGCTTCCTCCTGCCCGGCTCCCTGCGCTGTCCCCCCTGCTCCCTCCTGGTAGGTCCCCTGCCAGCTGCAGTCCCCCGCACGGCTCCGGGCAGCACATAAGATTTAGCAAATCTTATGTGCAGCCCGTCCGACATCCCGACTCCGATCCGATGCGCACCGGACCGCGCATCGGGTCGGAGGGGATGTCAACATATGCTGACATATGCATTTGGGCCAATTTCACGGCCTGTTTCATACCAATCGGGTGAAATTGTGCCCAAATCGCACAGTGTATGGGGGGCCTTTAGATTGTCCCTTAAGATGATATGGTAGTGTGCAAAGTTTGAAGACGATTAGTTAAAGCATTCGAGAGATATCATGGAACATCCATACACAAATATCATTCAATTATACTAGATTACATGGCTTATTCCCTGCCAAATCTGTTTCTGCTTTTGATCGTGATGCTGCGGGGCCGTGCATTGGGATCGATTCTGCATCTAATACAGCTAACAATGTTCGTTTTCCGTGTCATTTTTTATTTGATTTGGACTATATAGTCCAAATCGAATAAAAAATGACAGTAAATTGAACCATGTGTAAACAGCATTACCTTAGAAATAACAACAGTGCAGTCTGGCTGGGTGGGCCGGGAAATACATCAGCCTCTTTTCTCCCTATTGTGCAGGAAGGAGCAGCTGCCTGAGTCACCTGCAGCTCGGCCCCACGAGGCCCATGTAGCTCCTTCTGCACCCGATCAGGAGTGCAGGGCGGCTGAGGGGTGGGCTACAATTTTTTTAGTAAATAAAAACATCAAATTCTTAAGGTACTGTTCACGTGCATTAATGTACTCCAAGGCCCTTTTTCTGGTTCACTCGCAAAGGCAAATTCCTTCTCAAATGGACAAAGCTGTGTGCACTGCAGGTGGGGCAGATGTAACCTGTGCAGAGAGAATATTTGGGTGAGATCTATATTGCAGTGTAAAAATAAAGCAGCCAGTATTTACCCTGCACAGAAACAAAATAACTCACCCAAATCTAACTCTCTCTGCACATGTTACATCTGCCCCACCTGCAGTGCACATGGTTTTGTCCAATTTGAGAACCAGAATAGGGTCAAAGTGCAAGGACCATTTGCTGAAGCAGAGAATAGAATTACAAATACAACAATATTTTAAAGTAAAAGTTCTATAGGCGGAAACTGCAGATAATACACTTTCTCCTAGTGGATCCCTTCAAGCTATGTACAAACATTCAATAATTAGGTAAGCAAGCTGCAGGAGGAGACTGGGTAAACATAGTCTATACATTCATGGTTGATTGCAGTGAATGAAATTCCTAAAGACTGATACAAACACAATGCTGGTGCAGTTTTCCTTAGGGTAAGAAAATTACTTTGAAGAATGACATCTGGCATCTACATACACTGAAATAGCCTGAAAGAAGCAGATATGTCAGAAATGCAGGGAACTGCAACGAGAAAAGTAGATCTTGAGTGGATAGTCAGGCGAGTTGAAATTAGAGCCAAATCAGGAATCAAAAGGATCAACTGCCATGAAAACAAAAACAGAGGCAATGTGGCAGAGGAAACAATACTCAAGCACAGGTGAGTGAGCAGTCATATCTAATACAGTCACTGTAGTCAATAGACCAGTATACAGTATATCCATGCAGACTAGATAAGACAATACGCTTATTTGGTGGACTAGTAAATGCATACTGTGTTTATTTGAATGCTAATATTCATATAATTCTATTAGTGATTAAAAAGAATAATCAAAATCAGTTTGAATAAGCCTTGTCCTGTCCTGTCCAGGGGAAACAAAATAGAGTAACGTAAACAATGCAGTGTTCCAACTGCAACACAATAGCACAGTGCAAGATCGCAAAATAAGGCACAAAAATGCACACAAACTGCATAAACTGCATCATTTTACAATATCGATGGACAGGGATGAATTTAGGGGTCAGGCCGCCCCTAGGCACAACATTTTTGTCCCCCCCCCCCCTCCTATTTTAATGTAATCATATATGTATATACAATGTTATTTATATATTTCATAAAAATTTAACTGTAGCCCTCCTCAATATTTTTTTAAGCACTCTGGACTGCTCACTGTACAGAGGACCTGGAGGGAGGGAGGCACTTATTAGTACAGTGATTAGCACATTGTCTCTGTCAGTCTCTCTCTGGACTGCTCACTGTACGGAGGACCCGGAGGGAGGGAGGCACTTATTAGTACAGTGATTAGCACATTGTCTCTGTCAGTCTCTCTCTGGACTGCTCACTGTACGGAGGACCCGGAGGGAGGGAGGCACTTATTAGTACAGTGATTAGCACATTGTCTCTGTCAGTCTCTCTCCGGCTCACACACTGTGACTGACTGAGCGCAGGGAGGACCGTCGGACCCAGCCACTAAGCGGTGATGTAATGTGCATGAAACAGCGGGTGGGCAGTGGCGGGTGACGAGCGGCGCTGCCGCCTACACATGATAATTCATGTCTGCGGCGCTCGTCACTCGCTGCTGCTCACCCGCTGTGCAATGCTGCTATTTAACAGAATGTTAGCCTGCCTGCCTCCCTTAATTGGTGCCGCCCTGAGGCCGGTGCCTCACGTGCCTAGGCACAAATTCGGCCCTGTCGATGGAACACTACCATACGTGCACACAGAGGGGTTTTCTGAGTATCTAGAACCCCCCCCCCCCCCCCGCCTGTCTGCCAATCTATCGGTGCAGATGACTGATTTTTATCTACCCACCTTTGCACGGCCCCATGGAGCTGCCTCCTGTTATAGATAGATAGGCTGCCACTGTTCTGGCTGCAGGTAGAGGGCGCTAAATGCAGAAGCAGGGTAGAGTTCCTCCCAGGCAGTACTGCAAGAGTAGTGACTATTTTCCCTGCATGCAGACACTGGAGGTATACAAACAGAACTACTACATCTGGATTTGCTTTCAATATTTGGGACGGTTCAATTCTTATGCCCTACTTAAATCCTGCTAGATCCGATCATATTCTTATTAATCCAAGGAACCCAATTAAAAGGGATCCTTGGATTATTAAATCCTGCGTTTACCCCTGACTATACAATTGTAGCACCCCAAGTAAATCCTGCGTTTACCCCTGACTATACAATTGTAGCACTCCAAGTATACTAGAGTAGTGGGGATTGTACTATGGGTCCCCTATAGGTTATAGCTATGCTCCTGCCAGCCCTGCATGTCATGTTATCATTACATTGTGGCCAAAATAAATCAGTCAATTTGAATGATCAGATAACTGAAACAGAGCGTTTTATATAGAGCAAATAAATGGGTGTATAGAGCAGCACTGGGTTTCACTGATAGAAGGAAAATGCAAACTTGTATATAAGAAGAAGTTTTAATATATGATATGCAAATTAATACAATGTGTATAAAATAACATAAAATATATTTGAGCTCAAATAAACATCATTAAAAACTCACAGGCCTGTTAGGCAATAAGGTGTTAATGCATTATTCTCTCAATTGAGGGTGTCTAGACAATCCTGGTGGAGGGCCTGAGGCTTTTGGTCTCAGAGTGGAATATAGCAGGTATATAAGCATCATGTGCTTTAAATGGAAAGAAAGTTCTGGTATATTACCCAGCTTGTTAATTTGACTGGATAGGTGGCAGTCCATCCCTAACAGTCCGATTGTTAGCAAATGGCACTTTGCAGGCACTTAACGGGGACGGTAAGGTCCAGATGGTGATGGTATCTTGTGCTGGTCCGGAACAAATAGATGGATGATGGTGGGCTTAATGCGTTTCGGTGTAAACTAACACCTTCCTCAGGAGCAATGGATGTTTTCGATAGTTTTATCGGCATTTGGCCAAAATGTTCATGATTACACCAGTGTTTGCAAACCTCAGTACACAAAGTACAGTAAGAGTGCATTTCTTTGTCTTGAAAACATATAGTTTCATTAAAATGAGTCACCTGATATATCTGATGCTGAAGTTGGATGGAGTTTCCCTTGAACTCCCCCTGGACCTTCCCAGGAGTGATTCCAGTCAATTTGGTGTCATTTTTAAGATACATCTCATTTGATTGATCAAGCCTACATAAATCGCATGAGATATATCTTATTGTATACAATTGTACCAAAATATATATCTGATGGGATGGGTTAGAGGGCTAGAGGGACTGGAAACGTCATTCAAACCTCCTGCGATATATCGAATGCGCAAAATGCACTCCTTTTTCCATCCGATTACATCCGATACCGATAAATCACAGGTGCGGTCCGACCAACCTAGAGGCTCCTATCCGACTCTCACGGGACCGCACATCGGATTGGATGGAAAATACAAATGATGTTGCACTTTTCAGATGATATATAGACCCAAATGGTCGGAATCGGCCAAAATCGTTCTAAGGGGGCCTTAAAACCTGCACTGTTAAGGGCAAATTTACTAAGGTGGGAGTTCTATTGAAGATGGGATGTGCCCATAGCAACCAATCTGATTCTAATTCTTATTTAATTAGCACCTTCTAGAACAGGGCTGGGCAATTGCGGCCCTCCAGATGTTGATGAACTACACATCCCAGGATGCTTTGCATTAGTTTTGCTATGTGGCCATGCTGAAACTGATGCAAGGCATGCTGGGATGTGTAGTTCATCAACATCTGGAGGGCTGCAATTGCCCAGCCCTGTTCTAGAAGATAATAGATATAATCTGATTGGTTGCCATGGGCAACATCCCATTTCCAATAGAACTCTCAACTTAGTAAATTTACCCCTTAGTGTTAATTGTGGCTTGTGATTGGGAAACCCTGCACTAAACCAAAAAGACAAACTGATCACTTGATAACAGCCTGTACCTATCCTAACAGAAGTTTAACTAATGTAAAGTTCAGTATACATTATGCAGTTATTGAGCTGCCAATTATAAAATAGAAATGCATTTCTAATACTGTATCATTTATGGGCAACCATATGGTAACTGAAATCTGTCTGGTGATCATCATGCTGTTATGATGATGGGCCTATTTTGATGGAAGATAGACACAATTTACCTGTATTTTCCAAATGTATTAATAAAAACTTTAAAACTAGGGGTGCACTGAAATATATTCTGATACTCTCATTATTCAAGGAGCCCCTGACATATGCTGTATCACTCTGTGGGTGGTTTTATACAGTGTAACATACACCATGGCTATCAGATTAGATCAGTGTAAATTATTTATTTTTACGTTTAATTGGCTCAGCTGTTTTTTGTTGGCAAAGTCCCATAAAGCACTAATTATCATCTAGATCAATCAGAAGCATATGTATCTTAAGTATCACCTACCTATTACACATATTTCCAAACCTGTACTAATCTCTCATTTATATTTCCTACTAATACATACAGACACACAATATGGTTTATTTATATACAGTAACTTAATGTACTGTATGAACAGTAGTGGAAGATGACCTATTCTGTCTGGACAAATGCATATGACATGTATTAAAGCACGTGAAATGTTAAAAGACATTTTGATTTATGTTTAATTAAAATAACTAAACTTCAGTTAATTGCCTTGGCTGTATTTGTATTTATCTGTACTAAAAGAACAGTTGCTGTGAGCGACGCTGGCATTTTTAGCGGATATTTTGAGGATTGCTCACAGCATCGTTGGCACTCAAAGGGTTGAACTTTATTTAAACAGAAAAACATTTTAGAATAAAATAATTTCTACTAGATTTAATCTTTTTTGTCTTATTGTCTTGGCTATGAACTAATCCCTATGCTCGCAGTTTGATAAGGTAATCGCTGTGATGGAATTTGCATCAAAACATATTCAATAGAGGCTGGCTCTAAGCTTTAGTATTTATTTGATGAAATAATAGGTAATATAACTGGAAAGATCTGCTCGAAGCCATGCAGCAGTAACCAATATTAACCTCCAAACTTGCATTTAATGTTCATGTAAAAATAACACATAATATATATATATATATATATATATATATATATATATATATATATATATATGTATAGTAAATGTAGCCCCTTTAGTGGGGTGTAATAAACTTCACAAAAGGGGGGCTACTCTATTAGGAGAGCAAATGTTCATATAACGTATATTAAATGTAGTGAGTTGAAAGAATTTTGAAATACTGTGAATTTTTTGTAACAGTTGTTTCCAGTTTTGACCATATATAGCCAGTGGTTTGGCCACACATAACCTGAATGATATTGATTGATGTTGATATTGATTAAAAACTGCTCAATTGTAAATTTAGTGGTTAACTTCAAAATGTTAGTAACATTAAAAATAGGAGTGCCTTTAAATTCCTGGGTACTTGTTTCCTAGCACGGCCACACCGATTTCCATCGGGGTGGTCGTGTCAGAAAAATTGCGTCGGTCGCATCGCATGCGATGCGACCGACGCGATTGACGCGATTTTTTAATTGAATCAAATGTGAATAGGGTCCATGGGACCTGATTTTACATTGGATTCAATGTAAAATATTCCCTACACCCCCAATTTGACACCCTCAACGCCACCCCACGATTGACGCGAACCCAAAGCGTGGCGAGGGGCGGCGGTGCGCGTCCTCCGACCTTTTCATTCCCCTACTATCCACGTCGGCGTGGAGTTGAGAATATAAAGTGTGGCGAGGGCAGCGAGTCACCGAGCCCGAAGCGTGGCGAGCGCACGCGTATTACTTCACAGGTATACGTGTCCCCTCGCGGGGCTCGCTGCGCTCGCCACACTTTATATTCTCAAGTCCACGCCGACGTGGATAGTAGGGGAATGAAAAGGTCGGAGGACGCGCACCGCCGCCCCTCGCGGGCTCGCTGCGCTCACCACGCTTCGGGTTCACATCAATCGTGGGGTGACGACGGGGCCATATACAATGTGAAATGGGTCATATTGGCCAATTTCACATTGTTTCCTATGTGAGATGGACTTAATCAAGTCCATCTCATCTTGTGCCATTAATATGGCACAAGACCGACGCGATGCTCCCGATTTCAATGTTAAAAAATATTTTAACATTGAAGCCTATGGCAAAATCGCGGGCATCGCGTCGGTCGCGTCGGGGGCAATGTTAATGGCCGCGACCGACGCGATGCCCGCGATTTTGCCTTTGCCGGCAAAATGGACCTCATTTCAAAGGAAATCGGGTCCATCTTAACTTTAAGGTACACGATGCCCGCGATTGTGGCCGTACTAAGAAACAAGTACCAATTCCTGATGAGGCTCCAATATCACATCTGCGTAACCTGTTCAATGCTGGTGGAATTGTTAACTGAACAGAAGCCTAGCTAGCGATATGACGGGATAGTCCCACTGGATGCCCACTGCATACCTGCTAGAACTGGTCAGTGCATTAACCTCTAGCTGTCATCTGCTTTCTTATTCTCTCCGGCATCACAGTGCTCCCAGCCCTATTATCTTAGAAAGATGAGATTTAAATGCATTTATTGTGGCACTTTATTCTGTTATGACTTCCTGTGGTAGTCTGAAACTCTTTGCTAGGCCATGTTAAACAGTGCAAAGAGAAGAAAGGTTCTTGGTTATTACTGAATATTAGAATGCATCCTTGACACTGTGCTGTGACTAGAATACTGTTACAAAATGGAGATTAATAGACGGTCACTATCTCACCTGCGCCACACACAGAGGTGCGTTCTACCAACAGCTACTCCACCTGTCAGTCAGCACTGGCTCTCTCCACGCTGTGTCTGCTCCTCTGCTCTCCTGTGGCCATCTCTTCCAGTCCATGGTATACGCCATGCCGGAATTTCCTTTCAAGGACGCCGTCATGACAGTCCTTTTCAGCTGACCATCCTGGATCCAACTGGCAACTGGTGACTGTTTCTTCCAATCAGCCTCTAGCCAGAGGTATAAATTTGGATTTCCACAACAGGAAAATCACCAGTGCTTTGTTGTCCATTAACCTGCTGCGAGCTCCTGTTGGTTATCTGTGACACTAGTGCAATTATCTCTGCAGAACTCCCTGGCTTCCTCTGCATTCCTGAATAGCTGTTCATACAATCATTCATTGGTACAAGCTCAATTCCGGTGTTCCTGTATAGTTGGCCTTTATCCCCATGGCTCTGTCTCATTGGTACAATATCAATCCCAGTGTTCCTGTATAGCTGGTCTGCATTATCCCAGCAGCTTTGTCTCATCGGAAAACAAGCTCAAACCCTGGTGTCCTGTATAGCAGGTCTGCATTATCCCAGCGGTTCTTTCTCATCGTATAAGCTCCTACCCTGGGGGTCTTCAGTCATCCCAGTGACTCTGTATTACTAGTTCCATTGAAACCTAGTGTTCTGCTATACCTTTTGCTGACTGTACTCCAGCTGTCCCTCAGCACTGGCACTGCATCATCCCAATGCTCCAATATCCTGACTAGCTGGCCTGCATCCCCTTTACTGTCCTGAATGAGAAGACCTTATATTAAACCAGTCACATTCTGCTCCCGAGTCTCAAGTCACAACCCTGCAGCTCAGCCTGGTCAACGTTCACAAACAACCACAACTGTGGCAACTACCCACTACTGAGTGGTGGATTTCCCACTAGACATGTGAAGTACGTGTTTATGGGTGACACTTGCTCACAAGAAAGCCCTACTAGGCCGCAGGTGTGTGGGGGTGAAGCTAATGTGGTACTTATATGTTAGTTGGGCGCTAATGTACTGTAGCTTTGGCAGTTGGGAGGCCTTGATATGAAGTGGTCATTGACATTAAGGGGGGGGGGCGTTAAAATGGTGTGCCTAGGGATGGCTTGGCCCCTAAAATCGCCCCTTCCATTACTCCCTTAACCAGGAGAGCTATTTTACCAGTTTATCACAGTGAACCCATTATTGTTATTACATTTTATATATAAGGCGCCACAGTTGGTTCGCAGCACTGTACATATGGTTCTTGTATACTTTACACAGAGTGCCAGGACTAGGTGAGCAAATATTTGCCACCAATTAGGAAGATACTTTTAGCCTGTTTCATCTTGACAGCCAACTGGTCTAGGGGTCAGCGCACAGACAGCAAAAAGTCAACATGCATAAGGTCAACATGCACAAGGACAACGTTGGCAAAAGGTTGACAAAAGCAAATAGTTGGCATGTAATAAGGCCGGCACATGAAAAGGTCGACGTGACTTTTTCACATTTTTGTGTCAATGCCGACACCTGAGCCTGTGGACCTCCACTTCATGTACTGTGTACCCCACATGGCTCATTTCACTACCCATGATTCTGGTTCTGCTATCTTTGCACTCGGCACACTATTCCTAATCATCCTAAAAGTCCATGTAAATGGTAACGTCCAAAAAATAAACTAAATAAAAAAAACAGATCAGAAAAACCTCATGTTGATCTTTCATGTGTTGACCATTGTAATGTCAACAATTTTCTACTATCAACCATTTGTCAATGTTAAAAATGTGTTTGTCAACCTTTTGTCAGTTTTGACCTTATGCATGTTGACTGTTGACCTTTACATTGTCTGTCTGCCATCCGGATACCCTGGTTTATGTATAGGTCAGTCCAGATGGATCCGTTACCTTGCTTCACCGCTGCACCTCACCGCAACATCCAAGAGGCATACGGAACAAAGACAAAAGACATTAAAACAAGTCAATAGTAAGAGCGTGTAGCTCCTCACTGCAACTTTTAAGTATTGTACAATGGGCATAAAATGCACACATTCATGGTAAGCACAATACAATACATGCAGCAATAAATCATTTCATTTGTTAAATAAACATATATAATCAAAATGTGATAACAGTCATTTAGATGATTGCCAAGTAGTGCTAATTAAATAAAAAGGTTTGAATAACATGATGAGATTAAATATAAGACACTACCTAGGTTATTTATCTTAAGGTGTGTACACGCGGTGCAATATGGTCGCTGAGCGATTTTGACATATTATCGCTTAGCAATATATCGCTCAGCGACCATATCGCACAGTGTACAATTTTCTCAGCGATTTTTCAGTTTTGACTGACAAGTCAGCACTGAAAAGTCTCAATTGCCGAAACCAGCGACCATTTAGCTAGCACCTCTGGTAAATATCGCCCCGTGTGTACAGGGCTTCAGGTAGTATGATATTGATATTATGGTTTATAGCAAAAAATATTTGACCTCTCTATGTCCTGTTCATTTCCATCCATAGCGATTAATGCTGGAACAACACTTAGTATGTACATACTGTACATGTTGATTATGTTGGGTTATAGAATTACATTTTGTATATTATATTGCTAAATAAAGAACTGTCCATTATTTTATGAATATCAAAGGGAGGTGAGAGTATGACAGCTGTTTTATTCAACAGCTCATCAATAATTCAGCTACACAAGCACATAGCTATTGAGTACAAGGGAAAGGAGAAATTATGTTTCAAAAATCATGACCACTAACGGATTAACTGAGGATGAGAACAGATGGGCTCATAAACTCTCACTTTCATTTTAAAAAGATTAATTAAAAAATGATACATTTTAACAGTTTATAGAAACGAATGTGTAAATTATATACTGGAAAATACACCTGTTGACTAAAATGTACAGTACATTGATTTATTTATACTTTACTTCTTGTACATGGCTATGTCAACTATTTTTGATAATTACTTTGTGTGACAATAGCATGTTCTTATGATGTTATTTAATGTGTAAATAATATCAGTATGCTCGATGCTGAACATTGCGTTGCATTTGCAATTTGGGAAGGGCATTTATTCTTTCTGTCGGTGGCAACTTTTTGCTCAAAAGCAACTGCTTGTTCTCTAACTAGCCATCCATGTTGAATTAGGCTATATATATATATATATAGCAAGGTGTGTGTTGACCTGGCACTCCCCCAGCTGGTCAGGGACCCAGGTGCCTTCTGGAACAGTTGTGCAGGAGTAGGCAAAGAAGCAGACAGCGGCACTCTGGGAATTTTTAAAAACGTATATTATTGCAAAAATAGCATACCAACGTTTCGGGGCATAAGGTACCCCTTTGTCAAGGTGAACAGTGCAGTAACTGTTCACCGCTGCACCACTGCCTAAGTACTGTCCGTAGCTGCTTCAAGGCTATTAGATATTCGGGCCACGCGCATAAGTTGCGACTTTGGTAGGCCACGTATTAGGGGCTTGGGATGGTGACTGGAAGCCAACAGTAGTGTGTTGCGGTCGGTCCGTTTGTTGTATACCTCTGTGACAATGATGGAATCTTTGATGGTAACCAGGACATCGAGGAAATTGATGCTTACGGACTGTATGTTGATAGTATATTTGATAGGTGACATGCTGGCATTTATGGACGCAATATACTTTTCCAGGTAGTCCACCGGGCCTGTCCATACCATGAACAGGTCGTCGATGAACCTGACGAATAATTTGAGGTGTCTATTAAATTCATCCCGGGTTAAGAATTTATCCTGTTCTTCGCCAAACATGTATATGTTGGTGAAGCTTGGTGCCACGGGGCTACCCATGGCACACCCGCTGGTCTGCTGGTAGAAACATCCGTCGAAAAGAAAATAATTGCGTTCCAGTGTTAGTGTCAGCAGTTGTAAAAACAAATCATGATCCATTTGGGTAACTTTGTTTTGTCTTAAGAACTGTGCCACTGCTGCCACCCCGGCTTGTTGGGGGATGGAGGTATATAAGCTACTCACGTCCATGGTCACCAAAACTGTATGGGCCGGAATGGTTCCCAAATTCTGAAGACGGAGAAGAAATGCGGTGGTATCTTTGATGTACGTGATTTGTTGTTGAATGTATGACTGTAGGATAGTGTCCAATAATTTGGAAACCGGCTGGTACAATGAATTGTTGGCTGTGATTATTGGTCGTCCAGGCGGGTGTTCAATGTTCTTATGAATTTTAGGAACAGAATATATAAGCGGGACGACAGGATGTTGTTGAGTCAAGGCTGATGCCAATTTGGAACCAAGGACTCCGTTTAACACAGCTTGCTGAAGAATGTTGTCCAGTTCCACCTTGTACTGTAGTGTGGGATCTTTTGGAAGTTTAATGTAAGTCTCTGGGGCACTCAGTTGGTTGTGCAATTCATTCTTATAGTCGTCAAGCTTTTGTATGACGATCGCCCCACCTTTGTCCGCGGGGCGAATGATGATGTGTTGGTATGAAGATAATTGTTGTAGGGCATCGCGTTCGATTTTAGAGAGATTGTGATGTATAGTGGGTGCTGCAGCATTATATTTGATAACGGCAGCGTCGACCAAACGTGGGGACTGATTTATTTTGAGAAAAGGGGTCAAATGTAGACTTGGATCTAGATCGAATGAAGTCATTAAAGATGTTGTGTGTTCTTCCTCAGCTGGTTGTTGATGCTGGAAGTGTTCTCTGAGCCTCAGATTACGCTCAAATCTGTATTTATCGATCTGCCATTGTGTGTCATTGTGCTGGTTGGTGGGGATAAATGATAGTCCCTTATTGAGGACCTCTGTCTCAGCTGGTGACAAGACATGACTGGATAAATTGTAGATCAACTCCTTAGGAGCGCTTTCAGTTCGCGAGATCCTCGTGTTTTGGTGGCTGCGACGGGTGGTCGTCCTTCTCCTCGGCCCCGTCGTTGGTGGGTGGTAGCCGCTTCTAAAGGGACAGCTCTCGACTGTGTAGGGTTGTCAGAATCGCTAATATGGAAATCGCTGTCTGAATTGGATGTTGGAACATCCCTTGTCAGGTTTTCCCTGTGGCGGCGGTAGTTTTGGGTCCCCCTCTGCGGAATCCAGATGATTGGGGTTCACCCCCCATAAGCCAGCGGTACACCCGGTTGTCTTCGTAATCCCTAGTGACGGTATTGAACTTGTTGGTCTTGAATTTGACCAGATCTTTCCTGTAGTTGTCCACCTTGGTCGACAGATTATTGTACCATTCAGGGTGTTCAATTTTGATTGTAGGGATATCGAAAGTTGTCTCAAGTTTAGCCAATTTATCCTTCACCACTTGTAGCTCTCTTGTAGACTCCTCAATAACAAGGAGCATCAGATCATTGCTACACTTGTTTAATACCCCAATCCATTTCATACAGAAGTCAGGGTTAAAACGCCCGATGGTCGGGGTATTACGAACCCGAAAGCCTCTGGGGATCATTTGTTGTCTATAATATTTAGACAGTGAACTTCCATGGAGGAAGTAATCAACCTCACGTTTTTTCAACTGTAGGATTTGGTGAGCCATGTCGTCCAAGGTGGTGTCGACTGACGTGTCATCATCCGATGTTGCATAAAGGATGTTTTGTGCTTCAGTTTCACTGAAGCTGTGTAGAATGCCTTTAGTGGGGGCATGGTGCGGCAGCCCATGGCTGAATTGGATTCCATGATATCCAGTGTATGATGAGCAGTCCAGTGTAGAACTGAATGGGCGGGTGCCTTATTCCGGTCGGGCTTAAGGCCCTATGGACAGAAGAAGCAGAAGAATCGGCACTCTCACTTACATTAAACAAATGCCCCGGGTGCCTTCACTGATGTAAGACAGGTAAGTAATAATGAGCGTCACTCCGGAGGACTTTGATGAGAAGTATACATTTTTATCAAAAGGTCAAAGCAGGATACATGTATAGCAAGTCGACGTTTTAATACATGAATGTATTTTTATCAAGACCACATGCTCCTATCAACAGAATATACTGGAAAATACACCTGTTGACTAACATGTACAGTACATTGATTTATTTATACTTTACTTCTTGTACATGGCTATGTAAACTATTTTTGATAATTACTTTGTGTGACAATAGCATGTTCTTATGATGTTATTTAATGTGTAAATAATATCAGTATGCTCGATGCTGAACATTGCGTTGCATTTGCAATTTGGGAAGGGCATTTACTCTTTCTGTCGGTGGCAACTTTTTGCTCAAAAGCAACTGCTTGTTCTATAACTAGCCATCCATGTTGAATTAGGCTATATATATATATATATATATATATATATATCCATAGTGGTCATGGACACCTCCAGTTATGTGGAAGAATGCAACAGACTCCTCAGTGATGGGGTGTTACCACAAGACCCTACGACAGAATATAAAACATTAATAGACACCCTGTTACGGCAAGCGGTGGATGAAGGGACCATCACCCATATGTCGTAAATTGGTGGTGGATTTTCCCATTGTACCCCTTTTTTACGCCATTCCCAAAATCCACAAGGACACGCAGTACCCCCCTGGCAGACCTTTCCAGCCAGGGGGTCGTTGTGCGGACCCCTGTCGGTGTTCTTAGATTGTTACTTACAACCTTGCATTCAGGCACTACCCACATACCTTAAGGACTCCAACACCTTATTGTCCAAGTTAGCCGTGTACCAGGGTGTTAGTGAGTATACTCAGCTGGCCACACTTGATGTGGCTAGCCTGTATACTTGTATCCCCCATCAGGAGGGTCTTTTGGCGGTTAAAAATCTGATTACCAACAATCCCTTGTATAAAGGTCCAGAGGTCTCTTTTTTTTTACAACTTCTGCAATTTACTTTGCAACATAACTTCTTTTTTACAAAGGTAGGTTTTTTCTGCAAAGGACGGGATGTGCCATGGGCTCTTCGGTTGCCCCGTCCTTTGTGCATTCCTACATGTGGGAGGTTGAACAACAATTATTCTTACACAATCCTCTGACATCTTCACATCTGGGTCTATATTTTCGGTATATAGATGACCTTCTCATGTTTTGGAATAGTACTCCCCAAACTCTAATGGATCTGGTGAAACAACAAAACGCATCTGGGCACCCCATTAAATTAACTTTGACCATCAGCCAACAGGCCATACACTTTCTGGATGTCACCATCAAAATTGTTAACAACAGCATACAAACATCTCTATACGTGAAACCGACAGATAGGAACACAAGTAATGCTGTGCTCCTGACGTTTCGGGCTCTTGCACCCCGTTTTCAATTTAAGTTCAACATGGATGGCTAGTTAGAAAACATAGATAGTTAGAGAACAAGCAGTTGCATTTGAGCCCCGAAACATCGGGAGCACAGCATTACTTGTTAATACAATAAACACAGATTTTTTACAAGACCTCAGACTGCCGCTGCTTGTTTGTACTACAAGTATATATATATATATATATATATATATAGACTGCAGACTGTGTCTTTTCTACACAACTAGGATGGGTGAATATGTTTGTGACCCCCACTATCATTAAGCTGCTTGAAAAAGTTTTTGATGCTCTTGCATTTATGGAGTAAATAAATTGTCTTTGCTCATTGGACATTGGTATTAAACAAGGAGTGCTGTCTTCTTTATATCCCTGGATATACTGTTTGCTATATATATATATATATATATATACAAAATTATTATTATCCTTTATTTATAGTGAGCCACAAGGGACTGCAACGCCCATTTACAGAGTACACATAATCAAAATAATCAGCCAATTACTGCAACATAAGTATCCAGGTGGCAGCAAACAGCATGCTTTGGTGCAGTCAAAGACTACTGAAGTAAGAAAGTAAGAAAGGATAAGCACATGAGGTAAGAGGTCCCTGCTCGTGAGAGCTTACATTCTAAAGAGGAGGGGCAGACAGACAGGGGTGACACAGGAGGGGTAGACAGGGCGAGGAACAGAAGGTCAGGACAGTTTGCTGGGTTTGTCGAAGAAGTGGGTCTGAAGAGCCCATTGGAAGTTCTGCATAGAAGTGGAGAGTCTAAGGGGAGAGGTAGAAAATACAGAGTATGTATATATATATATATATATATGGAGAGCGTGGTGGGCGCGGCGGCACTCAAATAATTAGACACAAAACGACCTGGATAAACCAACCAAACGTTTTGTGTCTAATTATTTGAGTGCCGCCGCGCCAACCACGCTCTCCATCGATACCCCCAGGGGATCTTCAGCGGGGGGCACCAGCTATACATGCACAGACCCAGGAAGAGTGCCGCAGCCATCCAATCGTTATATATATATATATATATATATATATATATATATATATATACTGTATATAAACGGACATACGGACCAGCACTCTCCTTAACAGAAGCAATGTGGGGCTGCGTGCCTTTGCCAAATTACATACAAGTCTGGGTTTCTCCTCCAAAAGGAATGGAAACGGCACGTCACTGCAGCAAAGTGAAAGTCTTTATTGGAGCCTCAATGGCTCGTTTCGGGGCATCAGCCCCTTTGTCAAGAGGCAAGTAAGAAAGATACAGGCAGCTGTATCATCTTGCTGCCTGTATCTGTCTTACTTGCCTCTTGACAAAGGGGCTGATGCCCCGAAACGAGCCGTTGAGGCTCCAATAAAGACTTTCACTTTTGCTGCAGTGACGTGCCGTTTCCATTCCTTTTGGAGGAGAAACCCAGACTTGTATATACTGTATATATATATATATATATATATATATATATATATATATATATATATATATATATATATATATACACACACACTACAGATACTACAGATGCTGCTAAGCAGTGGCAGCGCAGGCATTACTGGGTAGGCTATTCTGCGATTCACAGAAACCTGGCTCAACAAGCGCATGCCAGATGAGTCCCTGTCACTGCTGGGGTTCCACTTGGTCAGAGCAGATCGGTCAGCGGCCCTGTCGGGGAAGTCCAATGGTGGAGGTATTTGCTTCTATATAAATAATGGCTGGTTCACCGACACTGTTATTTTGAAACAATCCTGTAGTCAACACTTGGAAACCGTGTGGATCAAATGTCGTCCCTTCTACTCACCTCGCAAGTTTGAATCATTCATCCTAGTCAGAGTTTACATTCCACCTCATACTTGTGCAAGAACGGCACTGCAAGATCTGCCAAACAGCCAGTGGCGTAACTATAGCACCGCAGCCCCCGCCACCGCGGGGGGGGGGGGCGCTGTGCATGTGTGGTCGCCGTGGGCTGCAGTGCTATAGTTACACCCCACCGCCCCGCTGCCCCACCGCCATCCCCCGCAGTCTTTACCTGTCTTCAGTATGCGCTGGTCCCGGCTCCCTTCTTCTGCTATGAGGACCACCACAAAATGTCCGCCCCTATTTAACAGACAGTTCTCTTAAACTGTCTGCTGTATGGGGGCGGACATTTTGTGGTGGTCCTCATAGCAGAAGAAGGGAGCCGGGACCAGCGCGTACTGAACGTAGGTAAGACTGCGGCGGGGCGGGCGGCGGGCGTCCTCCCTTTAACGGCGGGGGGGCACCCAAAACCTAGTTACGCTACTGCAAACAGCATTAACTACATGGAGCGGGGGGCACCTGGACTCAATGCTCATCATCCTAGGAGACTTCAACAAAGCCAACTTGTCCTTGGAGCTATCAAAATACCATCAGCAGGTGAAATGTCCCATGAGGGTGACAATATCTTGGACCACTGTTGCACTTAACATAATGTTAGGAACAGGGAGATCTCGCCTACCCTACCTCCGTTGTACTCAGATGGAGTTGACGTGTGTGTGTGCGGGGTGCTAGGCTTCACCAATAATAGCCGCGTTCGTGGGAGCCCGTTAGTCAGGCTCCCACCTCGATGCCACCTGGTCTTATGTTAAGGACAACACACACGCCAAGGCCAGTGATAAACAAGGGGAAACCTATCTATAAACAAAGAGGCGAGGACCACCCTGCCCTGCGGAGAGGGGTGCCAGTGGATAGCACTCTAAACAGGAACCCGCTGTGCTAATGCTTAACAGGTGTAACCATACACAGTATGCTGACACACTAAGAACTGCTGACGGGTGTAACAATACACAATATGCTGACACACTAAGAACTGCTGACGGGTGTAACAATACACTATATGCTGACACAATAAGTACTGCTGACAGGTGTAACAATACACTATACGCTGACACAATAAGCAAATGATTAGTAAGGAGACAAAGAGGGGGAATCTCCCAACTTATCTGAAACCGAGGGATATCAATTTAGCTGGAACTGAGATGCTGCGGACAAGGCAGGGAACCAGCCAAAGGAAGCACCACGCTGGAGAAGGAATCCCACAAAGACCAACAGGAGCTGCAGGGACCGGGAGACGGATAAAGGACGACACACGGACACCGGGAGGACAGGAGACTGGATGGAGGACACAGCTGGGAATCAAGGACAGGATGCAGGATGACTGGGAACAGGAACCAGGAATAACGGAAGACTGGGAACCAGGAACACCTGAGACCCTGAGGTACAAGCTATAACCGGCATGGGACTGAACAACCAGAGGGTTTATATAGAGAGCACAATGTGGTGCTGATTACACATAGCCTGAAGGTGTGCACTGCAGGCTAGGAGCCTAATCAAGACACCTGAGTCCAGAACACACAGTACTGAAAGTAACCTGCAATGGCCCAGGCTGACCACTGGATGCCACTAGCGAGTACACACACACCCAGGCTGAGATAAACCCAGGGAGAACATGAACTACACACAGAAAATGTGAATAGTACATAACACCGATCCGTTGGAGGCGGATCATAACAGAATCCCCCCCTAAAAAAGGTGGACTCCGGACACCCCAGCTTGATCAAGGGGAACCAAGAACAAAAACAGACTCAATGTCTCCGACAAGACTTCTTCTTCTTCTTCTTCTTCCCAGGTTGCCTGGGAGTAAACACAGTAATACCAAAAATATTGTCTGAACTAATGGTACCCTCAACTAAAGGCATTTCATCGATTTCAGAGTTGTAATCTGAGTTGGAGTCCGCATCTAAGGGAAGGATTATGGTTTCAATCTTGGTAACATTTGGCACTGGAGAAGAAGTAGTATCGCATGACTGAACATAGGCAGGACTCTTGACAGATTGAGTAGACACTGGACAAGACACTGGACAACCATCGATCTCTGAATCGGAATTCAAGACAGAATCAAGCCTGGATTCCACTGCTGTAAAAGCTAAGATTCCAGGGGCATTCCTGTTAAAACGAGCACACCCAGCGACCATAGCTATGGGCTGGGACTTTTGTACTGACTTTCCTATGCATGATGGAGTCTCTGCAGAGAAGATGGTCAGTCCAGAGGCAGGTGAACCACTTTTATTGGGACCAAATTTTTTCAATACAGCATCACTGAATGCTGGGAGATTCTTAAGAATGGGATCCTCAGATTCAATAAATTTGGACGCCCATTTGAAAGGTTCACCTCTGAAGCAATAAATTAAATAGAGCACCACATTATCTGAAGTGATACCTAAAAATGGTCTGGACTCCAAAATAGTGATAAAATATTTAGTGAGCGCAACAAATTGGGTTAGGTCCTCATCAAAAACTATAGATGTAGAGATATCGTTCAAAGCATCAACAGTAACTTCATTATCAGCTAACTGACTGGACTGTATAGCTGGAATTATGGCCCTTGAGGCTGAGACTTTAGGGACCCCCTTAGAGGTCATGACCTCTTCCAAGTCTGATGGTCTTTCTGGTTGGGCAGCACTATGATGAGTCTCTGGCTGATCATCACTGTGACGCACTTCTAAGTGGGCAGCACTATAGTGAAACTCTGGCTGGGCAACAACAAAAAGACCAACAGATGGTTCCTTCATGTTACCGACATGGCTGGAACTCTGTTCAGAGACAGGACAATCAGAATCCCTCTTAGGGACTAGATGGACAGCGTCCCCATCTGGGGCGACACCGGCTTGAACCCCCTCTGGGGCGACACAGGCTTGAACCCCCTCTGGGGCGACACAGGCTTGAACCCCCTCTGGGGCGACACAAACTTGAACCCCTTCTGGGGCTGCGGCACTCGGGGCTGCGGCCTCCGGGCCCCCACTCGGGGCTGCGGCCTCCGGGCCCCCACTCGGGGCTGCGGCCTCCGGGCCCCCACTCGGGGCTGCGGCCTCCGGGCCCCCACTCGGGGCTGCGGCCTCCGGGCCCCCACTCGGGGCTGCGGCCTCCGGGCCCCCGGCATCTGACCGGCTCGGCGGGCCCCCGGCATCTGACCGGCTCGGCGGGCCCCCGGCCTCTGACCGGCTCGGCGGGCCCCCGGCCTCTGACCGGCTCGGCGGGCCCCCGGCCTCTGACCGGCTCGGCGGGCCCCCGGCCTCTGACCGGCTCGGCGGGCCCCCGGCCTCTGACCGGCTCGGCGGGCCCCCGGTATCTGAGTCAACCACCTGGGTTTTCCCTTCAAGGGTTTGCAACTCTGACTCCCTGGTCATTAAAACATCAGCACTGGAACCAGTAGAAAAAGGCAGAGTGCTTTTACTGGGAGACTCGGCAGAGAGCTCCTCTGCCACAGTGGAGACAGGCTTAGATCTGACAACCTGCTCAGACCTGGCCAGAGGAGATACCCTGTCGGCACCACCGGAATTACGCAAGCCACACGTCTGCAAGAAGTGGCCAGAATCTCCACAGTATAAGCATAGATTAAGGTTTCTACGCCGCTGACGCTCCTCTAACGGAAGCTTCGGTCGTAGATAACTTCTATGCTTTACCTGACCCTCTGGGTCTGAGGACTTGCTGCCTAATACTTCCCTAGGCAGGGCCTCATTAGGGGCTGAACGAACCCCAGTGACCTCTGGGAGGATCAGAAAAATATCAGTGATGAGTCTTTGCAGCTGCAGAAGAGACTGCTGCAAAATCTCCCACTGCCCAGGTTTTACGGCATTGAATGCCAAATTTAGAGCCGCTAATGACTCTTGCATGGCCTGCATGATATGGCCATGCAAGTTTATACACCAGCAAGAAAAAACTGATACGGGCAAAAAACTGACACGGGCAAAAAACTGACACGGGCAAAAAACTGACACGGGCAAAAAACTGACACGGGCAAAAAACTGACACAGGCAAAAAACTGACACAGGCAAAAAACTGACACGGCTGGAAATCTCTGGACTGAGAGGGCAGAACTCAGCTCCAGAGTGCTGTATGGCCGGTTATAATGTTAGGAACAGGGAGATCTCGCCTACCCTACCTCCGTTGTACTCAGATGGAGTTGACGTGTGTGTGCGGGGTGCTAGGCTTCACCAATAATAGCCGCGTTCGTGGGAGCCCGTTAGTCAGGCTCCCACCTCGATGCCACCTGGTCTTATGTTAAGGACAACACACACGCCAAGGCCAGTGATGAACAAGGGGAAACCTATCTATAAACAAAGAGGCGAGGACCACCCTGCCCTGCGGAGAGGGGTGCCAGTGGATAGCACTCTAAACAGGAACCCGCTGTGCTAATGCTTAACAGGTGTAACCATACACAGTATGCTGACACACTAAGAACTGCTGACGGGTGTAACAATACACAATATGCTGACACACTAAGAACTGCTGACGGGTGTAACAATACACTATATGCTGACACAATAAGTACTGCTGACAGGTGTAACAATACACTATACGCTGACACAATAAGCAAATGATTAGTAAGGAGACAAAGAGGGGGAATCTCCCAACTTATCTGAAACCGAGGGATATCAATTTAGCTGGAACTGAGATGCTGCGGACAAGGCAGGGAACCAGCCGAAGGAAGCACCACGCTGGAGAAGGAATCCCACAAAGACCAACAGGAGCTGCAGGGACCGGGAGACGGATAAAGGACGACACACGGACACCGGGAGGACAGGAGACTGGATGGAGGACACAGCTGGGAATCAACGACAGGATGCAGGATGACTGGGAACAGGAACCAGGAATAACGGAAGACTGGGAACCAGGAACACCTGAGACCCTGAGGTACAAGCTATAACCGGCATGGGACTGAACAACCAGAGGGTTTATATAGAGAGCACAATGTGGTGCTGATTACACATAGCCTGAAGGTGTGCACTGCAGGCTAGGAGCCTAATCAAGACACCTGAGTCCAGAACACACAGTACTGAAAGTAACCTGCAATGGCCCAGGCTGACCACTGGATGCCACTAGCGAGTACACACACACCCAGGCTGAGATAAACCCAGGGAGAACATGAACTACACACAGAAAATGTGAATAGTACATAACACCGATCCGTTGGAGGCGGATCATAACACATAAAGGATTCCTACCACGTTTTCTCCCGAGCGGCTAGTGGGTTCTCTGAGCACTCCCTGAGCCACCTGCTCTCCTCCTACAAGCAACTAGTGAGATCCACCAAGCTGGTCATCAAGTCAGTAAAAAGATGGTCCAACGAAGCTGACCAAAACCTGCAGGCGTGCTTTGAATGCACAGACTGGAACGTCTTTGAGTCTGCCGCTAATGACCTCGACGAACTACTGTAGCTGAGACTGTTACGGCATACGTCAAATTCTGCAAGGAATTGTGTGTCCCATCAAAATCTGTTTGCATCTATGCTAACAACAAGCCCTGGTTCACAGCTAAGCTCAGGAAGTTACGACTTACCAAGGAGGTAGCCCACAGGAGCGGCAACACCCTGTCCAAAGAAATCAGGGCAGCCAAAAAGCAATACACCGACAAGCTAGTGGCAAGGAATACCCTGTCCAAAGAAATCAGGGCAGCCAAAAAGCGATACACTGACAAGCTAGTGGCCAACGTTTCAGCAAATGATCCTCGGTCAGTGTGAAAGGGCCTACGGACAGCTACCAACTACAAGAGCAAATCCCCCTGCGCGTAATCGAGCCAAAAGCTGGTGGAATACCTTAACCTCTTCTACTATAAGTTTGAGAAGGCCAGCAATGCAGGAAACTCCTGACACAGTCTGCTGGGATAGCGGCTTCCTCGGGCTAGGCAGATGATACAACAACCCTCCATGTTGATGCTGCAAAAGTCACCAAGATCTTCAGCCGGCTGAACTGCAGGAAAGCACCTGGGCCAGACGGTGTCTCTCCAACCGCCCTAAGGATGTGCGCAGCACAACTTGCGTCAATCTTTACATCCATCTTCAACAGGTCGCTCGACACCGGAGTAGTGCCAGCCTGTTTCCTGTGCTCGATCATCATTCCTTTGTTAAAGGAACCGGAGGCATCTGCAAGCCTGAGCAAATACAGGCCTGAAAAAGACCAGCAGGTCGAAACGCGTTGGTGGGGTACCTCCTCTTGTGTTTTTAAGTTGTTCCTACCCAATGCCTTTGTTCTTGATCTGCTGTGTGAAATAAAAAGCCTTTCTGCACCACTGGATGGGAGCTTCGTTTGTCATTTGGGCACTAAAGAAACCATTATGAGAGGATCACCTGCTTTACCCAAGTAAGCATACATGTGAGCACCCTTCAGAGATTTTCCTGTCACGTGGGCACGCATTTACAGTAAAGATACCTTGATAGGTTTATCACACATCTTATTTATGTAAGCTTAATGTAAGTTTATGCCTTTTTGGAGTGCACGCGGTGAACCTATAAGCTGATATAAAAGGAACACCGGGCTAAAAAGAAGGACATTTTAACATCCCTTTTTGGACATTTTTCCCAGATATAATACTCTATCTGGTTGAATGTGGGACTAATGGTTGTTCATTGTGTATCTTGCTTTTTATGTCAACTGAGCACTGGAGATTCATGGACATTCCACACCACTGGATGGTATGATATATAACATTTAAATTCATCCCAACATTGGGGCGCTTCACCATCTTTGTATTTACTGTGTTTCCATTTTTCGACCTGGTGGGTAATACCAGGTTTTAGTGTTAAGCTGACCGAGTTTTGCGCCTTGACAGTATAATCTTTTTTTCACAATGCCACGCCCCCTTTGGATAGACCATGTCCCCTTAAAATGAGTGCAGTTTGGGCATACTAATTCAATGAATTAAATTAATTAGTTTGCCCAGGGGCCCTCACTACTGTTAAGACGGCCCTACCATGTGCTGATATTAAATTAATAAGGAGACCACTAACATATGCGCCTCTAATGCTGCCCATACACTTGTGCAATGGAGCGCAATTACAATGCGATATAACGCTGCGATTTCCCTTGATGCTTCCCGTGCGATAAATTGCATTTCAAGAATTTTGGGGGCATTCCATGTGCCTATTGCACAATCATGCAATAAATCGCATGCCCCTTGCAACCTAAAATCATGTGATGGAATGAGGGCTGGGCTAAATAAACTGGCAGATCACACATGCGTTCGCACGTGCAGCACAAAATATCTTGAGATGCGAGATTCGACCAACGTGCCCGTGCATCACGTCAAGTGATACGTGATCGGTGTGCGATCCATGGCACTTGTCATGCAATTTATCGAAATAGCATGATTGTAACCGAGATCTCATCAGTGTATGAGCACCATAAGACAATACTAACATTACTCTTCTTGTACAGTATGGTGGTAATGAGAAATCACATCACCTGTAATATTATAAAGGTTTTGTTGTTTAGGTTGTGCATATACATACCTCCCAACTTGAGCAGCGAAGGAGGAACAGGTGGATGCGCGCCGCAGGCACGCTGAAAATTAGGGGTGTGGCCCAATTAAAGGGGCATGGCCTATACCCACGACTCTCCCGCGAGGCCACGCCCCTGTTTTGACGCTATGGGGGCATGACCCAGAAGCTCTTTGAGCCTCTAGCCATGACCCCAGCCCCCTAGCTGCGGGAATAGATGCTGTGCGTGCGCACAGTGTTTATTCCCCGCTGCTCAGCAGCTGACAGGGGGGACTCCCAACAGCCCCCCTCCCCGCGGGACACTGCCGGCCGCGGGAGGGACGTGGGAATGTCCCCGAAACCCGGGACATTCCCGCGGTAGTCGGGACTGTTGGGAGGTATGCATATACATTTCCTGCAGCCTATGTTGAGGTACCAGCCCTCCACTTACTGTATCACAGATGTTTTGTTTGTAACAGTGGGTTATCAATACAAACTTTGCACCTTCCTGACTGGTTGCTGTGTATCATTAGCGCTTAGAAACTGCAAGTGTGACAGAAAATATTGTTTTCCACAAGCCCCAGAAGCCAGCAGTCCTAGCAATGTAATTTCCGATAATTTCTAACAGCAGGAATGCAGACTTGTGTACAGATGAACTTGAAACAAATACTAAAATGCGGCAACATTCTACAATACTATAAAACATCTACCCTTGTATATTCAGATCAAGACAAATGAAATACAATGTATTGCACATAGCATATGATACAATTGGTATTTTATGTGTAATACTACTGCTTTATAGGGTATGGATCATTAGGTCTACAAGATATTGATCAACAAACATTGAGTCGACACCATTAGGTCGACATACAGAAAGATCGAAATGGGTCTAGGTTGACATGGGACTAGGTCGACACAAGCATTAGGTCGACATGGGCAAGGTCGACATGGGGTTTTTCACTGTTTTCTGACCAAATGTCGATACAGTCAACATGGACACTGAAACATAGCACCACGGCCGCTCACCATGCTTCGGGCACGGTGCCTCACTATGCTCATCACACTATTTTATTCTCCCACCATGCCCTAGTGGATGGTATTGCATGAAATACCGCCTGTCGGCACATGTCGGCTCAAAAATCAGTGAAAAACCTCATGCCGACCTTTTGACTGTCGACCTTGACCTAATGCTTGTGTCAACTTATGACCATGTCGATCTAGACCCATGTTGACCTAGACCCATGCCGACCTTCAGTCAGGTCGACCTTAATGCATGTCCACCTAGTGGTGTCAACCTAATGCTTGTCAACCTAGTTCATGTCTATCCAATGATCCATGCCCGTTTGGCCACCCAGGGCCAGTGCAAGGCACCGGAGCGCCCCAGGCGAGTCGGGGTGGGGGCGCCCCGGTGCCGGGGGGGGGGGGGGGGTAGCGGTGGTGGTGGTACCTGTGTAAAAAACCTTCGGCGCCAGCATCCCTGCAGTGCTGGAGCGTGCAGGGGTGTCCGTGCCGCGGGGTACCTGCGGCGCTGTCATTGTGTATAAAGCTGGTGGCGGCCGGCGGGGTCCCTGCAGTGAATAGAAAATAACTAGCGCTATGCGCGCAGCGGCGTGGGAAGCGCTAGTTATTTTCTATTCACTGCTTTATACACAATGACAGCGCCGCAGGTACCCCCGCGGCACGGACACCCCTGCCCGCTCCAGCACTGCAGGGACGCCGGCGCCGAAGGTTTTTTACACAGTTCGCTAACCCTTCATCATCATGCTGGGGGTGAGGGGCGAACTGCCGCCCTCCAGGTGCCGGCGCCCTAGGCAAATGCCTAGAGCTGCCTAGTGGTGGCGCCGGCCCTGTGGCCACCCCTGCTGTACATCAATCGCCAGTATACCCAACAACCAACCTCTGAGTCTTGAATGTAGCTCCTACCACTTGTTCTATCCTGCCACAAGACAAAATAATAATAACAGTTTCCCTTTCTAGTAAATAAAATAGCAAACAAATTTATAAAAACAAAGATGCCCATCATGCATTTGGTGCAATGTTCTCATAAGCTGTAACACATTTCATAAACTGTGACATTATCCTCACTCTTTCTCACTTGCTCCCAGGTAATGCTCCTCTAAGTCAGACTGGATGTGTGTAGCTGCACTGTGACTTCATTAAACATTAGCATGCTCACAGCTGTGAGCAGCAGCATCAGGATGTGTCACCCTCTTCTCTGCATTCTTTCTCTGCAAGGTGAGAAATGGTAGAGCAGAAGAACAAATGACAAATAGCTTTTACGGAAATAAATTATATTAATCTGTCAATGACTGGTGCTCATTGTGTGGGCGCTTTGTGGAAAATAACAACATTCAATGAGTGCCATTGTCACTCATTCAGTATTTTAGCTACCTTTAGGATGGGGTGCAAGCCTTGGAGAGAGATACTGGGGGAAATTAACTAAGAATACCAATGCGATTTTTCGTATTCTTAATAAGAATGAATACAAATGCATACAGCTGTTCTAGCCGTATGCAAATTCGTGTTCTGGGGGATAATTTACAAAGCAGTCAAATACGACTGCTTTGTAATCCCCGATGGCGTATTCATTCGTATTGATTCGTATTAGCGGCCATATATATGGCTGCTATTATGTATTTGTATAGGCCGTCTGCACGGATCAGTCAGATCCGTGCACGCTGCAGTGTGTAAAAAAAATAAAAATTAATAAATAAATTGAAAAAACTGCGTGGGGGTTCCAATGAAATAGGGCTCCGCTGAATTTTTAAAACCAGCCCCAGGCTTCCGGGCTAGCGGAGCCCTATTTCATTGGTTTCCTGATTTTTTAAAACCAGCCCCGGCTCTTTGAGCCTTAAGCTGGTTATAGCCGTGGGGGGACCCCACGCCATTTTTTATATTTACTTATTTATTTTTCTTTTTTTTTTTTACACACTGAAGCCTGCACAGATCTGAATGATCCGTGCAGGCTAAAGCCAAATACGCCAGGAAATGAAAGTCTATTTTCCTGGCATATTTGGCCGGCCATTACGGCCTATATACGCTAATTAGCGGCCGTATTTTCAATATAATTAGTAAATTAGGAATCATGGTGATTCCTATTCATATTATCAGATGGCATATACATTCGTATTTGTAAATACAAATATGAATGTTCCATAAATACGAATATGTGTATTTTTGGCATAGTAAATGCCAAAAATACGAATACGCCTAAAAAATTTGTATTTTACTATACAAATACGAAATTTTTAGGCGTATTTGCCTTAGTAAATTTCCCCAATGTGTGGAGTAGTTTCCCAATGCAACTAATCAGCTTCAGACTGTGCTAGCTAAATTCTGGTGATATTGGTTTCAGTATTGCGCTCTACCTTCGAGGTTTGTTATTTGGTGCAGCAAATCTGGGTCTTGTCCAAAGACCTGGTAGCATATGTCGTATTGGGGGTAGAAATGCGCACTCCGTGAACTCTGATTTGTGTGGTTACTTGTTTGTAACAAAGGCCCTTATTCTAATCTGTGCGGTACGGCCCGCGTGCGGCCGTACCGCCGATGTTTTCACTCTGCACATGCGCAGAGGTCACTCTGCGCATGTGCAGGCGAAATCGCCGCACACAAAAATTATACGCCGCAAAGGGGGCGTATAGGGGCGTGAGGGGCTTGATAGCCTCATTTACCTATGTATACGCCCAGCGTTTCATGGGCGTTCCCATGCAAACGCGGGGCGTATGCATGGTAATGAGGCTATGACGCCAGTGATGGGGGCGGAAAGCTGACATCGCCGGATGTCAGCTCTCCGCCCCCAAACAAGCTTTCACACGGACAAGTGTCCGTGTGGTCTCAGCTTGCGTGAGCTGGTGGAGCGTGCGGCCCTGCCTTCGATGGTCGCCGACTATCGAATGCAGGGGGCAGCTCCCACCATGGTGGAGGCGTACGCCCCACCATTTTTCATGCGGATCGCCAGCCGTCCGCGTACGGACGGCCGTGGCGATCCGTATTGTAGGCGGGGATTGATTTGTGCGGCCGGAGCAACGTATGCGGCTCCGGCCGCACAGATCTGAATAAGGGCCAAAGTGTGGGCGGAGTGTAAATATACTATAAGGCTGATGTGGTGAAAACAAATGCTCTTTATTGTTACTGGTGCAATTAAGATAAAACGTCTCTTAATTAAGGGCGGTCGGCCTGGGGGTGGGTGTCACTGGGGCCAGAGGTCTACTGTGGATCTCACTACTGTGTCTTCCACAGGCTCTGGTGTGCGTGTCAGCCTCCCTGTGTCGACCTGGGTGGGGTGGTGGACCAGTGGGAACTCCGTGCGGGTTGGGGGCACTGGGGTCCCGCTGGTGGGGGGTAGTTGGGAAGTCTGTGGTGAACACTTGAGGTATGGGGTGGAACCCTTGAACTGGGGGTTCGTTGGCTGGAGTCTCAGTCCGTGCAGTGTGCACTTTCCTGGTGGTCAAAGTAAGTGCTGGGTGGTACCGGGGGCTGGCGTCCCTAACCCTCCGGTGGTGCACCTGGACACTTACCCGATACCTGGTGGTCGCTGCGGCGAAGGTGATCTCTGCCCGACGTCCTCTTCAGTCTTCACCGGCGTCCGCACATCCCGCGGTGCTGCCGGCTGCAGGTCCACACTGCTACTACAGCCGTTCCTTCCACTTCCGGGTTCGGCTGGCTTGCGTCACCCGGGGTGTTAGGGCGGCTGGAGCGGCGTGCGCTCGACTCCTTCTGGAGGAGACATGTGTGTGCTTGTGGGGTGCAGGACTGGCGTCCTGGGGTCCTACGCGTTTCGGCACCACGTGCCTTTCTCAAGGAATAGCATGTCTGTGTATCCTGGCCTCCTGTGCTAGCTAAATGGCAGAAGCTAAATAGCTACTATGGGCAACATCTCCTCATTATCTCTCTCCAAGTCTTTATACAACAATATAATCTATTCTTACAGCATTATAATAAGTACAATAAAATAAACTATAGAAACTGGATGTTTCTACTTACTGATAAATCCCTTTCTATTATTCCATGGGAGCATGGGTCTTCAAACTGTGGCCCTCCAGATGTTGTGAATCTACAAATCCCAGCATGCCTTGCCACAGTTTTGCTATAAGGGAGTGTTAAAACTGTGGCAAGGCATGCTGGGATTTGTAGTTCCACATCTGGAGGGCCACAGTTTGAAGACCCATGTGCTAGAGTCTTCTGCTCACGGGTGACCCTCTTTGGGATGCCCGATGATGAGGTACTTACTAGGTACAGGTTACCCCCACATGTTATTCTAGAGACTCTCTCTTTAATTGAGAGTGATCTGGAACCTTATCATCGGCTCAAGACAGCAATACCGCCACTCACCCAGGTGTTGGTGGTGTTGCATTTCTGCACCTCAGATTCGTTCCAGCAAGTAGTGGCAGTACTTGCTGGGATATCCTAGCCTGCTTTCTGCAGAATCCTGAGGCGTGTAATGTCTGCCATGTTTAGGCACAAGGGGCACTTCATGGCCATGTCTTTTGCCCAAGACACCCTTGAGCAGGCATTTCAACAACTTGCTGGCTTCCCTAATGTGATAGGGGCTGTGGATGGGATGCATGTACCATTTGTGCCACCATCATGGAGCGAGCGGATCTACCGGAACAGGAGGATGTTCCACTTGCACACTGTGATGGTGGTATGTGGCCCATCCATGGAAATACTTCCCTTCAATTTCAACTTTCCCGGAAGTGCAATCTGGCAAAGACTCCAAGAGCTGGAAGGCCGTGATGCGTGGATTCTGGGTGACTCCGGTTACCCCTGCACGCCCTGGCTGCTTACTCCTTACAGTTCCCCAACACCGGACCCATAGGAGTCATACAATGGGGCGCATGTCGCCACCAGGCAAGTGGTGGAGCGCACGATTGGCCTGTTAAAGGGACGTTTTTGGGTGCTCCACCGCACTGGTGGCAACCTGCAATATTCCCCAGAAATGGTGGCAAGGATTGTGGGGGTGTGTTGCTTCCGGCACAACATCGCTGTGAGGCGTAATGTTACCTTTGCCAAGCATCCGGGGATACCAACTGCGGGACTCTGTGGTGGCACGCAAGTTCAGGTATCTGTGTGAATGGACAACATACGATATAATCTCTTAAACTATTTGATGACGTTATAAATTCAGAAGCAATTGCAAATGTGTTAAAAAGGTGACATGACGGATTTTTTGACATTGATGAACAATGCACCTGTAGGCAACATAATGATTGTGGTGCAATGGTTTGGGGGCCCAGTCATGTGTGAACTGGGTGATGAATTGCATGATTGGGAAATGTCCTAACCTATTTAATTTTGTTGTTTCTCTATATAGAGAATCTGATGATTGACGCAATGTCAGGTGAGTTGATTTGTCTGTGTATTGTACTGTAACAGTCATGTTGGTATGTGTTTTGTGTGTTTATGGAAGTTAGGTATTATTATGGTGGTTAAGATTGTTAAAATGTCCAAATTACTAGTTGAGTGGGTATACAGTCAGGCAGGTATGGTCAGCAGTCTAAATAATGAAATCATGTAGGCAGGAGACATGCACATATGTGTATGGGTTTATTTATGCAAATAGACGCATATACAAGCATGCATAGAGTAATATTGTGTACACACGGTAAGATTTGGCTTCCGATGTTCCCGATATAGGGAACATCGGAAGCCAAATCGCATGCTTTTTTAGGGCTTCCGAGCCCGATGCGCTGCCGATGCGCGCTCCCGTGTGAGCGCATATCGGCAGCCAGATAGAGAGGGAAGGCAACACTATATAGTGCAGATCTGCACTATATAGTGTAAATTGTGCCCCTCTGGCATGCCGTGAGATGCGAGACCTGATGCGATCTGATCGTGTCTGGACTCGCATCACACGGCATATCCTGCCGTGTGTATACACTTTAATTCTTGCGATCCGTTCTCATCGCTGTGGCGAGAGAAATGTCGCATACATACTGTCCATTTAAATATTATCAATAAAGTTAATACCAAATAAGAATGTTAACAACCAATCAGAGAACAGCATAATAATATATATTCCTGCATTTGTTTACTGCGCCATTGCCAATATGTCTACCTTCAGGGAAGCACGCTTCTCCCACAGGGAGCTTATGGCCCTTGTGGGAGTGATGGAGCGGAGGCTGGGGCGGGCAGGCCCCTATGTCTCCAACAGAGACAAGCACCGGGCCTACCCTGTGGCCCGGTACAGCATAATCGGCGTGCGGAGGACCATAGCCCAATTGGAGCGGCGATGGTCCAACTTGAGGAGGCGGCAGCCGGACCTCCTCCAGCACTGAATTAGACGCTGTGAGTATGTTTGCATTAAACACATAATCGTTGTTTATGGCTAATTTTTGCATGCGTTTGTTCTTATTTGGCGATGTTAGGGCAAATGTTTGCATTTGTGTGAGATTTGTACAGTGAAAGTGAGTGTGAGTGAGTTTGAGTGTGTGAGTGAGTGTAAGTGTGTGTGAGTGAGAGTGTGAGTGGGAGTGTGTGTGTGTGACAGTATTGCATGACACAATATTTGAAGACTGAAAAATGACAATAATTAATTTCTTATGTGTAAAGTTTATGAAAAATATTAGATGTATATTAAATAATGGATAAACAGCTGTGGCAGTTATAGAAATGTAAGGGGTGTTGCTTAGACATTATATTGTAGTTGTGCAAAGGTCATTGCAGTATGCAAAATTGTGGTACACATAAACGCAGGTATAGTTTGGAAACTGCCACATTCTTACAAATACATTGTAATGTTGTAAGGGTTAATGTAAAGTGCAATTTGGGTGTACAAGCATTTACTTGAAAGTAATTGAGACAATAGAGTTTGGCTAATTGTTTAATGGGTTTGAAGCATGAGTTCCGTGCGGATTTGTGCTGTGCTCTGAAAAAATACAACAGAGGGCATTCGGTCGACTGTCTGGCCGCTTGGATGTGGAAAGACCGTTTGAAGCTGGTGAGTTCCGTCCGCACACGGTGGTGTTGATGCAGAACGATGCCACTCCCTCTTATGTGGTAGTCCGTTTGAACGGATGCGGTGGCCTTGTAGACGTCGCTCACCGTATGGATGTGCCTACCATCCTATCCGAACGAACGCACATCCGAACGAGTGAACCAGAATAAGGCCGTTATTATACAGTTTTGCTAAAAGACTGAGCGACACAGTCACCTATTTTAATAATCGTTTCTTCATTTTCATTAATTTTTACATGAATTTATGTTGTTTAATTTTAAACATTGTTACATATATTCTTAGTGCATTCACACAACCCCACCCCTTTTTTTTTGTTCTTCTACACAGTGGCGTAACTATTTATTTATTAACATTTTCTTATATTCTTATATAGCGCACACATATTCCGCAGCGCTTTACAGAGAGAATATTTGAACATTCACATCAGTCCCTGCCCCAGTGGAGCTTACAATCTATATTAGCTACCACATGTACACGCACACACAGACATTCTAGGGTTAATTTGTTGTGAACCAATTAGCCTACCAGTATATTTTTGGATTGTGGGAGGAAACTGGAGTACCCGGAGGAAACCCACGCAAGTATAGGTAGAATCCGCACAGTTAGGGCCATGTACAGTACAGACTCCGCACAGTTAGGGCCATGGTGGGAAGCGAACACATGACCTCAGTGCTATGAGGCAGTAATGCTAACCATTACTCCATCCGTACTGCCTATAGTGCCGCAGTGGAGAGCGCTGAAAACAAACGCGGCACTGCTGAAAAAGCTGATGTGAGTCTGGGACATGGAAGTAGTGCCCGCATCCATGACTCCTCCCTCTGAACCCAGTGACTGATTTCCCCCAGCGGCGCTCCATCCTTCCCAAGTCCCTGGCCCCTGAGTACACACAGCACGCACGGCTGCCCCACTTGTATACTCCTCTCTCTCCCTGCTTGCCTAGTCACCATTACTAGAAGTCTGCTAGCCTTGCTGGAGTACGCACAGCGCCATAGGTATTTCAGGATAACTTAGGGTGCAAGGCATGGTGGGAGTGTATGCCTGCCGGGGGGGTGGGGGGGGGGGTGGGGGTGTTGGAGGAGGAGCTGCAGCGATTGGTAACGCTGCATAGTGCAACCCCTGTCCAGTGTGCAGCCTGTCTGACCCCCGGCCTTCAGGAGACCCATCATCTAGGCAGCCCTGGATCCTGGCCCCAGCTGTAGCAGCACTGACCAGTAAGTTAAATGCTCTTGCTATGGGGGAGGGGCTGTGGCATGTATACAGTATATGTGTATATATTTATGTGCGGGGGAGGGGCGCAACACAACCTTTTTGGCAGGGGGGGGGGAAGCCATATTTCTAGTTATGCCACTGGAGGCACATATACCATAACTTTTGGCACTTCAGTGTACAATGATTCATTTTAATAAAAATGAACAGAAGCATGCAGACAATAATGATAATAAAAGGACATTTTTTCTTTTTATCTTGTGAAATCTTTTGCTCCACTTTTACTTGTACAGTGTTTTGCCGCTATGTCGTTTGTATTTGTTTTATATGTATTATTCCCTGCATCTGCTCCTTACATTTTGTACATTTGGTTGTTTTCTTTTCCTTTGTGATCTTTCACATGCTTTCCGTACTGTTTATATAGTTTAGCAATGCAATTGTCTGATCAATTGCATTCATACTGTAAAAGTTTGGAAAATGTCCCTGCTATCATTCTAAAATGCTGACCATTTTATCACTACATACTTATTTAGCAAATGTCACTGGACGCACTAATGCTAGATAATAAGAATGCACTGAGTCACTCTGTTGAACATGAACATAACCCAATGTTTTCAAAATAACATATGTTAATGAGGCAAGATAAAATGCAAAAGATTGAGCACAGTAATGGGTGCATAACAGCATAGTCTGTAGCTGTTTAGATTGCTCCATGAATGCAGAGGCTGCTCATTGCCATTATAAAATGTCTCTTGACAGTTTCTGCCGTAAGGCAGTTACCTTCTCTAAATTCTTCTACTTATATAAACATTCACTGAAACTGTAAGATGAAAACTAAACAATGTAGAACATAATTAAACAAGTTATTCAATGATTTAATAATATTAAAATGATATAATAAATGTATTTTTTTTAAAATGTGTCTGAAACCCAGATCCTCATATCGGGGTGTTCACACGGAGCGATTTTGCTGGCGATTTGATTCTGATTCAATTGGGATCGAATCGAACTGCAAGAAAATGCGTATTACAGATGGAGCGCCTCTCTTTCAACGCCAGAGATCGCCATAATGTCCCTGCTGGCGGTCGGCGGCGGAGAGGCGCTGCATCGGTTACGTAATTTTTCGGCGGCAGGGGATGGAAACCCTGCCCATCTCCGCTTCAGGGAGGGGAGGGTGCAGGTAGGCATTGGGGACCGACGAGGAGCTCCATCAGAAGGGAACACGCGAGCATCTCATGTGCACGCGTCCCCTTCTGGCGGCTGGCAGGGCTGGTGGTTGGCGATCTGACCACCAGAACCCTGTATCTGTATCTGTATATAGTCATGCCAGTACAGTTTATTTTTTTTATTCGAATTCTATGCCACGCATCGATATGAAATCGGCATCAAATGCATCTGAAAACCGTTCGATGTCCTTTCGATTCGATTTTGGTTATATAAGCAAAATCAAATAGAAAAATAAACCAAATTGAATAATGTGTAAAGGCATTACACTTATATTGCATTATATATATATATATATTTATATTTATGCTGCACAATACTGAATGAAATAATACAGTTGTACATTAATACAGTAGACGTTTTAACTAATATTGTAATGATTACACACACGCGCACACACACACATTTTCTTCACATTTACACTATAAAATAATATAATGCATAACAGTGTCATGTGTGTGCAAATTCTAATTTGAAATTCAATCAATCTCACATACATTTAATATCAATTTATTTTATATCCAAACTGTTCCATAACTTATTTCATGTCTTAGGGCTATTCCTTTGTGCATTGTACTTGAATGATTCTTTTATCATTTTGACAGATACATCATCCCTAATTACTGAGAGTGACAAAATTATTTTTAATCGAATGATTAAAAAAGAGTACCGTATATACTCGAGTATAAGCCGAGTTTTTCAGCCTTCTTTTTAGCTGAAAAAGCCCCCACTCGGCTTATACTCGAGTCAGTGGCTTCTTTCCTGCGTCCAGCCATCCACTTCGCTGCCCGGCTGCACTTTAAACATAGGCGCGGCTACGGCAACATGGCCGCCGGCCTCCTGCACTATACATGTCCTCAGTGCAGGAGGCCGGCGGCCATGTTGCCGTAGCCGCGCCTTTTTTCAAAGTGGAGCCGGGCAGCGAAGTGGACGGCAGGGCAGTGGCGGCGGCCGCGTACCCCCCCCCCCCCCCGTGGAGCCTGTCAGCGGCGCACCCTAAACACCCTGGAGTCGGATGATGGAGGAGGTAAGCGGTGACTGCTCCCTCCCCCCTCCGTGTGTGGTGTCCCTTGCATGCGCTTTCCTCCTACTTCCCGCTAGTGCTGCAGCCTCTGTGTCTGGCGTTGAGATCAGGAAATAGCGTCTGTACAGGGGCTGTGGTCTGTGGTGTCCTGTTTGTATGCAGGAGTAGCAGCCTGTGATGTCCTGCTATTAGGCAGGGGGAGCCCCCTGTGGTGTCCTGCTATGAGGCAGGGGGAGCCCCCTGTGGTGTCCTGCTATTAGGCAGGGGGAGCAGCCTGTGGTGTCCTGCTATTAGGCAGGGGGAGCAGCCTGTGGTGTCCTGCTATTAGGCAGGGGGAGCCGCCTGTGGTGTCCTGTTATTAGGCAGGGGGAGCCCCCTGTGGTGTCCTGCTATGAGGCAGGGGGAGCCGCCTGTGGTGTCCTGTTATTAGGCAGGGGGAGCAGCCTGTGGTGTCCTGCTATTAGGCAGGGGGAGCAGCCTGTGGTGTCCTGCTATTAGGCAGGGGGAGCCGCCTGTGGTGTCCTGCTATCAGGCAGGGGGAGCCGCCTGTGGTGTCCTGCTATTTTTATACAGGGAAATATACCAGTAGCTGCTGCATTTCCCACCCTAGGCTTATACTCGGGTCAATAAGTTTTCCCAGTTTTTTGTGGTAAAATTAGGTGCCTCGGCTTATATTCGGGTCGACTTATACTCGAGTATATACGGTAATTACATTAAGAAACTATAAAGTGGCAGTAGTTAATTTCCTCATTGAATACAAAAGACTGCTGTTTCCTTTATAAATAGTTTTAAACAAAAAGTGTAATTTTTTTTATAGCCATATAAATGGTTAAACCATTGGGATGGAATGTAACCATGGTAACGATCAGTTTTCTGCTTGTTCTGTGCTTGCAGGCAAAGTAGCCTGTGAATTTAGTTCTGCACAACTGATCTAGGCAAAGCATACAGAGAAATGATAAGGAGGGACAATCTATGGACGCTGCAGTATGGGTTAGTTCAGTAATACAATGTTGTTGCATGCATAACTTCATGAAATCGGTTGACCTGAAAATATTGATATCCCCCACACTGTATTTTATAGTCCTAATTCTAGGAGATATCATTGTGTTACTTATTGTCAGTTACTGATCTTTTTGAATTTTGTGGGCGGCTAACGCCCCTTTCCATTTCCCTTCAAAGTTCAAAAGCAAAGTACACCAATGAGATCACTGTAAATGTATAGCAGTATCATATGAAAAAAAAAAAAAGTTAATGAATTTTAAAATAATGTACCAATTTTTTTCCAGGTGATCAGGTGAGGAATTAATAGTACATTAAAAATGAGCTGTCTAGATTAAACTACTGAGCGGGGAACGGAGCCAGACGCATCCTAGCAGAGCTCCTGCTGTCCCCACTAAATACCGGCATTTGTCACCCAGGCAGCGCGGCATTACAGTCCCCCCCAGCCTCCGGGGACCCCCTGGACCACGGTGGTGTGTCCGGCGGAGCCGGGGACGGCCCAGATCCCGTTTCGCGGGTTGCGGCCTAACAACCACCCGGAGCCGCGGCCTCGATTTCCGGGCCTGCCCGGGATTCGGGCTCCAGCACCGCATCGCGCCCGTTTGCGCACTGCCGCGGCTGCCAGAACCCGGCAGAAAGGTGAGCGGAACTCTCCCCCAACCCCCACAGCCTGCCTGCCCTCCACACCTACCGAATAAAGCCCCAGGAGAGGCAGTGGGGAGCCTCAAGAGGCACCAACCCCCCGGCGGCGGCCATCTTTGATCCAGCCTGCACACACAGCACTGCAGGCACAGACACACAGAAAGTGTGAAAGTCAGCCCAACTCTCCCCAGTGGCACCAACTGACAAACCTCTGCCACCCCTGCTGCCTACTGCCTCTGCCCTGTGCCCTATAGTGGATCAGTCTGCCACTTGGCTCCCACATCTGCAGCCTACCCCTAAGCAGTGGCTACCCTGCCTGCTCTCTTCACTACTCCCACAGTGCCCCAACAGAGGACTCCCTGGCAGACCTCACTCAAGACGCACAGCTGTCGACTTCCACGCCACACATAATTGATCCGGTTTGAATAGTCTGCTCCGCTGGCCGGGTACTATTTAAGCGGGGTGATGTGAGGATGTGAAGCCTATCCCTCTCAATGGACCACCGGTAACCCCACCTGATGGGTCTCACACCATAACCAAACTCACCCTTCTTCTGGGCTCCTAACTTCGGCTGTATCCCTGGACCTCACTATTTCCCTCTACAACACCGCCACCTATAGGGTATTGTGCTCCTGCACCCATCTACCCAGTATTACCTGTCGGGTCACCATACACTGCAGCAATGCCGTCAAGACGAGGAAGCAAGACTCCTAAAGTACCCACCCCTCTACACTTCCCTAAAGCTTCAAATGAGGGGAGAAAAACCAATTTGTCCACTCCAGCGAACCCTGCCACCCCCACAAACCTCTCACTATCCCCGGCCCCCATACCTCTGGCTGACTTGGGAATGGACATTGACCCCCAAGCTCCCCTGTCGACCCATATGATGCTAAAAATGTTCACAGCTTTCCGAACAGATATCCTCACGGGCCTAGACACGTCCATCCAGTCCCTGCGGACGGACTTGGTAGGCATCACCTCCCGCACGGAACATCTGGAAGATAAAATGGAGGAGTTTGTATCCTCCCACAATGACCTTCTCTCTTCCCATGCGGAGTTACAAACTGAAGTGTCATTCCTCCGGGAAAAGGTTGCCGATATAGAGGACAGGTCGAGGAGAAATAATCTCAAGATAAGAGGTATCCCGGATTCAGTGGCCCCACCAGAACTCAAAGACTATGTCTCCAATCTGTTTCGGAAGCTACTACCCTCAGCGACTACACAGGACTTGATCATTGACCGAGTCCACCGCCTACCAAAACCCCGTAGCGGCTATACATCGTCATTCCCAAGAGATGTCCTTCTTCGAGTTCATTTTTTCCATATTAAGGAGGAGATCCTCAAGGCGGCCAGGAACGCAGAAGCCTCCGATATGCTAGGAGGTCTACAGATTTATCCTGACCTCTCCCAGTTTACTCTGGAAAAGAGACGCTCCTTCCGCCCAATCACCTCTGCTCTAAGAGATAACGAAATTCAATACAGATGGGGATTCCCGGTCAAGTTAATCGTCCGACATGAGTCTTCATCGTATATAATCTCATCTTTTGAGTCGGGAGTGAAACTACTTGAAGAGTGGGACATTCAGGTTCTACAACCCAAATCTACGATTCCAGCTCCAGCACCGCCAACATGACTGCAAGACCTCGGTTAGGTTGTATGACACTCTTCCTCAGTATTACTTAGTATTACTCAGCATTAGTTCCCTTTCTGGTGGTTATATACCAGTTGACTGCCCTCCCATTGGTGCGGTCCTTGCCCTGTGCCTGGGACGGTAGTTACCTTTTTTGTAGAATAACTGCTTTCTCTACTGTAAACGTGCCTAATCTTACTCTGTTTAGTTTTTGTTTGCTTTTTTTTTTAGGACCAGTAGAGATAGTATTATATGGTTACAGTTTTGTTACAATACCATGCTCTATGTTGATGGCCAGAGTATAGCCAGTACACCCTGCTGTATGTCAGCGCTAATAGCTCAGCCCAATAAAAAAAAAAAAAAGTTATAGTTACAAATATGTGTGAGACCCATTGGGGACCACCCCCCTATGGTTATGGTTTTGTCACAACCCTTTTCGTGTGACAAACATTGTGGCCCTGGTTGCAGGGCCTTTTCTGTTTCCCCCTTTTCTACCCACTTCTTGTCCCCCCCACAGTCCAACCTCAACTTAAGTATTATAAAGCCAAAACCAACCTGGTTTCTACTTCCCAATGGTTAAGTTTCTCTCGTTGAACGTCAATGGCCTAAATTCCCCTAACAAAAGACGCCAAGCCCTGGAAACATTCCACATGGAACGCGCCAAAGTGGTCGCCCTCCAGGAAACACATTTTCTAGCCTCTGCTCCCCCTAAGTTTCATGATTCCAGATATCCTGTAGGCTACTTTTCGAATGGCCCTGCAAAGAGAAATGGAGTAGCGATACTATTCCATAGTTCGGTCCAGTTCGAGGTAATCTCCCAACACTCAGATAAAGATGGGAGATATCTGATTTTGGTGGGTAAATTAGACAACATCGATATCACCCTAGCCTCCCTCTATGCACCAAACACTAATCAAATGCCATTCCTACGCAAACTCCTGGAGACGATACACCAGGTCCAGAAAGGAAGAGTAGTTATTATGGGTGACTTTAACCTGTTTCTAGATGAGAAACTGGACAAATCTTATGCCCAGCCCAGGCCACCCTCGAACTCCCACACCTCCCCCCCTCTAAGTCGTTTACTAACAGAATTTGATTTATATGATGTATGGCGCACCCACTCACCTTCAGTTAGAGATTATACGTTTTTCTCACACGTACACAACTCATACTCACGTATTGATTTAATATTAGCGGATAAATGGTCGTTACAACACACTTTGAAATCAACTATTGTGCCCATGTCATGGTCAGACCATGCAGCAGTGACCTGGACATGGCGCTCTACCCAATCGCACGACTTCCCCAAGATTTGGAGACTCCCAGATCATATCCTAGACTCCCCCGAAGCCTCAGCGGCTATATCAAATACGATCTCTTCATATTTAGAATTTAACTCCCCGACTGATACATCAATCCCTACCCACTGGTGCGCCCTGAAAGCAGTTCTAAGGGGTGTTATTATCCAAACAGGAGCCAGACTGAAGAAGCAACGCTTAGCTATACAGGAGGATCTAGAACTGAAGCTACTCCAAGCAGAGTCTCTCAATAGATCCGCCCCCTCCCGCGCCCTGAAACGAGAGATAGTATCCATTCGGAACCAACTACAAAAACTTTTCCTAGACCGACAAAAATATGTATATTCAAAACTCCAACAGAAATTCTATTCACTAGGTAACAAAGCAGGCAAATTCCTAGCCCGTAAACTCAGGCTTCGCCAAACTAGGAATAGAATCAAACTTATTAAGACACAAGACGGGAAAAGGCTATTAAACCCCCCTGACATAGCGGCAGCTTTTGCCAAATTTTACAAAAACCTGTACAACCTCCATTCAGACCCCAACACCCCCCAACCTACTCCCGACTTAATCACTTCCTTTCTGGAAGCATTACCTTTCCCCAAAGTGCCAACTGAGGATCATGACGCACTTAATGCAAAGTGGTCAGAGGAAGAAATCCTACAGGTAATAAAATCCCTACCCCGAGCAAAAGCCCCTGGGCCAGATGGCTTCACCAATGCATTTTACAAAAAATTTAACAATGAGCTTGCCCCCTCCCTATCCTCCTTGTTCAACTATGCGACTGAAACTGGCTCGCTCCCGGATGAGATGCTACAAGCCCGCATCATCACGATCCACAAACAAGGAAAGGACCCCTCACTTTGCCAAAACTATAGGCCCATAGCCCTCCTTAACACCGATCTCAAACTTTTTTCAAAATTAATCGCTAATAGGTTAGCTCCCCTCATCCCCAATCTAGTCCACCCAGATCAAGTTGGGTTTGTACAAGGGCGCCAAGCAACTGATAATACCAGAAGGGTATTTGACCTTGCAGATTATATTTCTCAGACGAGAGAGGAAGCCATTTTCCTGTCTTTAGATGCAGAAAAGGCCTTTGACAGGCTACACTGGGGCTTTCTTACTGACACCTTGACAAGATTTGGCCTCAGGGGACCGATCCTCTCTTCCATTTTAGCCCTATATAGTTCCCCCAACGCAGTAGTGTTCAGTAACAGCTTCACATCAACCCCCTTTAAAATCTCCAACGGGACTAGACAGGGCTGCCCCTTATCTCCTATCATGTATGTATTGGCTATAGAACCTCTAGCAATGGCAATACGACAATCCCTAGCCTTTCCGGGAATTAGAGTTGGTACGTCCCTCCATAAGATCAGCATGTTTGCCGATGATATTCTCCTTTTAGCAACAAAGCCTGACACCTCCCTTCCAGCCCTTCATGAGATACTTGACCGTTTTAGCGCAGCATCCTTTTATAAACTTAACACGACAAAGACAGAAGCTTTGCCGTTTAACTTGAGCGCAGAGAAAATCTCCATGTTCAAACAGCGTTACAAATACAACTGGAAGAAAGACTATATAGTTTACCTTGGAGTTAACATCCCCAACTCCTTAGCCACAGTCTCTGAAATCAACTTCAACCCCCTGATCTCCCAAATAGATGCATTATTGAAGGATTGGTTTAGCCTGGAAATATCCTGGCTGGGGCGAATTGCAGCTTTTAAAATGTCAATACTACCGAGATTGATGTACCTCTTTCGAGCAATCCCGTACTTAGTCCCACAGAAAATCATTAACCAAATCCATTCAATAATCCTGAAATATATTTGGAAGAAAAAACCCCCACGTATAGCATATAAGAAACTGACGAAACTACGTAAACACGGAGGCCTCGAGGTACCAGACTTAAAGAAATACCAACTTGCATGCCTAGTGGCCCAAATAAACGATTGGTCCTTACCTAAAGGTAAAAAACAGTGGGTGGATTTGGAGAACCAACTGTTTCCCCGAATACCCCTAGTAGACCTACTTTGGACCCCTGCTCAACAGAGACCCCAAGCGCACACTGCTACACGGGCCATATCTGACTCTCTATGTGCATGGGACACATTAGTTGTATCCTCTAAAATGGTCTCTCTCCCCTCTCGCAACCTATCTGTTCATGCTTTATCAAAATTATTACCTAATATGAACCTCTCTACCTGGATAACACGCGGCATTGACTCCATTGCAGCTTTAATAGATGGTGTTTCCATAACCCCCTTTAGCTCTCTTCAGGATCATTTTTCCCTACCAGATAAAGAATTATTCACGTATAGCCGAATTGTCCACTGGCTAAAGAGTGTGGTGAGATCCTCAGGACCAGTCCTACTACCCTCCCCTAAAATCCTAACGAAATTGGCCCTTGGGAACTCAAGAGGATCAATAAGCTTTTGGTATTCAGAGAGCCAAGCTAACACCTTAGAGAATAAATCCACCACCCAAACCAAATGGGAGGATGCCCTGGAATGTTCCTTCACCCAACACCAATGGGAAAGAATTTATCTTACGTCTCATAAAATATCTAAATGCAGTAACCATCTCGAAATGCATTTCAAACTCCTACACGATCTATATTTCACCCCTGCCAAACTCCATAGAATCTGGCCCTCAACTTCAGATATGTGCTGGAGAAATTGTGGCAAGACTGGTGATACCTATCACATCTTCTGGGCCTGCCCGAAAATAAGACAACTATGGGGGGAAGTTTTTAAACTTGCCTCCAGAGTCATAGGGGCCTCGCTTGAGGTGTCCCCCCTCCCGGCGCTGTTACATCTTTACCCCCCGGCCCTTCCACAGATCAAATGCTACGCCTTAGGCCATCTGTTCATAGCTACACGGGCAGCAATAGCCCAAGAATGGAAAAAACCTTCTCCCCCTCCTCTCAGTAAAATTATCAGGAAACTACACCATTCGTTCCAAATGGAGACTATGGGCTTAACCTCCCCATCCAAAACACCCGCTACCCAAGAGTCTTGGTCCAGTTGGCGGGATTATGTTGCCACCCCAGAGGGGGCAACACTGATATTCAACATGATCTAATGTTTAGCAAAACCTAGTTAGCTTCCTCAAATCTATTGACAACTAATTATTTGTATTGTATTATTTGTATCTATTCCCCCAGGTAACTTAGGTAAATTATGCATGTATGTATTGTCATCTTTACTAGTAATTGCATATACTGATGTATGTTGGATTGTACCCTCCCCCCTTCCCCCTCCTTTTTTCTGTACCCCTCTCCCCCTCCGTATAAAACGGAACAAAATTCTTAATAAAAATTTATATTGGAAAAAAAAAAATGAGCTGTCTAAATATACACATGTCAGTACCCTCAAGCCAAACACTGAAACATAATTTGTTATTCAGATACAATTGCAATTACATACAGAATGCTGTATATAATTTTATTCAGCAAAAGATGCTTGTGGGTCTGATTAGTTTAGTGATGTAAATAAGATAAATGAATAAGGTTAAAATATTTTTATAATGTGTATTTGTAACTACTGTACTGTAAGTGTGTACTTATAATTGATTTTGGACATTGCTGAAGAACTTATATAAAAAAAAAATCTCTATTGAAGTCTGACTTTATAGAGCTGTTTTGTGTGAGACTTGTATAGTGTAACAGGGGAAGGCCAAGAAGTAATGGTAGCCAAGTTAGGCTACTATTACTTCTTGGCTTGCCCCTGTTACACTATACATCGCATGCTGGTTAATAAAATGGATGCTTACTGCTCTATAAATACCGCCAGTAGTCGGATCTGATTTACATTCAGAGAGTTAAATACCCACACCATTACATTAGCCAAGTTCCAGGGAAAAGTCAGACATTCTAACATCCGACTTTGAGCGACTTTTTCAAAGACATTAAAATCAGCTCTCATTACATCACACACTCCCACTTCTGTCCAAATTCTACTTTTATGATCTGCTGGGTTGCACTGGGCTGACTGTGGTTTGGTCTTGTGGTCAACATTTTAGATCTAGGATTTATAGCTAATGATGACCTTTCGGACTTCGGAGTTCAAGTGACTGCCATCAAACCTGGCCAGTATGTTTTGCCACCAAGTCACCCTAGCCTCCATTGGCTCTTGAGTAAGTCGATTAGACACCCAGTGTGCAGATACCTTGCTCAGACCAAGCTTTGTGGAGTACAAAGTGGATGGATCCCTATGAGTAGCCTCTCCTTCTCTAATTGGGCCTTGACCACACTGCTGTCTACCTTAATTAAGGACCATATATGGCCACCATGTTCTCAGGGATGGTTGACATAGGTCGGCCACAGCAATTCTGTTCTTCTCACGTGTACTGATATTCTGCATACAACTCACTTACAGTACTTTGGATCGCCAAAAGCAGCTTGGAGCCAGTCTAAGCTCTCCTGGCTCTCTAGTGGCCCCAGCTCCCTAACAAGTTTGTGAGGAAGTTAACATGCTGACTTATTTGGTGTGCGGTTCTGTGCCTTAACATTTCAAAACTATACTCAGAGATTACAGTTCCCAACCTGACAATCAGATTGTGTCTGCTCTACCTATATACTGCACAGCTGGTAACTTATTGCACACCTTACCTTAGCAATCATTTTTTGCAAATAAGTACCATTTTATGATGTTCAATTGATGTGTACAGTGCCTAACAATACAATTTTTTCCACAAGAAGTTATATTGATATTTTACATCTTTAATAATTCTCAGGATACCGGTTGCGTATTTCCGTTATGAAAAGAATACCATATTTATTAAGTAATGTCAATGTGTGCAGTGATATCTCATATGAATGAGTCGGTTTCTGTAATAATTTGTTTCCTTGGTGGGTTTTATAAGGATTTATAGATCTTGGGGGAAAAGTAATATTGCACTGTTGGATGGTGGGATTAGATTTAATGAAGTATTGTTATTCATCCTGGGGTATTTGTGTAAACCATAAATCAGTAGATTTCTAATACTGTCAATTCCTTTGTGGGATTTAAAAATCAAAAACAAAAACCTTGTATGGCTTCTTATAACTAAGCAGTTTTGTGTTTTATATATTCATTTCTATTACAGATACCTAGTTCACTGCCCTTGTTGGCCAAATAAAAATGTAACGGCCTAATTCAGATTTGATCGCAAAGCACATGCACTGCAGGTGTAGAGAGTTCGATTTGGATGGGGTGGGGTCAAAGTGCAATCTAAATTGCAGTGTAAAAATAATGCAGCTAGTATTTATTCTGCACAGAAAAAAAATAACTCCCCGAAAACTAACCCTCTATTTGCGATCAGGTCTGAATTAGACCCTATATTATAATTATTCTGTAATGTTTTAAGGGCACATTTGGAGGATTTGTGTTTTAATATGTGCGGTCACTGCAGTGTATGTTTTTTTTAAAGGGGTGTGATGAACTGTGTGATCATTTTTGCAGGTATAATTTAATAATAATATATTTCTCCCCATTTGCATACACGGTTACCAACAGAGAGTAGATGAGGTACCAGGGAGGAGGGAGGTCATCCGGAGGGCTAGCCTCGAAAAGGTTTGTGTTATGGGAACTGATCCCGCCCCCAAAGCCACTGGTAATTTAATAAAATCCCTAAACCAGATCCCTATCCCAAATTAAAATAGGACACCAGCATCTCCATCTCCAATCCCGAATACATATTATGACAGATTAGAGCCCGACAGAGTCAAAACAATCTTTTGAACAAATGTCTAAGATTAGTGCTGCCTAGAAATGAATTTCAGTCTAAACAAACTGGAATTCACATAAGCAGAAGAAATTATCTGGCTCCTAAATAATCTGATGCCCCAATTAAGCAATGTCAGAATAGACTGGTAACAAAGAGTTAATGTAACAATTCTTTGTACAAAGATCTTTGATAAAAGCCAAAGGATAGAAAACATCCTTTGTGCATTCAGGTATTAGCAGTGAGGCACATGTGTATTCCTAACTGTTATGTATTCTATAAAATCTAACATTACAAAGTAAATCTATAGTACAGTACAAGTCTATGTACTAAGTCTTGGAGGGAGCTAAAGTGGTTGGAGATAAAGTAGAAACCAATCAGTGTCACACCAGGGGGCTTAGTCGACGAGACTGAGACCTCTGGTGGGGACCTGGACCGGTACCTGAACCGGGAAGGTTGGAGAGGACCCTTGCGCATGGAGTGCGCGACAGTGCACCCAGAGCCAATAAGCAGTCAGAGGTAAAATACAACCGGAGTTTATTTGCAGATGGTTGTAATATTAACAGACAGTAAAGTATGCAGGAGAAATGACAGTTTATGCAGATTGCAATACTTTACAGATGTGATGATATGTGGAATCGATGGTGGAACATCGGATGTGGGGGCTGTGGGTCCGGAGTGACGGACGGAAGACTTGAGCTTGGCTGTGGGTCCGGAATGACGGACGGAAGCTTGGCTTGGAGATCCGGAATATCGGACTATCGATGATGATGTGGGAACATCGGATTCGGGTATCGGATATGGAAGAAGACTGTGGGTCCGGAATGACGGACGGGAGATGACTGTGGGTCCGGAATGACGGACGGAAGCAGGAGATCCGGAATATCGGACTAGCGATGAAACATCGATGGTGGATGATGCTGGAGCATCGGAAGGACCAGAGTCCCGGAGCTAGGCTTGGTCGCTGGGCTGAGAGGCAGGATCACAGGCGGTGAAATAACCTGGACTTCACAGGAGATGGAACAACCTGGAACACACTGCAGCATGGAAAACAACACCAGCAGAGAAATACACTTGCACGGAGACAAGGACAGCTGACCATACACTGGAGACAACTGAAGCACTAGCAATGGTTCTGAGAGCTCCCAGCATACTTATCCCCACTGGGTGGCCAGGATTGGCCGAGGAAGTATGACAGGGAGATCAGAACCAACAGAATTGGACAGCACAGACATGTGACTGGAAAGAACATGGCAGCCCCCATGTCTGCTATGGCGGGAAAGTGTGTTTGTGCACACCATGCTGGATACTAGGAGCAATAGCGGCGGACAGGTGGATTGCCGTGCACTGGGGACTGTCACTGGGAGACAGGAGGCCGGCAGAGATGACGTCTGGACCGCAAGCTGAACCTGCGGAGGCACTTAGCCGGTAAGAAAGTCTGTCTGACAGCTCGGATCGTGACAGCACCACCCCTTTAAGGGTGGCCCCAGGACACCTTCTAGGCTTGCGGGGAAACTTGGAGTCGAACGCCCGGATGAGTCTGGGAGCATGGACATCGATGGCATTGGTCCATGATCGCTCTTCGGGGCCGTAGCCCTTCCAATCGATCAAGTATTGCAGACGACCATATCGGATGCGAGAGTCCAAGATCTTACTGACCTCATATTCTGTTCCACGCTGGGTGCAAACCTTAGGAGCCTTGGGGAGCTTGGAATGAAAGCGATTCAGAACCAGCGGCTTGAGCAGCGAAATGTGGAATGTAGCTGGAACTTTCAAATAGGGCGGCAACTTGAGCTTGTAAGCTACTGGATTGACGACTCGCTCAACTGGGAAAGGACCAATATATCGGGGAGCGAACTTCATCGATGGCACTCTCAATCGAAGATTCTTGGTTGACAACCAGACACGATCTCCTGGACGGAGGGCTGGCACAGCTCTGCGTTTCCTGTCGGCAAATTTTTTGTACCTGCTTGAAGCCTTCAGAAGTGAAGAACGAATGAGCTTCCAGGATTTGACGAATTGCCGGATGGTCGTGTCGACCGCTGGAACAGAGGACACAGGTTGCAGAGTGAAGTCAGGAACTCGAGGATGAAACCCATAATTGGCAAGGAATGGAGTGACATTTGATGAAGAATGATATTGGTTATTATGGCAGAACTCTGCCCATGGAAGGAGTTGAGCCCAGTCATCTTGGGAAGAAGAGACATATGTGCGGAGAAATGCTTCAAGGTCCTGATTCACCCTCTCCGTTTGGCCATTGGTTTGAGGGTGGTAGGCTGTGGAAAACTTTAACTTGATTTGAAGCAGGGAGCACAGGCTTCGCCAGAACTTGGCTACGAATTGGACTCCTCTATCGGAGATGATTTCCAGAGGCAGCCCATGAAGCTTGAATATCTCTTTGATGAAGAGCTGGGACAGCTTGGAAGCTGACGGAAGACGGGGGGGGGAACGAAGTGAGCCATCTTGGTGAACCGGTCAACAATCACCCAGATGGTGGTGAACTTGTCAGACTCTGGAAGATCAGTTACAAAGTCCATAGAGATATGCGTCCAAGGACGATGTGGCACTGACAGTGGCATCAATTGCCCAGGAGGAGACTGACGACTGGTCTTGTGCTGAGCACATTTAGCACAAGAGGAAACAAAGTCCTGTACATCCTGTTTGAGGGACGGCCACCAGTAGGACCTGGTGATAAACTCGTAAGTTTTCTGAATGCCTGCATGGCCAGCGAATTTTGAAGAATGCGCCCAACAGAGCAACTTCTTTCTTAGAGCTGGCTTTACATATCTTTTCCCTGTAGAGGGCGTGAGATTTGAAACTCTCGTTGCGGAGAAGGCCACTGGATCAATAATAAAATGTTGATGTGTGGACTTAGACTCACTTTCTTGCTCCCATGAGCGGGAAAGGGCATCAGCTTTTCGGTTTTGTGTCCCTGGACAGAACGACAGCTTGAAACGGAACCTGGAAAAGAAAAGTGTCCATCTGGCTTGACGGGTATTTAAACATTGAGCAGACTTGAGATACAGAAGATTCTTATGGTCTGTGATAATTGTGATCTCATGAACAGCGCCCTCTAGAAGATATCTCCATTCTTCTAATGCCAACTTGATGGCGAGGAGCTCTTGGTCACCGATGGCATAGTTACGCTCTGCAGGCAGGAACTTACGGGAGTAGAACCCACAGGGATGAAGACGACCATCGGGCGCTTTCTGCGAGAGGACTGCCCCAACACCCACGGAGGAGGCATCAACCTCGAGAATAAAGGGCAAGGTGGTATCAGGTTGTCTTAAAACAGGAGCGGAAGTGAACCTCTGTTTCAACAGATGGAAGGCTTCGATGGCTTCTGCCGGCCACTTCGCTGGATTAGACCCCTTTTTCGTTAAGGCAGTGATGGGAGCCACAATAGACGAGAAATTACGAATGAATTTTCTGTAATAATTGGCAAAACCCAGGAAACGTTGAATACCTTTCAGCGAAGAGGGAATTGGCCAATCTTGGATGGCCTGCAGTTTTCCTGGATCCATTTGAAGACCAGAACCGGAGACAATGTACCCTAGGAAGGGTATAGACTTCATCTCGAAGACACACTTCTCCAGTTTACAGTAGAGATGATTTGCTCGCAGCCGGGACAGAACCTCTTTGACCCAATAACGATGTTCTGTGATGTTATTGGCGTAGATTAAAATGTCATCGAGATATACAACTACATGACGATACAGAATGTCCCGAAAAATCTCATTGACATAGTGCTGGAACACGGCTGGGGCATTGCTGAGCCCGAAGGGCATGACGAGGTACTCATAGTGGCCGTCTCTGGTATTAAACGCCGTCTTCCACTCGTCGCCCTCTCGTATGCGGATGAGATTATATGCACCCCTCAGGTCGAGTTTCGTGAAGATGGTTGCACCGCTGACACGGTCAAACAGCTCGGTGATGAGGGGCAACGGATATCGGTTCTTTACTGTAATGTCATTGAGGCCGCGATAATCAATGCAGGGACGTAGGCCTCCATCCTTCTTCTTTACGAAGAAGAACCCTGCGCCAGCAGGAGAAGTCGAAGGACGGATGAATCCCTTTGCCAGATTTTCCTTGATGTAATTGGTCATGGCTTGAGTCTCTGGAAGAGAGAGAGGATAAGTTCTACCTCTGGGTGGTTCTTTGCCTGGGATAAGGTCGATAGGGCAATCCCACGGTCTGTGAGGAGGTAGGATATCAGCGCCAGACTTGCTGAATACATCTGAGTACTCTTGGTAGGGAAGAGGCGGAAGGTCTGCTGCATCGGCTGAAGAATGACGAGCTGGGAGTACCTTTTGGAGACAGGTACCGGAGCAGGAAGGATCCCAGGAAAGGATTTCCGATGTCTTCCAATCAAGACGAGGATTGTGAAGACGGAGCCAGGGTAAACCTAGAACCAGAGCATGAGTGGTTTGGGGTAAAACCAGGAAGGACAAAAGTTCAGTGTGCAGGACTCCCACTTTTACTGTAAGTGGCAAGGTTCTGCGGGAGACTGTCGCATCAGGAATCCTACTGCCATCCACAGCAGTAAGGAAGACAGTCTTGGAAAGACTTTCAGTGGGTAACCCCCACTTGCGGACCAGTTCTGCAGTAACGAAGTTGCCAGCGGCACCGGAATCAAGAAGTGCGGAGACAGTCTTGAAATGCTGACCAACTTGTAGTGAAACTGGAAGGACACAATCAGTTGCTGATGGAGAGGACTTAATTACTCCTAGCCTACCCTCTCCTTGACGGGCTAGGAGGAGGAGTTTTCCTGACGCTTTGGGCATGCAGAAATTTGATGTGCAGGATCGGCACAATACAGGCAGAGCTGTGCCAACCGTCGACGTTCTCCTGGAGACAAACGGAAACGGTTTATCTCCATTGGTTCTTCTTTGGAATGGACCGCAGGAGCAGTGGGTAAAGAAGGCGGAGGAGTTGGCACTTTAACTGGAGCGCTCTTGTGACGTTCTACAGCCCTTTCTCGGAAGCGTAGGTCTACTTTGATACACAATGATATAAGGTCATTTAGACCTGAGGGTAAGTCTCTGGTAGCGAGTTCATCCTTAATATGATCGGATAGGCCATGCCAGAAAGCTGCGTATAAGGCCCCATCACACCAGGAGAGTTCAGACGCCAGAATCTGGAACTGGACCAGATATTGCCCGACGGAGCGGGATCCCTGTCTGAGACGGAGGAGTTCAGTGGAGGCAGATGCTGATCGCCCAGGCTCATCAAAGATACGCCGGAATGTTGACACGAAGTCCTTGTAGTTGGACAGGATGGCATCAGATCTTTCCCATAAGGGAGACGCCCATTCTAACGCTGCTCCACACAGGAGGGAGATGATGTAGGCGATCTTGACCCTTTCAGTAGGGAAGTTGCTGGGTTGCAGCTCGAAGTGAATCTCACACTGATTGAGAAAACCTCGACAGGTCTTGGGGTTCCCATCATACTTGGTGGGGACAGAGAGATGAAGGCGAGGTGCAGCAGCCATTACAGGAGGATGAACTGGACTTGGAAGTTCTCTGACAGGCTCAGGGCCACTGAAAGTGGTCTGTAGCTTATCCAGCCGGGAAGACAGATCTTGCAGACAATGAATCACTTGGCTCTGCGCAGCCTCTTGCTAATCCAAGCGAACAGCCAGTTGCTGTACAGGGCTGGGTGGACATGCTTGGTTTGCGGCTGGATCCATTTGGCTAGTGCTTACTGTCACACCAGGGGGCTTAGTCGACGAGACTGAGACCTCTGGTGGGGACCTGGACCGGTACCTGAACCGGGAAGGTTGGAGAGGACCCTTGCGCATGGAGTGCGCGACAGTGCACCCAGAGCCAATAAGCAGTCAGAGGTAAAATACAACCGGAGTTTATTTGCAGATGGTTGTAATATTAACAGACAGTAAAGTATGCAGGAGAAATGACAGTTTATGCAGATTGCAATACTTTACAGATGTGATGATATGTGGGATCGATGGTGGAACATCGGATGTGGGGGCTGTGGGTCCGGAGTGACGGACGGAAGACTTGAGCTTGGCTGTGGGTCCGGAATGATGGACGGAAGCTTGGCTTGGAGATCCGGAATATCGGACTATCGATGATGATGTGGGAACATCGGATTCGGGTATCGGATATGGAAGAAGACTGTGGGTCCGGAATGACGGACGGGAGATGACTGTGGGTCCGGAATGACGGACGGAAGCAGGAGATCCGGAATATCGGACTAGCGATGAAACATCGATGGTGGATGATGCTGGAGCATCGGAAGGACCAGAGTCCCGGAGCTAGGCTTGGTCGCTGGGCTGAGAGGCAGGATCACAGGCGGTGGAATAACCTGGACTTCACAGGAGATGGAACAACCTGGAACACACTGCAGCATGGAAAACAACACCAGCAGAGAAATACACTTGCACGGAGACAAGGACAGCTGACCATACACTGGAGACAACTGAAGCACTAGCAATGGTTCTGAGAGCTCCCAGCATACTTATCCCCACTGGGTGGCCAGGATTGGCCGAGGAAGTATGACAGGGAGATCAGAACCAACAGGATTGGACAGCACAGACATGTGACTGGAAAGAACATGGCAGCCCCCATGTCTGCTATGGCGGGAAAGTGTGTTTGTGCACACCATGCTGGATACTGGGAGCAATGGCGGCGGACAGGTGGATTGCCGTGCACTGGGGACTGTCACTGGGAGACAGGAGGACGGCAGAGATGACGTCTGGACCGCAAGCTGAACCTGCGGAGGCACTTAGCCGGTAAGAAAGTCTGTCTGACAGCTCGGATCGTGACAATCAGGTCCTAACTTATTATTCGAACATTGGGGCAGATGTATTAACCCTGGCAAAGTGATAAACTGGAGATAAAATGGAAGGAGATAACGCACCAGACAATCAACTCCCAACTATCATATTTCAAACACAGCTGATTGGCTGGTACATTGTCTGCTTCCACTTTATCTCCAGTTTACCTCTTCGCCAGGCTTAATAAATCTGCCCCTCCGCCTGTAAAATGACAGGTAAGAACTGATTGGCTGGTAATTTCTCCAAGGCTACTTTATCTCTCTCCAAGGCTTAGTACAAAGACCACAGCACTTCGGGCTTGAGTTTAAGGTACAGATGGAGCCGGCCTGGTCTTTGCAGGGGATGGCGGCAGAATCGCCAGCCGCCATCCCCCGCCAGCCGCCATCTGATCTGCGAAAGGGGACACGCGCACGAGACGCGCACGCGTCCCCTTCCGACGGCGTTTCCCCCGGGTCCCCGCCGGCTTGCCGGCGGTCACCCGGGGTCCCCACCGCCTCCCCGCTTCCCCCCGCCGCCTCCCCTAACCCTGTCTGTCTCCCTGAAGCGGAGACGGACAGGGTTCCCGTCGCCCTGCTGCCCAGAAACTTAGACGCGCGTGCGTGTGAGACGCACGCGCGTCTCAGTCAGATGGAGCGCCTCGCCACTGGCAGATCGCCGGCGGAGACAATCTGGCGATTCGCCAGCAAGTGGGAGCCCAGCTCCATCTGTAAAGGTTTCATGCACCAAAGGGATGACTCAGGTTGGCTCAGTAAACATTGAAATTAGCTGCTTACTGAGCCCATAAATGCCAGCCGGCCAAACACCAGCCACCCATCCCCCGATGAATTCCCTCAGTAACATGCAAGGGCCGGTGCAAGGCTTGTCAGCACCCTAGGCAAACCTTTAGCAACCCCCCCCCCCCAGAAAAAAAACCTTGCTCTCATGTGAAAGGCTCTCGTACATGCATGCATGCATATACACATGCATCCATATATCCATCCCTCCTCCTTCCCAGCCACAGAACATTGTACAGATGGGGCAGGTCCCATCTTGCCAGGGGATGGCGATGGCGACGCCAGCTGCCATCCCCCGCCAGTGCCATTTCGATGGTGAGAAGGGGACGCGCCCGCATGAGAGGCGCCTTCCGACGGTGCTTCCATCCGCTCCCCGGGTCCCCGACGGCTTGTCGGCGGTAACCCAGGGTCCCCGCCGCCTGCCCGCACCCCACCTAACCCCCCTAACCCTGTCCGTCTCCCTGAGGCGGAGACGGACAGGGTTTCCGTCGCCCCGCTGACGGAGATTGAGACGCGCGTGCGCGTGAGACGCACGCGCGTCTCAGTCTGATGGATGGCGAGGCTGCTGGCGGATCGCCAGCGGGGACGTTCTGGTGATCCGCCAGCCAGGATGAAGCCTGCCCCATCTGTATTCACTACTATTACTACCCCAGGTAGTGACTCCAGGCAGCCACTACTCTGGGTGCTGCACCACCCCTAGAAAGAACAAATTACCTCTGGCTGGGTTGGCGGGGGTTACTGCTCCAGCTTCTACTGGTTAGTGGTGCCGCTGGTCAGGTTGTTGCTGCCACTGGCGGGGAGGCACTGGACTCCGATGCGACCACTGATTACCTGGCGCCGCATTCGATGACTGAAGTGGAGAGATACAGCCGAAGGGGATAGAAATCATTTGATGGTCGCCATTGAATGATTTTTCTCCCCATCGGAAATAAAAATCAGTCAAAACTGATTTTTATTTCTGTCGGAGTCCGCAAAAGACGGGGCCGGCTCTGACGTGTTGTGACATTGTCCTGTCTTTGTTCCCAGGGGAATGACCTGCATTTTTATGGGGACGCCCATGCCAGCAAATGCTGGGCGTTCCCCTGCTGCCGCCCCTAAACGACCCCGGCCCTCCCTTCCCACAGTGAATGGCCCTACGACTGTGTAACTCACCAAAGCCGCTCACTGCTGTTGTCTGTACATGCGCAAATATGCTCATGCACAGACCCCCCACATCAGAACGAGGCCGAATTTTTTATTAAATCATGCCCCAAATTTGGAGTACAATACTTAACACAATGGGGCTTAATACCTAATTATAATACATTTGTATTAAGATTACTATCACTTTGAATTGTTTATCACTAACATGTAGTGTTTTGTTTTGAAGTTTGAGAAAATATAAAATAAGTCACAATATTTAACTTGAACACATGAACATATGCTAACACTTTTTGCTTACAAACAAGCAGACTGTTGTAGTTATTTATATACAGTGTTATCCAACTGAAACATTTATTTTCAGAACCTTTTTAATTAGTTATTTATCAAGCAGCTTTTAATTAATGTTTCCCACTTATATCTCAAATGAAATATGTAACCAATTAAACATAGGGCATGCCAAAGAACAGTTTCCTAAAAATCAACACGCCGGGGCGCCTTCCCTTCCAGAATAACCAGGAGGCTCCTGAAAGTTGGGTCGTGTACCTGCTCCCCCCCCCCCCCCTAGAAAGGAGGGTAAATATGCAACTTTCCAGTTAGATGGGGAGGCAGATTGTTGGGATGAAGCAGCTGCCGTCTCAGAGTACAGTTTGGCCGGTGCTGGTGAATGGATTCGCCGTCCAGGACGGTCAGGATCCCGGAGCATCTGGTACCAACAGTGGGCTGGAAGGCAGGTAGAGGGAGAAGATCAGCTTACCTCCGCAACTCAGATACAGGGCTCAGACTCCGGATACACTGAGGGCACCAGTCCCCTGCTGCTCACATAGTTAGGGCCGCAACCTGCAGGGAGAGAGTACTCCATCTTTTGGCTCTGCAGCGCCATGCGCCACTGCTGTACATTCCTTCAGGACAGCAGCGCTGGGGATGAAAAGGGGATGGGGAGAGATGGAACTGACACTGCTGCCAATCAATGTTTACTGGGCCACATACTGCCCTCCTGGAGCCAGCACCCAGGTCCCTTGACCCCCTAGCAACCCCCTTGTTATGGCCCCGACCTTGCCCGTCCACAGCAGAGTACAAGTGGGTGGTATGAGGGGGACCTGATGACGCAATTTGCACTAAATGAGTCATCGTATCCCTGCTTTGCTATACAGTGCTTGTGTTCAGCACTGTATATATGGGGTACAGACTAATGATTATGTGATCGTAGTGCCATGACTCCCAGTTGGTCTACCTTCTCATCTGGCCATGACCCCTATCTGTCTACCATGCTGTACTGAAGGGTGTAGAGGGGGCAGCAAAGTAGGTAGGTAAGTATAATTTAAACCATAGAACACCTAGTGGTGCCAAGAGTAGTGCAAGCCTAATAAAGGTGGAAACTATCTTGCCTATCTATAGTGTAATAAGTCAATAAAAAATGGCACTCAAAATTCTCCTTCTAATTCATTAGCGGACTAGCCATCACCGTTATGGTGCACCAGTCCCTACTAGTTGCAAGTGATATGCCTGGTACATGAGACGTATTAACATTGCTATCCAGCTCTGCATACCCTGCCTGCGTTTTCCAGGCCTCTCGCAGAGAACGCTGGGTCCCGTACCCTCAATGTCGCGTTGCTGTCCGTGTCGCGTCATCCCCATCCTCAGCAGAAATTAAACTGTGATCAGAAGAGTCGATCGCAGTTTAAGTGTTTTCGCTTACTTGCATTTTTGTAGATCTGGTTCAGATTTAGGCCCTGTAACCTGCACGGCCACTATTTTGAGTACCAGCATTAATAATAAGCTTACTGGAAATGTCCCTGTTAGAAATCCTGTGAGAGGCGATAAGGAAATCTGTAAAATTCTACAGAAAATCTGCAAGTCAGAGGTTAAAGCCTGTATTTCAATAAAGCTGAAATCCATCTACCTGAATTACATTCAGTCAGCTAAAAGCTAATCTTGGAATGGTAAATGCCTGAGCGATTTGTGCCGTTTACTTGCAATGTTGTTTCTGTCCCTTATCTTGCTCTCTCAGACTGCTTCCAGCCCTGTGATACCTAAATAACAGTAAGCACTCCGAAATAAGGACAGGACTGTGTAGTATATTTATGCACTGTAAGTGAAATCTGCAGCACTTTATTCAGGCATCTCCCAGCCCAGATAGCCCGTTCCTCCCGCTAGTATTTACAGTATATCTTTCACTGTGCTGAAGTTATGTATAGCTAGAGTGTAGAGCAGGGGTGGGCAACTATTTTTGCTGGGGGGCCGCTTACCAACACCAGAAAATATTTGAGGGCCGCACACATATCTTGTATATACAATACAAATCACACATGTGTGTGCGTGTGTATGGGTGTGTGTGTATGTATATAATATATATATATATATATATATATATATATATATATATATATATATACTATATATATGTATGTATATAATATATATATATATATATACAGTATATATATACACACACATATGTATATATGTACACTGTGTTTCAGGGAGCCTGGGAGGGGAGGCGGAGACACTTTAATACTGTTGCCATTTATACCTGACTGTGCCTGATGCGCACAGAATTTCTTTGAGCCTGGGAGGGGATGCGGTGACACATTTAATGTACTGCTGCCGTCGCCGCCGCCGTTAATCCCCGTATCTGTCTGTGCATGCCGCGCACAGCATTACTGGGAGCGTGGGAGGTGACGCAGTGACGCGGCAGCGCCAACCAATGGTGGGGAGGCGGCTGCCGGGTCATCGCGTCCCCTCCCACTCTCCCAGTAATGCTGTGCGCGGCAGGCACAGATTACCGGCGACGGCAGCGAAAACACAGATATCTGGCAATGACAAGCGGCTATAGTCGGGCTGCTTGTCATAGTAAAATATGTCAGTTCAGCGGGCCAGACTAAAGCCCACGACTGGTGTAGAGTGTATCTATCAGTGAAACATTAAAATGGCATGTGAGTTTTAAAAGAAATTACTATTATATGGTATCTTAGATAGGGAACTCCAGTAGCCACTATCCACCAAACTCTTTACCGATTACTTTTGCTGAGTAGATGTAAATAGAAATTAGTGTTTTTTGGTGGTTGGACGGTTCATCATGCTGCTTGTCTGGTAATGTATACATCAGTGATCCGATGTTACATCCTAGGGTGCAGTTTCTGATCTCCTGCCGCACTATTGGCAAGACACAAGCAGTACTTTGCGACATTTGCCATCCATCAGGCACTGAATAAGGCCCATTTTTAGGTACACCTTTCTAGTACTGGCTAATAGCCTACTTCTCTTCCCATATTTCCCAAGCACAGCTTGATATCTTCATGCCCCCATTTTGAACCATGCTGTCCTGTGCCGCCCCCAGTTTTTTTTTTCAAAACTTTAACCAGCCTTATGCCAGATAAAAATCCACAGTCTGACCATGACCTGCACTTGTAAGTCTGTAACTGTAGCTGCTTGCCCTGACACACCCATGACACTCCCATAAGATACCCCTTGAATTAAGTTTTTTGTGTGCACTGCTAGCCACCTCCCAGTCACCGCCCCCGGAAAGACCATTATGTTTGTTCTGTCTGTCCTCGACAGGGTGTCATAAAAGAGTATAATTTACTTAACTGCATTGATTTACAGTGTTGAAAGGCTTTTCATTTAAATAGCAAATTGGAAATGATTATATTCTTTGGATATATATACTGTATTCATTTACAATAGTTCAGAATTTCAGGGATATTCATTTTACAATGGGGATCTGGAACCTAACCGACTGTACAGTATGTATTGTTTTAAGTTTTCCAGGTGAAGTGGTCTGACTCAAAGGGCCATACACACTACGCCGACCCCGCCGATGCTTATATTGGTGGAGGGGTGGCCGCATCAGCAAGTGCATACACATTTGTTGATGCCACACACGAGGAGGCGAGCGCAGCGTGGGAGCGATGGACATTCTGCAGCTGCAGCATGGCTGTCACTAACCTTCACCTCCCTTGTCCGGACGTGCTGGACGAGAGAGGGGTCGATGCACGACGTACACACTGTTCACAATATTGTTCAGAAAACCCAATATCGTCTCGAATGTATGGGCCTTTAGAGGTGGATGCAATGTCGATGTTTGTGCAGTTGGTGATTTTTTTCTATTGCGCATGCATCACATTGCACAGTGCATGTGCTGTGATGGTCTCGCGATGTCATCAGTAGTGTCTATAAGGATGGGCGGTGGGTAAAAAACATGCATGCATGTGAAGACCACTTTAGGGGTGTGTCGCAGCCAACAGCTGTATTTTAAGATGCAACAGGCATTCTGAACAATGATAGGGTTGCTCAGAAGTCTGATGCAAGTCTGAATGGAGGTTGGAAAAGGGAGGTCGGGTAGAAAAACTAGATTTATTAAGAAATCAGTAGAACATCAAGAATATAAACAAACTTTGAAAGGGGAAAAGCGATAACTGAAATGCTTACTGGCCAATGGAAAAAGCTTGGCAGGCTAAATTGGGAAACTAGAAACTGTGAAAGCAAGGGATGATTATGATATAATTGGTATAACAGAAACATGGTGCAATGAGTCACATGATTGGGCTATAAACATGGAGTGATACACCCAGGGGGAGTAACTAGAAATTGATGGGCCCCATAGCAAATTTTTGAAAGGACCCCCCTCCCAACATTGTCACAACAGTACCTCTACAGAAGAAAAGAGGGAGGAGTGAGAGAGGGAGGGGGGTCATCAGAGAGATAGAGAGGGCTTCATGGAAAAAGAGGGAGAGAGGACAGAGAGAGGGTGTCAGAGAGAAAATGAGAGAAAGAGGATTGTCAGGGAGAGAAAGGGCGAGAAAGTGTAGAGAGAAAGAGAGAGGAGAGAGAGAGGAGAGGGAAGAGAGGGAGAAAGGGAGGAAACAGAAAGGGGGGATAGAGAATGGTAAGGAGAAAGAGAGACTAGGGGTGGGTGGGGAGTGAGGGAGAGGGATGAGTGAAAGAGAAGGAGACAGAGGAAAGAGAGAGCAAGAGGTGTGTAAGCTGGGCAGGGGAATAGAGGAGAGGAGAGTTGTGGGAGAGAGGGTGAAAAGAATGAGAGGAGGGGGAGAGATAGTTTGGGAGAAAGCAAGAAAAAAAAGAGAGGATGTCAGGGAGAGACAGCACCAGAGAGCAAGACAGAGAATAAAAGAGGAGAGGGGTGAGGCAGAGGGGGAAGGCAGGGGTGAGAGAGGCAGGGGGTGAGAAAGAATGGGGCATGATAAAGAGTGGAAAAGAGAGGAGAGAAGAGTAGAGGAGAGAGACCTGGGAGAGAAAAATTTGGGGCAGTGAGAGAAAAAGATGAGGGGGGGCTGGGGGAGAGAGAGGGAAATAGAGGAGACAGGCAGGGGAGGAGAGAGAGCAGGGGTTTTAAAGGCTTCGGACATCCTCCTAAAATCTACCCCCCCTCCCCCACTAGTACAGGTTGCATTGTGCACCCCCCACCCCCCTTCTATATTTGCAGCACTGTGTACCTGAAGCCGTGGCGGGTCTATTAAATAGCGCATGGTCGCTGGGTTTTCAGTTCACTGGCTTAGGGACACCCTCTCGCCAGCCTCAGCGTGGGAGCAATTGACAGCAGCAGCGGTGCGTGGGACTTACTGTAGATGGAGCCACTGGTGGTACAATGGGACTGCGGCAGGGTGAGTTTGGTACTGCTCAGGGTCTCCCTCTAAACAGCGCTGGCAGGAGAGCATTGTGGTAGAGAGGGGAGCACAGAACGGAGGTTCAATGGGTCCTGCTGCTCAGCATCTCCCTCTCGCAGCATTATATAAAAAAATTAAATTAACAAAACTTCAAAAGGTGCAGGGGATTGCCATCGGGGCCCTTGGTCCCCCTGAACAGCTGGGCCCCTTAGCAGCTGCATCCCCTGACCCTCTATAGTTACGACACTGGATACACCCTTTTCCGAAATGACAGGGAAAATAGAAGGGGAGTATGTGCCTTTATGTAAGAACAAACTTAAAACCACATGGGAAGGAAATGAGCTTGGGGATAGCTGAAGTTAATACAGAGGCCATGTGGGCAGTGATAACTGAAAAGAACAAAAAATCAAATCAACTTTTAGTAGGGGTATGTTATAGACCACCTAACATTAATTAAAGGGATGAGGCACTACTTTTAGACCAAATTATAAATTAGGTAGATCAGGGGCAGGTATTAATTACTAGGTGATTCATCGTGCCCTATGGGCACTCTCCACATTGTTTTAAGGGGCTCCGCCCCCTTAACCGGGTAAAGCAGTTATTGCGTGAAATATGGTTTGTGCAGGTGGGGCGGATGGGGTAATACTGGTGGTGTAGGAGTTGTGGGTGTTTAGTGGTGATGGGAGCGGGTGGTGCGTGACTGGGACAGCTGGGTTTGTGCGGGGAATTTCTCCGGACACAGTTGTTTAGTGGTGGCGGGAGAGGGGTGTGGGGTGGGTGGTGACAGGGACGGGGGGTTCTGGGCGGGGACTTGCTCAGTGATATACCAGGGCGGGGTAGGTGTTCAGCAGCGATGGGAGATGGGAGCGGGGTGACTGGGACAGTCGGGTCTGGGTGGGGACTTGTTTCGGGGATGCACACACATGCCTGGCCGGGTCAGCTTTTAAGCGGCAGCGGGGTGGACGGTGACAGGGACGGTTGGTTTTGGGCGGGGACTTGCTTAGGGATATACATGGCCGGGAATAGAGATGGGCAGAATGGGTCACTAAAAAGAGCTGGGATCGAGTGATCAATCTGTGCAAAGATCCGGATCTGTTAGACGGATCACCAACTGACTTTTAAAAATGGGGTAATTGGATAATAACGAAGCATAATTTGTTGTACAATCTTTTTTTTTTTTTAAACAGTGAGCTGATCAAATAAGAACATACATGACCGAGTAAAACACTAATCCATGGCTGGGTGCAGAATCGCCATCGATTGCAACTATTGATGGCATCTGCCCTGATGGCCATCCCTAGCAGCAGCAGCCTTGTGATTGTTTCTTTCACTTGCAGTCGCAGCACTGTACTACTCAGTCTCCAGAGTTAGTACATCTCAGCTGCCACCGGTGGCAGTGCTGAGCTCAGACAAAAACTGAATGAATGACGAATCACCTGTTTGGGAGCAGCGGTTCACTCACTCGTTTATCTGATCCGTCCAAAAGATCTGCTTCCTGCGCAAATGCCCCATCTGTACCCGGGTAAGCTGTTTAGCAGTGGTGGGAGAGAGGGGTGGGGAGGGTGGACTTGCTGAGCATAGGGGGATTGTAGGGACAGGGCAGCTCTGGCAGCTTTGTGTTCAAAAGCCATAGCAAATTCTCCGGCAGCATGATGAGGACAGGGAAGGAGGGGGCAGGCGGTGTCGGTTCTCTGCAGGGAGTGGCAGCGGGACTCTGATTGTAAGTGTCCCCAGCTGCAGATAGGGTAGGTGCAACCTCCGCACAGTAGTTTATCTGCCACTGCAGGCAAGTTTGTAGGAAGCTACCGCATGGAGTCCTGTCTGTCATTCTGGGACTGTGTGTGGACGGAGTAAAAGAGGCTCTGATTGAGCCTTGACTCTGCCCAGCGTTATAGACACACTCCCAGAATGATTGACACATGTAGCTAAATATATAAGAGATTGGGGATTTTAATTTTCCAGACATCAACTGGACTAATGAGACTAGTACGTCAGCTAAAAGCATTGAGGGCCTTATTCTGATCGGAGCGGCCAAACGTGCGTACGTTCGCCATTAACGTACGCTAGCCGTACGCGGCCATTAGGGTTAGGTCCACCCACAAATCAGCCGCTTACGTACGGGCAGAAATACCGTAGAAGGGGAGTGGCGTACAAATGAGCGTACGGCAACGTACGCGGACGGCCCAGCCCTTGCACTCCGACAACAGGCGTACAACTGAGCGTACGCCGCCGTTTACGGACGTCTCTCGTCCGTCTTCCCACCGCCTTCTTGCGGAGATCTGAGCGTACGCCAGCTTGCACGGACGGGTCCCTATTGTTTTCAATAGAAAAGTCAGCTTATGTCACCGCTCGTGAGAGTGCCATACCCTTCACATATATGGACCTGCAAATCTTGCCTCTCAACTACTAATCTGACAATTGATTAATTAATCTATTTGTTATTCAATTATTGTTTTCTATTAACTCAATTGTCTACCTTAATAAAGACCTAATAAAACTACATTTGAACCCTCATTACATGTATATTTGTTATGTTCTAATGTGGCATTTTAATCACTATCTATGTGTCCCCATATTGCTGTTACTTTTACATCAAGTTATGTTGGTGTTTCTGTATATGTACTAAATTATGTCCATAATTACTTTGTCCACAATGTGTAACATGTATACCTACCCTGATGTTATGTGTGATGTTTTAATCTAACAACATTAAACATGCATGCATTTTCACTATGTGTTATTTTACTCAAAAACACACACATTCACACATCAATCATTACCCCTCACCTCAAATTACAAGTATAACGTACAGTACACATCTGTATGTACCTACCCTTACAAGCCCTCGAACATATTTATTAGTAAAAACACAGGCAATTTCGAACTGTACATAAACGTTTATTTTGGGCAAAAATAATAAGGGGGGGGGGATAAAAAAAAATTAAATGAGGTCGTCCAGTTGGGCAAAAAGAATAAATAAATATAGCAGGGTCAGGAATATTTCCCTCCGGATCCGTGCCACCTCCTCCTGCTGCTGTTCAGTGTCTGTAGTGAAGGGATAAAAAAAAAATAATAATATATAACATACACAAAAGTTTGTTGTATTTGTACATAATAAAAAGTTCAGAGTTATGTGTGAAGGCCACATACATTTGTAAACTACATTGAAGATGGGTCTGCTGTAAACACAGTACTAAAAAATAATATGTTAACACACACATACTGTACATAGTAAATAACATTAATTCAATTACTCCTTCATCAATGAATGTATGCTGTTTCCCAATTGGTACTTTGGTTTTGGGGGACTGTCCTCTAACCTCACAATTAGCCTGTGCTATTTAAGGGTTATGACATTGTTGTGGCTTAAGCACTCCTTACTATTTTAAATTTAGGACATTGCTGTACAAATTATAGGCCTACAGCTATGTTTGTAAAGCATGCATCCGCATGGCCTCACACACTATTACCAAAACAATCTCTACATTTAAGTTGCACCAGTGGCAGATTAAGCCTTTGGGGGGCCCGGGGTACTTTAGAGCGGGGGGCCCCCTTGCACTTGTCATTACTGGCCGCACACTGCATGGGCGAATATTATACTGTCAAAACACAGAGTAAAGGCAGAATAAACTTGGTCAATGGTTACCTGCAGGGGATATATATATATATATATATATATATATATATATATATATATATATATATATATATACACACACCACATGAAAAGCCTGTGTTTGTCCCTCTGCCCCTTACTCTGGAGGAGACCTCACAGTCCTAGTGCTGCCTCTGATTAAAAACCCTCCTATGACTAAGCTGCTGCTGCTGTTCTCCATGGACCTGAGAAGCATGTAATGAGCTCCACCAATCAGAGCTCAGCACAAACTTCTCAGCCTCTGTCCTCTGGTGCAAAGTGTCATGGGACTTAGTCAACTCCCAGAAATGCACTGCACACTTGTGCAATCAGTGTGCCTTGGCTCCCGATGCTCAGCACCATAAATCATTGTCACATTGGCAGATAGGTGAAGCTGCAGCACTACCCCACCCATGCACAAAACATTTAGCTAAAAAAAAAAAAACATAACTTAAACATTTTATTTAAAAAAAAAACATGACAACCACAGGGGGCCCCTAGCTAGAGGGGGGCCCAGGGGCACTGACCCCTTGCGCCTCCATTATAATCCGGCCCAGTGTTGCACATCATGCTGGGAACTGGAGTTACCCAACACCTGGAGCCACATAACTACCACACCACTAATGTCGGATATCTCATTGGATGTACTGTTATGTCAATTATTCAAGGGGTGAGGCATGGCCACACTCAAAAAAACCACCAAGGGGAGCCTTGTTCCTGGAGAAGGACAGGACACACCTCATGGTCGGCCTGCAGTGATATGTTGCAACTAATGTTGATGTTGGATACACATATGTGGTTGTTGTGATTGTTTATGTGTAGAAATGTGTAGGTCAACATTAGACACATTATTTACTTACGGCTACTTGAGCCATCCTGGTCGCCGCTGGTTGGCTGTGCAGTGGTTGGGGGGGTCAGGAGCAAGGGGGATGGTCCGGGAGTTTGGACCGAGGTAGTGGGTGTGAGTGGGGAGTGGAGAGGTTTGGGGGTGGGTGGTGGAGAGGTGTAGGGGGGTTGGAAATGGGGTGGGGAGGGGGGGGGGTTGGGGAGGGGGTGGGGGTTGTGGAGGGGGTGGGGGTTGTGGAGGGGGAAGGGGATGGGGAAATTGTGTGGGTCCAAGCTACACCCAGTGTCTCCAGTGTTGGGGAGGGGGAGGGGGTGGGGGTTGTGGAGGGGGTGGGGGTTGTAGAGGGGGTGGGGGTTGTGGAGGGGGAAGGGGATGGGGAAATTGTGTGGGTCCAAGCTGCACCCAGTGTCTCCAGTGTTGGGGAGGGGGAGGGGGTGGGGGTTGTGGAGGGGGTGGGGGTTGTGGAGGGGGTGGGGGTTGTGGAGGGGGAAGGGGATGGGGAAATTGTGTGGGTCCAAGCTGCACCCAGTGTCTCCTCTTCTTCCTCCTCCTCTTCTTCCTCCTCCTCTTCTTCCTCCTCCTCCTCTTCCTCCTCCTCCTCTTCCCCCTCCTCCTCTTCCTCTTCCTCCTCCTCCTCTTCCTCCTCCTCCTCTTCCGGCTGCTCCTGGGCTGCCTGGTCCCGGCGTGCCTGCTCCCGGGCTTCTCTGGCGGCTCTTGCCCGTGCTGAAATGTTCATGTTGATGGCATAGAAATCGAAGATTGGGTTTCATAAAAAAGGGGGAAAGAAAAATTCACATTAGTCATGCTCATAACCTTCAAAATTATCATTGCTGTGATATTTCAGACATTTATCATGCAAACTAATTGATATCCTACACCCAAAAACTGAGCAACTACTTAAACCCCCCCCTATACACCCCCTATACACCCATATACACCCCATATACACCCCATATACCCCCATATACCCCCCATATACACCCCCATATACACCCCCTATACCCCCCATATACCCCCCTATACCCCCCATATACACCCCATATACACCCCCATATACCCCCCATATACCCCCCATATACACCCCATATACACCCCCATATACCCCCCATATACACCCCCATATACCCCCATATACACCCCATATACCCCCCATATACACCCATATACACCCCCATATACCCCCCATATACACCCCATATACACCCCCATATACCCCCCATATACACCCCCATATACCCCCCATATACCCCCCATATACACCCATATACACCCCCATATACCCCCATATACACCCCATATACCCCCATATACACCCATATACACCCCCATATACCCCCCATATACACCCCATATACACCCCATATACACCCCCATATACCCCCCATATACACCCATATACACCCCCATATACCCCCATATACACCCCATATACCCCCCATATACACCCCATATACACCCCCATATACCCCCCATATACACCCATATACACCCCCATATACCCCCATATACACCCCATATACCCCCCATATACACCCCCATATACACCCCCATACTCAGGAACATATTTATAAAAAGTACACAAAACATTGCTAAAAAACGCTGACATACTAGTAATCAAAACTTACATCGGGCAATATGGCGGCGAAGGGTACTGAGAAACACTGGCTGCCGCCGGCGCAGGTCTGACCAGCGCCGCTCAACCTGCCCCAGGCTTCTGCGGACGCCGGTCGTCGAGAAGATCAGGCGGCGGGCAGCAGTATACGCCCGCCGCTTGTCCGCATTGCTAACATATGGGCCCCTGGGCCCCAGGTGACGGTCCATGACGTCGACCAGGGCCAACAGCTCAGGGGTGGAAAATGGCCTAGCTCTGTTAGAAGTCATATTGGCAATGGCGCAGTTATTAATTGCAGGTACATATATCACTTTTGGTGCTTGCTGATTGGTCGAAAAAATTGTTTGTTTGGTATTAACTTTATTAATCCCTCTTACATTAACAAACTGGATGCGAATAGAAACTTACGCGGACCGTTCCGATATACACACACCACAACCAACAGCATGCATTCAATGAAGAGAGAAGTACTGTATTTACAGTGTGCGGAAAATAATACACGCAACCCTCTACTTATAACTACGCTGCTTAAAGGGGGCACGATACACCGATATCCATGGAGAGGAGTACTGTATTTACAGTGTGCGGAAAATAATACACGCAACCCTCTACTTATAACTACGCTGCTTAAAGGGGGCACGATACACCGATATCCATGGAGAGGAGTACTGTATTTACAGTGTGCGGAAAATAATACACGCAACCCTCTACTTATAACTACGCTGCTTAAAGGGGGCACGATACACCGATATCCATGGAGAGGAGTACTGTATTTACAGTGTGCGGAAAATAATACACGCAACCCTCTAGTCATAACTACGCTGCTTAAAGGGCCACAATGCGACATGTTGCTGTATGACAATGTCATACACATTACATATGTAAGGAAAGCATTGTAACGTGATGTTTTGAAATGTGACTCACAAGGCATACACGAACTCCAACAGATACCAGCTGACAACACTCATCATTGGAATGACAGGTGCACACATTTCACGATGTAGCCCACAATGCTCCACAACCTGTGTATATGCATATACAGGTGATTGATCAGGTGCGTTGAGACCTGCGTAATTTAAGCGGGAATTATCGGCGGCAAATATTGGCGTAAATTTGCATCTACCTTGCGGGAAAAAATATACGCCCCCTTGTTCATGGCGGGAGATTAACATATAAATATTCAGTCAGATGCAGCCCACAATTGCTGCAAACATGTCTGACTCAGACGATTCCGCAGCTGAGGACGCTCTGCAGAGAGCTACAGCACAATCCCTGCTTGATGCACTGAACAAGAGGGAACAGGAGCGGAGAAGGAGGGCCCAAGAGAGGAGTAGCCTGCAAGATCAAGCGGGCCCCTCAGTAACAGGCCCTGGTGAACCTCCACCAGCTCCACAAGGGCCAAGCAACCAGCCAGAACAAGAGGTTGCATCTCTCCAAACAGGTGTGACCCAGCAGGTGCATGGTGAGAGAACTGGGGCCACCAGAAAACAGGCTGCAACATCTAGGGTGAGGACTGAGCAGGATACCACCACCAGAAAGAGAAACCCTGCATTTGTAGAGGCCGAAATGCGAATTCCAGGAAGCCGGGTGCCAGTGCAAGGAGAAACCTTTGGGAGAAGATCACAGAGGAAGTGAACCAGGTGGCACCAGTGGTCAGAAATTGGGACGCGGTGAAGAAAAGGTTAGTGTGTTTGTCAGGGCAATTTTTCAGCAGTCTCCAGCAGGAACTGAGGCCCTTATTCTAGTTCACTCTTTCTGCCCAAATATTTCTTAGATGGACAAAACCATGTGCACTGCAGGTGAGGCAGGTGTTACTTGTGCACAGATAATCAGATTTGGGGGGGGGGTTTACACCTGCCTCACCTGCAGTGCACATGGTTTTGTCCATCAAAGAAATATTTGGGCAGAAAGAGTGAACTAGAATAAGGGCCTCAGTTCCTGCTGGAGACTGCTGAAAATTTGCCCTGGTCTTTGTCCCCCTGATGTCATATGTGTGTACATATGTTACATGTATGTTTTGAGACTAATAGAAAGGTGTGTTTGTAGATAGTGCTACACTTCAATGTCACATGTGAACACAACCATGTCTAATAACCCACATTGATATATGAAACATGCACCATTGGTGTAATGTGAGGTTATGGGCACAGTTTTGCTCATGTGAAGTATGTGATGGGACAAGAGAAAGTGTGTTTTTGAAAGAGTTGTTGTAACATGTTCCATATGATGCTACTGAAACAAGAATGAGCAAACTGTGCACATGTAGCTGGTGAGAAACTACACATCCCAGTATGCCATTCCATAGTTAAATTACTCCATAATAACCACATTGTCAAGCTATGGTGGAATGTGTAGTTTCACACCAGGTGGAGGTGCCTAATTTGGCCATGGATGATGTCATTTCTGCATAGTGATGTATGTATGTGCATTTAGTGGCCTAATGAATGAGATGAGACACTGAAATGCCTCCTAATTGAGACATGAATGTGTGTGTGGGACACATATGGCAAAAAAAACATAAGATCACCCACACTAGGAAATGTCACGTAGCTAGGGGTACCACATAGTCCCTTTAATTCCGGACACATATTAATTACACAGGTTCTGTGGCTGGCTGACTTCAAGACTCCACTTCACCTAATTTTAAACTGCCACAGAACCTGTGTAATTAACATGTGTTCGGAATTTAAGGGACTAGGTGGTAACCCTACACGTAGCACAGTGGTGCACATATCTCATGGTGATATTTGTATTTTTAAACTTGTAGGTGGACTGACTTCAAAAGTACACTGAAGAGGAAGATGACTGACCGGTACAACCACAGCATGTCCACCGGGAGAGGTCCTATGCCTGACCATTTGGAGTATACCCCCCTGGAGCAGGACTCCGTGGACGTGATTGATGTGGGGGAGATCAGGGGGATCTCCAATATGGACAGTGAGCTCCCGGCGGAGGTCTTTGATGCTGCTTTTGATGGTAAGTCACAGTAATGCATTGTATTTAGAAAGATATTTTTTATTGCGTATGTGATGGTGACATTGTTTTCAATTCTTATCCTAGCAGAAGCAAAAAGCCAGGATGTACCGGCAGCATCTTCCTCTGCAGAGCCACAGGTGGAGCAAGTGGTCCAGCCTCCACCAAGACGTCGCCCCCAGCCCCAGCCACAGGAGACATGGGATGAGAGCCTGTTGGTGACGCTGGACAGGATCGAGCAGCAAGGGGTGGATGCTGCGATCCGTCAGCAGCAGGTGGCGGATTTTCTGGCGGAGTGGAAGGCCACAAACAAGCTGCAGGTTGAGGCCTTGAACCGCATTAATGAAACTCTGGCGGCTGGCATAGTAAGCATTGGCCAACACCTCAGCCGCCAGAATGAACTTCTTGCGGAGCAGCTGTCCACCGCCAGGTCCCTAAGGGACAATCCCCCATCTGCTGCCCCACCCCAAGCTGCTCCCCAACCTTCCACCTCGGCTGACCCTCCTGTGTCGACTAGGGGAAGACGCCGAAAGCCAGCTGAGCCAAAGGCCCCTGTCCCCAAGGCCCCATCTAAAAGGGGCAAAAAAGGGCCCAAATGAGACCTGGTTCACTTCCTCTGTGGTTGGAGCCCAAAGGTTTAAATTGCACTGGACATCCGCTTCCTGAGTTGGCCATCGATCCATTTGCGTGCCATGGGCATGAAAGTTCGTATTTTGACCTCTACAAATGCAGGATATTTTTTTTTGGTGGTGTGTATCTTGCTTAGTATTCACCCTGGTTGTTGCAGTACGTATTCTGGTGTCCCCATTTCTTTCACCATTGCATTTGCAGGGTAACACATGTTTGGAGATATGCAACCTCTTGTTCTGGCTGTTTTATTATTTGTGTGTCTATTTTATTTATTTATTTGATTTCTCACATTAAAGTGTCAAGCTGTGATGCTGAACAGCAAATAAATTTATTTTACAAATTAAATCTAAATTGTGGTATGTGTAATTTCTTGTGTGAAACAAATACTAGATTTATGTGTACTTACTGACCAGGGTATTTTTGAACATTTGTTGAAGTGTGGTAGAAGTTTCCCATGTGTAACCCTCTCCATGGCCATTCCCATGTTCCTATCCAACTTTTCCCTGCTAATTAGTTTGTGTCAGCACATGTGCAGAGCAACTTAATAGGTGAGAAAGCAGTTTGTGTGCAGGTGAGGTAGCTCCTACAGTAGTAGATAAAAGCAGGTCCAGAACAATGCTTTCCTCATGGAGTGGGTGAGGCAGATAAACAAGGGTGAAAAGGTACATTTGTGTAGGAATGCATATGTGTCCTCCCTAAAAAAAGATGTGTGAATGGGCCAAACATGATAAATTAGCTTGTGAACAAACATGCATAACTTTTTAAATATATATGATTTTACAGTGTCATAAGCAGATGTAGGAATCCTTTGTTAGAGAGATGAGAGTGCAATAATGTGATTGGTGGCATCTTACATCCAGAGTGTAGTCAAATCCAAATCATAGCAGATGAGATAGTGGTACAGGTCATTATTTTGGGTACTATACAAAGATTGTGTGGACAATAGTGGTCATGGGCTTCAAACATTGCTGAAACATCCTTTGTAGGTGTTAGATGTGGTTTATGTTATTGTATCCTAAATACAAAACCTATGTTAGTATTAGAGTGAACACGTTGACACATGTCGACTTGTGTAGATTGAGTGTGCTACTGCGTAAAGTCTATGAAAGCACGTAGTGAATGTGTCTAACTGTTTAGCAAATAACCTACCTTAGCGTATAAAAAGATTCTTACCTTAAATTAAACAAACCTTTAAATGTGGAGAAGTATAGAAACATAAGCTTCCAATGTGTTTGCGTGCTGTATGTGTGGCTTGCAGGTAGTGAAATCATGGTTTGGACTTAATAGACTGCAGCATTGCTTATTACATTCAGGTGTATGTGTTTGAGTAGTAATCAGCGTTAATTAGCCAACTCAGCCGCACGCTGGCATGCGGTATCTGTAGGGGTGGTTTGAGCTGGCGGTTGGCGGCCGCCTGTTTGGTGTCCGAAATGAAGGGTGCCTTAGTCGATCGTGCGGTAGTAGCACCGCTCATTTTTGGTGCACACCCCCGTGTACGCCCATATTTACGCCCATTTTCCCTCATTATTTCGGCCGCTCCCATCAACACGCCCCTATGCCGCCCCATTACCCGTACACTCGCGTACAGGTTTTTTCGCACGTTGAGACCCCGGCCGTAAGCGTTGTGGAGTGTTCGCGCCGGCGCATTAGCGTATCTGCACATGCGCAGATCATGAAAAACCCCGGGACGTACGCGTACGGCCCGGCCGCTCCAACCAGAATAAGGCCCCCAGTTCCTAAACTTACTCAAAGATTTATTTATTTATCAAAGTTTATCACACAATCGGTTGAAGCACTGACTCTTATTGGATTTAGTGTTCTCTAATAATATAGATTTAGTTTCTAATACCAAAGTAATAGAACACCTGAGAAACAGTGACCACAACATGGTCTCACTAGAAATCAACTTCTGTAGACAACAATATACAGGACCAGCTAAAATATTACATTTTAGGAAAGCTAACTTTGAATTATTCAGGGAATCTTTAAAAGAAATTGAATGGGAAGCGTTATAGAGGGGAAGAATGCTGCAACTCCATAGTTTAATCAGTATTAACCAACGGTATGCAGTGTCAATCCCGGCGGTCGTGATCCCGGCGTTCAAAATCCCGACGCCGGAATCCCGACCTCCGAAATCCTGACACTTTCTCCCTCCGGGGGTGTCCACGGCACCCCCGAAGGGAGAACAAATTAGTGTGCCGAGCGTAGCGAGGCACCGGGCCCACTGCGTGGCGAGCGCAGCGAGCCCGCAAGGGGGGGGGAGATCCACGTCCCCCCTTGTCGCGATTCAGTGGTTGGGATTCCGGCGTCGAGATTTTGAACGCCGGGAACCCGACCGCCGGGATTTAATACTGAATCCTAACCAACATGTGTTTGTGAAAAATCGCTCATGCCAATCAAATTTAGTAGGCTTTTAAGAGGATGTCAGCAACAACCTAGATAATGTAAATGCTGTGGATGTGGTCTTTCTGGATTTTGCTAAGGATTTTGATACGATGCAACAATAAAGGTTGATAAATAAAATGGAGGATTTGGTACTAGGGATACAAATTTGCAGGTGGGCAGGAAACTGGCTGCAGAATAGAGAACAGAAAGTGGTTGTTAACCCCTTCCCGACATTTGACGTACATTTACGTCATGGTCGGGAAGCACTTCCCGACACATGGCGTAAATGTACGTCATGGATTTAAACTGTCACCGCGTCTATAGACGCGGTGACAGTTTCAACATGTCTGCTGTCCCTGACAGCAGACATGTCCGTGCATGCCCCGGGGGGGCTGCGATGCCGCCCCCCCGTCGGCGATCGCTGTGATTGGCTGTTCAGTGTGAACAGCCATTCACAGCGTTTTCCTGTGTCACCGGCGAATAACGTTCGCCGGTGACACGGGATCAGAGGTGATTGGTGCTGTAAAGTACAGCACCAATCACCGCGGGGTGTAAGGGTGACACTGGTGTCACCCCACCTCACCCCGCCCGCCCCCAAAGGCCGTGATTGGTCCGTCGGTCCGACGGACCAATCACAGCCAAGGAGGGGGATTTAAACTAACGGTGACTGCACTGCAGACGCCATTCCGGTCTGGAAAGCGTGCAGTGCGGTCACCGTACCCCCCTGCCGCCATACTGACCAGAATACTTGCTGCAATACTTACCTAATCGCTGCTGATTGCTTCCTGGATCCTGTTCAATAATTGTGCCTTCCTGTGAAATTGTGCTGCTGCAGTGTACTAGCTAGATAGATAGAGAGAGATAGAGAGAGATAGAGAGAGATAGAGAGAGAGAGATAGAGAGAGATAGAGAGAGATAGAGAGAGAGATAGTGTCAGAGAGTGCTATATTTTGTGCTGCTGCAGTGTGATATAGTTATAGATAGAGAGAGAGAGAGAGAGATAGAGAGAGAGGCCTACTGACAGAGTGCTATATTTTGTGCTGCTGCAGTGTGATAGTTATAGAGAGATAGAGAGAGATAGAGAGAGAGAGATAGAGAGAGATAGAGAGAGATAGAGAGAGAGATAGTGTCAGAGAGTGCTATATTTTGTGCTGCTGCAGTGTGATATAGTTATAGATAGAGAGAGAGAGAGAGAGATAGAGAGAGAGGCCTACTGACAGAGTGCTATATTTTGTGCTGCTGCAGTGTGATAGTTATAGAGAGATAGAGAGAGATAGAGAGAGAGAGATAGAGAGAGATAGAGAGAGATAGTGACAGATTGTGCTATATATTTTTTATATAACTGACTGCTGCCCCCTCCTTTTGTGCTGATCAGTATAAATTAACTGATCAGCAACTTTTTGGGGGCGCAGGTTTTTTTTAATATATAGATATACCTGTCAGTGCTGCTGCTGCAGTGTCATAGAGTGATAGATAGTGATAGATAGTGAGAGATAGAGAGATAGAGAGAGATAGTGATAGAGAGTGCTAAATTTTGTGTCTGCTGTCCCCGCCTTTTGTGCTGATCACTATATCTGAGGTGATCAGCAACTTTTTTGGGGGTACAGAGGTTTTTTTTTTTTTATATATACCTGTCAGTTGCACCAAAGGTTGTGCACCTGCTGCACCTCACTGGTAATCAGTGTCGCATCACTGATCACCTTTTTTTTTTGTGTGTGTGCTGTGGGGTATTTTTTTAATTTTTTTTTTTACACACACTGTGATTTTGTGGGTGTCCTGTGGCCGCTGTGCGCTGATCAGTGACGTACATCACTGATCATCTCTTTCGGCACAGGGTTGATCTATTTTTTTTTTTTTTTTTGATCAAATTCCTGTTGCCTTTGAGCGCTGTTCAGTGACAGACGTTACTGACCAACATCTGTGCTCAATTTTTGGCGCAGGACCTTTTTTTTATTAACCCCTTCCTTTTTTTTTTTTTTAACCCCTTCATTTTTTTTTTTTTTAACACCTTCATTTTTTTTTTTTTTTATTGGTATAAAGTATTTTTTTTTTTTTTCTGCACTACATACACACTATACACTACATACCCCCCGGATTGAAATAAAGTTTGTGCCCCCCCCTACACTATACACGTGTTGAAACATTTCACTACCGGTAACACAAAAATAAAAATGGCATCCCAAATGTCCTCCCAAATGTCCTCCCAAATGTCCTCCCAATCATCCAGGAGAATGTATTCAGTGGAGGAGGCATATGCCATGCTTGCTTCTGACTCTGACACAGCCAGTGATGCAAGCGGGGAATTTGAAGGATTTGCCTTAAGCTCCTCTTCCTCCTCTGCTGATGAGGGACCCCCTCAAAGACGCCCCCGTAGATCAGCTGAGATTCCCCCCCCAATAATTGATCTAGTATGGACCCCACCACCAGACAATTTTGAGCCCCAGGTTCCTGAGTTTTTGGCCATGCCAGGAATCCAATTTGATTCCACAGGTCTCAGAGAAATTGACTTTTTCAAATTATTTTTCTCTGATGATTTTATAAATTTAATGGTGGACCAAACTAATTTATATGCCCAGCAGTTTATTGCTCAAAACCCCACGTCATCATTTGCTAGGTGGACCCCTGTAGATGCAGTAGAGATGATGACGTTTTGGGGTCTGGTGTTTCATATGGGCATAGTAAAAAAGCCAGAAATTAGGCAATATTGGAGTACAGATGTTCTGTACAGTACTCCATTTTACCGTATGGCCATGCCCCGGACTCGATTTGAGACAATTCTTAAATTCATACATTACACCGATAATGCACAGTGCCCACCCAGAGATGATCCCACCTTTGACCGGCTATTCAAAGTCAGGCCGGTCATTGATCATTTCAGTGCCAAATTTGAAGAGGTGTACATCCCTGAAAAATTTATTTGTATCGACGAGTCCCTTATACATTTTAAAGGAAGGGTTAAATTCCGCCAGTACCTTCCCAGTAAGAGGGCAAGGTATGGCATAAAAATGTATAAACTGTGTGAAAGCACCTCAGGGTACACCCACAGGTTTAGGGTTTATGAAGGGAAGGATTCAAGAATTCAACCGCCAGAATGCCCCCCCTCCCTCGTAGGTGTTAGTGGGAAAATTGTCTGGGATTTAGTGCACCCCTTCCTGGATAAAGGTTATCACCTCTATGTGGATAACTTTTACACTAGCATCCCCCTGTTTAAGGCCCTTGGTTCAAGAGGTACAGCAGCTTGCGGTACTGTGCGCAAGAACCAAAGAGGCCTCCCAAAAACGCACATTGCCCAAGTAATGAGAAGGGGTGAAAGCAGGGGAATATGCACCGAAAATATGTTGTTGGTCAAATATAAGGACAAGAGGGATGTCCTTATACTGACAACAATTCACGGAGACAGTACCACCTCCGTCCCTGTACGAGGTACCAGTACCCACACCTCAAAACCTAATTGTATCCTGGATTACAATAGGTACATGGGCGGAGTGGATCTTTCAGATCAGGTACTGAAGCCGTACAGTGCCCTGCGGAAAACAAAAATCTGGTACAAGAAGGTGGCCGTGTATATCATCCAGATGGCACTGTATAACGCTTACGTGCTATTCCGTTCTACCGGCCAGAGGGGGACATTTATGCACTTTCAAGAGGAAGTCATAAAGGGCCTAATATTTGGGAACCAGCAGGCAGAGGGCCCCAGTACTTCTAGTACTGGCCCCCGTATTGTACCAGGGCAGCATTTTCCTGATGAAATCCCCTCCACTGGAAAAAAGGGCAGGACACAAAAAAGGTGCAAAGTTTGCTATAAAAAGGGAATAAGAAAGCAAACTATTTTCCAGTGTGACACTTGCCCCGACAAACCCGGCCTATGTATAAAGGAGTGTTTTAAATTATACCACACATCTATGGAATATTAGGTTCATAATTTCACCGTGCTTCGGGGGTCTTGCTAATGCCACATAGCACCCACCATTCATTCCACCAGAATCTGAGCCGCAAAATCCAAAAATCACTCCTTCCCTTCTGAGTCCTGCCATGCACCCAACTGGTATTTTTTGGTCACATGTGAGGCATTGCCGTACTCGGGAGATATTGGGGCACAGATTTTGGGGTGCTTTTTCTCCTTCATACCTTCTGAAAATGAAAAATTTTGAGCCAGAACTGCATTTTTGTGTAAAAAATGTAATTTTTCTTTTTCACTGCCCACTTGTATCAAAATTGGTGAAACCCCTGGGGGTTTTAAATGTACACTATACCCCTAGATGAATTCCCTGAGGGGTGTAGTTTTCAAAATGGGGTGACTTGTGGGGGGGTTCCACTGTATTGGTGCTTGGGGGGTCTTGCTAATGCGACATAGCACCCACCAAAATTCCACCAGAATTTGTGCTGCAAACTCCAAATATCACTCCTTCCCTTCTGAGTCCTGCCACTTTTTGGTCACACATGAGGCATTGCCGTACTCGGGAGAAATTGGGGCACAGATTTTGGGGTGCTTTGTCTCCTTCATTCCTTGTGAAAATGAAATATTTTGAGCCAGAACTGCATTTTTGTGTAAAAAAATGTAATTTTTCATTTTCACTGCCCACTTGTATCAAAATTGGTGAAACCCCTGGGGGTTTGAAATGTACACTATACCCCTAGATGAATTCCCTGAGGGGTGTAGTTTGCAAAATGGGGTGACTTGTGGGGGGGTTCCACTGTATTGGTGCAACATAGCACCCACCATTCATTCCACCAGAATCTGTGCTGCAAAATCCAAAAATCACTCCTTCCCTTCTGAGTCCTGCCATGCACCCAACTGGTATTTTTTGGTCACATGTGAGGCATTGCCGTACTCGGGAGAAATTGGGGCACAGATTTTGGGGTGCTTTTTCTCCTTCATACCTTCTGAAAATGAAATATTTTGAGCCAGAACTGCATTTTTGTGTAAAAAATGTAATTTTTCTTTTTCACTGCCCACTTGTATCAAAATTGGTGAAACCCCTGGGGGTTTTAAATGTACACTATACCCCTAGATGAATTCCCTGAGGGGTGTAGTTTGCAAAATGGGGTCACTTGTGGGGGGGTTCTACTGTATTGGTGCTTGGGGGGTCTTGCTAATGCGACATAGCACCCACCAAAATTCCACCAGAATCTGAGCTGCAAAATCCAAAAATCACTCCTTCCCTTTTGAGTCCTGCCATGCACCCAACTGGTATTTTTTGGTCACATGTGAGGCATTGCCGTACTCGGGAGAAATTGGGGCACAGATTTTGGGGTGCTTTTTCTCCTTCATACCTTCTGAAAATGAAAAATTTTGAGCCAGAACTGCATTTTTGTGTAAAAAATGTAATTTTTCTTTTTCACTGCCCACTTGTATCAAAATTGGTGAAACCCCTGGGGGTTTTAAATGTACACTATACCCCTAGATGAATTCCCTGAGGGGTGTAGTTTGCAAAATGGGGTCACTTGTGGGGGGGTTCTACTGTATTGGTGCTTGGGGGGTCTTGCTAATGCGACATAGCACCCACCAAAATTCCACCAGAATCTGAGCTGCAAAATCCAAAAATCACTCCTTCCCTTTTGAGTCCTGCCATGCACCCAACTGGTATTTTTTGGTCACATGTGAGGCATTGCCGTACTCGGGAGAAATTGGGGCACAGATTTTGGGGTGCTTTTTCTCCTTCATATCTTCTGAAAATGAAAAATTTTGAGCCAGAACTGCATTTTTGTGTAAAAAATGTAATTTTTCATGTTCACTGCCCACTTGTATCAAAATTGGTGAAACCCCTGGGGGTTTGAAATGTACACTATACCCCTAGATGAATTCCCTGAGGGGTGTAGTTTGCAAAATGGGGTGACTTGTGGGGGGGTTCCACTGTATTGGTGCTTGGGGGGTCTTGCTAATGCGACATAGCACCCACCAAAATTCCACCAGAATCTGAGCCACAAAATCCAAAAATCACTCCTTCCGTTCTGAGTCCTGCCATGCACCCAACTGGTATTTTTTGGTCACATGTGAGGCATTGCCGTACTCGGAAGAAATTGGGGCACATATTTTGGGGTGCTTTTTCTCCTTCATACCTTCTGAAAATGAAAAATTGTGAGCCAGAACTGCATTTTTGTGTAAAAAAATGTAATTTTTCATTTTCACTGCCCACTTGTATCAAAATTGGTGAAACCCCTGGGGGTTTGAAATGTACACTATACCCCTAGATGAATTCCCTGAGGGGTGTACTTTGCAAAATGGGGTGACTTGTGGGGGGGTTCCACTGTATTGGTGCAACATAGCACCCACCATTCATTCCACCAGAATGTGTGCTGCAAAATCCAAAAATCACTCCTTCCGTTCTGAGTCCTGCCATGCACCCAACTGGTATTTTTTGGTCACATGTGAGGCATTGCCGTACTCGGGAGATATTGGGGCACAGATTTTGGGGTGCTTTTTCTCCTTCATACCTTCTGAAAATGAAAAATTTTGAGCCAGAACTGCATTTTTGTGTAAAAAAATGTAATTTTTCATTTTCACTGCCCACTTGTATCAAAATTGGTGAAACCCCTGGGGGTTTGAAATGTACACTATACCCCTAGATGAATTCCCTGAGGGGTGTAGTTTTCAAAATGGGGTGACTTGTGGGGGGGTTCCACTGTATTGGTGCTTGGGGGGTCTTGCTAATGCGACATAGCACCCACCAAAATTCCACCAGAATCTGAGCCGCAAAATCCAAAAATCACTCCTTCCGTTCTGAGTCCTGCCATGCACCCAACTGGTATTTTTTGGTCACATGTGAGGCATTGCCGTACTCGGAAGAAATTGGGGCACATATTTTGGGGTGCTTTTTCTCCTTCATACCTTCTGAAAATGAAAAATTGTGAGCCAGAACTGCATTTTTGTGTAAAAAAATGTAATTTTTCATTTTCACTGCCCACTTGTATCAAAATTGGTGAAACCCCTGGGGGTTTGAAATGTACACTATACCCCTAGATGAATTCCCTGAGGGGTGTAGTTTGCAAAATGGGGTCACTTGTGGGGGGGTTCCACTGTATTGGTGCAACATAGCACCCACCATTCATTCCACCAGAATGTGTGCTGCAAAATCCAAAAATCACTCCTTCCGTTCTGAGTCCTGCCATGCACCCAACTGGTATTTTTTGGTCACATGTGAGGCATTGCCGTACTCGGGAGATATTGGGGCACAGATTTTGGGGTGCTTTTTCTCCTTCATACCTTCTGAAAATGAAAAATTTTGAGCCAGAACTGCATTTTTGTGTAAAAAAATGTAATTTTTCATTTTCACTGCCCACTTGTATCAAAATTGGTGAAACCCCTGGGGGTTTGAAATGTACACTATACCCCTAGATGAATTCCCTGAGGGGTGTAGTTTTCAAAATGGGGTGACTTGTGGGGGGGTTCCACTGTATTGGTGCTTGGGGGGTCTTGCTAATGCGACATAGCACCCACCAAAATTCCACCAGAATCTGAGCCGCAAAATCCAAAAATCACTCCTTCCGTTCTGAGTCCTGCCATGCACCCAACTGGTATTTTTTGGTCACATGTGAGGCATTGCCGTACTCGGAAGAAATTGGGGCACATATTTTGGGGTGCTTTTTCTCCTTCATACCTTCTGAAAATGAAAAATTGTGAGCCAGAACTGCATTTTTGTGTAAAAAAATGTAATTTTTCATTTTCACTGCCCACTTGTATCAAAATTGGTGAAACCCCTGGGGGTTTGAAATGTACACTATACCCCTAGATGAATTCCCTGAGGGGTGTAGTTTGCAAAATGGGGTCACTTGTGGGGGGGTTCCACTGTATTGGTGCAACATAGCACCCACCATTCATTCCACCAGAATCTGTGCTGCAAAATCCAAAAATCACTCCTTCCCTTCTGAGTCCTGCCATGCACCCAACTGGTATTTTTTGGTCACATGTGAGGCATTGCCGTACTCGGGAGAAATTGGGGCACAGATTTTGGGGTGCTTTTTCTCCTTCATACCTTCTGAAAATGAAAAATTTTGAGCCAGAACTGCATTTTTGTGTAAAAAAATGTAATTTTTCATTTTCACTGCCCACTTGTATCAAAATTGGTGAAACCCCTGGGGGTTTGAAATGTACACTATACCCCTAGATGAATTCCCTGAGGGGTGTAGTTTGCAAAATGGGGTGACTTGTGGGGGGGTTCCACTGTATTGGTGCTTGGGGGGTCTTGCTAATGCGACATAGCACCCACCAAAATTCCACCAGAATCTGAGCTGCAAAATCCAAAAATCACTCCTTCCCTTTTGAGTCCTGCCATGCACCCAACTGGTATTTTTTGGTCACATGTGAGGCATTGCTGTACTCGGGAGAAATTGGGGCACAGATTTTGGGGTGCTTTGTCTCCTTCATACCTTCTGAAAATGACAAATTTGGAGCCAGAACTGCATTTTTGTGTAAAAAAAATAATTTTTCATTTTCACTGCCCAGTTGTACCACAATTGGTGAAACCCCTGCGGGTTTGAAATGTACACTATACCCCTAGCTGAATTCCCTGAGGGGTGTAGTTTGCAAAATGGGGTCACTTGTGGGGGGGTTCCTAACTTTTAGCATGTTATGGTGCCTAGAAACCTACATGGTGCCTAAAAAATAATCTCATAAAAAGGAGGCTCCAAAATCAAGTAGGTGCTCCTTCTATTATGAAGCCTGTGGTTTGGTCACCGTGCACACTAGGGCCACATATAGGATATTTATGAAAACAAAAGAATTGGGGGAATCAATTTTTAGTCACATTTCTCTAGTAAAATGTACTGTGTTCCTTAGAAAAATGTATTAAAATTGCAAATCTGCAAAAAAAAAGAAATTTTGAAATTTCACCTACACTTTGTTTTAATTCCTGTGAAACACCTAAAGGGTTAACAAACTTCCAAAATGCTGTTTTGAATACTGTGAGGGGTGCAGTTTTTGAAATGGCATCATTTATGGGGGTGTCTCACATACAAGTCCCTCAAAGTCACATCAGAACTGAACTGGTCCCTAAAAAAATCAGTGTTTGAAATTTTCTTGAAAATTTGAGAATTTGCTATTCATATTGTAAGCCTCCTAGTGTCCCAAAAAATTAAAAGGAAGTTGAAATAATGATGTCAACATAAAGTAGACATATGGTCTATGTTAGTTATTCACTATTTTGAGTGGTAAGATTATTTGTCTCACAAGCAGAAAATTTAACATTTTGCAAATCGCTAAATTTTCCATTTTTTCACGATATTTTGGTATTTTTCACAAAAAAACACAGACTGTATCGACCCAAATTTACCACTAATTTGAAGTACAATGTGTCACGAAAAAACAATCTCAAAACCACTGGGATAAGTAAAAGCAAAAAAAAGTTATCCCCACTTAAGTGAGACATGTCAGATTTGAAAAAAATGGCTCTGTCAGGAACGCAAAAACTAGCTCTGTCAGGAAGGGGTTAATGGTGCAGTATCAAGTATGATACCAGTACTAAATGGAGTGCCACAGGGATTGGTGCGAGGGCCCCTAATATTTAATATATTTATTAACGATATTGGGGTGGGTATACTCAGCAAAGTTTCCATCTTTGCTGATGACACAAAACTGAGCAGAGTAATTAGAAAAATCGAGGATGTCTCCAAGCTCCAGAGTGACCTAAGTCAGTGGTTCCCAACCCTGATCCTCATGTACCCCCAACAGTGCATGTTTTCCAGGTCACCCGGCAGGTGCACTCATTATTCAGGCACATTTTAAAAGATCCACAGGTGGAGCTAATTATTTTGCCTGTGATTCTGTGTGGAGACCTGGAAAATGTGCACTGTTGGGGGTACTTGAGGACCAGGGTTGGGAACCACTGACCTAAGTAAACTAGATGAGTGGGCAAAAAAGTGAAAAATGAGGTTCATGGGAGACATATACCAGTGTGCTAGTTATAACCTAAGCAGGGTGGCACTGGGTAAATAAGAACTGGAAAAGGATCTAGCAGTCCAAATTTATAACAAGCTGGGGTGTAGTGCTCAGTGTCATGTAGCAACCACTAAGGCCAATAGAATACTGGCATGTATAAGAAGGGGTATAGAGACTAGGGACTCAGTTGTTGTTATGCCACTGTACAAAGCATTGGGTTAGACCGCATCTAGTATACAGAGTACAATTCTGGGCACCGCACTAAAAAGGACATCATAGAACTGGAAACAGTCTAAAGAAGAGCAACAGAGCTAATAAAGGGAATGGAGAAATTAAGCTACGAGGACAGATTGAAAAAATTAGGATTGTCTACGCTAGAGAAGAGAAATTTAAGGGAGGACATGTTTAACATGTACAAATATATCAGGGGACAATGGAACTATCAGGGGCCCTTTTTTCTGTAAGAAAGGACTCTGAAAGAACATTTTGTTCCCTTAGAAGGAAACATTTTTTTTTATGGTCTTAGCAGTTAAATTGTGGAACTCCTTCCTGGAGAGGTGGTGTCAGCAGATACAATAATTACCTTTAAAATAAGGTTGGACAAACATTTATTGGGTAAAAACACCCAGGGGTACAAATAACAATCATAATCTGTCTTTAAATATATCAGAATACACAATGTATAATAAGGGATGAAGCTAATAGATCATACATTAAACTCGAAGGACGACCGTCTTTATTCCGCCTGAACTACTATGTAACTATGTAAGTCGGGGTTGCACATATTATTGTAGCTCCTTATTGCAGCATGGTTAGAGAATGACTTATCAAAAGCATATTCAATATTTAATTACAATACACAAATGGTTATATACAGATGGAGCGTGGCCCATCTTTGCAGGGGATGGAGGAAGATTCGCCAGCCGCCATCCCCCGCCAGCTGCCAAAAGGGGACGCGTGCGCACGAGATATGCGTGCGTCCCCTTACAATAGGGCTCCCCCCGGGTCCCTGCCGCCTCGCCGATGGTCGCCCCAGGTCCCCGCCACCTTGCCGCACCCCCCCCTAACCCTGTCCGTCTGCCTGAAGCGGAGACGGAAAGGGTTCCCGTCCCCCCGCAGACGGGAAACTGGGACGCACGTGTGTGTCAGACGCAAGCGCATCCCAGTCTCTATCGCCGGCGCTCGCCAGTGCAAGGGACACGCTCCATCTGTACTGTACTGAAGAGAGAATGGAGTAAATGCAATGTTTTCCCTGATCACACTTTGGGCCCGATTAAAACCTGCTCAGATAAATGCCGCCCGCAGAATGCATTTGAATAATTTTTCCACCCTTCGGTCTGAAAAGTAAGTCTAAATTTTCAGATGGGTGCCTTTCCGCCCAAATGGGGGTGGGCGCTGACATCATGTGACATCAGTTGCCTTCCCCAAGCAGGCATGTACACGCCTACATTCACAGGTGCCTGTCCAGTGTTTCCATGGGCACGCCCACTGTTTTTTTGGGGCGGCATGCCCAAAAAACACTGGGTGGACTGCAGTGACCGCCCCCTGCCTTTCCTGTTTGCCCCTTATTGAATGAACGCCCCGGCGAGTGTGAAACTCGCTAAAGGCATCGGGCTGAGGCCGAATTCAGGTCTGAATTGGCCCCTTTGTCGTTTGAAATAATATTAAGATCATCTTACTGCTATAAAAGTCCTGATTTACATCTCTTTGCACCTACAATAGGCTACTGCATAGCGCTGAGTCGTTTATACAGTACTGTACTTTTCCATTACTAATCCAGACATACTGTATGAAGGTATTGCTGTAATTAGCGGTCCCTATGGGTTTCTGCAAATGTCCATTTTCCATTGTCCTTTAGGTAAACACTTTCTCCTGTACCTTGTGGTGACACACATTCTTTATTCATGGAAAAAGGCTCAGCAAGAATGCCAGTTTCTATAGCTGAGATTTACCATTCTCTCTCCTCCTGTGGATTAGTGGTTAAGTTACTGTAATTGTAATTTTCAAATGATTCATTGGAAAAAGCAAACACATTGCTGTATTAAAATATAATTGTAAATAATTTAAAGTAAGAGTTTATATGATACACAGTACTGTATTATCATATTGACTTGGGTCTGTGAGTTTATATTGTTGTATCTTGTATTCAGTATGTGCTTTATTTAACAGGATATTGGGTTGTCTGCTCTTTTGGAACCAAGGCAACAATTAATTTCTAAATTGGTTCTTTTGTGGTTCTATTTTAGTAAAGCCTTATTTAAGAAACATGCACTGCTTTTATTCCACTGCTTGTATATATATTTTTTTACTTCATTGCATGTTTTCAGGTTCGATCAATTCTAGTTTAGAAAGTGTAATGATTGTGATTGATGCATGCATTATTTGAATAGGGAAATAAATTGCGTACATAGAAGGGACACAGTGCTGCTATGCAACAATAGTAGGTCTACAGATATAGCAGTAATTAACAGCTAGGCTTGCGTGTGTCATATGTATTAGCAAAAGCAACCATGCCCCCTTCCTGCTTGCATATAGGGAATTTAAGCAAGGTCAAAGAGAAAACAACATAGAATTTTACAACGAGGGAAGCTACAATTTTCTTTCAGTCACTCATTTTTTTCCTGGCAAAACCTCTCATTAATAATCGTTTATATGTATAACAATATATGCTGGTACACTAACTTCAGAGTCTACTTACTAAGGGTTGGGTTTGCTGGACTTTAGAAACTGACAGGAGCGGAGATTGATTGCGGGTTTCTAATGCCAGTGAGTCAGTCATTGACTAAAAGTCAACTCTCTAACCAAGAACCCACTGTCAATTTCCACACCACTGTCTCACCACAAGCCCACCAAAAACCCAAAGCTGTCATTTAAACCAAACACTTATTTAGCCACATGTGAAGTAAAACTTGAAGCTCAGGCCCACATTTTCTATAAGATACCATGGCTGAATCAGGGTGGTCTTATGCATTTTTGTGTATTTTTCCACAGTTGCAACTGCATATTTGGAAACGGTGCTACAAATATCTTCACTGGTGAACATGCGGCTCCTACCTGTCTCGGGTTGAGGGGGCTGCAGCTGTCTGTGCCTGCTTAGAGCGACGGGGAGAAGAGCTGAGCTTGCGAACCAGATCCTGGTACCTGAGCAACTGGCAGGTACTGGGACCTGCATATGCGGTCAAGTGGTGGCCCCAAGGTGTATGCGCAAAACACAAGCTTCTATGAGCTGTATAGGCTGTTGCACATAGAAGCAGTGCTGGGCTGCATGATGAAAGAAGTGCCCATCAATCAATTATGTGTGTTTTGCATTGTTAATTGTACTAGACCATTGGCATATCATTACATACTGTACTTGTGTTATCCATATATATTTTTGACTGTATTTGCATGTACTGTTACACAGAGTAATTAGAAGATTAAAACTGAAATAGGACGGATATTATGGTGTGGCTGAGAGACGTTTTATATTGGAGTGAGTGCCCATAGATGATGGTAGACACACCTGGTTGGCGGTGTTAGACATACCCAATGGGCGGTGTAAGTTACGCCCAATAGGTGGTGATAGACACACCCCTTTGACAGCGCATCCCCTAATAAAATGTGCTGCTCACACTTATGGGGCCTTTACACTTATCAGTAATATATCCTTGTCGGCGATATACTGGCTAGATAAAGAAGCAAACAAATTTGCATCCCTGTAATCTCTTTGTGTTTTGTATTTTCTAGGTAATTGTCTAATGTTTTAGTGAAAAATATGTGGGTATAAAAATTCTCACTTTCCTGTAGGTCAAGCAACATGCTAAACCTCGTCGCTATGTGACAGGATGACTAAACCAGCAGAACAATCTTGCAGTGCTGTGCTTTATACTGATGATGGGTAAGGGTTACCTGGAGCACTCTCTGAACAGCTACTCATAATAGAACCGGGCTGGCTGCCAGGAAACCTTCACTCGGAGAACAGTATGTGTTGAGGATTATTGTGCTTGCATGATAACAAATAGATGTTGGGCCAGAGTGTAACGGCCTTATTCATTTGTCTAGTATTTAATGCCACCCAACAATGTACTACTGGGATCACAACTGTGGCAGGGGGTTAAAAATGTTGACCATATTTATTACATTATGTGACAATATAAATACTGAGCTAGCCAGCATATATCATTATATTCAATGACTAAACTGCTGTATTCATAATATCCTAGATAAACAGCATGAGAGATAATAGTCCTGATGCAAAGATAAACTACAGTATTTGACCATATGTACTTGTACATTGTGGGTATGGACATGTGTGAAGTGGCACATATGCACAGTGTATGCATCGTGTGGTGCCCAGTGTGGGCAGTCAGACAGGGTAGGGGTTTATTTGCTAAAATGGGAATTCTATTAAAGACTGGATGTTGCAATGGCAGATTTTATTATCTTCTGGAAGGTGTTAAATACAATGTAGATTCTGATTGGTTGCAACATCCTATCTTCAGTAGAACTCCCACTTTAGTAAATAAAGAATTAGATTTGTTCATTGCAATCATTTTTATAGTTACCATTCATTAGATTCAGTGGCGGCTCTTACAATTATGGAGGAGGGGGGCTGCAGCAATGCAGCTCCCCCCTCCGCTGCCACCCCTGGCCACTGCTGCCATCCCCAGATGCTGCACACCCCTGTCCCCTGTACAGGGTTTTGGGGGCTGCCACGCAGTAGCGCAGAGAGAAGCATCTCCCGATGGGATGCCTTGAGTGACTGGAAGGTCAGACTTCCAATAGGAAGTCACTGCCAGTCACAGTGAAGTGGCGGATTTTACCTGGGGGTCTGCAGCCCTGCAGCCGATAGGTAAAAACCGCCACTGATCAGATTTCTGGTGCTCTCTGGAACTACAGGAAGATGAGAGATGAGATAATAAAAGCTAAACCTAGGGTTGGTCATTGACCATCGATATTTGCAAATCATTGATGGGTAGAAACTGTCAGATAGTTTTACCAACAATGGGGGAAAACCCGCCTGTTATTATAGCCATAGCCCGATGATTTTCTTTTTAATACCGGCAATCACTGTTGAACATACATTTCTCATACAAACACTACAATCCCTAGGTCTTAAAGACACAGCCCTTTCTTGGGTCTCATCCTACCTGTCTCCATCTGTATTGGGCCGGGTCTCTGAATGCCTTTCTGCTATATCATCTTGGATATTTTACAAAAAGTGGGAGTGGGGAGCTGCACTAATTAGTCAGGGTGAAATTTTCAACAGAGTACATACTGTTATAATTAATACCCCGCCTGTCTGTCAAATTTCTTGCAAAAGATGACCATCATATACCCCATCAATCATACACCATTGATGTTGTGGGTGTCACTTAGATAAGACCCTTATCCCTTATCGAAGTGACACCCACAACATCAATGGTGTATGACTGATGGGGTATATGATGGTCATCTTTTGTGCGGAATTTGACAGACAGGCGGGGTATTAATTATACCAGTATGTACTCTGTCGAAAATATTTTCGCAGGAAATATGTATATAAGCACACAGCAAAGTGTTAGTCTATAAAAATCATTATTTATTCTCTCACAATTTTGTATAGTAATAGACATATAATTTATGCACAAGCTGACAAAATCATAAAAATATAAAAATACTAATTCCTTCAGAACAATCCAATAGGGGACTTAGAGTGCACCCCACCCGAGTTTCTTTCTCTCCCCCCGTGTCTTTCATAGCATCCTGGATGTCATCTCGCCACCTCAAACTGAATATTTAAAAACAATTAATTATATTTCCACCAACAATAATAGTAGTTACCAACCAGATATCTCTATCGTTGTTAAGAATATGACAATTACTCCTACCACTCAAGCTTGCTGCCTAGGTGTCATCCTTGACTCTGAACTTTCCTTTGTTCCCCACATTCAATCTGTCTCAAAATTATGCCACATGCACCTAAAAACATATTATAAATTCACCCTTGCCTTACACAAGACACTGCAGAAACTCTAATACATGCTCTCATCATCTCACGCATTGATTATTGCAATATTCTCCTTATTGGCGATCCCCAATACAGACTCACAGCACTACAATCCATCATGAATGCAGCTGCGATGCTGATCTTCCTATCCAGATGTTCATCTTCTGCAAAGCTACTCTGTTAGTCACTTCATTAGTTACATGTATTCTACCGTATTCAATACTAAATACTTTTATTTACACGCAAGGTCATAAACCAAACTAGACCAACATACATCTCTTCTCACAAATTAACTTCCTACCAGACCTCTTCACTCCACACAAGATTTATGTCTTTCATTCACACTCATTACTCTCTCCCATTCCCGATTACAGGACTTTCTTCAGGCTGCTCTGTGGAATGCTCTCCTATGCACTGTAAGACTCTCTTCCAGTCTAAAAACCTACAAGCGTTCCCTGAAAACTCACCTCTTCAGGCAAGCTTATCAAATTCCAGAACCAGCCATTTAACCTTCATATACCGTTCCTATACGATCCCCACTGTACACATATCATCTCTATATCTTTTTCACATTTTCCATCCTATTGACCCCATGGCAAACTGCTGGGTTATAACCATATCAAGAGTGCCCCAAAAAAAGAGAGAGTCTTTCCTTCTTCTGTTCCTACGTTCTTATTACCATATCATTCAGCACACCAGGACCCTTTGCATTCTGGTGGAATATCTATCCTTGTGTATCAATGCTTATTTCCCTATAGATTGTTAGCGTGTGTATGAATAGTCAGGAGTGCTGACCATTCTGACATTCAACTGGTACAGGTGTCGATGCCCATTCACAGCAGCAGATAAAGCACTGTCCCTGGCTGTGGAGGGTGCCGGCTCTGGGCTACACAGGAGAGCTTGGGCAGGGACACACAGTGCATCAGCATTAATTGTTTTCATTCCCCTGCCTTGACAGAGAAGATGTGGGTGGGCTTCCTACTTCACCTGGGTAATGAAGCAAAGCAAGAAATACTTTAGCAGGACTTATCGTGCTGCTATAATCCATCTCCCCCTCTGTGCTTAGACTTGGGTCCCATCCCCAGGACATCTCATTATTATATGCAAATATTCCAAATACAGAAAGGTCCAAAATCAAAAATTTTTTTGGTCCCAAGCATTTTGTATATGGGAGACTCATCCTGTATCATACTTCCTACTCTCCCACCAGTGCAATATTTAGGGGCCGATTTATCAATATTATTATATGTTTTGCGATCTTTTCGCAATCTTATCGATTCTTTTCGCATTGCGATAAATGCATTTTTCGGGCAAATGTATCAATATTAATTTGCGGGGCTGGATAGAGTCTCTGATAATGACATCTCAGTAGCGCACGCAGGGGGGGGTTTCTGAGTACCCAGAAACCTCCCCAGGAGTCTAAGGACCCTCCGCTGAAAGCTGAGGGTCCCCTCTTTCCATGGATATAAGAATTGTAAAAATCGGCCCTTGGGAACCGGAGATATCTGACTTCAAAGCAGTGGTCCCCATCCAAGCCTGTTAATTGCTATTCCTAGTCAGATATTTCAGGTTCTGTCTGACTTAGCGTTTTTCTGAGGGTATATTCCAAAAGCTGGGACTCTCCCCCTTTGAGGGACACTGGCAGCTTGTCTCTACTGTTCCCAGAACCAGAGATATTAGCCGTCAAGCAGCTGGTTACTGCTCCAGCTCCACACACCTGGTATGTAGTTTTATATACTCTGCCTCTGCCTCCTGAACTCTGATTCCCTAGTCCCCAATACCATTTGGTAGGTGGGATTCTCTAGTTTTTCCATTCCAATCTAAGAAATCTATTTTTGGGAACTGGAGATATCTGCAGTCAAGCAAGCTGTCCTCCCACCAGAAAATTATGAATAATATGCCCACTCCACTATACACCCCTCCTCTGCATATTAAACATCCTCTACCACCCTGGAAGTTATATATCAGAGCCCCTTCATTCAGCCCAATGCCCCCTTCTCCCACCCCATCTCCCACCATCTGTGCAGTAAAGGGCTAACTAGTGGAAATTACTGATCCAGGCCCTACATGCAGAGCGGTTGATATAATACCCCCTACCACCCGCAGGACATCAAATCTTCCCCCACCCCTACTGCTTGAGGATCGGTAGGGGCCCCAATACATTGCTATGCCCAGGGGTCATACAATGCTGTTGACGCCCCTGTATGTGTGTATGTATGTGTATATATATATATATATATATATATATTATTATTTATATACATTTGGTCTATCTATAATACTTTAACTGACCCGGCATATACTGGGTCACCTAAGTGTCCATCTCCGTGCTTTGCTCCGCCCCTCTGGAAACCCCCTTCTGAAAATCCTGCGTTTGCCCCTGCATCTATCTGCGAATCATGTTTCGCATATTTTTAGTCAGCAGTGAAATAGTTTGCGATAGAGTTGACTCCTGCGCATGGTAGGTTTGCTTTCCTAGGCGCCTCCTCACGCTGCTCAGAGGAGAGTGCGGCGCCATTTTCCACTCCTCACACACCCTGGAGCCTGAAGGAGGACGCCGGGGACCTGCAGCTGTCACACCTCTGCTGGAGACCCTGGGACTTGTAGTACGTCGTCCCTCCCACAGACCTGCAAACCATGGAATTTTGGGCGGGGCATATTGTTGGGCAGCCCTCCCCCATTTCCCCCTGCACAGGCTAGAAACATCTCGCCTCCAAGCTTCTCTTGGAGAGCTTTTAAAAGAACACAAGTATGACCTGTATAAATCTTTCAATGTCAAAAGAAAAGACAGTGGGGATTTTACTAAGATGTGTATTCTACTTCACATGTGATGTTGCTATGGACAACCAATCAAAATCTACTTCTTATTAATTTAGCACCCTCTAGAAGATAGTAGACAGGAACTGATTGGTTGCCCACAGCAACATCACATGTGAAGTAGAATACACATCTTAGTAAATTTCTCCCATTAGCTTTTAGAATTGTGAAATTGCACTAAACCTGATTAAATGACCAACTGTTGCCTATTGTATAATTTTTCGGTGTATAACATATAGAGTTATAAGCATGACAGTAAATGTACTAAAATAGATGTTGGCATGACAGCAGAAGCAGCATTTTAAAAATTGTTTTACGTACAAATACTATACGAGCAAAATAAAATTGAACTGCAGGATCTGTTAAGCTGTGAGATGATATAAAAACATATTTGCATGAAATGAAATATTGGTGACACACAGCAGAAAAAGAATCATTTCATTCACAAACAGAATTTATAAAAAATAAAAAAGTTCTTTCCGAGGCCTCTGCAAGTTTGCATAATCAGCGCCAACTCGCCACCTTGCAAAAAAGTTAATGAGCCTCCATTTAAAGGATGGAGAATGACAATTAAATAATCATATCAGATGTGTTCCTGGTTGTTCTGTTTTAATTGCTGGTTTCCGTGCAATTGACATTTTTTTCAGTATTGCAATATCAGATGCTGATTTTAGTCTTTCTTTGACAGCATGGGATCACAAAATAAAATGTAACAGACATAGATCCCAAGGTGTTATAGTTTTACAGAGCAGTGTGTATTATGGGGCCTACACATGAGCGATTTCAGGGCATTTTCTAAGCAATCTAACTAGTTCGTTCAATGTGTAGAGGCCATAGCGATAGCGATGTGCAGCCACCTGCGTCGCTATCACCTGGAGATTAATATCCATCATGCCCGATAAATCTAGTCATTTTGCCGGGCAGGGCCGTGTGCTGAGCGCACTTGCTGAGCGATCTTGCATTGCTCAAAACGTTCAGCAAACCCCCCCTTAAGTGTATGCTACTTGCAGACTGTTCTATGTGCAATGTTCATTGTTGGTAATCATATGTATTTTTTTTACTGCACAATTAAATGTAATTGGTGTAGACCTAGATTAATTTTGAGTACAAAAAGACAGCGGGGTTTATGTAACTAAAGGGGAGTTATATTGATGATGGGATGTTGCTATGGTCAATCAATCAGATTGGGGGCCAGATGCACCAAGCTTCAAAAGTGATAAAATGGAGAGTGATAAGCAGCCAGCCAATCAGCTCCTACCTGACATTTTTCAAAAACAGTCTGTGACATGGCAGGTAGGGGCTGATTGGCTGGCTGTTTTTTCACTCTCCGTTTTATCGCTTTTGAAGCTTAGTGCATCTGACCCTCTATCTATTATCTTCTATAATATGCTAAATAAATAAGAAGTAGAATCTGATTGGTTGCTATTAGGGATGTGCACTGGCCACTTTTCCAGTTTTGTGTTTTGGATCTGGATATTTTGGAAAAAACACAGAAAACTCTAAAATCACAGAATTTGTGGTGTTTTTCTTCTACTTTATTATTATCCTCAATAACATTCATTTCCAATCATTTGCAGTCTATTCTGACCACCTCACACCTATCAATATTGTTTTTAGGCCAAATGGTTGCACCAAGGTAGCTGGATGCATAGGCACCGATTCTGTGGATGCTGAAGGGCTTGAGCACCCACAAAAATTCATGGGCACCCACTGGCGGCCGCACCCCGAGTCACGCTGGCCGCTGCAGCACTGCTGAATATTTAGCTGATTAATAAAAAACATACCCGCCACGGCCGCCCTATATAGGACACTTCCACCCTTTTATAGTCAACGCCCCGTGTACACTTACGCGTCCTGCGTCACACTCTCCACCTGGCTCCATCGCCGACGCCACCACCACCCCCTCCTCCCCCTCCTCCGCACGCCATTAGTCCCACAGTGCGCCTGTCACCTGCGGCTGCTGTAGCAGAGCAGTGCGAGCCTGCGCAAGGAGGTCTGGACTCAGAGCGAGGCAGCTTACCCAGTCCCCGTCCCGACCCCAGTCCCCAACAAACGGAGACAGACTACTGGCAGGAGTGGGACCGCCCAGGCCCAGCATCTAACTAGTGAGTGAGTGACTCTGTCTGAGACTCTGTCAGGCCATCTGACTCAGGCGTTAAATATCTGCTCACTGAGCACGCAGTGCTCAGTCAGGCCCACAAATATCTTTATCAATATCAACAGTTATCTGTGCATCATTTCTTATGAGAAATGATGCACAGATAACTGTTGATATAGATATTTTTGGGCCTGACTGAAAGATATTTTTGTTCTATGATGGAAGCAGGTGGCGTGCCAAGACCCCGGGAGAGGTGCTGCTCGCTTCTGTCCAGCATGGCAGTGTGGGCATCAAAGTTTGGGCTGAGCATCTTCTCGTGCCCAGGTGGTCCATAGTTGTGGAAGCTCTGCTGGGTGTTGTGGATGGAGCCCAAACCATTGCCCAGGGGGCTGCCAGTCAAGGGTGACAAGCTTTGGCCCATGCCAGTCATGTCCTTGTAGGGACTGTACAGGTTGTTCATGGCTTGGATGCCCCTGTCATCCCTCATGAGGGTGAAGCTGCCACTGAAATTGCCAGCCAACCGCTTGCTTTGGTGGTGGGGATGATGGAATTTGTCAGAAACCGTGGAGATGGGTGGCAAGGGCTGTAGTGGAGTTAAGGTGGTGTATGTGCTGCTCATGCCCATTTCAGGGGGTGAGGAGTCCCAGGGCATACCCATGGCATGGTGCAGGGGGTTGGACAGCTCCGGCCGGTAGTCCCCAGTCCCATCCAAAATGGAAGCCATTCTGGAAAGTTTGGCTTCATACTAACAGAATAGTCAGGAGGATTAATAACTAATGCAGCTCCTTTGTAATAAAATATGTGGCACACTGACATGTCTATATTAGGCATGTGACTAGGGCTGTATCTGCATAAAAAATTATATGGTACAGTGTTTTCCACACCAACTTTTAATTTAGTATGCAGATATAGGGCGGGATGATTTAATATACATTTATTGGACTTTTTGGTCTGTGATGTACAGTATAGTCATGTGAGCATTAGTACTGAATCATTTTGCTGGCATTGATTACATTCAATACATTTCATGGTGTGTATTGTTACATTGTGTTGTAATGTGTAAAAAGGGGGACTTTGTGCTGTAATTTGAATATTGGAGACAACTGTGCTGCATAATATAAATTGTATTTTGTGGCCACGACCCTTCCCCATGAAGCCACTCCCCTATAGTTTTGGCTTGAGCACCCACCAGCAAAACGATAAATTGGCACCTATGGCTGGATGACTATGCTAAATGACACAAGTGGGTGGCACAAACACGTGGCTCATCTAGGAGTGGCATTGCAGCGGCAGACAGGAACGCAGATTGAAAAACTAGGCCCCAAAGAGCACATAATGCAAAAAACAAAGGTGCATGATGGGCCCTCCCACCCACCCTTATGTTGCATAAGCACGTGCACACTGTCTTTAACAAACCAATCATTTCAGCATCAGGGTCTGACACTCGACTGTGGCTGAATGATTGGTTTGTTTGGGCCCCCACAAAAAAATATTCAATTCATCTCTCCCTGTACAAACTGGGTAGACAAAGGCAAGATGTCATCCTCATCCTCCAATTCCTCACCTTTTCAGTGTGCACATCCTCACAGTTTATAAATTCATCCCCACTGGACCCCACAAACACATGTCCCTCTGCCGTCTCTGGTGGCAACTGTTGGTCTTTGTTGTATAATTGATTAATCATTTTGATGAACATCATCCTCTCCACATTTTTCGGAAGCAATCTCCTACACCACTTGCTGACCAGGTTCCTGGCTGCATTAAAAGTCTTTTGGAGTACACATGTCCATGTTGCCTCTTTTTCCTGCCAGTACAAGTACAGACTGTTTACTTGGATGCTGTCACCAAAGTTCCTCCACCATTTTTTCAATGGTGGCAACATCATATGCAGTGACAGTAGACAAATCAGCAATTGTTGGCAGGTCCATCAGTCCGGAACCAGATGTCCAAACTCACTCCTGTCTGTCCTGCATAACCACCAGCAGGTCAGTTAGGAAATCTTAGTTGTTTTTTTCACGCAGCCACAGTTGTGGGAAAAAATGAAGGAGGAGCTGTTGCCGTGTCACCTTCCACTTCAGATGACAATCTCCTAACCAGCAGGTCTTTTCATCGCTGTAGGCATTTATCCAACGGAAAAAAAGACACAACATATACTTTAAACCGACTGACCACCCTTGAAACCTGGAAAAGCGTATGAAGGGTTTTATCCACAAGACCTTCATACTTTGCATAATCACCATGCTATAGCTCCTTCTTCACTTTCTCCAGCTGCTTCTGCATCAGCCTGATCAGGAAAATGACCTGACTTAAGCTGGTAGTGTCTGAATTGACTTCACGTGTGGCAAGTTCAAATGGTTGAAGAACCTTGCACAACAATCCACAAATGGCAGATACCCGATGCACTTCTAACACCAACATAACTGTCAAGGCCTCAGTTATCCACTTTGCCATAGGATGACCGCTGTTGTACTTCGCCCTTATCACAAAGGACTGTTGGACGCCAATTGCTTAGTGAAAGACGTAGTGGTGTTCCGACTTCTCCTCTGGGATGATGAATAACTACCAGCAGCAACAGCAGCAGTGGCAGCAGTAGACATAGCACTGTAGGATACTCTGGAGGAATCCCAGATGGGAGAGGAGTCAGTTTGACAGTGACATGGCCTGAAGGAGTACTACCCATCCTGACTGAGGAGGAAATTGCAGAGGAGGGAGTAGGTGGTGTGGATTGCAGGACCTTGAATGCAACAGGACCAAGGGATTTAGGTGTCTCTGGACTGCTTACAGTCCTAGCCACAGTTTCAGAACTAAACAGTGACTTATGAATGAGCTTCAGGTGATGTAAAAGGGAGGATGTCCCCAGGTGGCCATATAAGTTGGCATATTGGCAACAAACAAATTCTTCAAACAAATAAAATTCATAATTTATTTATTTTCTTCATGTTACTGAACTTTAGCATTATGGATTTTACATGACTTCTACAAAGACATTAGGCATCAGCCTTGGCAGATGACGCCGATGGCATTTCATTATCTATATTATGACTAGTGGCAGCAGCTTCAGCACTAGGAGGAAGTGGACTTCTGCATCAGTATCACTGGACTGGACTTATGCAGCAGTATCACTGGACTGGACTTATGCAGCAGTATCACTGGAGTGGACTTATGCAGCAGTATCACTGGAGTGTACCTATGCAGCAGTATCACTGGAGTGGACTTATGCAGCAGTATCACTGGAGTGTACCTATGCAGCAGTATCACTGGACTGGACTTATGCAGCAGTATCACTGGACTGGACTTATGCAGCAGTATCACTGGAGTGTACCTATGCAGTAGTATCACTGGACTGGACTTATTCAGCAGTATCATTGGACTAAGCTTATACAGCAGTATCACTGAACTGGGCTTATGCAGCAATATAACTGGACTAGACTTATGCAGCAGTATCACTGGACTGTACTTATGCAGCAGTATCATTGGACTGGACTTATACAGCAGTACTAATGGACTTTAACGGCAGTACCACTGGACTGGATGTATACAGCAGTATCACTGGACTTATACAGCAATATCACTGGACTGCACTTATACAGCAGTACCAATGGACTATAATGGCAGTACCACTGGACTGGACTTATATAGCAGTATCAATGAACTGGACTTATACAGCAATATCATTGGACTGGACTTATGCAGCCATATAAATGGACTGGACTTATTCAGCACTATAACTGGACTGGACTTATGCAGCAATATCAATGGACTGGACTTATGCAGCACTGTCACTGGACTGGACTTATGCAGCAGTATCACTGGACTGGACTTATACAGCTGTGTCAATGGACTGTACTTATACAGCAGAACCAAGGGACTTACGGCAGTACAAGGCAGCAAAGTATGACAGGAATGGACTTATGGCAGCACAGGACACCAGCACTAGTCAGCACAGCATCACAGGACACCAGCACTAAGCAGCACAGGACCACAGGACTGGACTTATGGCAGCACAGTGACAGGGCACTTGCACTAGGCAGCACAGGACACCACCACAGAACAGCACTAGGTAGCCACCCCACATGCTCAACACCAGACCACCAGTACCACAGACCCTTCCTCCCAGTTCCTTCTCCAATGCTGGAGTGAAGATGGTGGCAAACTGATCGGGCTCAGATCGGGGGTGCCCGGCGGCGTTCAGATTCCCAGAATCCGAACCCACTCATCCCTAGTTGCTATGGGCAACATCTCATCTTCAATAGAACTCCCATCTTAGTAAATAAACCCCAGGGTAAAAAGTCTCCCATCGTCTGTCATCCTGCACAAGATTCTTGAGAAACATCACCGAGTCTTACTGATGAATCAAGTGACTGATTATGAGTCTCATCTGGGTGATAGAGGAATCAGAACTGAGGATAAGTACATTAGTTTTTTTTCCTACATATACTTTTTATATTTTTGCACCTAGGGGCAGATATATGAACAATATTTGAACTACTCTCACTTAATTTTAGTATCACCATCTTAAATGCATTATAGGGCAATTGAAACATATTATAGGACAAATTATAGGACAGAGTGAAGTCTTAATAGATTTGTGGGTACTTGTGAGTTATCCGGGCTCCCGATTTTGGGTACTTGCGATTTGCATGCGATATCGCATGCAATATCGCATGCGATTTGCTATCCGTTTCATTATTCATCATTACCCCATTATCCCCTTAGCGTGAAGCGTGGCAATCAACGTGAACCCGAAGCGTGGCGAGCGCAGCGAGCCCGCGAGGGGCGGCGGTACGCGTCCTCCGACCTTTTCATGCCCTACTATCCACTAGGGCGTGGAGTGAGAATAGAATAGTGTGGCGAGCGCAGCGAGCCACCGAGCCCGAAGCGTGGCGAGCGCAGCGAGCCCCGCGAGGGGACGCGGACACCTTCACAGGTATCCGCGTGCCCTTGCGGGCTTCGGGTTCACGTTGATAGACACACTTTGGGGATAGTGGGGTAATGAAATGAATAGCAAATCTTATGCAAATCGCATGCTAAATCGCATGCTAAATCGCATGCAAATCGCATGCGATATCGCATGCGATCTAGTACCAAAATCGGATGCCCAGATTACTCACAAGTACCGATTTGTGGCTTTTTCTTCAGTGACAAGCAAGCTCAACATAATAGATGTATTTTATAGATTTGTTGTAACATAATAGAACGTAAGTATTATTAATGATAGAAACAGCTTGATGGGCACAGAAAGTACTTAGTTAAAATTATATATTTATCATTTCAGTAATGGACTGAAAGACTTGTAAACATTTAGTACCTGTACATATGAGTCTCTTTATTAAATATCACAATAAAATTTAAGTACTGCATATACTGTACTGTACTGTCATTTAACTCACAAGGATACAGCTGTATTTATATTCAAACAGCAGTATCAGAAATGTTTTATGTCACCTATGTGGATCAACAGCATGTGTCCTGTATGTGACCCCATGTATAACAGACCTGGGAACACAAATGGAGGTCTCTTGGGGGGTTATTCTAGTCCATTCTTTCTGACAAAATCCTTCTTAGATGGACAAAACCATGTGCACTGCGGGTGGGGCAGATGTAACTTGTGCAGAGAGAATTAGATTTTTGGTGAGTTATTTTGTTTCTGTGCATGGAAAATACTGACTGCTTTATTTTTACACTGCAATATAGATCTCACTTTAAAGTAAAACCCCACCCAAATCTAATTCTCTCTGCACATGTTACATCTGCCCCCCTGCAGTGCACATGGTTTTGTCCATCTAAGAAGGATTTTGTCAGAAAGAATGAACTAGAATAAACCCCTTGGAGTCAGAATGTTGGATCTCTTATCCAAACCCCCCCACCCAAGAAACTGGTGGAAGGGAAGCCATTCCCAACAACCAGACCCAGTCATTTATCCTGCTATTTTTGCAGAAAATGGAAAAATGAACTGAAATATGTAAAATAAAAGTATAATAATCGTCTGATATAACAGAAATGCATTATAGAGGAAATTTACTAATTGTTGGCTTTGCTGTCAGTTCAAACCTGTCAGGCATTGATGGTGGTTTATGGCACGGGTCTTCAACCTGTGTCCCTCCAGATGTTGTAAAACTACATGTTCCAACATGCATTGCCACATGTTTTTCCCTAAAAGAGCATGACGAAACTGATCGGGCATGCTGGGACATGTAGTTCCACAACATCTGGAGGACCACAGGTTGAAGACCTGTGGTTTATGGGATTATCTAGTAGCCTGCAAGATGTGTGGTAATTCTGCAAGTATGCCTTTATTTGTTAAGTGGCAATCATTTACAAGGCAAAATCAACCTGCATGGTAAATGATTGCAGGCTGAGCAGGAATTCCAGTGTGTGTACCTGTAAATATACAGGCATACTTGCCAGAACTCCCGCAGAGTCTCCATCTTGCAGGCTACTACATAATCCCATCAACCTCCATCAATGCCAGATAGGTTTGAACGGACATTAGTAAATCTCACCTAGAATGTAGTTCATTTTCCATTTTTCTGTCATGTATTTGCAATAACAGGATAATTAAATACAGTACAGTATTTCAGTAATGTATACTGAATGTACATAAACAGCATGTACAGTTATGTTTTATACATATAATCAGCATTTAATCAATTTGATTGCTGTTTATCCAGAATAGTAAGTATTGAAATAAGTACAAAATAATAAAGTTGTTTTGTGGGGATGTAGTCAAAAGGTTAACAATGACAATGTCGACACTACCAATGCTGACATTGTAAAAATGTTGACTGGCAACAGATTACCACTCATAATGTTAACATTAGGGTTAGGCTGCAGACAGGAGGTTAGAGCTAAGCCCCATACATACTAGAAGATAAAGTAAAAGATGTCTTTCAGTCCTTTCTGTAAGATATCTTTAACTTTATCTTCTAGTGTGTACACTGAATGTCGTTAACGATGCATGCTCCCGCGCATCGCTAATGTCCCCCTCCCCCATCCTGCATGTTTAGACGAGGGAGGTCCTCATTAACGACGGAGTCGCAGCTTGACTGTCACTCCCCATGCCACACCCCTCCCATCATTGCTAGCTTCTGTGCCGTGATTTTCCGATGTATGCACTTGTCGATGCCGACCCCACGCCGGGTCCCTGCCGCCACCAATATCGGCTGCAGTGGCTATTGGCAAGTGTGTATGGGGATTAAGGCTGACACAATGGTGATTCAATGCTGCATCTCAGACACAGCAATCACATCTGATGACACAGCACTCAGATATCCAGGCAGGAGATGTCCTTTCTCTTCATGGGCCAGATGTACTAAGCTTGAAAAGTGATAACATGGAGAGTGATAAACCACCAGCCAATCAGCTCCAACCTGTAATTTTTCAAACACAGCCTGTGACATGGCAGGTAGGAGCTGATTGGCTGGTGGTTTATCACTTTCCATTTGATCACTTTTCAAGCTTAGCACATCTGGCCCCATGTGCCTGCAGTGGCATTAGCAGCTACAACACTGCGCCCATCTCTCAATTGCCCCTATGTTCTGTTTGAACATGTTTAGGTTTCATAGTAAAGCATCACTGATACATTTGCAATCTTTTTTAAAACAATTATGCTTCAGACATTCATTTTGTGTTACAAAATAGACTAAATTATTTCCAAGAAAACGAGATGTACAGTAGCAGTTACACGTGTCATGTTAAAAAAGAGACAACCAAAATATTACATGAACTCGATGAGCTCTGCAGGTGGCTCACTGAGCAGAGTAAGACGTGTTCCGGGTTAATTGGTGTCAGGATTCATTTCATGTTGACATACTGTCCTATAGTTCTAAAACCCCTTTTTGATCATGAAGGGCAGACAAGGGCATCACTATTATAGATTATAAACCTGCAGATAAATGACTTTCATGTCTCTCTAGATGATTGCAAGTTTTATAGGATTCGAGATGTCAGCCATGGGTAAATGGACAATACATACCGCACAATGAATGGGTTATTGACCCCTAAAACCTGTTTGAAAGTTTTGGCAGATATTATTTCCTTTCTTTAATGGATAGGAATAAAGTCACATTGATGTCAGTATACAGTCTTTGGATTGTAATACATTTAAATCATCAATCTGTTCATCCAAGCATTTATAGATGATTATTTTACCTACTTTGATCGAGAATAAATTTAGAAACAAAAATGAGTGACACCAATGTTTGGTTGGTAAATATGCTGTAATTCTTAATAAGTGCAGCACTCTAAGGGGGCAGTTGTATACTGAGTGATGTTGGGTCATGTTGTTGGCTGCTGACATCACAAATACTTATGGTAGCTCAATATTACTCTTTTTACATTATATGGAACAGAAGATAACCTACGGCACTCACTTTAGTGTATATAGAGGCCTAGTCCAAACACTAAAAAACATCCCCGTACCAATTTTCCCTTCTCCACTAGATTTCACAGTTGGCATATTGCAGTTAGACAAGTTATGCTCTCCTGGTACCTGCGAAACCCAGACTCGCTCACCTGACTACCAAACTCTGCACAACGGGTGAAATTTAATGGGATGAGAGATTCAGAAAGTGAGAGATTTGGTAAGAAATCTCCAGTTTTTTTTAAAGCGGCAATCATTTACACTTCAATATCAAACTGGTTTTGCAGTAAATGATTGCCGCTTTAAAAATAAAATGGAGATTTCTTAACAAATCTCTCACTTTCTGAATCTGTCATCCTATTACATTTCAATGAAAATGTTTACACAACTCTGCATTCCAGTGTCGTGTCTGCTTTACACCACTCCTCATTTTGGAATGTACAGTCATATTTTATTTCCAATTTATTTAGTCAATTTATTCAGATAAAAGTATTTTTATGTTTTTCCTGCATTTTGATATTCTACTGGATAGTTATAAAGAAAAACATCACCTAATATATTTAACACTCTTTAACATAAATGGGATGCACAAGAGTCATTCGTCATATGACATCATCTACAGGAGTTGCCACACGTGTCAGTGGTCCCAGCTCTGTAGAATTGCATTTCTGTACTAGGACAACATATATTTGAGGAATGTTTAATTGTGATTTTTTTTAAAAACCTATGAAAGTAAAAATACTGAAATGTTTTGAAGCAAACACTCAGTTATTGTTGCTTTATAATGATTAGCTACAATATTCATAGTTACAATTTGTTTTTGCTAAATGTATTTTTCATCTGAAGGTCTATAAAGAAACAGAAGAGGTCAAAAATAAAAGAGGAAAAATAAATGAAAGGCAGAGAGTGCCAAGGATTTATGTATGCTGCTACAGTGTTTCCACTTAATAGATCTTCTGTTTATTTAAATAGATGCTGAGAGTGTCCGGGAAAATGCTAGGTGTGCCTGCGGGTTTCATGGGAGGGTGTGTGATGTCAACTTTAGCGCGGATATGCCGTTTTCCATCGCACTGTGGAGTAAGTCCAGGGCTACGTGGTATCTGCGATGAGTTGTAAAAATCATTAGATGGTGAGCGTGTTATGATGGCTTTTGGACATATTCGCATGGTTGTAATACACATCCATCCACACAGCAAGCTCATTAATTTGCAAGGCGGGATTTTACTCTGTGGTGGGGTGATGTTTATACTGAATGCTCGCTGTGTGAATTCGTGGTCATGCAATCTAGTCTAAATCAGGCCGATGGTGCACCACAAGGTAATGTATAATCTACATACTGTACACTGTAAGTGGACATTTTAGTCAATGTACATTGAGCCACATGGATATACGACAGGGAAGGGCAGTGCCAGATTAAGGTCTAAGGAGCAGATTTATTAAGCTTGGAGAAGAGATAAACTGGAGATAAAGCAGAGAAAAGGTAAAAGGAGATTAAGCACCAGCCAATCAGCTGTGTTTGAAAAAGACAGTTGGGAGTTGATTGGCTGGTGCTTTATCTCCTTTTACCTTTTCTCCACTTTATCTCCAGTTTATCTCTTCTCCAAGCTTAATAAATCTGCCCCTTAATGTCCCTCAGCTGAAAATGATCAAGGGCCTATTATGCGCAATAATAGGGGTTGTGGCCGGCACCTAATAATGTGGGGGGCATGACCAGTGTTCGGAAGGGCATTGTAGCAACATAAGCGTACAATTTCAAAGCAAGAAAAATATAATCTAATTTTCAATGGGTGCAAATGACCATATAATCTCAGATCTAAAGTATAATCTTTTGAATGTACAAGCAAGTAAAACTCATTTAATGTAAGCGGTCAAAACAAATGGTGATATATAACTCTGACCTACAGTATGCAGAAACAGAATTGCATTTTTTACTTGTATCCAGGGCAGGTCCTCACCCAAATACTTCCTTAGTTATTCTCAGTATTATTGCAGTGTTTGGCTTTCAATGTGCAAAACTGTACAGTCAAGGTCAAAGGGAATGGCTCCGCAGGACCACTACACAACACGTGACTCTACATTTCCATTTCTTCCAGAAAGCACTTCTTAGTACAGAAGGTTAACCTTGCCAGAGGAAATCTGAAAAAGCGAGCTACCTGTGTAAGATCTTAGATATACAGCAGGTATTAAAATAAAATTATACTCTAATAGTCTCCATTGCACGGCTTAATACACAGTGGCAGTGGGAGAAGAAATCTTCAATATGATTACTCCTATTAGATCATACTGAAAGCCGGAAATAGCCATTATGCAAATGTTCTCTTCTAAAACTAATTATGCATTCTATCACATATGACCTGAGAATCACATAATTATTGTCAGAGCTATCAGGCACTCAAAAGCAGTCAGGTTCTTTTTTGTGTTATTTAAAAGAAGGTGTCAATCATCTTCGAGCCTCATGTAATGTATCCTCAGAGCGATGTCTAGCACGTTGTTTGCTTTTACTACTCTAAGATTGCAATAAAAAAGACTCAATAAAACGACTTAACAAAAATCTCAATGATCACAATAGAATGTACAATAATTAAGTAATGTCAAGTTCAAGAACAGATACTTAATGACCATTGTTTAGTTCTTCATGCCACTAGAAAGCCATTATGAATGTGGACTGATATGAACCTTTTGGCAAGCATATTATTCAGAGTAGTGTAGTTACCAAGCAAAAGAGGAAGGAAATGCGGGCATGGCTTATCTCAGACCAGTTGAATGTTTAATAGGTAAGGATAGTGCATTTTACTCTCCATCAACTTGCATGACTTGGGAGTACTGACAAGGTTCGGTGGCGCCATGGCTAGAGTAAGATAGCGCTTGGCATGTAACACCACACACCATGTTCCTTTATATGTCATCATATATATATATATATATATATATATATATATATATATATATATATATATAAAATGCACTCAAGGAGACACATGATATGTAACACAGACCACATGTCGCTTTCTATATATTGAATAATGTCACCTTATATACCTGTATAACAAAGCCTGCCACCATGTTATTATGCAAATTTAGGCCCTCATTCTGGTGGACTCAATAAGCTGCAAAGCTCGCAGCTTACAGAGTCCCAGAGAGCCCGTACATGCCCCCCCCCCACACCCTCCCCCTGCTGCTGTATCCCCTCCATCATACTTTTTCCAAAATATACAATTATAGAATACAATTCTATATACAGTATTGTATAATATGCCTATGTAGTATGTACTATATTGGAAAAACTAATTGTCAGTTTAAGGGATGTATGGCTCAGCACAGGAGCGTGATCAAGCTGTGGCTGGAAGGCAAGGCTATCGATCAGCTTGTAAGCACAACTTGTCCAGCCTCCGTTACCTGATGATTGACCCAGTTCCTGACAGTAGACGGGATGGTGATAGGGGCTGGATCCGGTACTTGTGTATTATCACGGCGCCCCCGATATTAAGTCGCACAATTTTTCATTGCATCGCATCACATGCCATCGCATGCCATACACCTGATGCACTGTGATGTGATGCGATGCGATGTAAGCCCCCTATACGATGTTAAATTGTATAAGCACCCTAATGGGTGCTTACAATGTTAAATGCACCCCCACGCCATCCCCCAGTATGAACGTGTACACGTCCTCCGTCCTTTTCATACCCCCACTATCCACGTCGGCGTGGAGTTGATTTTATATAGTGTGGCGAGCGCAGCGGCCCACCGAACCCAAAGCGTGGCGAGTGCAGCGAGCCCCGCGAAGGGACGCGTATACCTGTGAAGTAATGCGCGTCCCCACGCGGGGCTCGCTGCGCTCGCCTTATAAAATCAACTCCACTCCGACGGGGATAGTGGGGGTATGAAAAGGTCGGAGGACGCGTACCTCGCCGGCTCGCTGCGCTCTCCACGCTTCGGGTTCATGTTCATACTGGTGGTGGCGTGGGTGTGCATTTAACATTGTAAGCACCCATTAGGGTGCTTATACAATTTATAATCGCATCGCATTGTATAGCATTGTATGCCATATACAATGCCATACAATTTTAACATTGTATGACATTGGGGAACATCGCGGGACAACGCATCACATCGCATACCATCGCATGCCTTATGGTCTGCGATACGATGGGCGCCGTGATAATACACAAGTACCTTGGATACTTCTGCAGAGAGAAGCGCAGTGGATCCGTCGCCTAAACACCCTAGCTTCTCATGGGTTAAATGAGACCTTAACCTTAAATTGTTTCTTTAAACAGTATAATATATATGTCTCTTACCAGTCTCTCTGATTAGCGGTGAGCTATACTGATTTGTTGTTATGAGATAGATGATACTATATATTCATTAATTGGGTTGACATTCTGTGGATTATATGTTGCTCCTATTGAGATCTGTATTTTGTGTTCCATGTTAATGTGGTTACACTGTTTCCACATAGAGAATGGAATGTTTCTGGGTGATGCACAGTGCATTTCCGGTAGAAACACGATTCGTTTGTGGTGGAGGGGTGGTATACACACATGTATAAAGGTAAGCTTTGTATTGTATTTGTTTGTATCTGAAGACTGTTAATAAAACCGAAACGTTATAATTCCTGTCTGTGCTCACTGGAGTCAGCATTCATTATACTGCGAATGCCACCTGTAAACAATATCTGCATTTTCTCTTTTTGGAGGGCACCACAGATGGATGATTAAAGTAGTAATGTTTGGTGTGCCAACCATAACCCCCCATACTATATATAACACTGGACACAATTAAGTGTTATCTCTTACCCAATGGGTAAGTTGTGAAACAGAAATAAAGGTCTTGCATTAGCAGCAGCTGCCCATTAATATTCTGACGTAGTTGTAAGCCCAGCGCACAGCCATGACTACAGCCTGGTAGACTTCTCATCCCATCCCGCTGCCTGCTGCATGCCGCCATCTGTCTCTGTGGACCTACAGGTCCTGCTGTGGAGGACATCAGAAATGCAAAAGCTGTGGAGCCACCGAGGAGATGCAGCTGACAGAGGCAAAAAGGTGACGCGACTTGGCTCTGTCTCCTTGGCAATGAGAGAATTTGTTTTACTTTCGCCATTTCAAGTATTATGTTGAAATACCCCAGAATGGGCAGCAGTGTACCGCCAGGGGTACGCTTACCACAGGTTGTGAACCGCTGTACTGCTCCTTACTTAAAATCCACAACCTGAAAAACATAAATGTTAATGCTCTTTTCAAATTAGCAATATGTCAGTTAATTCCCTCCACTTTAAGATCTATATAGATTATAAACAAATTATTTTTCAAAACCCATGTATTGTACAGAGAAACCAGTAGTAATCAACATGAACAAGTGGCTGGAGAACATCCTGAAGGACAAATGTAAAATACTGGATAAATTATTCAGATTTTTCCGTGTACAAAGAACAGAAACACATTATGAAACAGAAATGGATATAAATGGAGATTAGACAATCATGCAATTTATGAAGCATGTCTAATAAATATGGAACATTTTTTATTTCATAGAGAAGAAAGAGGAGGGGTAAAGCTCCAACTACTGTAACTTCAAGTTTTCTACACTAAATATACTAATCAATATAAACAGGGTTGGGCTGGCCCACTGGGGTACAGAGGAAACCCCTCCTCTAGGAATAAGGTTCCAGACTGTGCACTTGAAGTATACATTATACATAAATTACACTATGGTATATTTAATACAATGCATTGCTGTTAATAATCTGGTACGTTGCCATGTATAGACTAGCCATATTTACTGTATATACAGATGGAGGACCTCTCAGCCAGTGCTGGGAATCACCAGATTCCCATAGCTGGCAATCACTGGTTGAGAGGCACTCCATCTGACTGGGCACACGAGCATCTCTTGCATGCACGCCGCCTTCCGTCGGAATGAGGGCGGCTGGTGGTTGCCGATTCAATCGCCAGGAGCAGTTCCGACAGGAGCCGCTCCATCTGTATATATTACACGTCCCAGGCAATGCACTCTTGAATGGTTAGCCTAGCCTCTCTCGTGCCTGCCCACACACACTCTGTAGACTGGCTACACCCCTGAGCCTCTTCCACTACATTCCCCTGGTGTGGCTTCCATGCCCTGATCAGTCACTGTATATAAAGTAGGAGTATAGAATTTATTTTTGAGAAAAAAAAAGGGTACTGCTTTCCTAGCACGGCGCGCACGATCTAGATTGTATGTGTGTGGCTGTTATCTCAAGCATCTCATGCATCTTATGTGTTTGTGCGGCGTAAGATGCATGAGATGATGCAATCGACGCAATCGACGAGATTAGCATCTCATGCATCTTATGTGTTTGTGCAGTATAAGATGCATGAGATAATGCAATCGACGCGATCAACGAGATTTATACATTGGAATCAATGTAAAAAGCCCCCAAAACCCCAATTTTAATTGCTAACCCCCCCTCATGGGTGAAATGGCCCCCCCATTGTTAACGCCACCCCACTATTGATGCCAACCCGAAGCGTGGCGAGTGCAGTGAGCCCGCGAGGGGCGGCGGTACGCGTCCTCCGACCTTTTCATACCCCCACTATCCACGTCGGCGTGGAGTTGATTTTATATAGTGTGGCGAGCTCAGCGAGCCACCGAGCCCGAAGCGTGGCGAGCGCAGAGAGCCCCGTGAGGGGACGCGGAATACATGTAAAGTAGTCCGCGTACCCTCGCGGGCCTCGCTGCGCTCGCCACGCTTCGGGCTCGGTGGCTCGCTGCGCTCGCCCCACTATATAACATCAACTCCACGCCGATGTGGATAGTGGGGGTATGAAAAGGCGGGAGGACGCGTACCGTCGACCCTCGCGGGCTCGCTAAGCTCACCACGCTTCGGGTTGGCGTTGATAGTGCTGGTGGCGTTAACAATGGTTATTGGGGGCTCACGATTTTTTATCTCATGGATCTCATGCATTTTATGGATGCATAAGATCCATGAGATTAAAAAATCGGGTCCATCGCGTTGATTGTATGCCTTAAGTACCTTAAACTTAAGGCATACAATCAATGAGACGGGCGCCGTGCTACGAAAGCAGTACCAAAAAAAGTCTTACTGACCACTTACTAAAAATATTTTAGCACCATGAAATTGCTTAATAAATGGATATCGGCTTTGAAAAGCTGTTTATAAAAAAAGTGCCCTTTATAATGGGAAAAGGAAACTTTAATTTAAGTAAGGCATTTCATAGAAGATTTATATTGTTGAATATCACTGTGGCCTTTTTCATGTGGGGAAGACAAACAGACCCGATACGGTTCGACCCGGTAATCGGTGCAATGTGAATGGGGTTACCGGGTCCCGCAAACCGGTAGCAACACGGCAATATGAACCGGTAAAAAAGAAGGGTTATTACTGGTTCGTTTCCATGTTGCTTTGCGGTGTGAACGGGTTAATCGGGTTGAGCGACCCGTTTCTCGTTCACACCAATGGAGGAGGTAGCGCTTGGAGCAGCGCCAATATTGCTGGTTCACTGAGGTAATCAGAATAGACTGAGCTGTTTCAAAGTCCCGGTGTGACCCTGCATTTTGCAGTCTGAAAGGGGTTTGACAGTGCGCCTCCGAAATATTAGAAAAGGACTTTGAGATTCATACCCTGACCTCACAAGATAAAACATGGCAGTTCAAAAGCAAGTATAAGACGTTTCTGCAACATTTCCAGCATAAAACTAAATTGGAGAAATGAGTTTAGATATCTGCGGAATAAACTGGGTGTTCTTAATATATACAAGCCATTGATATGATTTTTATGTTAGAAGTTTCCAGTAGTAAATTGAAATGGTTTACAAATCCAAGTAGACATGTTTTGCCTATAAAAAAATATCCCTATATGCTCTGAAAATGAATGCATGCAAGTATGAAAATACAGTCATATATCTTCCGTTTGCACCTACACTTATGACTGTGATGTAAAGGGGCATTCTTAGCTACGTAGATTTTAGTAAGGTCATGATTGTAAAAATGCAGTGTATACTTATTCAGTGTATACTGTTTATAGCGGGCAGGGACTGGTTGGAGCTTCTGAACTGCCAGGCTGGCAGGCTATAGCTTCTGTATTATCAGTCTGGGATCAGCTATAACTTTTGTTTTACTGTGCTGGTACTGGCTATATTTTTCTGGATCACCAGGTCGGTACTGTCTAAGCTTCTAAGTAAGCTTTTTAGTGAGCTTTAAGTGGTTTAGAATAAGTTAATTTACTGTAGCTGGGCTGAAACTGGTTAAGCTTCTTAGAAATGGACAAAATTTGAAAGTTCTTAGAACTGGACCGTGCTCAAAACAGTTAAGCTTTTTAATAGTCAGAAGATAAATATTTTTGAGCAGCAAAAAGGAGCTGGCTTAAGCAGAATCGTAGAGAGACCTGGGGCGAAATGTAATAGGGTGCGATTTTTTAGACTAAAAAAAAATCGCACCAAATCGCACCTTTAAAAATCGCATTTTTTGCCGCGAATTCGCATATGTAATGAGATGCGAATTTGCGGCAAAAAATGCGATTTGCCGCGATTTCGGGCGATTTTTAGTCATGAAAATGTGCGCATTTTCAGTCATGAAAATGTGCGCATTTTCATAAATGCGATTTTGTGCTAAAAAAAAGTTTAAAAAAAAACGGCGTGGAGTCCCCCCTCCTAAGCATAACCAGCCCCGGGCTCATTGAGCCGGACCTGGTTCCAAAAATACGGGGGACAAAAAGCATAGGGGTCCCCCGTATTTCTGAAACCAGCCCCGGACTCTTGGACCGGTCCTGGTTCCAAAAATACGGGGGACAAAAAATCTGGGGGTCCCCCGTATTTTGAAACCAGCACCGGACTCCAACAGCCCGCGGTGTCATGCCACAGCCGGGGGACACTTTTTATACAAGGTCCCCCGGCCAAAACATGAGCACCGTGGCTGGTCAGCCTTGGACGGGGTACCTGGAGGAGTGGGGACCCCCCCAATAAAGGGGTCCCCCCCCCCAGGCTTCACCCGTCCAGGGCTGAAGCCCAGGGCTGTCACCGGCGTCCGTGGCCAGTGGACGCCGGCCTGATAGGGTTAAATCGATCATACGTTACATTGCTTTATACCGGAGAACTACAAGTGCCAGCAGACCTCCCCCGCATGCTGGGACTTGGAGAACCACAAGTCCCAGCATGCGGGGCATTAATGGGCCCGCTGGGACTTGTAGTCAACCTGTAAAAAGAATGTTTATAAAAAACACACACACAGAGAAGTAAAAGTTTATTACACACACACCTCACTTTTACACCAGCGTTACTTACCATTCCTGGATCCAGCGCTGGTCTGGCTGCTTCACAGCCGGCTCCCCCCGCACTGACAGGCAGCGGGGAGAACCAGCTTTCTCCGTTGCCTCTAACAGCTTCTGTAGCGCTGTCCCAGTGCTACAGAGGCTGAGAGCGCGATTGGCTGAGCTATGCGTCTCCATGGAGATGCATAGCTCAGCCAATCAGGACTGAGCTATGCGTCTCCATGGAGACGTATCGGCCAATCGCGCTCTCGGCCTCTGTAGCGCTGGGACAGCGCTACAGAAGCTGTTAGAGGCAACGGAGAAAGCCGGTTCTCCCCGCTGCCTGTCAGTGCGGGGGGAGCCGGCTGTGAAGCAGCCAGACCAGTGCTGGATCCAGGAATGGTAAGTAACGCTGGTGTAAAAGTGAGGTGTGTGTGTAATAAACTTTTACTTCTCTGTGTGTGTGTTTTTTATAAACATTCTTTTTACAGGTGGACTACAAGTCCCAGCGGGCCCATTAATGCCCCGCATGCTGGGACTTGTGGTTCTCCAAGTCCCAGCATGCGGGGGAGGTCTGCTGGCACTTGTAGTCCTCCGGTATAAAGCAATGTAACGTATGATCGATTTAACCCTATCAGGCCGGCGTCCACTGGCCACGGACGCCGGTGACAGCCCCGGGCTTCAGCCCTGGACGGGTGAAGCCTGGGGGGGGGGACCCCTTTATTGGGGGGGTCCCCACTCCTCCAGGTACCCCGTCCAAGGCTGACCAGCCACGGTGCTCATGTTTTGGCCGGGGCACCTTGTATAAAAAGTGTCCCCCGGCTGTGGCATGACACCGTGGGCTGTTGGAGCCCGGTGCTGGTTTCAAAATACGGGGGACCCCCAGATTTTTTGTCCCCCGTATTTTTGGAACCAGGACCGGTCCAAGAGTCCGGGGCTGGTTTCAGAAATACGGGGGACCCCTATGCTTTTTGTCCCCCCGTATTTTTGGAACCAGGTCCGGCTCAATGAGCCCGGGGCTGGTTATGCTTAGGAGGGGGGACCCCACGCCGTTTTTTTTAAATAAAAACACTTTTACACATTTTTATTAACAGGACCATGCACAGATCACAATGATCTGTGCATGGTTCTGTGAAATTCGCCTGTCAGAACCTGGTCTATTTTTTTTGCGATTTTTGGTAACATTTACCAAAAATCGCACCCTATTACATTTGCGAGTTGTATACTTTATAATGGGAGAACATCTGGATGCGATTTGAAATGTGACCAAAAATCGCACTTTTAAAAGTGCGATTTCGCGGTAAAAAGTGTGATTTTTTTACCGCGATTTTCAACCTATTAAATGTGCAATTTTCGGAAAATGTGCGATTTCGGCCGTTTTTGACCAAAAATCGCACATGTCTAAAAAATCGCACCCTATTACATTTTGCCCCTGGAGTCTGGAGCCTTAAGACGTCTGGTATGACAAAGTTTCTATGGCAAGTCCCAGAAAACCCCTTTTATCCCCCTTAGCACCAATCAGAGAAGACAGTCAGTTGCTCAGAATCTAATTCCCAATTTCCTAGTCCATGTTTAACTGATTGGGACCAGGATGGTGGCACTCAGCGGATGGAGCCATTGGAAGGGCTCGCATGGAGGCTGAACAGAGCTGCTGAAGAGATACCATGCAGACAACTCTACCACAAGGAGACCTGTGGCCGGGAGCTGAAATGACAGAAAGCAGACCCCAGCAGCCAAGACTACTAGGCAGGTAAATGTACCAGCTGGCGAGTCCTAACATGCATGCAATTGCATGTGCTGCTGTGATTTTATACACAATTATGGTCCATATGTATGGCGCTGTAAACCACTTGTGGCACCTTCTAAATAAAATGTAATAATAATAATATACTAATTACTCAGATACAGTCTTGTGCATAAAAATGCTAACTACTTGCATCTACAATCCACCTTCTTACAAAAGCAGGAATAGCGACCGCACATCATTTCAGTTCACTATCAAACCTCTGAGCAATCCTATTCTTTCTCCGAACGAGTATGTCACCTAAAATAGGTCATCTCTAAAGCTGCTTATGAAACCACACTGTCTCTGGCACACATAGAAAATAGTCCTGACACAGCTGCTGGTTTCTAGCCACCTCCCATTACCTTCCCTAATTAGTATTGGATCTTCTGGTAACTCCCAGAGGCAATTGAGGCTCCAGCCTCCGTGCTCCAAGCCCTGAAGGCGCACCTTGATTCAAAGTAGTACCTTTGTGATTCACAGCAGGATCCAAGTGTGACCATTGCTCTTGCGTTGGAGCTCTGCGGCGCACCTGTAGTTAATTGACTCTATACCAAGAACACTGCTTACATCTGCAATAGGGGACAGGATTGCTTCTGCCTGGTACCACTTATACTGTGCTGCAGCAAGTGATGGTTCTGGACTTTGAGATGATACACTCAGATGACTATTGACACACACCATGCTTGGGGTGCGGGGCACCAAACTCCAACTTTCCTTCCGGGTGACTAAGATGAACTTACGCCCCTGATTGGATGGCTAGTCTATCGCCGCACAAGCGTAATATGGCTTTGGTGCATGCACAATAGCAAAACATCTCTCTATTGTGTCCTCAATCAACATTGAATCTACCTCTGAATCAGGCCTAAGTCCCTATTGTCTGTGCAGCATTCTCTGCGTACTGTGCACATCTCAAGAACATTGGGATATATATTTAAAAAAATTATGCGAATTGTGCACAATGCTGTATTCAGATGCAGAATTCCATGCTCTGTTCTTGGATGTTTTACTGTTATAGTTGAAGCTTTTACTACCTTCACTTGTGGCCTCAGTGTAAATGCTGAAATTAATGGACAGTTGCAAAAGAAGATATAGAATTTAGAGAGCTTAACCTTTATCAATCTGAGTTATTTATTTAGTGTGTATAGCCCAGTACTTATGTGTCCTAACAGTATTTGGGTAAAGAGGAATTTGTCATTTATCTGCCAACAAGATAAATCACAAATTATTGTGTACGACTGTTTCCTTGCATTCCTTCTTGGCACCTTAATTGAACAGTCCAAGTTTAGAACAAACTGTTTTCCACGCCATCACTTTCAATTTCATGAGTGCAATGGAAACACTTGGAACGAAAATCCATTTCTATCAAATGCAAATAGTAAACCTACTGTAAATGTAAAAGATAATTAGTAGCTAATTAAATTACCTTTATATTTTAAATTATATAACAAATGATGTTTAAAGTAATTGCGTAATGCAGTATTTCAACACTTCTTTCAAGCACATCTTAGAGTCTTTCAGTTACAATTAATTCTTGAATTACTTTATTCATTTATACTTCATCGCTATATAAGTGCTTACATCCAGCCAGAGTGTATACAAACATTGTATGGTATTTATTACATTACCCAATTATACACTAAACATAAAAAAGGAAAAAAATATAGTATACTCCACATTCACCTTAAAATATATTGAAAAATGATTTCTAGTTTATAAAATGAATTTATCTTTGCATACTGTATACACATTTGTTAAAATAATCTAACATTGCTACAATATACCCTATTCTATTCTTGTAATCTGTTTGAAGTAATATGTTGTGTTTTATAACACATATGAAGCTTTTCTAATGTATGTATGGTAAATAAATAATAGGTTATGAATATGTCAAAAGAGATTGCATTCCCTAATGGGATTGTAATCTAGCTACACTACACGGCGTCAATATGTTTTCATCTACAATGATGTTCTAGGGATAATTTTACTTGTTTAAGTACACAACATGCAGAGGTGTATCTACCAATTGGCCAGGATGGCATTTGCCAGGGGCACAATCTGGTGGAGCCACCTGTGGCCAGAGACTAGATATACATGTCTCAGCATGTCACCATTGTCAACTTTCTCCCTCCCAGGCACATGGCTGTTATACTACCCCTCTTTAAATCCTTCATTTGCTAGTATTGCTAAGCAGCCAGTCTCACTCAACCCAATCCTTTGCACTCTCTCTCTTTTACTCTCCTCCTTTGTTCCCTTCTTCTCCCCCTTTCCTGGTTTTATACGCTACTGCTCTCACCATTGTATATGCAGCTCCAAAGATCTACAGCATACCTGGTGGCAGGACTGTTTTTACTTTTCCATGGAAAGGTTCAGGGCCGGACTGGGACTATAAATTGGCCCTGGCATTTAAAGCACATAAGCCACTTTGACATCAAAATCTGAAACTTGACAAAGACGCCTTCCCTTACTACTCGATTCCTCTGCTTACTGTTCCCGACTCCTATCTCATTGCAGCCCCCTCCATTCTTCTAATAAAAAGTGTGCGTGCTGAAGGCGTGCAACTAAAAAAAAATAGGGATGTGGTCTTGCTAGGAATGAGAGAAAGGGTGGGGGAGATATGTAGCGAGATGCAGGAGGGAGAGGAGGGGTTGAGAGAGGGAGAGGAGATAGAGAGAGGGTTGAGAGAGGGAGAGGAGATAGAGAGATGGTTGAGAGAGAGGGTGGTAAATAGACAGAGGAAGGTGGGAGAGGAGGGAGAGAGAGAAGGAGAGATTAATAGAGAAGGAGAGAGAGCGAGAAGGGGGAAGAGAGAGAGAAGGTGGGAGAGAAAAGGAGAGAGAGAGAGAGAAGGTGGGAGAGAGAGAAGGAGAGAGAAAAGGAGGGGAGAGAGAGAGAAGGAGTGAGAGAGAAAGAGAGAAGGAGGGAGAGAGATAGGAGGGAGAGAAAGAGTGAGAGAAGGGAGGGAGGAATGTGTTTATGCAGGGCAAGACTGGGACCAGAAATCGGCCCTGGCATTTTGAGCCCACAGGCCCACCTGAAGGAGGCGCGACCCTTGCGAGGCAGACCCGTGTGGGAAAAGGGGGCGTGGCCTCATGGAAAGGAGGTGTGGCATCAGAAAAAGGAGGCGTTACCCATTACACATTATGGAACACACCATAGTGCTTTATATACTCTATACCTATAACCACCCCACACCCAATATATTACATATAACAATCACCTCCCCTCAAAACCCCTTATGTACCTGTCGTGATGTTCTGTGGCTGTGGTTAATGCAGGTAGCAGCAGTCTTCATTAGTGCAGCTGAGTAATTCCGTGACTTTCACTCACCCCTGCAAACTCCTTCTGGCATTTGCTCTATCAAGCAACGGCAGAGTATGGGAGAGGCAGTCAGTGCAGGCAACGGGGGCCACAGTGGGGCAGTGAAGGCCAGAGCCCGGGAGTGTTTTACGGGCGAAAGCCGGGGGAGATGAGATTGCTGAGAGGCAGGCCTGCTGGTTCATGCAGCGCTGCCGCTGGTTACAACATGGGAGGTGGGGGAGACTTACAGAGGATGGTGGTGCCAGCGGGTCAGGTGCGCCAGCGTCATGACATCATGACACTGCGGCGTCATATGCAAATGACATGCGGCGCACAGTGAAGCCCAGGAGGCAGCGGGCTCATCGCTACTAGTACTGACAAAATCGGCCCTCAAGGCCAGTCCATCCCTGTGTGTATGTAAGAGATAGGGGCCCAGATGTACTAAGCTTGAAAAGTGATAAAATGGAGATTGATAAACTACCAGCCAATCAGCTCCTACCTAGCATGTCACAGGCTGTGTTTGAAAAATTACAAGTAGTAGCTGATTGGTTGGTGGCTTTTCACTCTCCATTTTATCACTTTTCAGGGCTTAGTACTTTCTCACCCTGGGAGAGGGAGAGGTGTGTGTGTGTGAGAGAGTGATTGATAGAGAGAGAGGTATGTAACTGTCAGGGGATGGGCACACAGATTCAGAGAGCGACAGGGAGGTACAGAGACAGCTGCTGTGTCCATTGGACTGCTCCCCCAGGAGGGACTAGGCTGCCAATCATCCTGCACACACTCAGATAACCAGGAAGTCTCCATGACACATGCACTGCAGCAATTATGATTCTGCCCCTGTCTATATTTTTCAGAACTAAAAAGTACTGCCAGCAGCAAAAGGTGGGGTGTATTTGGGTTTTGAGGGGGCTCCATGTCTATGGGTTCCTCTCTTCAAGTCAACTCTGCCTTTATTATGTTATTAGTGAGTGAACTAGAGAGAGGGAAGGAGGGACATGTGGGCTATTTACAGCACAAAGCACTCAAAGGAGGAGTTGTCAATGGCACACAGTGGCACCCCAATGTACCAGATGAGGAGATGCATAGCCCTTACTCACACCAGCCACAGTTCTGTTACCCTGTTGAGCAGCTAATGCTGGTATTAGCTGTAGCTTTCCTCTTGTCGCTGCAGCATCGATGCGGAGAGAAGGACAAGGAGCTGGCCCACAATGAAGGAGCTGGGGTATGCAGCTTTCAGTCATGGCCACTGCCACTCAAAACTTTGGGATGGCCACCCCCTTTAGTAGTTTTGGGGCAGTGGTAGCATGAGGTGTACAGTGTTGGGAAGGGTAGGTAGGAGAGGCGGAGTGGATTAAAGGAAGGGGACATTTGTTTCACCTCTCCTGGTGTGTCTACCCTGTTGCATACCTTTGTGTCATCTGCAAAAAGGCACATTTTACCCTCAATTCCATTTGCAATATCACCAATAAAGATATTAAAAAGCACTGGTCCAAGTACAGATCCCTGGGGTATCCCTCCTTTGACTGTACTCCGTTTACTACAACTTTCTGTTTTCTGTCCTGCAACCACGCTCTTATCCATTCAACTATCTTAAAATCCAATCCCAAGCTTTCAAGTTTATTTAACATGCTGCGATGTGGGACAGTGTCAAAAGCCTTACTAAAGTCTAGATAAGCTACATCTACAGCCCCACCTTGATCTATTACTTTAGTCACCCAGTCAAAAAAGTCTACTACTGATGTAAGGCTCACTGGTCGATAGTTGCTTACCTCTTCCTTTCTTCCACTTTTGTGCAGTAGGACTACATTTGCTGTTTTCCAGTCCTCTGGGATTACTCCAGTAGTTAGTGAATGGTTGTATAATTCTGTTATTGATTTACCAGCTCCCCTTTAAGCTCTTTTAGTATCTTTGGATGTATCCCATCTGGCCCCATTGATTTATCCACTTTCAGTTTTGAGAGTTCTGTGAGGACTTTCTCCTTTTTAAATGTACATGTTTCTCCCTCAGTTTTCTGACTATACTTGCAACTTAACTGTGGCCCCTTCCCCTCTCTTTCAGCAGTGAATACTGAGCAGAAATAATTATTAATATGATCTGCTATTATATTGTCCCCCTCAAGAAGACTTCCACTCTCTGGGCGAGATTTAGTGGGTTTACTGTTTTTGAGAAAATGCGATTTTTCTCAAATCGCCCTATATCGCCATTTTTTAAAATCGCATTTTAGCCGCGATTTCACATATTTAATGAGGTGCATATTCCGGCATGAAAAGTGCGATAAAGTGCGATATAGGGTGATTTTAGCCATGAAAAAGTGCGATTTTTTTGTCATGAAAAGGTGCGATTTTGGTAAAATGTGTGATTTTGTGATTAAAAAAAATGGCGTGAGGTCCCCCCTCCTGTACATAACCAGCCCCGGGCTCATTAAACCGGACCTGGTTCCACAAATACGGGGGACAAAAAGCTTAGGGGTCCCCCGTATTTCTAAAACCAGCCCCGGACTCTTGGACCCGTCCTGGTTCCAAAAATATGGGGGACGAAAAATCTGGGGGTCCCCCGTATTTTGAAACCAGCACCGGGCTCCAACAGCCCTCGGTGTCATGCCACAGCCGGGGGACACTTTTTAGATAAGGCTGGTCAGCCTTGGATGGGGTACCTGGGGGAGTGGGGACCCCCCCAGTAAAGGGGTCCCCCCCCCCAGGCTTCACCCATCCAGGGCTGAAGCCCGGGGCTGTCACCGGGGTCTGTGGCCAGTGGACGCCGGATTGATATGGTTAAACTGACATTCCTAACATTGCTTAATACAGGAGAACTACAAGTGCCAGTAGACCTCTTCCGCATGCTGGGACTTGGAGAACCACAAGTCCCAGCATGCGGGGCATTAATAGGCCCGCTGGGACTTGTAGTCCACCTGTAAAAAGAATGTTAAAAGAAAACACACACACACTTTATTACATACACATACACACAGCTCACTTTTACACCAACATACTTACCGCACCAGGGTCCATCGCTGGTCTCCCTCCTGCATTGCCGGCTCCTCCCACACTGACAGCAGGGACAACCGGCTTTCTCCGATGGAGCTAAAAGCTTCTGTCGCGCTGTCCCAGTGCAACAGAGGCTGAGAGAGCGTCTTCGGCTTATGTGTCTCCTTGGAGACGCATCGCCCAATCACGCTGTCAGCCTCTGTCGCGCTGGGACAGCGCGACAGAAGCTGTTAGCTCCATCGGAGAAAGACGGTTGTCCCCCCCCTGTCAGTGCGGGGGGAGCCGGCTACAAGGGGACCTTATCTAAAAAGTGTCCCCCGGCTGTGGCATGACACCGAGGGCTGTTGGAGCCCGGTGCTGGTTTCAAAATACGGGAGACCCCCAGATTTTTTGTCCCCCATATTTTTGGAACCAGGACTGGTCCAAGAGTCCGGGGTTGGTTTCAGTAATACGAGGGACCCCTACGCTTTTTGTCCCCCGTATTTTTGGAACCAGGTCCGGCTCAATGAGCGCAGGGCTGGTTATATACAGGAGGGGGGACCCCACGCCATTTTTTTAAAATAACTTTTACACATATTTTACCAAAGAAGCATACACAAATATCAATGATCTGTGCATGGTTCTGTCAAATTTGCCAGTCAGGATCAGGTCTATTTTTTTTGTGATGTTTAGACCATTTTTTTAGGCGATTTCCAAATTCGCATCTCATTAAATATGCGAATTGTATATTTTTCAATGGGAAAACATCTGGATGCGAGTTCCGGAGATGAAAAAAATCGCACTTTCAGAAAGTGCGACTTCGCGGCAAATACAGCATTTTTTGCCGATTTTCGGATCTCATTAATTATGCAAATTTGGGAAAAAGTGCGAAAACGTCAGTTTTTGCGATAAAAATCGCCAAAAAATGGAAATCGATCCCTATAAAATGTCACCCTCTGTTTTTAGTCTTATTATTCCACTTTTTGTTTTTCTCCTTTCACTTCTTTTCAGCCTGTGCTTTTGCACATCTGATTACCTTCTTAGCCTCCTTCTGTCTAACAAGATACACCTCTTTGTCCTCATTATTCTGCATCTGCTTATATTTCTTAAAGGCCACTGATGTGAACTATAGCACTTCTATGGGACATAAAATGAACTAGGGTACTACTTTTTGTAATAACATTCACTAACTTATACTAGGTGGCATAAAATTAACTAGGGCACTATGGGGCATAAAATGAACTACCAGTGTGGAGAGGTACATTGAGGCGGGGCCCTTTAAAATATTGCTATGTGGCACTTAAAGGTTTGGCTGAAAACCTAATATTTGTATTTTATTTTATTTTACAGAGAAAGTAGCTTGCTTTGCCACTGTTATTGGGATTCCATAAAGAGGTTATTACAGTAACTTGCATTGTGTGTGATAGATTGCTGCTTTGACTGCAAACCAGCGAGAGCACAGTACAATATCAATGGTGAGTGAAGTGGGGATGAGTACCACTGTAGGTGTTACAGAAACGGTTGTACGGTTGTGAACATCTTATAGAAAGTATATAATTGTTGTGAACATCATAGAGGAAATATATAATCAATCATGTATTTCCTCTATGACAGCAAATAATTTTCATACGACTGTGTAAAATCTAGTGAAAGATTTTGTACAAATATTAAGCAAACATATATTTAAACAAATATAACAGTATAAATGTTTATATAGTTAATACATTTCAAGTGAAGGTTACTTCTTTTATAAAAAATCATAGCATTCACCACACTAAAAAAAAGTGACCTTTCCCGCTGTCTCTAGCCTGTAGAGTGCTTCTTAATCCTTGCTATTTTTGCCAACGTAATATTTTACTGCAGAACCATCAAATGTAATGGGGCCTGAACTAGTTTCCTGACAAACATTTGTTATGTGGATTCCTTTGTGGTAGAGATGAAATATTATAATATCAAGGCATACAGCATAGGAAAGGATGAACTGGTTAATAAACCACAATAGGCTTTTATATATTGCTTTGTAAAGTTGCTTAGTTTGGAAAGTATTTAAGGTTTGATATTGAATTACACGAGCGATGCAATATTTATTGTATGTATTTTTCTTAATGCTTTGATTTTCTTTCTGAAGCCTTATCTCATATTATATATACCATTTTAGGTGCAGTATCTAAGTTTCTATTTAATGCAGTATTTAAAATAATAATAATAGTAATAATAATAATAATAATAATAATAATAGTAATAATAATAATAATAATAATAATAATAATAATAATAATAATAATAATAATAAATAGTAATAAATTACTAATAGTATTTAATAATAATTGTGACAGCTAGATTCACTTGAACATCCCGATATGTGGTTGTAAATCATTTAATCAAAACAAAACCACCTGTTCTGTCCAAAAATTATAAACTCTCGAAATTATATCTTATGCTTTCACACCGCAAAACCTGCTTAGACCCTGTATTTAAAATGTTTCTTAAAACGGGTCAGAGCAAGTAAAATCCCCTTTCACACCGCACAAAAATACCGTGTCTCAAGCAGGTTTGTGGTGTGAAAGCAGCTGGTGGAGAACAGGACACACAGTAGCTATGAGACAGCGCAGTGCATATGTAATGAGCGGTGTCCTGCTCATTAAATATTCACTGTGCTGGGTCCCGCTCATTATACATGCTCAGAGCGGGACCAGCTCAGTGCTCACTGTTGCCTGAGTCCTAACTATCGGTTCAGAGCCGTTCACACTGCATAAAAAACGTCTCTGAACCGTGTAGGCTTTTTACCCTTTTTGCAAATGGACAAAACCATGTGCACTGCAGGTGGGGCAGATAGAACATATGCAGATAGAATTAGATTTGGGTGGAGTTTTTCTTCAAAGTGAGATCTATATTCCAGTGTAGAAAAAAAGCAGTCAGTAAGTATCCCTGCACCGAAACAAAATAACTCACCCAAATCTCACCTACAGAATCCTCTTCAAACACCTCACACTCACATACAGGGCCATCTCTAATTCCATTGCTCCATATATCTCTAACCTCATCTCCATTCATACACCCTCCGGCCCTCTACGGTCAGCTGACGACTGTCATCTCTCCTCCACCCTGATCACTGCTTCCCATGCTAGAGTACAAAACTTTGCCCGTGCTGCACCCCTTCAGTGGAACGCACTCCCTCGCTCCATTAGACTCTCCCCGACCTTGCAAAGCTTCAAACGGGCACTGAAAACTCACCTATTCATCAAAGCGTACCCTTCCACTGCATAAACCAGCTGGCTCTCCGACCCCTTGCCTGTTTACATCCTGCTATCTAACCACCACCCCCTCGCTTGCACCTCTTGTAATCTGTCTGTCTCCCCTTCCTACTAGATTGTAAACTCCTCCGAGTAGGGCCCTCTTCCCTCCTGTTGTCAAAGCCCACTTCTCTTCACATTTCACTCACAGCTCTCCTTTACTCCAACACTCAGTGACCATCTTCATACTCATCTCCATCATTGGCCTCAAGCCTCTAGTTGTATGTTGATTGGGTCCTCACTACTTACATTTAAGCTGTAATGTGTATTGAACTGTGGTGCTCTTTATTTGTACTGTACTTTTGTTATTTATTCAATGTTATGCCAAGTTTTGTCTCCCTGTATTGTTCCTTTGTACGGCGCTGCGAAACACTTGTGGCGCCTTATAAATAAAATTATAATAATAATCTAATTCTATCTGCACCTGTTACATCTGCCCATCTGCAGTGCACATGGTTTTGTCCATCTGAGAAGGATTTTGCCTCTAAGAGTGAACTAGAATAAGTCCGAATGTGTGGATGCTGGAGAAGAAGACAGACAGTAGCGCTTGAGAGAGACATGACAGTTATCTCTGAGGTGAAAGAGGAACAACAGGCTGTTAGGTTTATACGACCCTGAATGCTGGCAAGATTCTATGAACAGGGACTATTTAAACCCAAATTACAACATTTGTAAATGACCCACAGTGCCATTTCCGAGTTGCACTGAGTGGCCATATTGTTTAATATATATGCACAGAGCGGGACCAGCTCAGTGCTCACTGTTGCCTGAGTCCTAACTACCGGTTCAGAGCCGTTCACACTGCATAAAAAACGTCTCTGAACCGTGTAGGAATCAGTAGTAGGAATCATTTTCAATCAGCAGCCTGTAACACTATGGAGAGTTTATTAACATAATAGCAATTCTGATAAATAAAAGATATGTCATTAATACAGATTTCACCCTAGAGCTTATACAATAAATAGCAATGAACAATTCCGGTATAGATTAAAGTCATTACTTTTGAAGAAAATTTCATTATTCCTTTAATAAAACATTTACAAGAAACTTGTTGTATAAATTCTGTAAAAACATTAAAATAAGTAATGAATGGTCTATAATTATTAACAATGTCAATGGTTTACTGGGTGCTTTGATATCTTTACAAAAACCTACATTAAAAAATAGCATTCTCTTGCCTATCAACAAAAAAACTATATCCAAAGGTACTGTAAATCTTTCATTTGGAATAAAGTTCCTATACAAAAATAAAATCAAAGCATACTTACTATGAAAACACTGTTCATCAGACCGGACAGAATTACTCACGGCCCTAATATTTCTACTCAAATGCCCCAACCTTATAAACACCTAATTGATTCCAATTATTATTCACAATGGGATAATTCACAAATGAACATTCACTGAGCCTGTTTGACACAGATTAAGCAGTAATTGAAGACAGAAGAGCAGTGTGGAACCACAGGAGATACTGAATACCCAGTGGATCTGAAGAACAGTGCATTCATGTTTCTTTGTTTATAGTCAGTTTAAACAGAGGCAAAACATGACAAATGAGAGAAATATTTACCTTAGGAGAATTGGGTTCAACAATAACAGGGTTGTGTGCAATGTTTGATACACGTTTGACCTGAATTTTTGAAGGATACTTTAAAAGGTGGTCTTCATACTGGCCTGCGCCAGCGTACTATGCCAGCATGTGTTGTTTATTCTACATAAAAATATTTGTTATTTATAATAAATGCTTTAATTGGAATTGTCTATTATAAGGTGACATTCTTAATTGGTCCAAACCTAACTACTGTAATAATTGCAACCACCAGTCACATAATTTAGCCCGCCAATACTTTCTTAGCCATTTGTCTTAAGGCTAGGTCGATTAAGTCACAGACAACACATTAATTTCTGAACGATTAAATGTATTATGTACAGTAAATAGTATGCAATAAATATTATTGGAGCTTTTTCCAAAACTATTCTTACAGTCCCAGGAACACAAACCACTATCAGTGTAAATCAGCTTCTACTAGCGACAACTTACTCTTATCATATTGTATTAACTAATAAATGTTGATAATAAATGATAGCAATAAATATGTAATAATAAAAAGGTGGGTTACTACTTTCTAAAGACCACACACACACACACACACAGAAACCAAGCAAGTAGATTTTTAGTCCCTTTGCCAAATATTTTGTAATATTATTATTTAGTATAATAATTTCAAGCACATTGGTGCTAGTTGGTCACCTGATCATGCTGGCGAATGTAGGATCTTGTGGTACAAAATTATAAAGGAGAGGTTACACTCCTCTCTGAGATCCTATTACAGACCTGATTACGGTCAGCCAGCAGATCAAAAAACTGACTGTGGATATTTCTCACGTTTTTTAGCAGACTTCACATGCACAATACGCAACCAGCACCCAATTCATATGCACCTTGATAAAAAGTACCAGGGCCATCAGTTCACTCTAGGCATGGCTGGATCTCTCTGTCCCTTGTGAGAGTGTTATGGGGGAGTTATGGTGATGTAGGCAGACTTCCATGCATTTCTGACTTTTTTGCATCAGATTCTGAACTACAATTGGTGCAGCAGATCCCGTGCTCTATGGCCCCTGAGGACTAAAGGACCCACTGCTGCCCCTGTCAACATCTTCAAGGCACTACTGTTTTTCCCTGTCACACTCTGCCACCCCCTGCCTCTCCCCATCACCCACTGTCATGTTGCACATTGTTCCAAGGACCAAGTCATCACCCTCCCTCCTGGACATCCAAATGAGAGGTAATTTAGTGGACGCACATTCCACAGCAGGGCAAACCTTGAGGTGTTCTTTTAACCTGGGAAATCTACATCCATTTACTGTATAACACAAGTATGAGACAGCTACACTTATTTGATTTGGAAGTTCCCAGTAACATTGATTTGATACATATCCACTAGGAGCAATATATATAATTTGGACAATCCACCAATCCATCAATCCAAGAATGCGTATTATGCAAATTATGCATATGTGTAAGTAAAGTTATACCTGATACAATAGGTCATCTTGGTGGCTGCTTGGTGTTCCTGTGAATTTTGGGTATGTAATATAACACCGTATACACCTGCTTCTTGTTGTCTATAACCATTTTCTTTCTCCGTAAGTATGCCTTCCCTACTTTCGTGTAGGAGGAGTCTAAGTTCTTGTTGGTAGGTCTCAGTTGTATTGTCCAGATTGGGAGAAAGCAACAAGAGTAGAGATGTGATGGCAATCAGAGGAGGACCAGATAGGGCTTTATGAAGTGTGGAAAGAGATAAGGTTGAAAGCTATTTAAGGCACACATTGGGGGGAATTTACTAAAGGAAATTTGTAAAAAAAAATAGGTGTGTTTGTATCCAGAAATACACTTATTTTTAACATTTACTATCCCGAAAATACGGCAATTCGTATTCGTATTGATAGCACATCAATACGAATACGAATTGCCGTATTTTCGTGATAGTAAATGTCAAAAATAAGTGTATTTCTGGATACAAATACACCTATTTTTTACAAATTTCCTTTAGTAAATTTCCCCCATTGTAATAATTTAGTTGCTAAGCGGTGCTGGAATTTTAATGTGAAAGGTGTGATGCAACATTTTATTAATGCATGTTTTTACTTAATGCAGAATCAAATAGATTATACATTCATATTTTATATTCTATCATGTACCTTTTTCTATCATGTCTTACCTTTTACTTTCATTCTAATGAGTAGGTTAAAAAGTTCAAGGCTTTTAGATGATTCATTTCATTTGTATCCTAATGTTTAACAAGAATAAAGGCTCAATGTAATAATTTTTCTGTTTGACAAAACTCCAATTCTAACTTATTAAAATTAATTATATAATTGTGATATCTGAATCTGTTCCATCCATATAAAAGAGGCAAGACAAAAACACACATGGTCAAAAAATTCACAATGAATGCTGTATCTGAATCAGGGCTGGACTGGCCCACAGGGGTACAGTGGAAACCTTGGTAGGCCACACTGCCTGAGGGCCCACCACCTTCTCTAGGGACCAGGTTCCAGACTAAGCCCTTGAGTGTTATCTTATACTGCACAGAACTATGGACTGTGGTGACTGGCTAGACCCTCTCTGGAGACTGGCCACGGCTATATGCATGGACCCCTACCACTGCTTCCCCTGGTGGGCCCTTCTTGTCCCAGTACACTGATCTGAATAGACATATTTGGATTGGAGTCTAAATGACCACATCCAGCATTTAGTTTCCTGTCTTTCTTCAATTTATCAGTATTACATGTACCCAAATAATCAGAATTTATGGACAAACATTGCAATCACAATGTAAGAATTTAATATATTCCTAACAATTACTTTTCCTCTACATTTTTTTCCAGTCCTATCTTGAGCGGAACAGGGCCTGGCAAAATCTTGGAAGCATGTACATAGTACATACTACTTTTTCATTTTTGGTGGGAAATGGTTTGACCCACTTCCCACCAAAAATGAAAAAGTAATATGTACTGTGGGGTCCCACTTTGTCCCCATAGCAGTTCAGTAAAGGGGAACAATTTCCCTTTCAGCAGCTGACCTTTGCACCCAATGTACCCCTACAACCAGTCTGGAGCCTGGGCAATCACTATTTGCCCGTCTGGAGCCCTGTCTTTAGGATGAGTCTTAATACACTGTGTCTGATGGTTAGAGATGAGATATTTTTCTAAAAATCTCATGATTTTAAACATATTTTGTGTTGCATGCTCATATTTCTTGCAAAAAAAAAACCTTTTTAGTGCTAACTAGCAATGGTCAGTATTATTAGTGCATACAACAGTGAGTCCCATTTACAATGCACTTAGGACCAAAACCGCTGTAATACTTAAATATTGAGCATCTCTGTACAGTCTACAAAATAGCGTTTGGTTATCTTCCTAGAAAATCATGATGGCATCAGATGCACAGGAAAAGCTCACAGTGTGGCTCACAGGAAAGCAGCTGCATTTAATGTTAATGCGCTGCATAATTTTACTGCTCTTCCGGGCTCCCTCTGATCCTCCTGTATGTTCTGCTGCTCATTCAATCTTCCTGTTCTGTTGAGAACAGATAACTGCACCTAATTTATATTTGTCAGTGCTGCAGCTTCAAGCAGAGCATTCTAGTCAAGTCAGTCATACCCTATTAATCTTATCGCTAGAAAAGTGTTCTGCAAGCTTCAGCTCTACAACAGTACGGGAGGGGATGCATGCCCCGGATGCTGGATGTGATACAGGTTGAGTATCCCTTATCCAAAGCACCAGGAGCATTTTGGATAAGGGATAATTTTGGATTTGGGAATATTTGTTCTTTATACTCACCTGGTCCTCTGTCAGTCCCCAAGCGTTCCCCCGGTGTCCCCAAGTGGCCCCGCTGGTGACCCCCAGGCATCCACGGCATCAACATGGGGCTGCAACGTTCTGTCTCGACAGGGAGCCAACAGCCCCTATCCAGGCAAGGTACTGACAATTGTCAGGACACAGCATAGGAGACCTGATGTGGCCACTGCTCCCATTCTGATTTTAGAAAGGGGAGCTGTACTGATCGGATCCCATTCTTCACTCTGACATTAGAGTGGTCATAATTGCAAATGACAGGGCCACCATAAAGGGGGTGCTGTGGGCACAGCTGTCCCTGGACCCTATGTCAGGGAGATACATTGGGTAACAGGAAAGAGAGGTGACAGGGAGAGATTGGGTTGAAATGGTTCGGTGGGGGGAACAGGCATAAAAAAAAAGAAAGGGGTTTAACACAAGACCTGATGAATATAGGGAGTGAATAGAAGACAAGTAAAGTAGAGAGGAATAGATAGTCAGCTTTGTGAAAAAAAAAACTACTGCATATTTGGCTGCATAGTATATGCACTGTTAGTGAGTGAGTGTACGTGAGAAAGTGACATGGAGAAGGTGGGAGAGAGAAACATGGAGGAAAAGGGAGGGAGGGGAAGAGAGAGAGAGATAGGGGGAAAGAGAGGGGGACACAGAGATGGAGAGGGGTAAGATAGATGGAGAGGAGGTGAGGGAGGAGAAAGGCAGGGATGTTTTTACCTGGGGGGTGAGCCATGCAACTACACTGGTGCGAATGTCTCAGCTGTTGCTTTTGCCTCCTTCAAGTTTTGTCCAGCTTGTGATCTTCCTGCGCTGGAACTGTGCAGCTGACACAAGTATTGCAGTTGACTCCTGGTCAGGCAAACAACTACAATACTTGTATCAGCACACTGCACAGCAGAAGAAGCACCACCGCCGGCTCCTCCTCTATCCCCAGCGTGGCACCAGCTCCCCCTGATCCCCAGCTCGGTGCTGAATCCCCATTATCTCCAATGCAATGCATGCCATGGCAAAAAGCATGCAATCCCTTGTGGCAATGAGCATGTAACTCCCCGTGGTAGTGAGCATGTAATCCCCATGTCAATGAGCATGTAACCACCCTCATGTGGCAAAGAGCATGTAACCCCCAGTGGCAACAAGCATGTAATTCCCCATGGAAGTGAACATGTAACCCCCAATGGCAATGAGCATGTAATCCCTCAGGGCAATGAGCATGTAATCTCCCATGCCATGCCATGGGGGGGGTGTGCATTTTTACATATCATGTGTATTTTAACAGTCCTGGAGATGGGGAGGTAGAGAGGTAGAGAGAAGGGGAGAGGGGAGAAAGAGAAGTAGAGAGGGGGAAGAGAAAGAAAGAGAGAGAATCAAAGTGATGGAGAGAGAGGGATCACAGGCATCCCCCTGGCCAGAACACCCCATGGAACAGACACTACAATCTCTGAAATGCAGAGTTTGATGTCTGGTCTTGTATTCCGGGGTCTTGTCCGGGTCCAGTTTTTACTTAGTCCTCTTTTTCAAGTGTCAGATCTCCAACTCCGGCTGTCACGAGAGGTAGACCGCCTGCTCCCACAAGAGACAGACCTCGGCTCCCACAAGAGGCATACCACGGGTCAGCCATCTAGTATTGTAATTTTGGATTAAACTAGCTATTTATAATGTAGAAAAAATCCTCAAAACTACTCGTGCCTTGGTCCCCAATCCCTGATTTTGCACCTGGATGGAAGGAATATAAAGGTGAAAGGAAACAGGAATTTATTTATTTTTTTTACCTTAAAATAATAAAAAATTTAACAGAATAAGAAATGAACTGAATAGTCTGCAGATACACCATGCCAGCTTCCAGCAATAGCTGTATTGTACCAAGAAAAATGGAATGTATCTGTCAGCAATCACACACTGACAATAGACAGCAGTTTTCATTATATAGGCTAAGCATTAATTACGGAGATAGAAACCTAGAAACCTAGAAAAAGTATGAAGATAAAAATATGCACTCTACAGTAAGTGGGTAAATTATGCATAAAATTCAATCCTATATTTGACATGTCAAGTACAGTATACTACATTTTGTTACAACCATTAACGTAGCAGGTTAAACAGGAAATAAGATTTTCCTGCGCATCAAAAGGTAAATTCTCCTTCTTTAAACCTATACATTGTATTAAATTCATGCACTATATGTGTTTTATAACTACAATAATTTTAATTCATTTAAAAAATGTGACATTTCAGTTGCTGCTTAGGTAGCAGGTCTGTAACCAGGCAAATCCACATTCTAGCAGGTTTTCTATTTGTGGAGTAATCTAATATTACAGTTATATAATTTCCAATATTCAAAAACAATATTTTTTACTGTGATCCAAATTCAGTGTAACAAAGTAATCAATAAAATAAAGTACACTTAACATGGTCTGATCTTATTTTATAGCTGTAATATCAAAATTAAACCACAATGGTATTAACACCCATATTGTGGAGGGTTTTCTCACCTATGTGCTGAGGTAAAAAACAAAAATTTACCTTTCCATTAGTCACATTACAAAATTAGTGTCACTCGATTTATTTTATACATGGTACACACAAAAAATATACAGATGGAGTGCCCCTCATTCTATCGCCAGTCGGCAGGACCCGCCATCAGACGCGCGCATGCCCCATTCCATCGGTGCTCATCACCGCCCTCCGCCGTCTCCCCGACGCTCCCCCATTGTTACCCGCAGTCCCTGCACCCCCCTTAACAGTGCCATCTCCCTGAAGCGGAGACGGCCAAGGATTCCGCTCCCCGCCACCGAGAGATGAAGACGCGCGTGCGTGTGAGACTATCGCGCGTCCCCGTCAGATGGAGCACCTGACCACCAAGCAGAACATCGCCCTCTGATCAGTGAGAGAGGGGGATCTCTCCATTGCTGGCAGCTGGGCCTTACCCATAACCTGGCTCTGGATGGCAGAAGTTTCACCAGCCTAGAGTCTGAAGGGCCGATGTGGGCATTGGAACCCCACATTGCCTTTAGATCCCTTGCATTGACCCATTCCATTACAGTTTTAGCTGCATAATGCAGGGAAGGAAGCTGTAATACCTCATGTGCCTAGTGGGAAATTCAGCACTGTTCTGTTGCCTTCCCTTGATGTCCCTCCACCAGCCCAATGTATAAACTATTTAAGAGTGATATGGAAGGGAAGGTAAATGGATGTGAGAGGATCTTCTTCATTCATCTTCTCCTTAATGCTCATACAATAAGGCGGCTTGTCACACGAGAGTGGCACAACAATAACAAGGTCTCCATAGAGAAGGGCTGGTCTCAATGAGCTAATATGGGCATCCCTTAATTATTTGAAGATAGTTTGAAGAAAACTGACTTGATTATCGAACAATAACTTTTATGGAGGCCCCATGTTTGTAGTTGCTATGAATATTGATGAATTTCGTTTTCGAAGCCCCATTCAAAAATAGTTTTTTTTCTACAAAAGTTATATTGTTGTGCATCCTGGACAATTCCCCCACATTCCACCCCGTTGACTTGGAAGGTTTTTAATTAAAAACACTGCAAGAAACATGTCAACTAGAACACCAATACATTTGCAGTAAATTTACTGACAACTATTGGCAGACAGTCAAAATAATTACATAATCAAAATGCCAACATTCATTATGGTGACACAGTCAAAATGCTGACATTTAAAATGTCGACATGTCAAAAAGTTTTCATGATTGTTTTTTCTTCGAAACCTACTTTTTTACCAAGTCCAAATGGGCATGGACTTACATTACAACAGTGTGCTGAGTGCAACGAGGCACCGTGCAGGAAACATGATGAATGAAGAGACAGATAACTTGGGTGATTTATGGACCCAATGTTCTTATGATTCCTAATTAGAGGAGCCCATAGTATGCCCAATAACACAGATTAGGTGCAGGTGAGAGCAGTTACCAATGTGGATTCCCACAGATACTGTAACTATAACATTTCCTAATAACATCATTTATGTCACTGCAGCTTCCGTTTTGTCACATAGAGCCTTATTCTAGTTCACTCTTTCTGACAAAATCCTTCTTAGATGGACAAAACCATGTGCACTGCAGGTGGGGCAGATGTTACTTGTGCAGAGAGAATTAGAATTGGGTGGGGTTTTACTTCAAAGTGAGATCTATATTGCAGTGTAAAAATAAAGCAGCCAGTATTTACCCTGCACAGAAACAAAATAACTCACCAAATCTAATTCTCTCTATACATTTTACATCTGCCCCCCCCCCCCCCCCTGCAGTGCACATGGTTTTGTCCATCTAAGAAGGATTTTGTCAGAAAGAGTGAACTAGAATAAGGCCCAAAGCATAAGCAAATGTAAGTGTCGTTATGAATGATCTACCAAAGCATTGTTCCGCATCCACTTTATTAAAACATACGTCGGTCTAGAACACTCAGGTGCCTCAGTAACGCTAACAACCTATTATGAAATCATTTCTATTTGCAGACAACATTTCAGTCATAAGAGATATTGGATCACTGCCACGATAACACCACACATTGGCAAAGACATATGTTAATTGAAGTAAAACCTAAACAAACAGAATATGCATGTTACACTGTGAGTCACACCCTGTTTAGCAAGCAATGACACAAATTATCCACAATATTAATCTACGAATGAAATATGCTCAAAATATTAATTCATCTTTTTTACGCTAAAAGCTGCAGTTTAAATATTTATATTCGTTCTTATTAAAGCTGTACAACTTGCTTCTATAATACATCCACACACACAATGCTGTTCTTGTTTGGTATCTATTATCATAGATTAAAACATACAATGCGCACCAGATTGTGACAGATGGCAATTATTTCCAATAGGCCTTATACTGAATGACATATGTGATGAGGAGTTGCTGAAATACTGTAGTGCTACTCCTTTCAAGGTTTTGTTTTAGGTTGTCTTTTGTTATCACTAGAACACAAGCAGACACAATACACGTATAGTCATATTTGTGCATTAAAGGGCTAATTGCACATAAGTACATGTATATTTTTGCTACAAATATTTCGTGTCTACTACACATATTTATGATTCTATTGAGGATGTTATTATGGAAGTGTTTTACTTTTTCTCCACCGAGGTGTCTCAGATGTGCGAACGCTGGAGAAATCATTGGATGGTCGCCAACCGTCCAATGATTTCTCCCCTGCACCCAAGGCTGCAAATGAATGTTTATGCTAAACATCCATTCGCATCTGTGCGGGGGTTCGTGGCGTGTGAGGGGGGGTGGGCGCCCATGTGGGTGGAGTCTGGTTGACCTACCAGAATAACCTCCATACTTCTTTGAGGAGACGTATAACCTAAAGCCCAATCCACACTCAGAAAGGGGCTTTCTAAGCGATATTGTTTACAAATTGTCTAGTGTTGGTAGGGAAGTAATTATATATATGTCTAGTGTCCATTTCTGTGTCTCCAAAATGTTTGTTGGCAGCAAATGAAACTTCATCTCTCTCACACGTGCACAAACACAGAGGCAATCACAAGGTAGCAGACTAGCTTTCAAAGCATTTGCTTTGAGTTAAAGTATAATTTGCTTTAGCCTCATACAGCAGAGATAAGAAATTATTATAGATAGTTTTTGTCATAAAACCTCTTTCCAGGACAGAAGGGCATACGGTCGAATGGTCGACAGTCATTAGGTCGACACCGTTGGGTCGACATATAGAAAGGTCAACAGGGGTCTAGGTCGACAGTAAAAAACAACCATGTCAACCTTTGACTGTCGACCTAACACATGTTGACCTAACGCATGTGTTGACCTACACCCATGTCGACCTAGTACCTTGTCGACCTTGACCCCTGTTGACCATCTTATGGTCGACCAAACAATCTCATTCCCAAAGACGTATGTCCTGGTAAAGAAGTCAGCAGAAGCACTGTACTGTATTGCCGGCAAGGACAATGCACCTTCGTGGCCTGAGTAACCTTTATGCTGACCAGGAGTGGGCAAGCATGGAGGCTGCCAAGGACGGTCAGAAGATCCCTCTCTGGCGATGATCTCCCCATAGCTTTATTTCCACATGCTTTTAGCATTAATAAATGCTCCAATTAATTATAGGAGTTGGGGCTTGTACAGCTCCTGTCATATACCGTATCAATTACAAATGTAGCGTTAAGGCATTGCTATGACCCCTTAAGGAATTATCCTTCTCGGGAATTGTATTCATGCTACTGTACATTACGCTTCTAAAATGCAGACCAATCAGAAGGGGTTTTATCTTGTGCTTGATAATACAGGATATTTCTTAAACTAATGCCACATAAAGAATCTGCCTTAGCTTGCTAAGCTTTCTGATTTAATGGAATTAAGGCTCTGAGATACTAAAACACAAGTCCTATTTATGTTCATTTTTAGATAATTGATAGCAAATAAGAATATTCTTGTAAAAATCTTCTCTGGCTTGCTTGTATCTTTTGCTGCTGTTGTCTACATGTGTATAATGCACTTGGTCTCTTCACTATTATTATTACACAAATGTACACTTCATTATGAGAGCATTTAATACAAGTGCAGTGCTTCATTGCTCTAATGTTTCTGGAAAATGTTGAGTATTACTTTATCATTTTCTAGTCAATTGCTGCCAAATCGGACAGAAATGATCTGCTCTATCTTCCTGTCTTGGACGCGAGTTCACATACTTTAGATAGAATTGTCCAACAGCTCTGAAGGAAAGGTTTATATCATGTTATTTAATCCAAGAGCTCATGAATCATAAACAGATCCGCTGAGCCAAAACATTGCCTCTAATCTAGTCAATTTATTCTGTGCTATGTTCCACAGGAGTTTTCACATAATATTAATGTAAAGCAAAATGATTTCTCTGTGATTAAATGTTTTTTTTTCCCTAAAAGAATGATAAAAATGCACTTTCTACTACTAGTTGTATGTTTCAGTGAGTCATTATTTATGGATTGTCCATACATTATTTTAATATCTATAGTTTAATATATATGTGTGCGCTGCAGTGACTACAATGCACCTGATCATAATATATAATAATCCTGCCCAATCACGTACTGTATATTAATGTGTGATGACTAGAGGGACACGGTATGCAATTGCAAGGCAGTGTACAGAATATGCAAATTATATTCTTGGACAGAATGTAATCATATGATTGCATTGGCAATAAACATTTATTTAATTGTATTCAATAAGGTCCCAGAGGACATAATATAATATAGACATCCATTTGTAGCAGCTACAATAAAATATACAGGTCTAGATCATTTCTGGATTAAACCCTGTGGAGGCTATGAGTCCTAGGCAGTCAAAATCTTGGGCCCATTCGCAAATTATCTCCCAATGTATTTTTTAATTTTACCAACCAACAGTCTAGAGGGGGTCACTGGTCTGGGCAGCACAGCACTCTCGCAGCACATATGATCTTAAATTGAACTTCACAACAGAGTAATTAGTGTTTGATATTGGTGGCAGATCACATTCACAGACAATTGAGTTAGAATGTATGTGCTGTCAATCACCCCCCAAAATGCTGCAGTGTTAAGCTGGGTACACATATGTACAATCGTCGGGCCGTTCTTCCGATCTGCGGACGAACGGCCGTTCGATTGTATATATGTGTACGCTGTCCCGATCCCTTCGTTGCGATCGATAAACGGCCAAAAACGCTCTTGGCCGTCCACGGTCGGTCGGTCGCAGGTTCTTTGCTGCTTAATATTCTTCCGACAGGACGGCTCCATATCGAAAGAAAAGTGACATGTGTACGCACGTTCGATCGATATGCAGCCCGTTCCTGCGATCATTCCTCCCAAAAGCAGCACGCCCATGTGGGAGTTGACTAGCTGCGTCATCCCTCCATCAGCGCAGCATGTAAACAACAGGAAGTCTTCTCCCCCGTACTTTCCGCGCCATGCTGTTAAAGAATATTCGTTGTGTGTGCATTCCTTTTGAAATAAATAATCGTTGTGTGTGCATTCCTGACAGATATAGTTATAGAAGATAGATAGATAGATAGATAGATAGATATGTGATGTTCATTGTTCTGCATAAACACTTAACATTTATTAAGAAATACTGACAAAAAATACTGTGAACACTTTGTTTATTTGAGGTAAAACGGTGGTCGGACCTGAACAGAGTGTCACATACAGGTGCTTGCCATGACATAAGTGCCACGTGAAGGTGTAGCAGGAACGCCCGCCCACCCACCCAAAAAACTATAAAAAACATTGGAACATGGTGGTGTATGTAGTGGAAAGCGGTCCCACGGCAGCAACGCATCACATGGGAACATCCCGGCCTGCTCACATGGGATGCATTGCTGCCGTGAGACTGCTTGCCATGACATAGGTGCCACGAGAAGGTGTAGCAGGAACGCCCACCCACCCAAAAAACTATAAAAAACATTGGAACATGGTGGTGTATGTAGTGGAAAGCGGTCCCACGGCAGCAACGCATCACATGGTAACATCCCGGCCTGCTCACATGGGATGCGTTGCTGCCGTGAGACTGCTTGCCATGACATAGGTGCCACGAGAAGTTGTAGCAGGAACGCCCACCCACCCAAAAAACATCAAAGACATTGGAACATGGTGGTGTATGTAGTGGAAAGCGGTCCCACGGCAGCAAAGCATCACATGGGAACATCCCGGCCTGCTCACATGGGATGCGTTGCTGCCGTGAGACTGCTTGCCATGACATAGGTGCCACGAGAAGTTGTAGCAGGAACGCCCACCCACCCAAAAAACATCAAAGAACATGGTGGTGTATGTAGTGGAAAGCGGTCCCACGGCAGCAACGCATCACATGGGAACATCCCGGCCTGCTCACATGGGATGCATTGCTGCCGTGAGACTGCTTGCCACGACATGCACCATTTTAAGGTGCATGCTGCTGGCCTCCAAATAAACAAGAAGGAGAAAAAAAGTAAAATAAAGTACACAAACTATTTTTTGACTTTATAATGCAAACCGTTATACATTTTTTCATATAAAGAGTGTACTACTGCTACGCCTTTTTGGATTTTCGAAATTTTTTGGGCTACGGTATGGACTTTTCCGCTTAGTTCTTGTAGACATTTATGGACTTGTGTCATGTTTTCTTGCATTGGGCTTTCGTCGCTGGACGTGTCAGGTGATGGTGTGTTCTTCTCCCCCTCTGCACTGACATCTGAAATCTTGATGATATCTATAATAAGTACAGATAAAGAAATGTTTACCTTTCCACAAATGATACGTCACTATCCCATAAAGATGATTTGCAGTATACACTCACCATCTACACTGCTTGTGATCGCAATCACTTGGTGGCCCTCTGTGGTCCCTTCCATCGGCTGCGCAGCCTGGATATCATCTACAGTGACAAGGTAAAGTGACGTATTACTACACCTTGTTTTGTGTATAAAACATGTGTTGTTGTGTTGGTGTGCTGGTACAAAACCTACCTGTTGTACTCTCCTTCTTTATTTTCAGGTTGGAGGCCCTGTCTCTGCCTTCCTCATGTCTTCTCCTGGACTGGATTTCCTCTGAGTAAAAACAAGCAACATGTCAGCAAAACACACAAAATGTAATGGATCAAGACAGTATATTAATAAAGCCACCTAGGGCATTGGACTCACTTCTTTTAATAATTCCACGAATTTTCTTTAGCTTGGCCTGCTCCTTGTGCTTCAGGTCCGACCACCGTTTCTGTAGCTGGTATTTGGACCTTCTTTTCCCAAACTTCTCCTTTATCTCCTTGCATACACGCTGCATAATAATTTCTTTTCTATAATTCGTCTTGGGGTATGTTTTTCGCGAACAATCGTAGTCCCTTCTATCCAGCATTTTTACCATCAGTTCCACCTCTGCAGATGACATGGCGGAGGCACGCGTCACTTTTTTCTCCTTGTTGTCCTGTCTCTCAGCGATTTCTTTATCTGTTGTTATCAGTGCTGAATTGGAAAACAAAGGTGCTGTACTGGCCTCCCCCATATGCGGTGGCGCCAGACCCTCCGACATGGCTCCTCGATGTCCCGTGTCTGTGTGACGCCAAGCACGTGAGTGAGGCGGAGATTCCTGCGCTCATCCAATCACTGTGTTTCAAGCCACGTTCAGCACGAAAGAATATTCCGTCGTTGCTGTTCGAGTGATCGGAGCTGCGCTGCGAATTTTCCGGACTGTATATCGACATTTCTTTCGGTGAGTATTAAAACAAAATGTGTAGTTTTCTATGACAGGGACTTCAATCTGTGGGCCATGGGTATGCTGGGGCTTGTAGTGACCGTGTATCCTATGTCCCACAGAGTTTCAACTCCTGTACTATAGCTACAGTATATCTAGTGGCCCACAGACTGAACACCTGTACATTAAATGGTTTATGGTGTGCTTTGTGTATCAAGAAAATAATATGCCTTTTTATTTTATTTTTTGGAACAGAAATTCAACCATGGCAGAAAAAAATGTCGAATTTATGAAGGACTTCATTGAGGCCTACAGGGATCAGAATTGTCTATGGAACACCAAATCCAGAGACCATTCGAATCGGCAGAAGAGGCTATCTGCTCTGGAGGAGCTGGTGAGGGTCAGCCAGACATACTACCCCATAGCAAATGTAGAGTGGGTCCGGACTCGGATTGCTAATATGAGGACCGTATTTAAAAAGGAACTAAATAAGGTGGAGTCCTCAAAGCGGTCTGGGGCAGGGGCAGACCAAGTCTATGTGCCCAGGCTGTGGTACTACGACCTGCTGGCCTTCACGGTGGACCAGGAGCTGCCCAGGGAATCGGTCAGCAACACTGCAAGGAACCAGCCTGCCCCCTCCACCTCCGCGTGCAACCAAGAGGTTTCTGATGACACCATTTGCGGCACAGTAAGTTGACGGATTTTATTTTAAATTTTTTTTTAAACCAGATAAATATAACAGCAAGTACAGTATAAAAATTGTGAACATGTAAAATTAAAAGGGGGGGTATCGCCCCCTGCAACTGACCTCTCTGTTGGGCACAACAGAGAGGTCAGTTGCAGGGGGCGATACCTCCCCTTTTGGTTATACATCGTCAATTTGACCTTCTCTGTGGCCCTAATTCTGGTTCTTCTCAGTGGTGGAGGTATACTCTTATCCGCCTGAGAACACAGTGATCAATATTCAGACATCGCAAGTGCATTTACCACATTTTTTGTATTTGGAACTTTTGGTTGGGATTGGTAATCCCTGGTATCTACACTGTTGTAGTCTTTCTGGCGCGGATTATTGTAATATTTTTTAATTAACGAAATAATATCATTCTGCCAATCCACAGCGCCAACACCAATAAAATACTGCATGTATTCATCCCTGGTTAATTTAGCACGCATAGATGCATTTCTGGTATTTAAATTAGTATTTGGTATGTCTGGTATCTAAATAATTAGTTTTCAGAGATGCCAGTCATAACGCCTCTTCAACTAGCTCACTTTCATCCATGGCAGCAACATGGTGGTGTGTGGGCTGCGTTCCTCTGCGTAGATATAAAAATATATGGAAGTCTTAAAAATCGATAGTGATACATCATCTTGTTTTGTTACAGCCATCGCTATTTGCCGAGTAGGAATCTTCGGCATCGCTGGAGGTGGCATCACAGCTGCATTCACCGGCCCTCTGCTCCACCCCCACACCAACCGCCACGACCAGCGCTGAACCTCAAACAAGCGCTCAACCTCCAGCAGAAGCACCATCAAGAAGAGGGCGCAAAAGGCCGAGGCAGACTCCAGATGCTGCGGACGTGGCAACCACCAAGATCCTGGAGTCTGTCAACAGATTGATGACCATGGAGGAGGATGATGCGGACCGGGTGGGGAGTGTATTGGCTGACAATTTGCGAAAGTTAGACCCGGCTACAAGGGTGGAGGTAGAGCGCATATTTTATGAAACGCTGTACCGGGCCCGTGTGGTCCCGGCACACACGGCTCACCGATGAGACCCCTCTGCCTAGGGTTGAATTTCAACCCATCAGCCCTGCCCCTATACCCCAACAAGCGGTATTTCACCCGGTACAATATCCGCAGTACCAACATTTCCAGCCACCAACTGGGCAAAGGCAGCACCAACCGGCAACGTCGGCTAATACACTCCCACCAGGTCCACCTGGTGGCCCCTTCCAGAGTTTAGTGGAAAGTCCATCTCCCTCCCAACCACCGATGGATACAGGGGATTATGGGGTGGGACAAGTTTACCACCAGATGTAAATATTTTATATAGTTGATTTAATTGCAATATTGTTTTAATAATATAGTTTAAATATTTTTATGTTTAAGTATTTCTTTATTATTTATTTCCTTGTTATTTATGTTATATTTGTTATAAGTTTATAAGTTAATAATTTATATAAAAATTAAAAATTCTCTAATCTAGTTGGTGTCCGTGTGAAAATATCATTTACCATGCAGGGTGACTATAGGGCACAGATATACATATGGGGTACATGCATGTTGTTTCAATATTTACCTTCATGTATTGCTCCTGGAGACTGTACAAAAGTACCAGGAGAAATTGGCATAGAAATAGGTGTGGTGGAGCCACTACTTGCTAGTACATAAACACCAGTACTGGGTACAGTCTGCACTCCAGGTGTCGTGGCATTGTGCCCTCCAGGAATGCCTGGCACCTGAGTACTACCACTCACTTGCCGTGATTCGGCCTCCACCTCCCCCTCCTTGCTGCAAGAAGACGCAGAGGACAACTTGTGCGGAACTGTGAGTATACAAATTTTATTGGCAAAATATTGATTTGTACACACCAAAAAACAATATATTTACAATGACAAAAACGTACATTTTTAAGCAATCATGTCATTCTGCCACTCCACAGCCCCAACACCATTGAAATAATTCAAGTACTCGTCTCTTGACAACTTTGCTTGCGTTGATGCATTTCTGGTGTTTAAATTATTTGCCAAAGCTGTCAGACCAATAGGCTCGTCAACAACTTGGCTGTCGTCCACTGTAGCCCCCAGTTGTTGTGTGTGCACCGCTTTTCTGCGCATGTAGTTGTGCAGCACACAACAGGCCAGCACCACTTTGTCAATCTTATCTAGGCGCAGATTGATGGCACTGTGAAAAATTCTGAATTTATTACTCAGAATCCCAAACGCATTTTCAACCACTCGCCTGGCACGTGACAGGCGATAGTTAAAAATGCGTCGTTCCCTGTTCAGTGCCCTTTGTGGGTAGGGTTTTAGGACATTAGGGTGCAATGCATAGGCCTCATCCGCCACAAAAACAAAGTTCAAACCGTGCTCATTTTCAGTCCGCTCTGGCAGATTCAGTTCATTTATTTTCAGTTTGTCATGGAAAAATGTATTCTCCAGGGCTCCTCCATCTGAAACTCTACCATTTTTCCCAATGTCCACAAATACAAACTCGTATCGGGCATTAGCGATGGCCATTAGAACAATGCTGAAGAACCCCTTAAAGTTATAATAAAAAGAGCCACTCTTTGCAGGGGGCATGATTCTGACGTGTTTGCCATCGATAGCTCCACCACAATTAGGGAAATTCCAAAGATCACGGAAATCACGTGCAATATTTTGCCACTCCTCCTTGGTCGATGGAAACTGCAATATAAAAGTATATGCGTATTAATAATCTGTTGGGTTGATTTTAGACCCATCAGCCCTCCCCCATTGCAGCCTCAAAGCTATTACCCGCCTTATCAAAATGACCCCCCACCCACTGGTGTAAAAGATTAAATTAACAGGCATTGTAAAGATATACATATAGGGTACAGGTATGAGCACAGCTATACATATGGGGGACATGTATGTAATTTCCATATTTACCTTCATGTATTTGTCCTGTAGAACTTGGACGATGGCATCACAGGTGTCTGGTATTATCAACCCCAGCGCTTGAGATGATATTGCGGTGGTGAATCTCAGGTCGGCAAGGGTCCTGCCTGTTGCCAGGTAACGCAGCGTTGCCATCAGTCTCTGCTCTGCAGAAATAGGCCTCCTGAAATAGGTGTCCTCTCTCTCTATTAAAGGGGTAACCAGTGTCAGCAGCTCCATGAAGGTAGCGTCATCCATACGGAGATAATTCCTGAAGTCATCAGGATTGTTCTCCCGTATCTCCTGTAGCAATGGCATGTGGGAGAAGGTGTCTCTCCTCAGAAGCCAGTCTCTGGTCCAGCAGCTCCGATTCTTGGTCCTTTTTCTTTTTTTAATAGCCTGCAATCTAATGGCCATAGCAGCCAAAATGCACGCACGAGCCTTCCTTCTCCTCAAGCTCATAATTAAAAAGGCCCAAATGCACCGATAGACGAACGTACGTACGTATATCCTGTACAGCTAGCAATGATCTGAATAGTCACGGCTCTATTCACTGTACTACACGAACGATTCTTTGTTCCGTGATCACGCCTCGTTTTGGTATGCTCTTTTAATCCAGCCCATTATGATAATGTTGTGTGCATTTTTATCGTGCCAATAGCCAGAACGGGAGAGTGTGTACGGTGGTACAATCTTTTTCTTGCGATTGTTTGGACGGGAGTACATCGGACGTCGCAAGTAAAATTGTACATATGTGTACGCGCAGATCGGTCGTATGTTTCGGACGGCCGAACGTTAATTTGGTCGATCGAACGGTCGCAAGAAAAATGAAATTGTACATATGTGTACCCAGCTTTATAACAATAACAGTTATACTGAAAAAAATCCATGTGTGTTCTTACACTTGATACATTAATGCTGCAGATGGGGGAACATTGTATCCATCTTTGAGAAATAGATACATTAGCACAGACAAATTTACATCAGCCTGTATAGGCATACATAATATTTTGAGATATATCAGAGGCCCTTATTCTGTATCGGACGGTACGGCCCGCGTGCGGCCGTACCGCCGATGTTTTTAGTCTGCACATGCGCAGAGGTCAATCTGCGCATGTGCAGCCCCATTCGCCGCAGACGTATTTCGTCCGCCGCAAAGGGGGCGTATAGGGGCGTGAGGGGCTTCATACCCTCATTTCCCTATGTATACGCCCCGCGTTTCATGGGCGTTCCCATGCAAACGCGGGGCGTATGCATGCTAATCAGGGCATGACGCCACTGATGGGGGCGGAAAGCTGACGTCGCCGGATGTCAGCTCTCAGCCCCCATACAAGCTATCACACGGACGATTGTCCGTGTGGTCTCAGCTTGCGGGAGCTGCTGTGGCGTGCGGCCCTGCCTTCGATGGTCGACGACCATCGAATGCAGGGGGCAGCTCCCACCATGGTGGAGGCGTACGCCCCACCATTTTTATGCGGATCGCCAGCCGTCCGTGTACGGACGGCCGTGGCGATCCGTCTCGTGGGCGGGGATTGGTTTGTGCGGCCGGAGCACCGTGTGCGGCTCCGGCCGCACCAACCAGAATAAGGGCCAGAGTTTCTCACACAAATATCACAGTGAGAATCCACATTGTCCTTATACATATATCCAAATAAAATAATTATAGGGTGAGTTATTATAAGAAGGGAGGATAAAAATGCTTGCAAAAATGTACATAACTATATAAAATTATTCTTATTTTTTTCCAGTTTTATCATATCTATGTAACCTATGATCATATCCTTATTACGAACTCAATTGAGTAATAAACAAACCAATACCCATGGGGTATCGGTATTAAGGAGATATGATGATCAACAACAATATTAATATTATTTCCATAATCCTGGAGGCATAATTATTCAACTATATATTCGCAGGCTAAATAAGGCGTTGAACAATTACTTCAGAAACACACAAATTCTTACATATCCTAGAAATCTAATAAAAGATTTGAACTGTATCTATACAAAATATATTTGGGGATCTAGCGTGCACCCCACCCAATTTTCTTTTTTCTCTTTTCTGTTATTTAGTAACTTTGTATAACTCTGGGGTGCACCACTGACTATCACTTAGTAGACACCCAGTAGGGCAATTTGTGAGCCTGAATGAGAAAGGTGATGAAAAGTAGAGATAATTATTAATAGCAAATGTCAGTTATGACCCCCTACATCAGAATAATAAATAATTAAATACAAACATCCTTCCCCCAACATTCAGTGCAGTTCCCCAAATAAAATAAGAATTTTTTTTTTGAAAACTTGATACATCCTACTAATGCCCCTTTCAGACCGCACTTTTTACCCATTATTTTGCCGTTTTTTTACCGTTTTAAAACGGGAATTTGTGCAGTCTGAAAGGTGCAGAGTGAATTTACCAGTTCTATTGAACTGGTATTTCTAAACGGTAATAAAGCAGGGTCCTACCCGTTTCAGACCCTTTTTTTTCATCCACAGTTTTCTATGGGTTAAAACGTGTTCAGAAACAAAAACTGCATTGAAATACCGTTTAAGGACAAAAACTGCACTGAAATACCGTTTAAAGACATGCAGGGCCAAATGTAATAGGGTGAGAGTTTCAGAAAGTGAGAGATTTTGGGAGAGTTTTCCCATGTTTTTTAAAGCAGCAATCAATTACATGGCAAAATCAACCTGGTTTTGCAGTGTAATTAATTACTGCTTTAAAAAACATGGGAAAACTTTCCCAAAATCTCTCACTTTCTGAAACTCTCACCCTATTACATTTGGCCCCAGGTGTGAAAAGGGGTCTTAGCTGGCAGACCCGTTTTTAGAAACGTTTTAAAATACCTGGTCAAAGCCAGTTTTGCGGTCTGAAAGCAGCATAAGTGATGTCCCTTCAAACCCTGGCATGCATAGTTTGAAGGGACATCACTTAGTAGGATGTCTCAATAATGGTGGTACACTTTGTTCCAATTGGGATTGCCCTGCCTAAATTGGACTGCTGGGTTGTATGCATATGTTAACTTATTACCCATATAGTATGTTTGTCTTGTTGGTACTCGTTATTACCTTTTATGTGTTCGATTATCTGTGTTTGCCTGAACAAAACCAAATTTTAGATTATTATAACACTATTAAATTCCTGCACTTTCTGAATATAAGTAGCAGAATGACATTTCAGTGACCTTTGAGCACAATAAACCATTAAAAAAGGATAATTGCAAGGACTGATTGAATATTAAAGGAGGGAGCAAGGAGACATATGCACGTAACAAACAAAACACTACAATATTTCTGTGTTTGTCAGACATGTTCCTGACATGAACATGACAAAAGGGTCACTTAAGAACTTAACAAATAAAAGAAACAACAAAAACAAATCCAGTTTTCTTTTGTTCCTGGACAGATACACCTTCAGACACAATTGACACTAAATCACAGATTTTTTGCGCAAAACTACAAACAGCACATACTGTATGCCACAAAACACAGCAATAAAAACAAAAACAAAAATATTGTAAATGCTCTTAAAACATCTTGGAAGCAAACATTAATTGCTGCCTAGAGTGTGCATCAGTATTGTTTTTTCCTGTATGGTACTAGAAGCTTTAACTTGGTAGCACCTCTCATTATGTTTAAAAATATGGTGTGCAGTCCAGTCCCCCCCTCTTTCCCAAATATTTGTGTATATATTGTACACTGAAGGTAAGGCTCCTTCATTCTGGCACTGGCACCCCTCCCATCTACCCTCAGGTGTTTTAATTAGCACATGTTCCTACATTGCAGACTACATGTTAATATGGGCTCTATTTGAAGGTAAGACCTAGATAAATTTATATAATGTGTTAGTATTAGAAATGTTAGGGACCCATCTAATGAAGTTCACCTGGACGCGGTGGATGGGCCCACATATTTGCGCAAATGTGTGCTAAGAACTTCAATTATACTCCATGTTAATTGTAAGAGTTATCAAAATTATTTTTACTATCAGGTTTGTCCATGTCCCAGGAAAACCCAGCACTCAAGCTGCAGCCACTACCTCCTGTAGGTAGTGCTGCAGCCAGAAAAAGCAGCAACAGCAGTTTGGGGCCTCTCAGGGGGCATGTGTGCCCGGCAATAGCGGCGGGGAGTGTGCTCGGGTGTTCGGGTGCTCGTTTGTTCAAGAGAGCCCCAGAACCACCGGGGGAGTGGTGCTCAGCGGTGGCAGAGGGGAGTGATGATTGACAGTGGCAGTGGCAGAGAGTGATATTTCAGTGATGGGAGGGAGTTTGAACTTGATGGACAAACGTCTTTATTCACTCTTCCTTACTATGTTACTTCACACATGACCAAGCTTTCTTTATATTAATTTATATTAATTGTCCCATTGAAAACATTGCTAGAGTGCAGACTTTTCATCCATTTGGAGCATAATGCCTGATTCAGATATTTTGGCAAGGCTGCCTTTTTTACAGATGTATAAAACCATGCTTCACTGCAGGTGGGGCTGATGTAACATGTGCAGAGAGAGTTAGATTTGGGTGGGGTTTGTTCTAACCAAAATCTAAATTACAGTGTAAGAATAAAGCAGTCAATATTTACCCTGCACAGAAACAAAATATTTCCCCCAAATCTAACTCTCTCTGCACATGTTACATCTGCCCCACCTGCAGTGCAGTATAGTTTTGACCCTCTGCAAAAATTGCAGCCTTGTTAACATGTCTGAATCAGGCCCATAGTTACCTACCTAAGTGGTAAATGGGATGGATGTACATAATTCCTTGATCTACTGTATGACATCACAAACCAGGTGGTGGGCCGTGGTAATGCCTCTATCTGCAAACTGCATCAGCTCATAACTTTATTATAAATACAGGTTGAGTCTCCCGTATCCAGAGATCTCTTATCCAAAGTATTCCAAAAACCGGAATTTTTTTGTTCCCCCCGCCCCTTTTTTATACTTACCAAGTCCTCCAATGTCCACGGCGGCCTCCAGGATCTTCTTCATCGTCTTTAGTGGTCCCAGGAGTGCATTGTGCGGGCGCGCTGGTGATGTCACCGGCGCGCCTGCAAACTCCTGGTAATCAGGCAAACCTACTGAAATATGTTATTTCAGACCCATACAGCTATAATTATATTCCCTGCTAAACATATACATTTTGCATTACTGTGAGTGATTAAAAAGGCATTTATACTGCATATGAAATGGAACAATCCTATCCACCCGGGTGCCATCTTCTTGACTTGCTTTAATTATTTATTTATTCAGTTATTTCTTCAGCTTGGTTGTACGTGAGTGTCCAGTTCTAATGGTATCTGCAACATTATCTGAATGATCCACAGAGCATTAACATCCAATGATCTGCAAACAGAACGGGCCATAGGATAAGGTTTAACAGCTTTGACTTACTGTACCACAACATGAGCATACAGTACAGTGCATTTAGGGAAAAACATCCAATCAATATGTGCAATTAGAGTAGCAGCATGGAGTGATCTCACAGTTCAAGACTAATGATCATGTGATATTCTTAACATTTAACCTTAACTCTAAGGATAATAAAGACTTCATAATCAGGGGACAGACAATGATGCTTCAGTCCAGGACTGCGGATGGGCAAATTCTGGGCCAGGAAGGACCAGAGTGCCTGGAGCATCCGAGGCTGCAGTAGGTTTCTGAATTGTGGAAGGAAGGCCACACAAATACAGGAGAGCATATAAAAGCAACACAGATAGACTCCTGGTTGGAATTTAGTGCACCCCAATATTGTGAAACATAGTATTGGTGTTATTAAGTGTTTCAATGACAAATTAAATTGTAAATGTACAAGATCACATTATAATGTGACATGATATGATTTCACCAAGTTGTAATCAACATGTATATTGGCTGGGTACATATAGAGCGATAAGCTGTCCGTTCGGGCAGATCAGACCAACATAATGCATGATATGCTCCTGCAGTTGCTTGCGATGACCGTAGGTATTTTGTGCTGTGCATCATACCTAGCAACTTCCCTATCGACACCATGCATGTTAATGATGGATGATTATTCCATTGTACATTAACATCACTCCAGTGTGTATGGGTGATCTGGGATGACGAGGATCATTTCATTGTTGGAATGAATCCCCATTCACCCCACTGTGTACCCGGCTTTACATTAACCATGTAACAATGTGTTGCACAGTATATATGGATGGACTGTATTTCTGTGACACAGAAACAGGGTCACTATGAGAGGTGCTGGGTACTGGTTACCCAGGCTTGTTGGAGAAGACTGGTGGGGGCCCAAGTCAGCTCCTAAGGGAGAACAATGTCCTTCATATAAGGTCATCACAATGCGTTGCAGCACTTTTGGGTGGGGGAAAGGGCATGAGCACGCATCCCTAATTTAACCATACTCCCCAGTACATGGGCCTTGTTCAGCTCTAGGAAGTTATGGATAAGAACAGTGTTACTGTATTTCGATTCAACATAACATCATTCTAAATATATTGTTATACCTTACTCTTATATCAGTGGGATATTAAAATTTTCTTTTACCATTTGCTAAGTACGTTACTATTGTCTCTGTTGTCATTTATATTGTGTCTTGCGGGATTAAGTGGCTTATGTGGCTTCACTTTGCGAAGACCAGTACCTATCACCTAAGGCTAAGCATGCGCTACGTACTCTGCAGATGATGGGAAGATTGTTTTTTTGTATCTCCTCCTTTAGTAGATGTACTGTATAAAGCTCTGTTACAGTAAAACAACAAAAGGTATATGAGACTGATACATTTAGCAGTCAACGGAATTATTAGGTGCTTTCAGGAACTTTTTTGGACACATTAAAAGCTTAATATAGCACATAGGTACAAAGAGCACCAATTATCACTGTACAGTTACAGGATTCAGTACTAAAAAGAACAAAGCATGAAGGGAAGGGGGTCTCATTAGAAAAGTGTTCGGCCAGAGGATTGTGATACAATCAGGATCAGTTACATGGAGCATGACAACCCCTTGGGAGCCTGGCGATGATATATCATGACTTAGGTAGATGGGACTTCATGACCCCAACTGAGCCATTAAATGCTGCTCAAATTGACTACACACTTGTGAGGATGTGAGGAGTAGAGCAGGGAAAGTATAGCCATACACCTGAATCTCCATGCACTACCTGCAAGAAACAGACCAAGGGCCTACATCATGGCTGCATACAATCAGTGTCAAGCCGCCCCTAGGAACAACATTTTTGTGATTTTAAAATTTTCATTGTTAAGTTCTAAGTCTTAAATACTTGGTAATTGCCAATTTACTGTAATAGCAAAATGTGCCTAGAGATAAAATCTATTTATTTTTTTATGTTTTTTCTTACGTAGATTAACAAAAAAGGTACCCAGTGATGAACAAATAACCGTACAATAGTCACAAATGAGAAAAACATTTTATTTTAACATAGACATTGACATTGAGCAGAAAAGCAAAGGTTGCTCAACACAACATTTTGTCCGGGGTCCGGAGACCCGCGCTCCGAGGCTGGGCGGGAATACCTTCAGCATTGTCCACCATTAGTACACCCGATTATGACTGCTTGTTGCATATTCCAATGAGGAAAACATCCACTAAGCTCCATTCATATATATATATATATATATATATATATATAGATTAGATTAGATCTGTCGGCACTCTACAGGTACAAATTAAGATGCCCAGGTGCCTTCCAATGTGTCAAGACACAGTATCAATAGTAGAAGAATCGTTGGCACTCAAGGGACTTGTAGAAAGAAGTATACGGTCAACCAAGTGTCAAGCAACGTTTTGGTCTGTTTATTTGACCTTTTTCAAGCTCACAAACATACAAAGAGTGTTCATACCTATATAGACTTTCACTAACTAACATGTGCTGGCGCCTGCTTCTCTCCGTCTGCCTGGGTCCGTATGACGTCACCAGCCGGCGACTCATACCCTCCGGCGTGTCACAGGCTGTCCGGAGAGTTGCTAGGCAACCCTTAACAAACCTAAATAGTGCAATACAAAGTGCAGTAAAGATTTAAAAGCATGTGTACATAGCGTGGACATCTTAACTGGCATGAAATACAGTGAATATCATGTAGGACTGTACCATGATTATAAGCCATGTTTACAGTTGAAATGCATAGATAATACAGCAATGGCACGGCGGGCAACAGAAAATCATGAACCGGGTAAATGTTACAAATCAACAAGCGGCAGTACCCTTTACAAAAAACTGTGAAAGCTGCACTATTCGTTCAGCCCAGCCGGGTGAACCGTATTCAATTTCTGTATCCACCAGACCTCTCGTTGGAGTAACCTTTTGTCCCGGTCACCTCCACGAGGGTTTTTCACAACATGGTCAATGATCTTATATCTTAAAGTCGCCAGAACATGTTTATGTTCACAAAAGTGTCGGGGTACGGGTTGTTCAATACCTACAATTCTGCCTTCCAGTGAAGCTGTAATAGTTGAACGGTGGCCGGCCATACGGGTTTTAAAAGGACAGGTGGTTTTACCTACGTATACTAAGCCACAAGGGCATCTTATTATGTATATGACATGGGTGGTACTGCATGTCACAATATGTTTGATAGGTATCCGTTCCCCAGAATGGGGATGTGTAAAGCTATCACCAACTTCTAAGTAGTTGCAAGTCGTGCAACTAGTACAACGGTAGCAACTGGGTTTTCTTGTGAGGAAGTTGCTTTGTGGGCGTTGGGCAAACGAGGAAATGTCGTTATGGACCAGGAAATCTTTAAGATTTTTTTGCCGTTTATAGCTGGGCAGAATTTTACAGTGTTGGAAGCTTTTAAGACAAGGATCCCGGGTGATCATGGGCCATAGTTGTTTGGCAGATTTGGTGATGGCTGGGGCCGCTGCACTATAAGTTTGAACAAACGGAATACGATCCGTTGTATTCGTGGCTGTTTTGGGAACCAGTGTGGTGGAGCGGGGCGTCTGTAATGCCTTCTGTTTGGCTATTCTTAATTGGTCAATAGCGTATCCTTTGGCTAGGAATCGTTCAATCATACAATCAATTTCCAATTCTGCCTCCTTTACATCATCACAGATGCGGCGTACCCATAGGAATTGGGAAAAGGGGAGTCCCCTTTTCATGGCAGAAGGGTGTGCACTGGATATGTGTAACAGGGTGTTCCTGTCCGTAGGTTTATATATATATATATATATATATATATTCCAATAAGCAGCACACCTGGTAAATAACGTCAGCTGGTACTGGTGCCCTCCAAAATAACCCAGTTGGGTCAATATGTAGTAAGCAGCGCACGGCGGCACTCAGTGAGTAAATGAATAACACAACGCAGGTAAATGTACAAACGTTTTTGATGTATTAGAATCACATCTTCATCAGGAACAGATGAAGATGTGATTCTAATACAACGAAAACGTTTGGACATTTACCTGCGTTGTGTTATTCATTTACTCACTGATTGCCGCCGTGCGCTGCTTACTATATATATATATATATATATATATATATATATATATATATATATATATATATATATATTAAGAAGACATAGGTGAATGTTCAATGCAAAGTTTGTACAGACTTGTGTGGTGCATAATGATGGCTCAGTTTCAGTGGGTTGGGAGTGGCTAAGGAAAATCAAATTGACTATTAAATCCACCCATAAGGTGCAGCCTTCCCAGATATTCATGGCACTGTTGCAAAAAGATTCCCATTGCTAGCAGTGATGTGCAGTCAGTAATGGAACAGGACACAGTGCCTCACCTAACACTTCAGAATACTCCAAAGTGTTGACTATAAAAATTATATGCATAGTACAAAGAATATATTTCTGAATTATAAATATAATCTTTGTATTTATTTAATACATTTCAGAGAAAGACCGGAGGTCTTCTGTGAGCTGAGCCTCCCTGCGGTGATACATCATTACCTGTCCCTGCCAAAAGATGTATGTAGGCCAAACAATCCTCACTTTCAGAGAGCGCTTAGCCCTCCATAGATCAGCAATTTCCGGAATTCTGAAGGGTAAAGACATCAACCAACCGGTAGCTAAACATTTTAAACAACAGGGACATACACTGTCAGACTTGCGTTGTATGATAATCGACCACATCCCCCCCTTGGCACGGGGAGGAAACAGACATAAAATCCTGAATCAACGCGAGTCGGAGTGGATTTATAAACTCAATTGCCCCCATTGGGCTAAATGAGAAAACTGCTTGGAATGCCTTCATTTGAACCTGCATATGACATCAATTCTTCTGTATTCGTGTTTTTATATACGTTTTCTATAGATGTCTTTGTGCTATTATGACCCTATGTTTTTCTTAAGCCCAGTAAGGGCACATATAGCTATAGAGTCTCACATAATCAGACAGGCTAAAACTTCTGACACTATAGAGTCCAAACCATGGAAAGGTTTCTTTAGGTGTCATGAATACATTACCAGACAATAGGTAATGAACTAATATAATTATTATAATCTAGAGTGTATCCTCCATAGCGCACTGGCAGTACAAGTAGCCACAACACAGTTTGAGTTAATACCACAAACACTATTAATCCAGTGAGTTAAACACTGGTCTTATTTATAATTTTTTTTGCACACAGGAACCCCGAAGCCGAAGTGGAGCGCAAGCTTCCAGCATTGCCTAGAAACGGGCAGAACGGAAGTGAGGCGAAGCAGCAGGAAGCCGCGCACACGGACGCCGGGGCTCTCCTGCATACACTTGACAGAAGGCTACATAAGGTAAGAGAACACAGACAGAGAATTCTTTGCACAGCACTTTATTTTCTTGTATTTTGCACGCCCTGAAAAAGAGGCTAACAGCCTCGAAACGTCGGCATATGGCATGTTTACAATAAAGACCATCTGATTTAACTTTCAATGTTGGAGTGCCGCCCATCTTATTGGAGTTGTTCACCTGGCTAAGTAAGGTCCCGGAGCAGTATATATATATTATTATATATATATATTAAGAAGACATAGGTGAATGTTCAATGCAAAGTTTGTACAGACTTGTGTGGTGCATAATGATGGCTCAGTTTCAGTGGATTGGGAGTGGCTAAGGAAAATCAAATTGACTTTTAAATCCACCCATAAGGTGCAGCCTTCCCAGATATTCATGGCACTGTTGCAAAAAGATTCCCATTGCTAGCAGTGATGTGCAGTCAGTAATGGAACAGGACACAGTGCCTCACCTAACACTTCAGAATACTCCAAAGTGTTGACAATAAAGATTATATGCATAATACAAAGAATATATTTCTGAATATATTTCTGAATTATAAATATCATCTTTGTATTTATTTAATACATTTCAGAGAAAGACCAGAGGTCTTCTGTGAGCTGAGCCTCCCTGCGGTGATAGTAACTGCCTAGGGGTATGGGTAAAAACCGGACCAAGAAAAAACCCCGGACCGCCGGACATCAAAATCTGCAGTCCGGAGCTTGTAGAGGAGGAGGGGGAGAATAAAGCCTCCCTATATGGTCTGGCCATGTAGCAAACACCATAACGGTCCGCACCACACAGGGAGGCTATAATCTCCCCTCCCCATGTCCCTTATGATAGCTATCACAGGGACCCCCTGGACAAGAAACCCCTCCGGACCAGACACTACAAGCTCCGGACCGCAGATTTTGATGTCCGGTCCGGCAGTCCGGGGTTATGTCCGGGTCCAGTTTTTACATAGTCCAACTGCCTGGAGCAGGGGGCAGAGTAGCACTGTGGCCAATTATACTGAAAAACAAAACACAAGGGCAGGCAGCCATCAGACCTGCCTCACTGAGGGGCTGTGGATTGATGCAGTGTCAGGTGACATATCCATTAGGTTCCCCAGCACACAACCAGGAGCAGACAACAAAAAGTAGAAGCACATATCAAGGCAACTAAAATGCAGGTAAATGGGCTAGTGAGGGTTTGCTTGGGCTGGGCAAGAAGGCATTTTCGTTAAGACACAAGTAGAGATGCATTCAGTTTGTGACTGTGTTATTCTTACAAAATCTGCTGTATGTTCTGCAAATTAACTTACATTTAACTCTGAATCAGACCCTATACATTGGTCACAGTGGTTCTCAAACTCAGTCCTCAGAATACCAGATCACAGGTCATGTTTTCCAGGTTACCTGGCAGGAGCAGTGTGTATCATCAACTGTCACATTTTAAAAATCCACAGGTGACCTGGAAAACATGAACTGTGTGAGGTTTTTAGGACCAAATTTAGGCCCTTATTCTGATCGGTGCGGAAATTCCCGCATGCGGACGGACCGCCGATGTTGATCGTCTGCGCATGTGCAGAGGTCACTCTGCGCATGTGCAGGCGATTTCGCCGCACGGATTCTTTATACGCCGCACAGGGGGCGTAGAGGGGCGTGAGGGGCTACTTAGCCTCATTACCCTATGCATACGCCCCGCGTTTCATGGGCGTTCCCATGCAAACGCGGGGCGTATGCATGGTAATGAGGCCGTGACGCATGGGTACGGGGCGGGCATCTGACATCGCCGGATGTCAGCTGCCCGCCCCCATACATGATTTCACACGGACAAGTGTCCGTGTGGTCTTGTGTTGCGGGACCTGGTGGAGCGTGCGGCCCTGCATTCGATGTTCGGCGACCATCGAATGCAGGGGCTGCTCCCAAGACGGAGGAGGCGTATCCCCGTCCAATTTCATGCGGATCGCCACATATCCGCATACGGACGGCAGGTGGCGATCCGTATGGAAGGCGGGGATTCGCCTGCACGGTTGCGGCCGCATATTCTGATCGGGCCGCACCGATCAGAATAAGGGCCTTAGTGACTATGGGGCAGATTTATTAAGCTTGGAGAAGAGATAAACTGGAGATAAAGCGGAGAAAAGGTAAAAGGAGATAAAGCACCAGCCAATCAGCTGTGTTTGAAAAAGACAGTTGGGAGTTGATTGGCTGGTGCTTTATCTCCTTTTACCTTTTCTCCGCTTTATCTCCAGTTTATCTCTTCTCCAAGCTTAATAAATCTGCCCCTCTGTCATTTACTTTGTACTTGTTACCAGCAGCATATTACTACCATGTAGGCTGTGGACTATGATCACTTAATGAAGTCCAGTTGACATTGCTTCGACTGGTCAAGGCGTCCATTAGTGTCCAGGCACCAAAACAGTCAGAAAAATTTCCTAAAGATAATAGCATTTACTAATGCTCCTTCCATACATACAAATGTGGAGAAAAGCCAGAATTTAATAAAAAAAAGGATGTTTGTCTTTTTTTGTCATGGCTGGGAAATTCATTCTCTATTGGGGGCCAATCAAAATCTGGAGACAACAGATTTAGACCAAGCTCATTAATGTAACCATACCAAAAGAAAAGTTATTATTGGATTTCTCCCGTGCGTAGTCGACAGCACCATGAAGGAAGCGGAGCCACAAAGATTGGGTCTGAATATCGCATCCTAACACTTAAATAGAATGCGGACATTCAAATTGTCAACATTTAGACCATGTCAACAATGTGAATGTTGACATAAGGATTGTGTATCCTGGATAACACAACAACTGTATACAATAGCAACTATTATACCATCACTGAGATAAATCAAATATTTGTATTTTTACTAAATAATATATACTGTACTAGCCTGCATTTTACCAAAGGGCAAATACTTATTTCCTCCACCCACACAAATCACAGACAGTCTCATTTTGTTTTAACTGTACAGGGAGAAAATTTCTAACACAGTTTATTAATTTCTTTATTTTTAGACTGCATAATTGCTTGCCAATATTAGATGAATGTTTAACAATGTTTATGTTATGATGAATATTTAGCAAACACTAAAACCCCATTCTTGTTGCCAATTTGCTGTATAAATGTTAATGTGTCGGTAATATTATGCTTTCAACAGTGTAAACTGTAGGATGGTGAAGTGAGTTATATGAACTGGCACTAAACCCACAAAAATAAACTTAAACTATTATATTATTGGTACTTGTGTAGTTTCACGGCGCCGCCGCGCGCACACTCTGTCTCTGAAACTTGGCAGCCTGCCAGAGGCTCTGTTTACCTGTGCGCGTGCCGCTCTAGCTCTGTCTGACTGTGCGCGTGCCGCTCTAGCTGTAAGCTACGTATTGTCAGCTACGTTATCAGCGTAGCGCCGGGCAGCAGCGCGCTGCCCAGGCGCTGACAGGTCACTGTGGTACTTGTAGTTCCACAGTAAAATAGGCGTCCCTGCACACCGCTGACAACGGGGGCATGTAAAAGTGGACACCCCGGGCACACCGCTGTCATGCCGGGGCTTCTAAACTACACATCCCGGCACACCGCTATTAAAGGGGATGTCCCCCATGTAGACGCTAAATTCAGACGCAAAACCGTCTGAATCCATACTGCCCGCAAGCCGCTAAGAAGGGGGAGTCTGGATTTAAACGCTTAAGCGTCTGAATCTAGGCTAAGCGTCTGCCGCTAAGAAGCTGGGGTTTCTGGATTTAGACGCTTAAGTGTCTGAATCTAGGCTAAGCGTCTGCCGCTAAGAAGCCGGGGTTTCTGGATTTAGACGCTTAAGCGTCTGAATCTAGGCTCCCTGCAAGCCGCTAAGGTGGTGGGGCATCTAAATTTAGACGTTAAAGCGCCTGAATTTAGTTGGGTCTAGGGGTACATCTAAATTTAGACGCTAAAGCATTTAAATTTAGTTGGGTCTAGGGGTACACTATTGAAACCTGTCAACAGCTGTCGACCTTGTAAATTCCACTACGACCTTGTAAATTCCATTACCCGAAGCGTTGCGAGCGCAGCGAGCCCCGCGTAGGGGGGCGGTACGCGTCCTCCGACCTTTTCATACCCCCACTATCCAGGTCGGCGTGGAGTTGATTTTATAAAGTGTGCCGAGCGCAGCGAGCCACCGAGGGGATGCGGATACCTTCACAGCTATCCGCGTCCCCTCGCGGGCTTCACAGGTGTCCACGTCCGCTCGCCACGCTTCGGGCTCGGTGGCTCGCTGCGCTCGCCACACTTTATAAAATCAACTCCATGCCGACGCGGATAGTGGGGGTATGAAAAGGTCGGAGGACTCGCTGCGCTCGCCACGCTTCGGGTTGGCGTGGATAGTGGAATTTACCAGGTCGACAGCTGTTTCGTCGATTAGTGGTATTGGGGACAGGTTTCAATAGTGTACCCCTAGATCCAACTAAATTGCTTTAGCGTCTAAATTTAGATGTACCCCTAGACCCAACTAAATTAAGGCGCTTTAGCGTCTAAATTTAGATGCCCCACCACCTTAGCGGCTTGCAGGGAGCCTAGATTCAGACGCTTAAGCGTCTAAATCCAGAAACCCCGGCTTCTTAGCAGCTTGCAGGGGCGCCTGGATTCAGATGGTTTTGCGTCTGAATTTAGCGTCTACATGGGGGACACCCGCTTTGATAGCGGTGTGCCGAGGTGTGTAGTTTAGAAGCCCTGGCACGTCAGCGGTGTGCCCAGGGTGTCCACTTTTACATGCCCCCGTTGTCAGCGGTGCGCAGGGACGCCTATTTCACTGTGGAACTTCAAGTACCACAGTGACCTGTCATTGCCTGGGCTGCGTACTGCTGCTGCTGCCCAGCGCTACGCTGACAACGTAGCTGACAATACATATCTTATAGCTAGAGTGGCACGCACACAGTCAGACAGAGCTAGAGCGGCACGCGCACAGGTAAACAGAGCCTCTGGCAGGCTGCCAAGTTTCAGAGACAGAGTGTGCGCGTGGCGGCGCCGTGAAACTACACAAGTACCATATTATTTTATTTTAATGAATGATTTGAGATGTTACTGAATACAATAGGTCAGACTATTTAGGGTAGAGATTTGCGCCAAACCATGTATTTGATTTTGGAACTGTAATATCAGTACTGCTTTCCTAGCACGGCACCCACGATCTAGATTGTATGTGTGGGGCTGATATCTCAAGCATTTCATGCATCTTATGTGTTTGTGCAGCATAAGATGCATGAGATGATGCAATCAACGCAATCGACAAGATTTTTACATTGGAATCAATGTAAAAAGGCCCCAAAACCCCAATTTTAATTGCTAAACCCCCCTCATGGGTGAAATGCCCCCCCCCCCCCATTGTTAATGCCACAACCACTATTGACACCAACCCGAAGAGTGGCGAGCGCAGTGAGCCCGCGAGGGGCGGCGGTACGCGTCCTCCGACCTTTTCATACCCCCACTATCCACGTCGGCGTGGAGCTGAATTTATATAGTGTGGCGAGCGCAGCGAGCCACCGAGCCCGAAGCGTGGCAAGCGCAGCGAGCCCCGCGAGGGGACGCGTAATACATGTAAAGTAGTCTGCGTCCCCTCGCCACGCTTCGGGCTCACTATATAAAATCAACCCCACACCGACGTGGATAGTGGGGGTATCAAAAGGTAGGAAGACGCGTATCGCCGCCCCTCGTGGGCTCGCTGCGCTCACCACGCTTTGGGTTGGCTTTGATAGTGCTGGTGGCGTTAACAATGGTTATTGGGGGCTCACGATTTTTTATCTCATGGATCTCATGGATCTCATGCATCTTATGGATGCACAAGATCCATGAGATTAAAAAATCGGGTCCATCGCGTTGATTGTATGCCTTAAGTACCTTAAACTTAAGGCATACAATCAATGAGACGGGCGCCGTGCTAGGAAAGCAGTACCGTAATATCTTTCAGTTGAAAACCATTAATATCGGGAGCCTGTGGCAATACCTGCGACCATTGGATATGCCCATAAATGTGTATCTCTTCACAGGGGCTAATGTGTGAAAATATTTCCAACAATTGGAAAGATCAGCACAGACCCATACAATGTGGCCATTTTCGGACGCATCGGCATCCATGCAGATTCAACATTTTTCTTTTTCTTTTTTTTTTTAAAGTCGAATCTGCATTGTTTAAAACAACTGCTAAATTGTTGATCCACGAGTTTTCATAGGCTAAAAAATTTCCAGCAGTTGGAAAAATGTAATAGGTCAAATGTAAATTCGACCTACGATTGTCCAAAAAAGTTACAATATTTCCAGCTGTCCGAAATATAGACATTCCTCACTTAACGACCAGGTTCCGTTCCTACGACTTGGTTGTTAAATGAATTGGTCGTTAGGAACGTGTATAAAAATACATAATACAAGTACAGTACACGTCTAAATAAAGAAAAGTCATATTCCTCCTATCCTCCTATTCTCTGACATGTCGCGGTGTGAAGCACGGGACACTTAACAGTTTGGGCAGGTTGTAAGTACGAATGGGTTAGCAGGACGCAAGGGTGGGGTCGTAAGTCTGAGCAGTCGCAGTGAGGTCGATTAAAGAAGGCCAGGTCGTAAGTCTGAGCGGTCAATAAACAGGTAAGTCGTTAAGTGAGGAATCTTAAATGAGGAATGTCTGTATCGTCAAACTTTGAATACCCCCTAAAGTATAACGGGAAACGATCATCTGTCAGACCACACTTAGGTCGACAGTCATTAGGTCAACCCCGGAAGGTCGACTGGCCCCAAGGTCGACAGGGTTAAAGGTCGACATGGGTCAATGTCGACATGACTTAAGGTGGACATGGGCCAAGGTTGATATGTGTTTAGGCCGACAGTCATTAGGTCGACATGAGTTTTTCACTGTTTTTTGAGCCAACATGTGGCGACAGGCGGTATTTCATGCCCTGCCATCCACTAGGGCGTGGTGGGAGAATAAAATAGTGTGCCGAGCGCAGCGAGGCACCGTGCCCGAAGCATTGCGAGCGATGCGAGCGATGCGAGGTGCTGCAGTTCAACTCCAACTGTGTCCATGTTGACTGTGTTGACATTCGGGTCAAAAAACAGTGAAAAACTCATGTCGCAAGGAAGTTTTCAACCGAAAATGATTTAGGAGCGCTTGGCACCTGCTGCTTCCTCAATAACTAAGCAGCTGCTGAAAAGGGAGTAGTCAGCTCCCTCATAAAAACACAAGAAAAAACAAGAAAAGCAGCGCTGTACAATTTTAGCTATTAGGTAACAAGTGAATTCAATTTGTTGGAAAAGTATAACACTTTATTGGCACATATAAAATGATATAAAATAATGGTCCGGAAAATAATGGTCCGGATATGAATAAAAGACACAAATAAGAAACAAATTGATAAAAGTTAGGTGTGGTGGATTACCAACAATAGAACCTGCTCTGGATCCGGTGTGAGTCCTTTGGATAAAAGTCCTTGTGTGAACCAATGGGAGTTCCTTAATATTTAGAAGCCGCTGGAGGTTTGGAAGCCTTTTTGGAATTAGGGTAAGGGTTACCCACGCTTGAAGTTACCTCAACGATGTATGCGGAGAAGAAGAATGTCCCAATTGTAGATAGGTTCTTTCCAGGATTGTGAACTCAGGTCCAGAGAAATAAGCAGCAGAGAAAAACTCATGTCGACCTAATGACTGTCGACCTAAACCCATGTCGACCTTGACCCATGTCGACATTTAACCCTGTTGACCTTGGGGCCAGTCGACCTTCCGGAGTCGACCTAATGACTGTAGACCTAAGTCTGGTCTGACAGATGTACCGATTCCAGTATAACATGAAGTCCACAGTACTGTAGGTGTCTGTCTCTTCATTTGAGCTAATCTCAAGAACCACAGCATGGATTTTGATGCTATTTTCAAAATTCTATAGAGGTTGTGTTAAGAAGTTTTAGATTAATGAAACCTTAAATGATCGACGGGGACCGTCAGCGAGGTGGCGGGGACCGATGGGGAGCTCCATCTGAACAGGGCACGCGAGCGTCTTGTGCATGCGCGCCCCCTTCCGGTGGCAGATGTCAGAGACTGACAGCTGGTGATTCGATCACCAGCCCCATCCTGAATGAGCCCGGCTCCAGCTGTATAAGGAAACCTTATAAAACCTTGGTTAAAAAAAATATCAACATAAATTCAAAATTGATCCCATGCAAAGCCCTGGTCGGTCACTAGTAATGATATACAGTATATTTAGGGCGTGAGAGAGAGATTTTGGTGCAAGCTTGCTTTAAGTCATGACACACCTTGGCCCATCTATAGCGAACTTTAAGGAACCAATATTAAACCATGATATCTACGAACTAATATAAGTAGTTCATTTTTTGAGTGCCATATTGAATATTTTAATATAAAAACACTAGATTTGTAACTTTCTAGAGGAAAATTATGCCTTACTTAATATATTGCACAGCATTTGTAACCTAAGTATATACAATAATTAGGCAATAATTTAGTAGCAGAACGTAATGCAAATGAATGCAGATATGCACAGAAGATTTAGTATGATACTGGGGTCCACAGGGACAGTGGCTCTGAAAGGAGCCAACCCTGCTATGTGTTCCGAGAAAAGAGATGGCATCAGCAGTCTCTTTACTCCTCCAACTGCATTCCTGCATGTGTGGTCTACTGACCATGATGATCATGCATTTGCAGTGGCCATTGCTGGGGAGTGATCTGGAGCAGCACTCTCCTAGTAAATTTAGCAATGTGTAGCACATTAGACTACAGCGATACAATGACATCTTTACAATCCAGAGCTTAGTAATCTGACAGCATCACATTTCCTTTAGATACCTATGAGGGCTGCGACTGTTGTCAGAAATGGTGGGACAGCAGCATATATTTCAGATATCTACCGCTGTCCTTCTTTCATAGAAATGGGAGTGATACACTTTACATAATTTGCAACTTTTTAAATATATTTATTATCATTTCTCCTTTTTCAATACATGGCCAGATGTACTAAGCTTGAAAAGTGATAAAATGGAGCGTAATAAACCATCAGCCAATCAGCTCCTACCTGCCATGTCACAGACTGTGTTTGAAAAATGACACGTAGGAGCTGATTGGTTAGTGGCTTATCACTTTACATGGTTTTCGGCTTTTAAAAAATTCCTTACTAGCTGGAGACGCTGTTCACACCTATTACTGAAAATGTCCTTTCCAATGTGGCCACGAGCTCCTCCAGCATTTTGGAAGGGATGTCTCTACCATGGTGCTACTCCTCAGGCTGGCAGCTTCTCCCTGCAACACTGACAGCAGCATGGCATCAGGAGACATTTGTCCCCAAAGTACCCTCCATGTCCACAAGTCACTGCAGGGTCTGCGGGGACTGTTGCTATGCCACTCTATATGACCCCATAGAAAGTAACCAATAATGTTTTCATTGATCCCAATCTAGATCAGAAGGAAGGATTGTATGTTAATTTCATTATTTGAGTCCAAATTTTTTTATTAATAGGGGCATTGGAGACGGTATTGAAAATTCTTCTTTTATTGCATTTTTTTCTATTCAGTTGCTGTAAGACAGGCTCAATCTAAGCCTCAGGCATGTTCAGGCAATTGATCATTCTGGTGTACTGTTATGACCTTTTCTCTCAGTTAAAATTTTAATTAAAAAAATTAAAATGACATGAGTTTAACCAATAAGCACTTCAGCGACAGGGACTGCCACTTTTGTGGATGAAGTACTTGGTTTGTATGGCACATTTTTGGGAAGGACTATTTCCAATCACTAATGAGAGGGTTGAGTATAAAATATGTTAATTACATATAAATATAATTCTGTAAAATAAATTTAAGGAACTTGTCCCATTACAATCTAATTAGAGTAGGAGAGGAGAAGGATAGGAGACAAGAAGGTCTTAGAAGATGAGACAAGGGGTGGAGGATGAGACAGGGTGCAAAGAATGAGTAGGGGGATAGAGGATAAGAGGGCAGTATAGGACAAGAGGGGGTGTAGAGGATGAGAGTGGGGGTAGAGGATGAGAGGGAGGGTAGAGGAGGAGAGGGGGTAAAGGATGAGAGGTTGATAAAGGACTAAATAGGGGGTAGAGGAGGAAGAGGGGCTTAGAGGACAAGAGAGGGTGTCAGAAACCGTGGTGCGCATTCGCATCAACGTCCATGTTCCTTACCCGCTCTCTGGTGTGTCTTGCGGTGCAGGCCCCTGTCCTGTGCCATCCCCGGGTACTCTCCATGGCAGGATCTGAGTGGCATTACCCTGAACTCTTTCCAGCGCCCCACACTGGTCCTGGGCTGGGCTCATGCCACATGGGCACCTCCATGACACCTGCAATCACATGACTCTGTTGTCCAATGATTTTCCTGTGACCTTGATACTCTGACCTGTGCACTGACCCACTGATGAAGTCCTGGTGACGAAACGCATTGGGACGTGGCCTGGCATCGATCGAGTTCATTGAGTGTAACCGCTCTAACAAGTGCTGTGTGTCACAGACTCCATTACCCATGCTGATATCATCTGCGGTTGTGTGAACCACCATCTGCGGTACATTTTATCCACTCCTTTTGTGAATACAGCTTGGATTTAATAAATATTTTATCTATCAAGTGATTTCTGCACCATGGAGCGCTTGTCTTTTTTTTGTTCTAGATATATATATATTTATATATATTCTGGGGGTAATTTCCAGCCGAGGGATGGATCTTACAGATACCTCTCCCAGTAAATGTTGTGAAGTGTAGCCCATATGCTACAGTGACATAAAATGAATAGAGTGTAGATTGCGCTAAATTGATGGCAGAGCAAGGTTTAGTAAAAAAAGCACTTTAATTAGTACATGTAACACACTAAAATTATCACAAATAAAAAAAAATTAAAAATAGGGAATGGCAAGTGGGTTGAGAGGCTGCATCCAGTTAATGTAACATCACCTTATGAGAGTCCACAGTTCAGTTTTTCCTTAACACAAGATTGATTGTATGTGTACAGGTGTACATGGTTCACCAATTATTCAGGGTATATATACCCCTACCCCATGCCTGACAAAGACACCTTGAAAAAGCTGCACCCAGCAGCGAAACACGTTGGGACCGGCACCCAGCCCACCCACCCTTCATGCTGCTGTTCCAGTCATCACCCCACCTCTTTGAGGAATCTCCACCTGAGAGCTACAACGGAGAACCAGACCACTACTGGCTACATTCCACACACCGGAGTATGGTACCATTCATTTGAAGGCAAGCCACCTCTCTAAATCACCTACCCGGGTCACCCAGTGGACCACCTACAACTTCAGATAATCCAACCGGGAGGAACGCCACCCCCACTACTTGTTTGGAGGAAGTACTGTAAGGGATACCACATTGAATTGTCTGGAGGATTATTCCATCATCCATTTCTCCCCTTCTCCAACTGAACTGTGGACTCTCATAAGGTGATGTTACATTAACTAGATGCAGCCTCCCAACCTACTTGCCATTCCCTATTTTTAAATTATTTTTATTTGTGCTAATTTTAGTGTGTTACATGTACTAATTAAAGTGCTTTTATTACTAAACCTTACTCTGCCATCAATTTAGCGCAATCTACACTTTATACATTTTTGTTTCCATATAGGGAATGACAATTCCTTTTTCCAGATTGCTGCTGGCCAAACAACTCACACAGGCGCCCCAACAGTTACTCCGGTACCTGTTTTTTTTTCCTTCTGCTACAGTGACATGTAGATTTGGCGTTTTGCCAACTTCCATAGAAAACTATGGAAACCGAGCAAGTACTGACCAATTTGGCACCATAGGCAAGTTTTTTTCTTGTCCCCCCTCCCCCATGTGGGAGCTTTTCATGCATCACATGCAGGTGCACAAATGAAAAAGGGGTATGTCTCATGAAATTGGTGTGGCCTCACAGAACAGTGTGGAGTTGTGGTGCTATGCTCCCCATCCCCCATTGTGTTATGTTCCTCATCCAGCATAGCTCCATACACCCTTGTGTCTCATTAGCCCATACAAGTGTCTCTCCTGTTCCAGCCCACACAAAAGTTTCTGAAGCCCCGGATCCATAACATTTTTAAATTCGTGCACACTAATATATATGTAATTTATGCGGAATACATCTTGCAGAATTAGTATTTTTATGCAGCACAAACCAACCAACATGCATCAACTCAAAATCAATCTCAAAATAATTCAGAAGATTATTTATTGTGACATCTGCAATTTATTTTTCAGACTGTAAATGCAAAGTTGGATGCAAAATTCCACATTACTGTTCCCAGGATATTAAAACAAGAGTCTAATATTTAATTTGAAGTAACAGATATACCTACATAGCATAATTCCCATTAAAAAAGCATTACTATGTTATGTTTATGGCCAATGCTAAGAATACAGATATCCTATTCCATGTTCAAAAGGATTAGCAGGTAATAGCTTTCCTTTCACTGAGATAGAAAATAAAACAGACTTTAACAGTCTGAAGTGATGCTGAAAAAGGAATAATTTTCTTTCCTGAAGATGAAAGCATTTATAATGCATATTCCTTTTGTATATACTGTTACTACCTGCTGATAATGTAACATAAGCTTGGGAAATGGTGCAAATAGTTTATTGATGAACAATTGACCACTTGACCTCATAGTTCTTTCTCATGAATTTTTTATAAGAATTGAAACAGAAATCACACAGCGTTATTTATAAATAAGAAAAATTCTAGGCCCAAATTCACATGTGATCTGAGGGCCTCATATCAGCTGGACCTGGGGTTAAGTTCATGCATTTTGTTAATGCTAGTAACCAGTGGTATTTTTCCAGAAAAATAGGAACTCCGGGTCTGGCGGTGGGTTGATAAAATAAAGAGAGAGAGAGAGAGAGAGAGAAAGAGAGATATGTATATATTGTATTTAGAAATGAAGGCACTCACAGGGGACTTTAAAATGAAACTTATCTTATGGAAAGTAAATGTTGGCTCAGAAGAGGTTCAGGAACGGAGTTCCTGATGATGTCATATTGATCAAGCGGTTCAGGAACGGAGTTCCTGCTGGTTCCTGCTGAAAAATAGCACTGCTGGTAACACATACAAATTGCTTTGATAATCAATTGCCTCTAATAACACATCCATATCTGATTATGTTTAAAAAACAACAACATGACTTACAGTAAAGAACCTGTTCAGAGAGGTAATGTAGGCATGCTAAAGAGGATGTTTGATCCTATGCCTGGGATGCAGTATGCAGCTGCAATGGCTCTGGTGTCTTTGAGTGGGATGTATTAATATACATCACCGCCCCTCGCCGCTCGGCCGCCGTGATGCTAGCGCATATGTACTAACATATGCGGCTGGCATCGCGGTGACGGCGGCCCCCCGCGATACCCGTAATGTGGTGTGGTGAGGTCTCCATCCCTGCCTCCTCCTGCTCCCCTCATGCCGGGACAGCTCAGCGTGGCTGTCCTGGGCGCCTCCTCTTCCCCGCTGGAAGCCGGAAGGACGTCCCGCTGCCTTGCTAGGGGGAGGAGGGGTTTACCTTCCGGGTCCAGGAGGACCTGCAGCAAGGTAAGCCAGAGGGAGTGGGATAGGGGGTCGGCGGAGGTGGATGGTTTGTGGTGGAGGTGGCAAAAAGAAGCCCATAGGGCAGTGGTTCCCACACTGTGCGCCTAGGCTCCCTGGGGTGCCTCGGAGCACTTGCAGGGGTGCCTCAGGTTGGTGGTCCAGAACCAATTCAAGTTATTTATGGCAATGAAATAGGCAAAATCAGTGCTTGTGGCTTCCAAATAAGAATATGTGGGTAAACAGAAGTGAATCATGTTTCTCACCATATAACTGGACCTAAGGAAAACCTTTAAATCTCAACTTACTTAATATTTTTTTGTGAAATTAATAACCAACTTTTGGCCTAGGAGTGCCGTGAAAAATATTCTGATACTTAAGGGTGCCATGATTCAAAAAGGTTTGGAACAACTGCCATAGGGGGTTTTACCGCATTTTTAGCTTAGTACATCCCGCTGTTACTAACTACAGCCATAATGCGCAACCATAGGGCTATTCAGAACTTCAATAATCAACTGTTCTGTCAGGGACGAAGCTAAGATTGTTGTTATGCATTGAAAGGTAGTATGTCTTCCTGTGCTAAAACCCCTCCCCCCATGTGTCTCTACAGCAGTCTGTGTCCCATACCCCCAACCATATAACTGCAGCAGCCTGTTTCACTCCCCCCCCCCCTATATCTTTGCAGCAGCAGAAGTCTGTGTTTGTGTTACCCCTCTCCCCACCACTATTTATCTAGATCTTCTCCTTGATCCTCCTTAAGGCAGAAGCAAGCTCATCACACACTGTTCTTCAAGACATCACACGTGCAACACAGATAGGGGGAAAATCTTTATTGTACCCTATGCTCCAAGTTCCTCTATACCTGTGTCCTGCTGATTAGTCCAGTGGCACAAGAACTAGACTACCCTCTGAAGCATACCCCCACCACAGCATGTTTCTGACTCCTTGCAGGTTTCCCAGTTTTTGCCTCTGATCATTCTAGCACCCACTGTTTGCATTTGCAGAGCCAAAGTCAGCAATGGGTGTCTCAGTACATATCCAGGTAACTTATACGTTTGCATATTTCCACATAGCATCTGTGTACAAATTTGCAGGTGTGCATACATCTCTGAATCAGGCCCTAAACAACAAGAACATACAGATTGTTGTCAAGTGAATATAATAGCTAATTTTTATTATATGATATATAGTCAAAATTGGTAGAAAACTTAGCACATATCGCATTGAGGCTCTTATTCTGGTTGACACGCAGCGCTGCAAAGTTTGCAGCGATGCGTGTGATTTTTTGCCCACCATTCCCACCCGCCTTCACAGGGCGAATTCCTTAGCATAAACATCCATTCGCAGACTATGGGGAAATACCTGCATCATTTGATGGTCACTCTGAGGTGTCTTAGCTTTGTGCTGCCCCATGCCCCCCCCCCCCCCCCTTCCCCCCCGCAGTGGTGGGAGAGAGCACCCGTTGAACACTCTGTGTGCCATGGCTGTTCGCACCTGGCGCATGCACATGCGCAGATAAAAAAAAATCACACTCACATGTGAATTCGCATGCAGGCATACAGACCAGAATAACCCCCTGTGTGTTTAAAGCTTGTGATGCTGATTGCACCCCCAGGGGATGCTGGGGGTGGATAAATCAATGGGGCCAGATGGGATACATCCAAGGATACTAAAAGAGCTTAAAGGGGAGCTGGTAAAACCAATAACAGAATTATTCAACCAGTCACTAGCTACTGTGGTAATCCCAGAGGACTGGAAAACAGCGAATGTAGTCCCACTGCACAAAAGTGGAAGAAAGGAAGAGGTAAGCCTCAGTAGTAGGGAAATTGATGGAAACACTCTTAAAACATAGAGTTGTAGAATATTGTAGAATATCTCAAAATTAGCAATTTATAGGATCCGAAACAGCATGGGTTTACTGGGGGAAGATCATGTCAAACAAATCTTATTGACTTTTTTGACTGGGTGACTAAAATAATAGATCAAGGTGGGGCTGTAGATGTAGCTTATCTAGACTTTAGTAAGGCTTTTGACACTGTCTCACATCGCAGACTGTTAAATAAACTTGAAAGCTTGGGATTGGATTTTAAGATAGTTGAATGGATAAGCACGTGGTTGCAGGACAGAAAACAGAGAGTTGTAGTAAACGGAGTACAGTCAAAGGAGGGAAAGGTTACAAGTGGAGTACCCCAGGGATCTGTACTTGGACCAGTGCTTTTTAATATCTTCATTGGTGATATTGCAAATGGAATTGAAGGTAAAATGTGCCTTTTTGCAGATGACACAAAGGTATGCAACAGGGTAGACACACCAGGAGGGGTAAAACAAATGATTGATGATCTAGGGAGATTAGAGGAATGGTCAAGAGCATGGCAACTACAGTTTGATGCCAAAAAATGAAAAACCATGCACTTGGGTCTCAAAAATCCAAAGACTAAATATAGTATAAATGGCACTATAATGGAAAGTACTGAGGAAGAGAGGGATCTAGGTGTCACTATTTCAGGGGAATTAAAGTCAGGTAGGCAATGTAAAAAGCAATGAAGAAGGCAAGTCAGATGCTTGATTGCATAGGGAGAGGTATCAGCAGTAGAAAGAAATAAGTAATAATGCCACTATATAGGTCATTGGTACGACCTCATCTAGAGTACTGTGTTCTGTTCTGGAGGCCATATCTCCAGAAGGATATAAATACATTAGAGACCTTACAAAGAAGGGCAACTAAAATGGTGCATGGCCTACATCACAAAACGTACCAGGAAAGACTAAAAAATCTTAATATGTACACTTTAGAGCATAGAATGGAAAGGGGGGTCATGATAGAAACTTTCAAATACTGTATATCAAGGGCTTTAACAAGGTACAGGTGGGAGACATTCTTCACAGGAAGAGGCGCAGCAGAACAAGAGGACATGCACTGAAACTAGAGGGAGGAAGATTCAGGGGAAATTTGAGGAAGAATTACTTCACAGAAAGAGTAGTAGATAAGTGGAATAGCCTCCCATCAGAGGTGGTAGAGGAAAATACAGTAGTACAATTTAAACATGCTTGGGATAGGTATATTGATATCCTTACAAAGAAATAAGGATCAAATATGGTTTGAGGTAACATGTTTAAAAAAGGGGCAGACTAGATGGGCCAAGTGGATCTTATCTGCCGTCAAATTCTATGTTTCTATGTTTCTAGGGGACTGACATCACAAAAAACTGCTCAATTTTTACTATATTGTTATATTATATATATTATAATCACAATTTTACATAACCAAAATCTTACATAATGGCCCACTGTGTATAGTAGATGGTTGGTGGTTTCTGGGCTCTGGGGAGTTCTAGAGAAATCGCATACTCAAAACCTCACCGTGTGAATGCAGTTGCACCTTAACTTAAATTAACTTAACTTTCGAGTTGAAAACAGTTACTAAAGACATTCAGCATTTTGTACTATGGAATATTGCTTGGTATTGGCTTGTGTCCACTGAGCCTTTTACTAAACTGAATGCACATAATGTAACTGTTCCATGTTAATGTAAAGCTGAGGATGGCACATAAGCACAATCTTATCACATATTGCAGCGTTGGAAGGATGAAATGTGTTATAGTAAATTAAATGTAATTCTTGACTTTCTTGTAAATGTACTTTTTTTTGTTTATTCATATGGCTATAGATTGCGTGTTAAAGTAAATCACAAGTTCAGTTCCTTGTGTGCTGTAATAAAAACAGTGGAATAGCAATATCTACCTCATGTTAACATTTCAACACTATAAATCATCAAATGATTTTAATTTGGGGATTAATCTTTCTACTCCTGAAGTGACAAATCTCCCCTGCAGCTCAGAGCCAGGAAAATGTAATCCTTTGCAGATGCAGACATTAATATTTCTCTATAGAGCTGCATACTGTGTTCTCTTTGAATGTTGTGTTCCAGTGACTGGCGGCCAGGAACCAAGAGTGACAGTTCCTGTTAATATTCTTGAAACTCAGGCTGCCACGAAAGTCTAGTTCTGGGCATCAGAAACAGATGTATGCCATATTAAAAGGATATGTATGTAGTCCTTGCAGCCATAAGCATTACATTAATAAACCCAAAGGGCTGATGCTGAGTTTGCCACATACAGTATTCCAAAATGAAGCTTTAGAAGAACCCATGTATAACTAACATATTCATGCCCACATGCTTAGGTGTGCTGTTTTGAAAGATAAACGTTTGCTAATGCTATGCCTAAAATAAAGATTCTGTAACACAACGGATATATAACTTCCTTAGTATGAATGCATTTAGAATAATACGTTTTTAAAATCATGTGCACAAAATTCTTTAATATAGCGCAATCCATGATAAAAGCACCTCTCAGTTTCAGAGGTGATTTCGAATTCAGCCAATCAGAAGCTGACAGGTAGTGCTATCTACAATCATCATTAGGTCCCACAACCGTAACGGGTGCCGGATGACTGCCCAACAGTCGGGATTCTGACAGTCAGTACTCTGACATCGGAATCCCAACTGTTTAAATGCCCGACTGACAGGGGCTATTCGCCCTTGTGGGAGAACAGTACCTGTGGTGAACAAAGCGAGCCATTGAGCCCGCAGCGTGCTCCAACAGTGCTCCAACCCCCGACGGGATTCTGATGTCGGGAAGATACTGTCCATCCTTATCCCGATTGTCGGACTGCCATACCACACCCAACTGTAACAGCTTCTGTAATTCATATATGCATATCTGTGAGGGTCTGCCGCTGCGGTCAATAACACAAACACTCTCTTACTATGCTTGTCCAAAATTAGATGGCCCAACGCTCCCTCATTGCCCCACTCTAAGCATAAGCAAGCATGTCACTCCTGCATATTCATTTAGGTACACATTTGTTTTTAATGGGAAAACACAGTAGAAATGTCTGCATTATGCAAACTCCTGCCCAGGGGTAAATTTACCAAAGTTTTTAAAAATTAAAAGCCCATAGCAATCTCATTGCATGATTTCTCTATTGCATCCTAAAATTGCTCTATTGCATCCTAAAAAATGATAGACAGAATCTGATTGGTTGCTAGGTGGGCAGCATCATTTCTATTCATTTTTAGAAGTTTTAACCCCTCTGTCCACATTTCTTACCCAATATCAACATTTTGGGCAATATAATTCACATTTTTCTTAAGACAATGGTCCTGTTTTCAGGTATTTGCATATACTGTAGGTGTAATCTTTGCTTCATATTTTATATAACAATGTGGTTTTATATATCAAACACAATACACTTGACCGAAACAATTTTGCTTCTGAAATCAGTAAACATTGTGTTCGATTATACAATGCAAACACTCACAGTGTAGGAATAAATCATCTTAGACAAACCGTTTTGGATTTGCTTTCTTTCGACAATAGAAGCAATTTTCAAAGAAATCAATGCATATTGTTTCATCATCATTTGAGTCTGCAACTACTGTATTCCATGCTTGGGTATATTTCTGTATATTATTCTCCAACAATCTAAAATTACTGGGTATCACCTCTACTGCTTCTGTGTTTTAAATTATGCCAATTTCAATGGAAGGTCACATGGAACACAGAGTAGCTTAGATATCCACAGGGGCAGCAGTATAATCACAGAAGCGTACACGATAAAACCTGAGATCATCTACTCAATTAAGACTTTGAATCATTCTTATACAGATGCAAATTAATTTACTATTAGTATAAACTGAGAAATAGCTCGAGGTGCAAAGTAAATGTCATTTGTTTGCAATGACATGTTACCAGAGTTTCATGGATTGAGAAGTTGTATTAAATAGATAAACTAAATACAGGTGTGCATAAAAAGTGATGCCTCTGGGTCCCATTTCATAGAACTATGTACAGATGGAGCCGGCTCCAGCTTTGCAGGGGCTAGCGATTCGGCTCCCGCAGGGGCGCGCATGCACGAGGCGGGTCCCCGCTGCCTCCCCCGCTATCGTCGCCGGTCCCCCTCCCTGCCCCCACCCCCCAAACTGGGCAGCGTCTCCCTGAAGCGGAGACAGGCAGGGAGACGCTGCCCAGCCGCCATGATACTGGGACGCGCGTGTGCTTGAGTCCCTATCGCCGGCGCTCGCCAGAGAAGGGGATCTGGTGGACGCCGGCAAAGGATGAGCCAGGCTCCATCTACATGCTTGCAGTCATTAGTGAGGACATAACAAGAAGCTCTAGCTATAGTGTAACTGGGTGCAGAATGATATTATTGTTGCTTCACATACAGTAATATCGCTATTATGCTGTACACCAGTGGTGTCAAACTCATGGCCCTCCAGCTGTTGTGGAACTACACGTCCCAGCATGCCCTGCCACAGTTTTAGCAATCCACTATATAAAATCTGTGATAGGGCATGCTGGGATTTGTAGTTTCACAACAGCTGGCGGGTCATGAGTTTGACGCCACTGCTGTACACAAATCAGTTTATGGTGAAGGTGCATAACTGAGCAGTAACTTGGCACATGCATTCAGTGAGAAGTGGTCACAGTGTGTAAAAGAGTTAGGTCAAGCAGATATACGTACTTTGTGGAAACTAGTGTTAAGGTGCGTACACATGGAGCAATTTGGCAAAAGATCTGGGCGTTCCCGACCGATTAAAACGACCAATCTTTCAAATTGTTCTGTTTGTATGAGCGATATAGATGCCAATGCGCAAACCCACCGGTCATTGGTAGAGGTCTATGATCTTTCCTGCATGCAGAAAGATCATAGACCAGTCTTTAGCGATGTGTACCAATCATTTCATGCGTATGCACGATGAGCGATTTGGAAAAGCTGATTGACTGGCTCCCTCTCCCCTCCACCATCGTTAAAGATCAATCGTTCATGTGTAACAATCAATGTGCTCAATCGTTCATCAAATTGTGTGTGCAGGTCCCCACTGCTGATATTGGTGGCGGTGGGGACCGGCTGTAGGGGCATGTATAAGCAAGTGTACACGCACACACTTGCCGATGCCTGCTGCAAGGGGAGCGACAGCAGGGAGGGGGGCGGCAGGGGCAGCGATGGCTGTGCTGCAACTTTAGCATGGCCGTTCTTAATGATGACATCCCTCATCTGGACATGGTTGGACAAGTGAGGGGGTCATTAAGGACATGCGTGAGTGTGCATCATTAACAATCAGGAGCGTACACACTAGGCAATATTGTCCACAATATCACTCAGAAAAAAAACATTTATTTCTGTGTGCAAAATTCTAACAAGAACAATACAATACTAACTACAGCTTCTAGAATTTAAAGTGCACCAGGTAATGCTTTTTATCAGTGGATGTAAAACAAACAGACATAGTTTAATTGTTCTTAAATAATTGATGCTGTTTTGGCAGAAAAATCATTTATTATTCTGTGTTTCAAAAAGCAATTATATTTACTTTGCTTATGTAACTGCTTCAATTAAAGCATGGAAACAATATCACCAATGTTAGTACTCTGCAATGGTAATGATTTCATTATATGTTACTCCAGAGAATATAATGGGACTAAAACATTATGAAAATATACAGTATAAAGCTTACTATGTATTTCTCAATCTCAGAATGGTCATGAAAATGAGGCAGGAGAGTGAGAGAAAAAGAGGGTGTCAGGGGAAGAGAGTTGAGCAAGTTAGAGAGGGAGGGAGGCAGAGAGAGTGAAAGAGAGAGGGAATAAGAAAAAGAGAAAGAGACAGTGTCAGAGGGAGAGAAAGAGAGGAGCGAAGAGTGTTAGGGACTAAGAGGAGAGAGATGGAGAAATAGCAAACAGGAGAGACGCAACTTGATGTTTATTTATGCAAAACATCCAATTGCAAAGCACCAGGGATGTTCGGAGCGCTGACCAGCCAACCAGAATCACCCCCAAAGCCCCAAGCAGTGCTGCTCAGAATGTTGGAGTTCATGCACAGCTATATTTTTGTTTTTGCCTTTTAAATGATTGCCGCTGTAAAAATCTGGCGTATCTCTCTGAAATGATGGGCCTTATTCTAGTTCACTCTTAGAGGCAAATTCCTTCTGAAATGGACAAAATCATGTGTACTGCAGGTGGGGAAGATATAACATGTGCAGAGAGAATTAGATTTGGGTGGGGTTTTTTCTTCAAAGTGAGATCTATGTTGCAGTGTAGAAATAAAGCAGCCAGTATTTACCCTGCACAGAAACAAAATAACTCACACAAATTTAATTCTGTCTGCAACTGTTACATCTGCCCCCCTGCAGTGCACTTGGTTTTGTCCATCTGAGAAGGAATTTGCCAGAAGGAGTGAACTACACTAAGGCCCTATGTCGGCTGTAAGATCCATTGGGTGAAATTTACTAAGATGTGTATTCTACTTCACATGTGATGTTGCTATGGCTAACCAATCAGATCTAATTCTTATTTACTTAGCACCCTCTAGAACAGCGGTTCTCAAACTGTGGGTCCTGACCCCAACGTGGGTCCTGACCACCTCAGCATGGGGTCACGACTCTAGGTTGTTGACCATCAGGCAAATGTGTCTGTGGAGGGGGTCAGGGTATAACTCATTAAGTAAACACCCACTGCTTCCCTCTTCCATCCCCCTGTCACCCTTTTCCGTCCCCCCCATTACCCACTGCCTCCCTGTCACAAAAGCAGTCACTTCACTTCACTGGCCATTCAGTAGTAACTTTCTGGGGTCCTGTAATAAATTTTATTGTCTGATGGGATCACAGAGCACAATAGTTTCACCCATTGTGTCCTAATACTAAAATGCGATGATAATTTTTGTGGTAGCTTTTTAGGATTGTCACTTGCTTAACTACAAAAGGCAAAACAATAAAAATAAATAGATTCACAAGCAGGAAAACTATATTAAAAATGTCTATAACATGGGCTGGATACAATTGCACATAATATATACAGATTATTATTATAATCATAACATCAGTGCCTTTGTAGTTTCTCGTTTATTTTTTCTAGCACATGTATAACGCAGTGATTGTGTAATTACTGTGCACAACATATAATTAGTGTCCTTTCTCATTAGTAACATGCATTGAATACACTGAATACAGTGATTTGTTGGGTAGTTAACATTGCTATTAATAATATCTGACATTAGTAGCATACCTTGTAATATGCATAAGGATAATGCACCCAGATGTTGCTTTGTAAGGTACCATATAGTAATATTGGAGTTTCATAAAGAAAATCAACGATACAACTAGCTATTCACAACTTGTGGTTATATAACCCTCACTTAAGCAGGGTACGCACTTGAGTGTTTATTGTCTGTACACACTGGCACAATTTTAATGATGGACAGACTGATCATATTCCTTCCTTCATTAGCATAAACAAGGACACTAGCAATATCAGTAGGTTTGATGTGGCAACCATCAATGGCAACTGCATTTTAAAAAACCTCCCATGACGAGGCTGCTGCTGCTGACCTCCATGGGTCTGAGAAGCATGTGATAAGCTACACCAATCACAGCTCAGCACATGCCTCTCAACCTCTGACCTCTTGTGCAAAAGTCTCATATGACTTGGTTCTGGTTGACTCGGTGAGCTGCGAAGATCACCCTTTTGTATCCCCTGCCTCCTTGTCACCATGCAAGGGGATTTTATATCCCCTCGCATGTGCCGCAGCAGAAGAAATCATTTGATGGTCGGCAACCATCGAATGATTTCTCCTAGGCTGGCAAATATAAGTCAGAACAAAGACAGTGGGGGCAGCTGACATCACATGATGCCCCCAGCACACTTTGTCCTGCCTTCATTTGCATGGGAATGCCCAGCGTTTTCATGGGGTCACCCATGAAACGTTGGGAGCGTTCCTATGTCCCAACACCACCAACGCCCTGTCCCGCCCCCCTCCCTCCCCTCTGCAAATAGCCTGGCAACAGTGTAAATCGTTGAGGCCGATTGCAGTCCAGGTTTGCACATGCGCACAAATGTGCAAGGGCAAAGCCCTACCATCGGGGCTGAGGACGATTTCGGTTCATCTCCCAGTAATGGGAGTCAGTGTGCTTCGGCTCCTGTTGCTCAGCACCATTAATCATTGCCACATCGGCAGATAGGTGAAGCTGCAGCACTACCCCACTCCCTGAGAGCTCCTCAATCTGGCTCTGATGGTGGCCTATAAGAGGACTTCCACTACAGAAGTAGTCACCTTACACTAAATTCTAATTTCATATGATGTATGTACAACATGCAGTAGCTGATTGATCATTTGCAAAAAAAACATTCAATATTGGACCATGCATTGGAGATTAATTACTATGCACATTGCAATTTGATTGCACACAGTGGGGCAGATGTATGACTGGGCGTTATGGGGGAGAAGGGGTATCAGCGCACGTTATGTGCACTGATACCGCTTCTCCCCCATGTATGAAGGAGCCGAGATGCGCCCCTGTCCATATCGGCGCTGCTATCTAAATGATAGCAGGCCGAATGTATGAACGGTCAGCATCGCTGACTGTTCCACCTGATGCTGGTTTTGGCTTCACCAGCATCAGGCTGGCGAAGCCCTACCTAAACAGCAGGGACAGCGCTGTCCCTGCTGTTAGGTCTGGGCTGTGCTGGGGATCTCGCGTGAGTAGCGAGATCCCGCGCATGTCCAGTGCAGCCGGCCGGGGGGCAGGAGACAGCGCATCAGTGTAAACTGATGCGCTATCTTCAGGAGGGGACAGCGCCGGAGGGGGGAGTTAGCGCTCCCCCGCTTCGACAGACAAGATGTTTATACATCTTGTCGATGTCCCTTCCTGCTTCGCCTCGTTAATGAGGCGAAGCAGGAAGTATTATAGCGGCGCGATAAGCGCTGCTATAATACATCTGCCCCTATGGCCCTTATTCAGATCTGATCGCAGTACAAATTTGTTCTCAAAATATGAAAAACCACGTGGACTACAGGTGGGGTAGATGTAACATGTGCAGAAAGAGTTACATTTGGGTGGGTTGGGTTGAAACTGAAATCAAAATTGAAGAGTAAAAATAATGCAGCCAGTATTTACCCTGCACAGAAACAAAATAACTCACCCAAATCTAACTCTCTCTATACATGTTACATCTGCCCCACCTGCAGTGCACATGGTTTTGCCCATTTTGAGACCAAATTTGTACTGCGATCAGATCTGAATAAGGGCCTATATTGTACATCTATTCCATCAATACCAGAAACAACAAGCGTCCCACAAGATGCCACCAACTAGTTTTTCTTTAATTATATCCACTAGTGTTTTGTGCATGTCAAATTTCTATCAAGACTGGAAGAATTGCCTGAGCTCCGGATATCTTTCAACACATTTTTCTTCTGTTCTTAGGTTAATGAAAATATTATCATACTAGAAAATGGATCAGACAGCTTTTTTCATTTAGTCAATTATGGTGAATAGCGTTCAGAATAACAATTAAGGCAGAAGTCTTTATTTCAGATGATGTGATCTGGTAAAGAAGTGTTTACAATAATACAGAGAATAATTTAATTCCAAACTCTGCTGCTTTTGTGCCAAATGAAAGGTTGAATTAATATGTTTATTAGTTTGTATTCAACAGGTTATACTGCAGGAAATATTATTGTAATGTAAAGTCTTTGTAATTCCTTTCAGCATTTCTTATGAAATATTAATTGCTGGCAGGAGCGTTTAGAAAATCTACATTGTGAAGCGATTAGTACATTTTAATTTGAGATTTTTTGTTATTAATGAGAGTTCTTTTTAAAGACTGCTCTGCCCTTAGTGACATATTCATTCTATCTAACAAATCATAATGCTGGAGATGATGCCGTGAGGATCTGCTTAATCCTTCTGTTCTTGCAGACTTATTATAAATGAATACTATTTTCCTTTGTTTTTAAAGCGCCAACATATTACATAGTGCTTTACATTGAGATAATTGTGTTTTATATAGATAACAAACAATTACTTGAGACACATGCTATACATGGCTTAAATTATTGATACATAAAATATTAGAATCAGGGCCAGATCACCTACAAGGCAGTGTAAGCAGCCCAGTATGTCCTAGGGGGTCACATATAGCCCACCAAAGGCATGGTTTTAAATAATTTTAATAAAAAATATCTAATGCCTATTTCCTGTTAGAGCACCTCTCCAGCAGGAAGGTGGTGGGCTGGAGAGGTGCTCTCCTCACAGTTCTACACTGCTGCTGCCCACTCACTGTGGGCATTTTGTGCAATGGGAACTATGTCTGTGGACATGTGTATAAGCAGCACTACTACTGTGGACATTGTTTATATGGGGCAATACTTTGGCCAAATGTGTATAAAGGCTACTACTGAGCAGCATAATGTGAATAAGGGGCACTTCTGTGTAGTGTAATATGAATCAATGGCACTGCACGTGATGTAATGTGAATACGATTGTGCTGCTGTATGGCATACTTTGAAATGTGGGTATTATTTTGTGACCATGACCCTTCCTTGTGAAACCACACTCCTTTTTTATTAAGCTGATCAGTGTAACCCAGAAAAGGAGTTTTGTCACTTTCAGTAGTTTCATTTATGCAAATACACCAGGCCCTGTATTACTTTATGGTGTATGTGCCTACCGTAATAGGCTGTGATCATTATAATGGAAACAAAGTGTAAGATGCTCAATCAAATTAGTAATGCCCCACAGGTGCTGAAAGGGAGGCGGTGTTAATCCCCAGCACACCAAAGGGCATTAGTAATAAGATTTGAAAAACCAACATGATAGAAGGTAATTCAGAGATCTTATTTCCATATATTTTGCAATAGGCAACAGGGCTCGGCAAGGCTACTCTGATACCTGAAGTCCCTATACAGCAACCATTCTGGGCCATATAATTGGATATATGATCACAGCACTTACCAGTATATTTGTTTTAACCCAGCCTATCAGGAGTTACCCCTATATCCTCCCCGTGGCACTACAGGAACCAGCATGCCCTCCAGAATGCCCTCCATTATTGTGGACCCAACAGAGATAAGGTCACTTAGATGCTGAATGGTGGGCTAGTATTTCTTGCCCAATAAATATACCAAGAACATCGATATTGCTTTATGTTAGACAGCTTAATATAATTATTATAGAGTTTCATCAATACTATAATTTTCTTTATTGGTAAAACTACAAGTTTCAGTATGATAGCGCCACTTACTGTGTGTATAATATGGAGTGTGCAGTCCAAGATTCCCCAGATATTAGTGAAACTTACTGGCAATGATATGGTGGCACAGCTAGCAGTAACATAGCGCTATCCTCAGATTGCATTATGTGTTGGGGACAAGCGACAAAAACATCAAGTTTTCCCTGCTTATTATGTGACCAATAATGTTTCGGCAGAGAAATCTTGGCTTCTTCACAGTCAGCCTTTTAATACATTTTATAGAAATGGTAAATAAATACCCATTTTTTTCTATAAAAATGCAGAAAGGGATTATTATAAGTCGTTTCCTGCACCACTTTGTAATGTATTTGTAAAATAAGGTATACTTGTGAGACAATGACCAGGGAACGTCAAGAAGCAACTGATAATGGAACATATACAAATATGGAACATATATTTTAGTGCTGTATATTGTATGCTCTGATCATGCTGACTAGTAAAGACATTATTGAGTATGCAGAGAGAACGATTATATATATAGCAAGTCAGGAAAATGAGAAAGAAGGGGGGAGGTAGCAGCGCTAAAATAAAACGAATAAAAGAATTGGATGATCTTTACAACAAATATTTTACTGAAGTAGATATATAAAATAAGATCATATAAACATATATATTAAAATAGTCGACATTAATAGCACAATAAATGAATGCCCATTGCCACACAAATGTATAACAGTAGGAGAGTCCGTTCCTATTTTGCCCGGATAAGGAGGGGGGGGGGGGAAATTGGGGGGTAGTTTGGTGGGTATAGTTACCACTCCACACTTGGTAGGTACAATTGTCCTGAGGTCCACGTGGTCGGCCCAAGATGGCAAAAATCACCGAAATCCACTGGAGTTTAGGTCTAGGACAGTTCTGTAGATAACCTCAGGTACCTGGGTATTGTGTGTGGTAATATTCCAGATGGTGATGTCCCCAGTTGGTAGAGAGGGGCAAAGAAGTTTTTCTTCTGGGCTGGTCCGGACTGCAATCCAATAGGGTGGTGGTGGCAAAGGGGCAACAGCACTCTGACGCGTTTCGCTGCCACAGCAGCTTTATCAAAGGTGTGGTGCTGTTTTATGGCTGGCTGTGAATGTTGTGTTGCTGCAGCTGCCGCTCCTGACACTCGCGCTCCCGGCCTCCAGGCTCACATGCCACAGTCCTCCTCTGCCGCTTCAAAGCTCCCGCCCACAGTCCTGCTGCCGCACCACACAGATTCACTGTTCTTCCTTCCCACGGCCAGCACTACCCACACCAAAGTCAGGAAAATGGTTAGGTTTTCTATAACCTAATATATTGAAGATACCAAAAATTGTATCTGCACATAAAGCAAAATATGAAAATGTGTGCACAATGAAAAAAAATGTGACCTAGTATATTTTGTCATGTTATTTTAGAAATCTGTTTATTTACTGTGCACTCAACATACATTATTTTAATGGAATCATTTTCCTGCCCTCCGCACACGCTTAAGTTAAGAAGACCCATGAGTGCCTTACATTTCTTACTGTAAATATTTTGACATGCTTTGGCTCTAGCATTCTTGTCTTTACTCCATATATATATTACATGAGACTCATGTAGAGATGTAAGTATTGGATCCCCCAAATGCAAACAAACATATATTCAATCTCTGATCTCTTCTCATGCCACCAACCCCAATCGACTTTTTAAAACATTTAAATCACTTCTCTACCCTCCCGCACCATCCCCACCAGCTAATACCAGTGCACAAGAGCTTGCTTCCTTCTTCAAAGACAAGATTGATAAATCCCAAGATAAAATTGCATGCTCTTCCACAGCCGGTGACTTGCTTACTTCCGTTCCTGAGATTTTTGCCACTTTCTCCTCATTTGACCCCACAAGTGAGGATGAAGTATCAACACTCTTCTCATCTCTTACTCCACTAACTCTCCTCTTGATCCTATACCCTTACAAGTCAGTAAAGCTCTGTCTCCTCTGCTCATGCCAAACTTAACTAAAGTCTATAAACTTTCTCTCTCTGCGGGTATCTTTCCTTCTTTGTTCAAGCATGCACTTATTACTCCCATTCTAAAAAACACAATTCTAATACAAACTGTCTCTCTAACTACTGTCCTATTTTTTAGCTTCCATGCCTCTCCAAGCTACTTGAGAGACTTACCTACACTCACCTCACACACTTTCGTAACTCCTACAATTTACTGGACCCACTGCAATCATGCTTTCGCTCTCAACACTCCACATTGAAAGCACTGACTTAAGTAGTAAATCATCTGGCCACTGCTAAATCTAAAGTCCATTTCTCATTTCTTATTCTTCTAAGTCTCTCTGCTGCATTTGACACGGTTGAACGTTCTCTTCTCGTACAAACACTACAATCCCTAGGTCTTCAGAACACAGCCCTTTCTTGGTTCACATCCTATCTAGTAGCTCTTTCAGTGTTCACTTCTCAGATTCTACCTTCTCTTCACTACTCTAAAAATAGCAGTTTTATACCTTAAGAACCACTCGTTTTTACATTTGTACATATACTGCCTACTAAGCTTTGTCTCCTGCTCATTATAAGGTATGTTTTTAAACGTTTTTCTGTAATTCAAAGTTAATTGTTTGCACACAGGTGCACACGGTTTACCTATCATCCAAGGTATATATACCCCTATCCCTGCCTGTCATTAACTACCTTGAAAAAGCTGCTTATAGCGGCGAAACGCATTGGCCCAGGCACCTAGATTGCCCACCTACCCCGCTGCCATTCCAGCCATCACCACCCACCACCTAAAAACCGACAGGAGATCCAGACTTGCCCTGACCATCAGCCTATCGACCGGAGTGAGGTACAAACCATCTGAAGGCAAGCCGCCTATCTAAACACCCACCCGGGGACACCCAGCAGACTTCTCACTACTACTTCTGATATTCCAACTGGGAGGAATGCCACCCCCATTATAAAACTGGAGGAAGTATCATCTGAATACCGCTTTGGTAAAGTCTAGAGGACAATTTCTCCTACCATCTCCTAGTCACACATTGAACTGTGGACTCTCAAAGGTGATATCACATTAAGCGGATGCAGTTTTTACACCCCCTACCCCCCCCCCCCTTTCCATAATACTGTGTACCATATTTTATTTGTGCCTATTTTAGTGTGTTATTGTATAATTAAATTGCTTTTTTAATTGACCTTGCTCTGTCATCAATTAAGCACAGTCTATATCCTTTCCAATATTTTTCTATAGGGACCGACAATCCCTATTTTTGACAGCTGCTGGCAGGAACAACTCACACAGGTGCCCCTACAGTTACTCAGGTAACTGTTTTTTCCTTCTCTTCACTACCTCTGTCAGTTGGAGTACCACAAGGCTCAGTCTTAGGTCCTCTGCTTTTCTCAATCTATACCTCCTCTCTTGGCAAACTAATCAACACTTTCAGATTTCAGTATCATCCGTACGCTGATGATACTCAAATCTATCTATCATCCCCTGAATTGTCACCATCAGTATTGCTCTGTGTCTCTGAATGCCTTTCTGCCATTTCATCTTGGATGTCATCTCACCACCTCAAACTCAACATTTCCAAAACAGAATTAATTATATTTCCATCCAAGATTAGTTACCAACCTAATATCTATATCACTGTTGGAAACACAACAAACAAATCTTGCTCCCCAAGCTTGATGCCTAGGGGTCATCCTCGACTCTGATCTGTCCTTTATTCCTCACATTCTCTCTCTAAATAATGTTACGTGCATCTAAAAAAATGTATCCAAAATTTGTCCGTTCCTTACACAAGACACTGCAAAAACTCTAATCCATGCACTCATTATATCACGCATTGACTATTGAAATAGCCTCCTTACCGGTCTTCCTAAGAAAAGACTCTTACCACTACAATCCATTTTGAATGCAGCTGCAAGGCTGATCTTCCTGGCTAGATGTTCAATGTCTGCTTATCCGATGTGTCAGTCCCTCTATTGGTTGCTTGTATTATACCGCATTCAATATAAAATAGTTCTATTGTACTTACATGCAAAACCATTACTCTGACTACACCGACTTAAATCTCTTTGCTTATCTCAAAATATATCCCCACCTGACTTCTCCGCTCTGCACAAGTGCTGCGAGTCTCGTCCACACTCATTAATTGCTCACACTTACATTTGCAGGATTTTTTGTCGGGTAGCACCCACCCTATAGAATGCCTTTCCATGTACTTTAAGACTTTCCTTTAGCCTCCAACCTTCAAGCATTCCCTGAAAACTCACCTCTTCAGGCAAGCTTATCATATTCCATAACCTACAGTAGCTTTCATATCTAATTGCATCTGGTCTTTGCAAAAGTCATCTGGTGGGACTGCCATGCTATGGAATCATATCCTTATTTATCACTCCAATTATTCCTATAGATTATAAGCTTGTGAGCAGGGCCCTCCTACCTCTATGTCAGTTTGTTGCTACCTAGATTGTTTTATCACTGTTGTTTCCAATTGTGCAACGGAATATGCTGCACTACAGAAACTGTAAATAAATAATAATTCTATGTATGTCTTCAATGGAGAAGATAACAGCATTTCTACAGAACAGATCCATAAAATGTATTAAAATTTGGAATCCTTGGTTTGTTTATACACAATCTCTATATGGCGGAATAAAACTTGCCCAACTTGAGAAGTATGTATTCTGGATTTTAATTATGACCTCTTCCATGGTAATTCTTTAAAAAAAACAACAACACTTAACTGCTTTTTTCACTATAAATTCCACCGGCAAATATTGTCTTTTTTTTACTTTTCCCATTTTTTTTAAGATATATTTTATGCTTTTCTTTTTTTTAGTTTCTAACAACCTTTTTTTTTTCTTTTTCCATCTATATTAATTATTCTAATAACTTAAACTGTTAAAGTAAGAGTAAATATGTTTGTAACACTTTTGAAAGTTTAAGGAACATGTCTCAAAGGATAAAGTTTAGTACAACACTTGTGTCATTTCACAATTTTAGGTTAGTGATTAAGTTTGAGTTAAGAATAGAATTCGCCATGCAATTGTCACTTGAATGTGACACAGTGTTCTTTGCAAAACTTGGAAGGTGATTATTCCCCTTTATGTACGTATGTATGTATGTATGTATTTCTTGAAACTCTTGAATATTGTAAGTTGTATATCAAAAGTTTCATAAAATATATTGTGAATGTATGTGAATTCATTTTATGCTTGTTCATTTGTCATGTATATCCTCCACAGCCAGCCTAAGATTACTTTGTTTATTTATGATATACTGTCACATGCATTTCCAGATTTTTTTGTCAATGTAATGCATTTCCACTGCACAGCTCGGGACCTAAATGTGGCTATGTACAGTACTGCACCCCATTCTTGGTTTTTGAGATAGATAAATACAGGGCCACCTTAAAAGCATTATAGGCACCAGTAAAGCAAGGCATTTGGGGACCCTCCCCACCAAGTCATGGGAAAAAATGTAAACAAAAAAGTAATGACACCCCTCCTGTGACCCCATGCCATCTCTCCACTTGCTTCCATACAGTCTGTCAGCACGTTGATTGGTGGATAGCTCCAGTTGTCCACTAATCAGCATTCTGACAGCCATTAACTGTCTGGCTGCTGGCTTGGAAGCAGAAAGAAAATTCTGGACTGTGATTGGTGGCGAGCTAGAGGCATCCATCAATCAGCATGCTCCCAGCCATTCACTGTCTGGCTGCATGCTGGTAAGCAGAGGAGAATGCTGCCTGGTCACTCTCTTTGTGTGTAAATACCCAATCAAAGCAACCAAGCAGCATTCTCTACACCCCCAATAATCTGAAGAGGCAGATGCCCATACCCAAATCTGCCCCAGCTCAACGGCACCTAGAACTGGGGGGGGGGGGGCAGCTGCCCCATTTGACCCCATATTTAGGCAGCTGCCCATTAAGCCCATACGTTAAGATGGCAATAGATAGATAGATAGATAGATAGATAGATAGATAGATAGATAGATAGATAGATAGATAGATAGATAGATAGATAATCTTCTTTATACTCCATATGGAATATATGACAAACACAAGGCTTTTAACATAACTGAATACACGATTATGCAAGGATATTATTTTCATTTAACTGAGAATGTTTTGATTATTATAGTCTGAGGAATTTAAAGCACACTTTTGGATTAATGAAGCCATTAGTCTCAATTTGTATATGTCAAGGTTAAAGCTTTGGAGCTGAAATAAGAGCAATTAATCAGTGAGATTGTTATTTAAAAGAAATAGTGAACTGCTTATCTTTTGCATCACATCTCCATACGGAAAAGAAAAAAGTTTTAGGTTTATAATTAGCTGAAGTATGTCAAACGCTGTCAGACGTAATGAGTCGCAGACTAGAATCTGACATACTGTACTGTTAATATTTTACCTGCTCCTTGACAATAGTGTTCCTTACTTTCTATGTTCTCCAATGTATTGTAATAAAAAATCTTAAACATGTAGTACTAAGAAGTTTTTAATTTAATACGTGGATGTTTGTTGTTTTTAATAATAGAAATAATAATAATAATTATAATAATAATAATAATATATTCAGAAATAATACAAATTTATAAATGGATAACAAATTTGGCAACATATATTTTTAATACCTTTAGTCATGTAAAAGCTTGTGACTCGGAATGTCGACACTGGCCACTCGGAGATTGGGAACTTATATTCATGGAAAATATTTGGGTTAGCAACAATATGAGAAACAGAAAATCACATTGACCACCATGAAATATAAAGAATATCCACATGACCACTATACCTTCGTAGCCTAGGGAACAGGTAAACGCCACCCGCCTGCCGCCTGACTGAACAGCCCCTCGCATGCAGCCAAATGGAGGAGAAATCATTCAATGGTCACTGACCATCGAAAGTTTTCTGCAATCTTCGGTCTGAAAAGTAAGACGAAACGTATTTTTCAGATGGCCACTGATCTCCCTAACTTGTGGCGGGCATTGACATCATGTGATGCCAGCTGCCTTCTCCAAGCAGTCAGCTATATAAAGGCCGCTATAGCAACGGGCAAAAGTGAACAGCCAGTTGCAAGGCACTTCAGTGAAGCTAAACACTCCATCGCAACACTTCGATATAAAATCATCGACCATGTACCACCCTTGGCCAGGGGCGGCAATAGATCCTTACTACTGCTGCAAAAAGAAAGTCGATGGATTTACACCCTGGACACTTTGGCACCCAAGGGATTGAATGAAAACCTGGGACTTAGTTGTTTTCTCTGAAACTCTATAGTCATCTTTAACAATACGTTAGTCGACATGGCCCATGTAGTCATTTTTTTACATCCATACGGGACATGCATCCCTAATAGCTCCATAGTCTGACCTGTATGCTGTGTACTGCCCGACTAAGACGTTGTGAGGTCATTAGAATTCTTATTGAGAACCTATGTTCTTTTATATAATTACCTGGCATGTCACCCGGCGTCTGTACAGCTTTTAGCCGTCTGCTATACTTTGGATAGCTGTTCTTATCCTTTTTCATATTTGCACTCTTTTTTCATTATCACTAAGTAACCTGCAGTATCTTAATTAGTTATCACCATGTATGTATCTTGTTTGGGATACTCTTAATGTGTATTTTCACTCGTTTGTTATTGTTTTCTCTTACTGCAGTTCCTATTGGTTCACTAAAGTCGAGCCCCCCTCCGTGCTCCCTGCACGCATATCCGGAAACGGTGACGTCACCCATCAGCGCGTCCCACTGACCGGCGCCGGCGGGAACCACGGACGGAGGCAGACACTATTTAGGTAAGATTCATTTTGTATTATGTTGTTCTCACCTATAGCACCTTGATAAAAAAGCCTGCGGGCTTTGAAACGTCGGTCCACCAAAACCGTCTCATGTGTCATTTTTGCTGAGTGCCGCCACCCCCCATACCTATATATATATATATATATATATATATATATATATATATAGATTGGGGGCGGACCGGCACTCGGTTCCTTAGTGAGTAATTGCTGAGGTGCCTTCCGATACAAAAGATTTATATATATATATATAAATATTAACAAAAACAATAGTGGGTTAGTGTCAAATGGATATCACTTATCCCTATATACAGGGAAAGATGTGTTAGGATACAAATTAAAACCTTTTAAAACCAATGTACAATGTTCCAGCACAACATATTTAAAAATAAATTATATTAAAACATCTAGTTATTCAAAATGATGATACAATGTTCAAATAAGGATTACCTTCCCCTGGGTTCTTGTGAAGTCATAATTGTGAACACAAGCCAAAGCGTTTCCATTCTCAACGAGACTTCATCGGGGGAATTATTTATTATTTATTAAATAACAGTATGTTATATAGTGCACACATATTCCACAGCACTTTACAGAGAATATTTGAACATTCACATAACTTTCCGCCCCAGTGGAGCTTACAATCTATATTCCCTACCATGTGCACGTGCACCCACAGACAATTTAGTGTTAATTTTGTACAAGCAAAAAAAGTGTTTAGGTGACCCGCGCTTTAAATTCAAATATTCTATATGTAAGAATTATTGGTAAGAATTCTTTGTAAGGCTCTTCCCCAAATGACACATAAATCTGGAAAGAGTTCCACTGTATTTAACCAGATGGAGATTAACTTACAATAGAATTCTATCAGATGTTCATGTAATGGTTTCTTTAAGATGGTTTCAACATGTAGCATGAACTCAACTTACTTTATGATTCATTCACGCATTCCCATAAAGGTATCTTTCCACCAAACAGCAGTTAGGTGATGCGGTAAAAGACAGTATTTATTCCAATACAATGACAGTTAAAAATCTTTAAAATCCATACAATAAAGACAGGGTAAACGGAGAGGGTGGAGCAGCTTGGACGTGCTGCAGATACAGTAAGGCCAGGGTGGAGTGTGTGTGCCCGTGTCCGTCTGCAGTCCGTGTGTAGACGAAGTGCTTGTGCCGATCTCCTCACTCCTGTACAGTGGTCTTAGTACATCAACACGTTTCGTATAACTTCTGTATCCTTTTTCAAGATCTTGAAAAGGGTTTAGAACCATTGCTTGAACTTAGTGTTAATTTTGTTGGGAGCCAATTAACCTACAAGTACTGTATATTTTTGGATTGTGGGAGAAAACCAGAGGAAGCCCACGCAAGCACAGGGAAAATATACAAACTCCGCACAGTTAGGGCCATGGTGGGAATCAAGCCCATGACCTCAGCGCTGTGAGGCAGTAATGCTAACCATTACACCGTCCATGCTGCCCAATATTTATTTACAAATGCAGAGTAAACAACTCTTCTTGTTTTAAAAATATAACAAATACATAAAACTTACAAGCTTGGAACAGACATATCTGACTTAGAAGATGGATATGGAACAAGCAGAGGACAAATGACCAAGAACATATTTGGCCTTCAAAATTCAAGTAACCCCACATACCTTCATATGAAAAAATGAAATGAAAACATCAGTTGTGAGGGTGATAATAATTTGTACTAATTAGAATGAGAGTGGCATTTGAGGTTCAATGTAGCCTATTAAAAAAAAAAAAAAGAATAAAGTTCCCTTTGCCAATTATATCCAATTATATCCTTTTATCCATTGGTCATCCTCCAAATAAACTTTAAAATATATAAGTGTAAGCCTCAACCCAACCAGGCTTCACAATCCTGGCTTCACAATATGCTGAGCATCAATCAGATTTAGAGAAGGTGCTCAAACAATTGGTCATTTTGGTAATTGATCTGTCAAATATGTAGGGGAGCTAATTTATTTAAATGGCAAGTCTCACTTGATAAATGTATTATTAATCATTGGGTTTTTTATCCTATAGACATACTGTGCTAAATCATTTCTAGTCTTATTTCATTTATTAGTATATATCAGGACTTTCAAATACATAATATAGCAAAAAAATATATGATTTCAATTATCACAGTTCTGTAGATTTTCATAACAACTATTACTCTTGAAATTCATCCTTATAAAATACACAGATTATAATTTATTCTTATAAGGCCTAATGCTTTAATAATAAAATATTACAGCAACATAATTTCAACCAAAATTAAATGTAATTCTAGCAGACCTGGATCATAACAAACATACAAGATTGCAAACAACTTCATTTTAACTACTAGAAATATGGCCACATTAAAAGATACAAATGGCAGGGACTAAATCTGTTATCCACAGTGGTGTTCCTTCTACCATTTCCCCAGTTCAATTTAAAAAAGTGTGGGAAAAGTGTACCTCCTTTTAAGACTAAATAGACTATGACATCACTTCCCCTAGTACCTCATTGGTCTGACAATAATTCATTTCAAATGCATACTGAATGGACACTAATATTTATCCATAATTAGCAGAAGAAAGATAATCAAACTAAAACAGTGGTATCGGCTGATTTGTGTGTGTGATTACATAATAATACAAATTTTACCATTGTAACTTCCTCTAGTGCTTAGTAGGTGGGAGACATATACTAAACAAGTTCAATAACAAACCCAATTTCCTATGGAGAGGATGCTAGAAAAGGGCTACTGTTGCTGGTATGGCTTCTGGGTTCATTGAGATTGGTCATCCCTGGAACCCCCCTAGCAGAGGCGTACCTAGATATTCGTAGGCCCCATAGCAAAAGTTTGTAAGGGCCCCCTATTTAGCAACTGATGGTGATTAATGTATGTAAAACATATTACTTAGACAGCAAAGATGGGCCCCCTTCAGCTCTGGGCCCCATAGCAGCTGCACCGATTGCACCTATGGTAGTTACGCCCTTGCCCCCTAGTGTGTCTCCTGTAAAGATGCTATATCCAGCATAGTAGTGCCCTAGATCATATCTAAACATATACAGTAAATGTATTAACCATAATATAATGAGAGACAACAATAATTTGAATGTGTCCATATTTAATAATAAAATAATAATAATAATAATAATAATAAATACAAACAATTTAAAACAAGAAGAATGCACAGAACATTCTTAATATACTTTTTAAAAATGCAATAATATCAAGACTTTCTTTAAGGCATTATGGAATTAAAGTATTTAGCATATCTATCCAAAAAGATTCCCTATTAGCTAGAGTAAGCCCCCTTTCTACTCTTGTATCATTTACCTTGATATGTACAAATGTGAAAGTAAGATCCTTCACTTCTGCATTATGGTAATCAACAACCATGACTTGTTGGCGTATTTGCAAAGCAGGACCTGCAGCGGCATGGAGCCAGCAACAACAGGAAGCGCGTGTTAAGCTTAATTCTTAGCCACAGCTTTGTAAGTGATGATGAACAGCAAAGGATGAGATGATCTGTCTCTCCAGATACATTGGCTACAGACATGACACGTTTCTTCATTATGGGCTTTGTAACAGTTTCCATAGAAGGTATACCAAACAGTCCACTCAATCCAATTTTAAATGTTTTTCCAACCAATTATATTCACACATTTATTTGGTGGCAAAGGTTTATTGTATATCCAGGCAATTCTCTAAATGTGATCAAAAGGTCTAGTAAACAAAGAGACCCAGGATTGAATCCCACAAGGTAAATATATATTCCCACTTTTGATATAATATAAATGAACTCAACATTGCAATCTGCTATGTAGTTATTTGCATACGATGGGGCAAATTTGGTCCCCATCGCAGTGCCTTGGAGTTTTACATCATAATGTCCTTCAAATTCAAAATACTTGTAACTGAGAATAAACATTATTCTGCTTAAAAAATAAAGACCTTTCTCCATCTAATTTATTAGTATCCATCTCTAAGTGTTTTAATTGCTTCTACCCCCTTCTCGGGGGGAATAGAGGTATAGAGGGCAACACATCTATGGTTCCAAATTTTTTAACAGACTTGTAGAATCATTTACAGTATATAAGATCATTGTACTTTTACATATGGCTGCAATATTAGGTAAAAAGTAAGAAAGTGGTATATCCTAAATTTTAAAAACATTCAGTAAATGATATCCTGCAATAGTACGTAGCAGGAATTTGTCCAGGAAACTCCTTGTGATCTGCAGTGGAAAAAGATTACCCCGGTTTTTCAAATCAGAAAGGTGTCTGTGACAGTTGTCACCAAGGAGGGAGAGAGATTACAGCCACTCTGTATGGTCTACGTATTCTGTTTGTAACTTAGTCAACACTTTATACAGGAAGGCTATAAATCCCATAGAGGTGTCTCAGGTGTCTCAGAGGTGTCTCAGATCTGCAAGCAGGGAATAAATCATTCGATGGTCGGCGACCATCAAATGATTTCTTCCCCACACACAAGGCTGAGAATGGATGAACATGCAAATTAACCATTTGCATGCCTGTGGGGGTTCAGGGGGAGCAGGCGGCCATGCGGGCAGCGGGTGGTCCTTGGTGGACTCGCAAGGCTGCAAAATTTGCAGCCTTGCGAGTCAACCAGAATAATGGCCCAGGTCTGAATAAGTTCATGTTGATTCAGTTCTGAATAATCTTCAGTTTACACACTTTCAGATTTAATAGTCATGTGTACATACCCTTTGGCTGTATGTATGGATTGGCTGCATGCTAGACTTGTACCTCCCACTTGAAAACTAACTACATATGGGCACACAGGACTTGTCTGAGATTAAATATTCTGTTTGCTTTTAATATTCTAATTGGCCAGAAGTTGCTCTTCCAGCTCTGAGATTAGTTATCATTTTATATATATAGCTCTCTTTCTCCAATAGGACTCAATGCACATAATACCAATATGAACGAGATATTACTAATTGGGCATGCTTTTTCTTTCTTTTTAACCACTTGTCTTAAGCTATATCTTCATTTAGACCACTTTTCTCAAACAAAAATCAATTACTCTTACTACAAGTCAGGGCATTAGAATGGCCACTATTCAGCTGTATTCTAATTATTTGAAAATTTGCATACATTTTAAGGAAATCATTATCTTTTATTTCCCGTTGTTAGTATCTGTAAGATTACATATGTGGGAGTCCTTTACTAGAATTTGTAACATATAATGTGATTACAATATTTTGAAGCATAAATTCGGAGTACAGAACACTTGAACAGTTGTATTAAGTTCACACACTTCATTATAAAGTTGGATTTATTCTGATTGCCAGTCACTGAACATACTGCTCCCAGATAATTGTGGTAATGTTTTCTTGCAGTAAAGGGCATGTACTGTAATGAGATGAATATTGATTAGGAATATATTATGTCATTTGAGCTAAGTGTTTTTTTTTCTTACTGAACAGTCAGGCCTACTATGTCACCGCTCATACACCGAGTGTACAATCAGTTGTTTTATATCCTAGAATTGGTCTGCACCTTATCTATGAGAAGAAGCAGATATTGTTCTATAATTCTCAGAAAACTCTGTATAAATTCTACTAACTTTTAGCAACCAATGGGGAAAATGTGGGGTAGTCTGAGGGCTGCTGCTTGTACTAACTAAGCAATAATGCACATGTTTATACGTAATTAATTTTATCCCCTTCCAAAGTATAGTTATAAAGTGTAGCTTTTTATAGATAATATCACTCACTGATTCCCATGACTGTAGAATCTGCTGCATGGATATATATAGATATATATATATATATATATATATATATATATATATATATATATATATATATATTAGGAAAAAGGGGCCAGAAACAGTGCTCTCTAGTGTGATAAGTGGGTTTCCAAAATTAGGAATATTACAATTGTGCGTACCGTATAATAGGTGTTTATGTGCCCATCAATATATGATGTTTGGAGATCTTGTCCTTGGGTTGCCAGGATGCTACCTGGAAATAATGGTTCAGCCTCTCAGGGCAGTTTGTCCCATAGGTTTAAACAAGGTCCAAACATTAGTGCCACGTGGTGATAGAAGGAAAGAAACTCCAATTAAAATTTTAAAGGAGTTTATTAAAGTGCATAAGTTGAAAAAAAAATAGCTTACATGAATGTGCTGTAGTAGAACACAGATTGCTCTCAACGCGTTTCATGCTTACTGCCTGTCAAATAGGCTGGACTTCATCAGGAGAGTGTACTAACCTATACCAAATATGGTGTATCTATCTATATATATATATATACACACATGTGAAGCACAATAACAAAAATGTTGCTATACGATCGGTGAATGGCTTAATCATCTTACTGTGCATACCAGTGAGCACAGATACTGTATGAGAGCCTGGGGATAGCAAAGTTAGACATGCTTGACAATACCATATGTACATTATCAGTTCTCTTTCTTGTGTATGGACAATTTAAAAGATAATTACCACTTACCATACATACTATATTTGTACAATTAAGAAAACTAAAACATGCAAGACTAGCGCGTGCAAGCAAACTCTTGTTCAAATCTGATGATAGATCTTTGCACATAAGGATATCCATTAAATTCAGGCCGCTCCTGTGTTAGAGTTTTAGATATACGGTAAATACTTGGATCAGAGAACATAATGTTATATCTCCCAAATGTACTACATTTAGTGCAACAGTTCTGCTTTTTGAGTACTGCCCTGCTGTCCCTCCCACAGGTTGCAGTGCCCAAAAGAGGGAGGTTGGGGCTGCGCTCTGAATAGCATAGCAGTGGTGAATGGATGATGACAACATACATAATTTGCACCGAAAGGCTAAGCGCTGCCTCATGTAGTGCCAGGCAAGCCCCCAGCAGTATGATGAGAAATGAGATGAGACATACAGTCATGCTCCCCAAATGACAAGCATCATGTGATGTGGCTCACTAACACGAGGTAGTGCGCCCTATCAAGTGCACACAGTGTTGCAGTATTTTAAAATTGTGGTCCAAGTAGAATAACTCCCTGTGTCATTGGTTGCACCCCCCCCCCCCCACATTGCCACAAAAAAGGGGTATCTGCTTTTTGCCATGCAGTAAACTGCACGAGGGATCTGAAATAAGTTTCTTGACCCATGTGTTATCGTTGAAAAATGGGTCTCCTAGGGCTGCTTATTCGGGATTATGTTGTGTGTGCATGAGGTAAAGCATAATCCCCAATAGACGCAGGCATCAGAGCTAACACGATAGCCCCATGTATATCTAGTAGCAGTGTTAAGTTAATGCTGCTAATAGCATACCTCCCAACTTTGGCACTTCAGCAGGCGGGATGTGGGGGTGTGGCCTAATTTGGGGCGTGGCCTATACTCGCGGCTCTTCCGCGAGGCCACGCCCCCATTTTGCCGCTATGGGGGCATGACCCAGAGGCTCTGTGAGCCTCTAGCCATGCCCCCAGCCCCCTGGCTGCGGGAATAGACGCTGTGCGCATGCGCACAGCTTTTATTCCCCGCTGCTTAGCAGCTGACAGGGGGGACTCCCAACAGCCCCCCCACACCGCGGGACACTGCCGCCCGCGGGTGGGACAGCGGGACAGGCCCTGACAATCGGGACTGTCCCGATAAAATCGGGACTGTTGGGAGGTATGCTAATAGAATATCCCCAAAGTCTCTAAGTGGTTCTAGTTAGGCATCTTAAGACCCCAAGGGGTTATAAATAGCACTTGGTACTTATATGTTCGTTGGGCGCCCACTAAGCTATATGCTTAGTTTTCTGCGTCCCCTCGCGGGGCTCGCTACACTCACCACGTTTCGGGCTCGGTGGCTCGCTGCGCTCTCCACACTATATAGAATCAACTCCATGCCGACATGGATAGTGGGGTATGAGCGTACTAACTATAGTGAGCGCCCAACTAACATATAAGTACCCTTACAGTAAACTGCTAAGTGTACTTACTTCAGTAATGCTACTGGGTTGCACCCCAGTGAGCAGTGTATATTAACTTATTTTATATATACTGTTTATGTACTCTATGTAGACAGAGAGAGGTGTGTGATTAGTCAAACTGCAGGACTTATAATTATCATATTCTTTCCATTTTAGAATTTATCTCTACTCCCTATTTTGCTAATATCTATATTGGTAGCTGCTTACAGAACATAAATAATGATTATTAATATACACAAATATATATACCTACTAGAACATATGTATTTGTTATTCTGCATATCAGAGATTTATAGCTCAGCCCAGTTTTATAATGGTCATACTGTAAGTTTTTGAACACTAACTGATCTTTTTTTTTCTTTTCAACCTTGAAATGTCTAATACAAAGTTTTTATTTATGTATTATACCTCGTACGTAACTGTACCAACTGAAAAATGATTCAATTCCCAGGAAGGATTTAAGATTAAAAGCAGGCTTTTACATAACTGTAAATTACAATAAATCCCCTATTGATCTTATATTTTACATAGCAGACACACTTTATCTTGGTCAATTAAAATGTGATGCCTGTTTCATGTGTCAGATTTATAGAGCATAGTATTAATACTTTATCCTGCCTTGCAGGGATACTTGTTCATTTTGTTAGCTCATACTAAAGAATGTACTCCCTTTCAAACGTAAGAATGTAGAATCTGGGGGAAGATATCTGCACAGTGTTTTTCCATAGAAGCCATGATTGTTTTCATTGTAGAGAGATTTTGAAATGGAGATAATGATTTTTAGATGACTAGCTAAGAAAATGTGACTACTAGATGTATGTTTATAAATGTATTATCTTTATATTTAAAGAAAATAATGAATCTTCTATGTGGAATATCATTGTAATTATCACTTATATAGTGTTGCAGATATCAAGGTTTCCAAATATATATTCACCTCAAAACATCTTATAAAGGAGATAAATGGGGTCTTCCATGGACACCGTTTAAGTGTACCGCATCCCCCTGCATGGCTTGATGCGCTCGCCATGCTTTGGGCACTATTATATTCCCCCTCCACGTCTATTGGGATGGTAAAGTATGAATGAGTCCTTCTTGGGGGAAAACATGAAAAGTGCATGTAATCATTTTCCATGTCGACCGTTTGCTTGTGTCGATCTTTTGACCATGTCTACCTAATGCATGTTGACCCTTTTCATGTGTCGACCTTTTGACTGACAACTTAGACCAGTCATCTTCAATTGGTGTGCCCTGCCGCGGCCAGTTGACAGGTGTGCCACTGGGCCACGGGTCATGGCGACTAACCAGCAGCGTTGTCACTGGGACATGGGGGGCGGGCGGCTTGGGTTCATACTGCAACGGTGTGTGTGCGTGCTCCCGCTGTGTGTGTGCGTAGCACTGTCCTCCGGAGCTGACGCCAGGACGTTCCTGTGCGTAGCAGGTGCCAGAAACATCAGATCATCCTATGCGTTGCGGGCACCAGGCACGTCCCGGCGCATGCGCAAAAGGCCCCCACTGTCAGAGCCATCTTATCTTAGTGTGCAATATGTTTTGAATACCTGTGGAGGGGCAGGTGCGTGCAATAACTAAGGAGGGGTATTTGTGTGTGGCATTTGTAAGGGGGAGCTGGTGCTTGGAATAGCAAAGGAGGGGTATTTGTGTGTGGCATTTGTAAGGGTGAGCTGGTGCTTGGAATAGCAAAGGAGGGGCATTTGTGTGTGGCATTTGTAAAAGGGAGCTGGTGCTTGGAATAACTAAGGAGGGGTATTTGTGTGTGGCATTTGTAAGGGGGCCCTGGTGCTTGGAATAACAAAGGAGGGGCATTTGTGTGTGGCATTTGTAAAAGGGAGCTGGTGCTTGGAATAACTAAGGAGGGGCATTTGTGTGTGGCATTTGTAAGGGGGAGCTGGTGCTTGGAATAACAAAGGAGGGGTATTTGTGTGTGGCATTTGTAAGGGTGAGCTGGTGCTTGGAGTAACTAAGGAGGGGCATTTGTGTGTGGCATTTGTAAGGGGGAGCTGGTGCTTGGAGTAACTAAGGAGGGGCATTTGTGTGTGGCATTTGTAAAAGGGAGCTGGTGCTTGGATTAACTAAGGAGGGGTATTTGTGTGTGGCATTTGTAAAGGGGAGCTGGTGCTTGGATTAACTAAGGAGGGGCATTTGTGTGTGGCATTTGTAAAGGGGAGCTGGTGCTTGGATTAACTAAGGAGGGGTATTTGTGTGTGGCATTTGTAAAGGGGAGCTGGTGCTTGGATTAACTAAGGAGGGGCATTTGTGTGTGGCATTTGTAAGGGGGAGCTGGTGCTTGGAATATCTAAAGAGGGCAGGGCCGGTGCAAGGCACCAGAGCTCCCCAGGCCGCCCGGGTACCTGTCCTGCGGCGCTGTAAAGCTGGCGTTGGCGGCGGCAGTGGGGGGTCCCTGCAGTCAATAAGAAATAACGAGCGCTATCCGCCGGGCTATGCGGAAGCGCTTCTGTTTTGGAAACATTGGCTGCAGGACCCCCCGCTGCCGCTGTCGCCAGCTTTTACGCACATATACGCCACAGGACAGGTACCCGGGCGGCAAGGGGGGCGAAATACCGCCCTCCAGTGGGCGGCGCCCTAGGCAAATGCCTAGATTTGCCTAGTGGTGGCGCCGGCCCTGAAAGAGGGGCAGATGTGTGGAATAACTAAGGGGGGGGGGGGGGCAGGTGTGTGGAATTACAATAAGGCATACGTGTGTGTATAATTACGCTGTAGGGGTAGGTATGTGGAATTACAATGGGGACGTGTGTATAATTACGCTGTGGGGGCAGGTATGTGGAATTACAATGGGGATGTGTGTATCATTACGCTGTGGGGGCAGGTATGTGGAATTACAATGGGAATATGTGTGTTATTACATGTATTATATTTGATTAAAAACTGTTGGTGTGCCTTGGCAATTTTAAAGTCTTGTCTGGTGTGCCGCGACCTAAAAAGCTTGAATATCACTGCTCTAGACACTGTCAACCTAATCAAAGATAAAAAAAAAAAAACAGAAACAGGGAATTTCTGTAGACAGTTAAAGAAAGATACATATAGATGGTTTGCCATAGGAATAATTTGTTGGCTTTCTTATACTGGGTTTTAGGCTAATTCAACCATTCAAATTTCCTTGAAGCAACTAAAACTCATTTTGGTAATTTCCAAGCCGTAAACAACATGCCTGCTATGAGGACATCTGTACAAGCATTTAATCCTGAGCCATAATTTCCTCTACAAAATCTGCCTGTCCCCTTCATGTATATTTCAGATTTGTCACAAAGTAAAATTAGCAGCTGCCTTTTGTACATTCCAGCAAGAAGTCAGTGTAAATTCCTGTGATACACAGTATGTTGCCCACTAACTCAGATTTAGGAGAAACATTTAAAACCCAGATACAAATGTCATTCATTTTCATGCAGTAAAAAAAAAAATCCTTCATTAAAGCATAATCAGATATTTCCATATTCACTAATCGTATTAATTTAAAACAATGATATGTGGATGGTATATCTGACTCTAGCTCCAGGCTGCACTTGTTACCACTGCTGATGCTCAGAGGAATGAGCAGGTGACTATTTTGTAACCCTGGCAGCTATCTTACATTCTCGGGCGGTAATAATGAATCAATATCAACTCCTGAGCCAATTTTCCTTAAACTTTTTATAAATTCACAAAATATATACCCTGGTGTATTGCCTCTGAGTTATGGCTTTCTACGGATCTTCATAGACCGACTCCTCCACCACCTGAGACCTTGTTTGTTATTGTCCCTGCACAAGTTTTACATGTCACTATATAAGAATATTAATCTATCTATCTATATTATTTCTCTCAAGCACCTTGATAAAAAAGCCACACGGCTTTGAAACGTCAGTATTACACCGAGTGCCGCCGTCCCCTCTCCCCACTATCTATATTATATATACACACCGAGTACCTAGAAACTCCTTATGCTTGCGAATCCATCGGCCCAGCTGTCATATACCTGTATAAAGCAGCCATCCGCTCTAGAGAGCAGACTGGCTGTGCTACAGCAGCCGACATCTTCCTCTTGTCAGAGAGAGACAGGATGCCGCTGGCTGCAGGTAGGGGGAGCTAGAGTGCAGCTGGGAAAAAAAGGTGTAGTCTCACAAGAAATGGGCACGGACACAAAATAATACCCCTAATTTAAATTATTAAGTTGCATCACTTATGCACATAGGGGGCAATTCAGGATCACTTGCATATTACTGCGCATGTGCAAACCCTGACAGAGGACGGCAATGGCAAGTTACACACTTACCATGGGGGTAGAAGGCGTTGGAGACGGGGATGGCCTAAACATACCCAAGAAAATGCTGGGTGTTCCCATGGGTATTTGGGCAGGCCGAAGCCTGCCAGGAGTGGACGGCTAATGTCACATGATGTCAGCCGTCCACCCCATCTTCGTCCAGGCGCTTGCAAATAAAAGTCAGTTGAGACTGACTTTTATTTACGGAGGCAGGACAAATCATTCGATGGCTGTGGGGGGTGGGGATTTGGCGGGGTGACGTCTCAGGTGCAGGTTGCTGAGCAAACATCATTCAGGCCCATAGTGCCCCTTATACAGGAGTAGCACCATTTATGCACATAATGGCCACAGTATTAGTGTCCCACAGGTCAGGCCACAACTCACATGTACACTTGAGTGCCATATATACCAGCAGCAGTTGCTGAATGAAAGCACAGTACTGCAACAAAGCTGTGAAACAAGGCATGCCAGAAAAAAACAACAGCAGCAACCCCAGGTAAGTGCTCCCTTCAAACTGTCTTCCTGTTCTCCAGTTCAGTTCCCTTTACCATTATTGACTTTACCATCCATTGTGCTAGCCCAGTGTCTCCCCCTTTTCCTCCCTAACCATTCCACTGCTGCTCCCATATCACTGCCAATGTACCTACAACACCCCCTCCAGTGAGTCCAGTCGCAATTTCATAATTTCTCATTCAGCTCAGTACCCCCCTCTCCAGCCAAGAATCCCCCTCCCACTGCCCCACTCCCCCTCCCACTGCCCCTCCAGTCCAGTGACCCGCACCAAATGACTGACCACCCAGTGTCTCCACCTTCCCTCCCCAACCAGCCCAATTCCTCACTGCTAGAACCCACCAGCCAGTCTAATTACAGTGCCCCCCCCCCCCCCCTCCGCGCAGTCAGCCTAGCATACCCACTAATCCTGCCTAGTATTTGAGCATAGAAATACTGCAAATTAAATACAGTATATTGGCTCTTCATTGTACCACAAACACATTTTCTATACAGTAGGTGTTCCTATTTTTGACAGCTTGAAAGTATACTGTAAATATAATTATTGTTCGGTCGTCAGCATGTCCTTTGAAAAACCTGAAATCATAGCATAAATAAAGATTAAGGAGTAAAATGAATCATATAATAAAACATTTGTTGTTCAATAATTCAATTATTATTAAGCCCTAAGGATATTGTGCAGTAACTCGGCTCTCTGCTGTTGTGGTGACATTGACATTCAAAAGGGGAACAAACATACTTAAAGAGAGTTATTAAAAAGGTTTCAGTGACAAAAGCCTATATTTCCCTTCAGCCTGCTTTCATATTGTTTCCTTACAAAGTTAAATGTCAAGGATTAAAAAGCCAAACCTTTTAGTACAAACAAAATGGTACTGTACACAGAAACTGGGGATCCTGGCTGAGGAACCAACCTACTAGATTTCATTGCTCTGTTCACTTTGTATTCGGATCAACTAAATGGAAATTATGAAGTAATAATTATTATTATTGTTTTTCAGCAGCCAGAAGTACTTCCACAGTCTACAGAAGCTCTGTATTAACTCAACCTGTGTGAATGATGCACAGTGCTGAGGTCATGGGTTCGGTTCCCACCATGGCCCTAACTGTGCGGAGTTTGTATATTCTCCCCATGCTTGCGTGAGTTTCCTCCGGGTACTCTGGTTTCCTCCCACAATCCAAATATATACTGGTAGGTTAATTGGCTCCCAACAAAATTAACCCAAGAGTGAATGTGAATGCGTGTATATGTGTTAGGGAACATAGATTGTAAGCTCCACTAGGATAGGGAACGATGTGAATGTTCAAATATTCTCTGTAAAGGGCTGCGGAATATGTGTGCGCTATATAAGAAACTGTTATTAAAATAAGTAATTCCCTGTATTCACGTTTTCTACTATTGGCTTTGCATGCGATGCCTACAGAACACCCACAATACTGTATGTTGTGCATCGCAGAAATTGCATGCCCATCCCATGGACATGCCTCTGCCTCTCCTTTTGCTCATTATGGGCGAGATGTATCAAATGGAAAATGCGGTAAAACCCCGGTTTTATCGCATTTTCCAATGTATCAAAAATTATACCGCACTGAAGGGTATCGCCATAGAAGCCTATGGGCTTCTTTTCGCCGCCCGCCGATGCCGACGCAAACCCGCCGCCTCGCCGACCCCCCCCTCTGGCTTACCTTCCTGAAGGGTCCTCCTGGATCCCGGAAAGGTAAGCCCTGCCTCCCCCTAGTGAAGCAGCCGGACATCCTTCCGGCTGCAGGGGGGAGGAGGAAGCGCCGGGGACAGCATGCATAGCTGACCCCGGCGTGAGGGGAGAGCGTGGCGGCAGGGAGGTGACAGAGACCCCCGCACACCAGTGTACAGGTATCGCGGGGGGCCTCCGTCACCGCACCGCGATGCCAGCCGCATATGTTAGTACATATGCGGCAGCATCGCGGCGGGGGCACGGCGAAGGGTGTCGATGTATTTTAATACATCCCGCCCTATGAAATGCCATCGCTCCTGCTATCACAGATACCTTTGGGAGTTGGCAAATACAGACTTGGTGCATGTGCGCATTGCGTTGTCCATGCATGATTATTACATTATGTATAAAGTATCATAAACCTATACACACACTGTGGCTTTTCAATTTGTGGCTCACATTTATTAATTAAACATTTAAGAATATATATTTTCTCCAATAAAAAGTGGTTTAGCATTACTTACAATTAAAGTGCGACCACTACTGTTTGTAACGGTTGATGTACAGGTTCTCAGTTTGCAGTTGCACATACATTTATTTACATACTGTATACAGTAAAAGCCATTATTAGCTCTTTTTTAGAGGTAAGCAAAGTATCTAAATTATTCTGTGGAATTATCTCATTCTGGGGACCCTATTGAATGTGGCTGGCGAGGGGGTTAAACGGCGGGGATCGCAGAAAACAAGCGATCCTCACTGTTTAACCCCTGCGCTGGCCGCTCACCATATTCAACGTGCCGGGGGAATCCTCGCTATCACAGGACGGTGAGGATTCCCCCAAACAGCGCTGCATTTAGCCGTGAGACTCGCTGTTTCGGCGGCCGTATATGCTGATTCCCCCTCGCTCCAAAACGGAGAGAGGGGGAATCGGCGTAAGCAAGGGGGTCAGTTGAATACTGACCGGGCGAGCAGTGACAGCAGGCAGGCAGCACTGTTCGCTGCCACACCTCGCCACCGGCATTGAATACACCCCTCCATCTGGGTGGAAAAATTTGGAGAATGCTAAGTGGAATTCACAGCCAGTACTTTTATTTCTGCCTGGAATTCTCATATTAATGTTCTGCTCCCTTGTGTCTAACCTCGCCACACAATATGATGAATAAACAATGTAGCTGTCTGCAAAATACAGAAGTTACAGATGCATTGTGAAATGTGATTTTGTGCTATGGCAAATCAAATGCGGAACTCAAAGACTTTATAAACCTCCCACATCTGAGTAATCTGTTTAATTTGATCAAAATTCCACATTATCTGTGAAACTATATTTACTGTAGTTCTTGGTCCTAATCTTGAAATTTTGATGTTCACTTTAATACTTTACAATTCTATATAGAATGCAAATGCTTTCACTAGCATATTAGCATCTGATTCCTCAGAATAGAGGATCACAGAAGTTTAAAATGTACAAATCACAAGAAAAAATAGCTTGAATGCACTCTGCAAATGTTCAGAAAATGAGCTCAAACAAATATAAACAGAGTGGAGCCAGAACAAAATGGCAGGGGGGCACCACAATAGGGGAAGGAGCGGTGGTAGTCACTTATTTCTGGAATACAGTATAATGTGTGGCCTCAATAAGAGGCTTGGCCTTACAGAGAATGTCATACTGTACCTTCTGTTTTGTGTGTTCTTCTATTTCAATATCTGCCCTCTATGTTTCTATATACTTCCGTTACAGTATATGTCACATCCTTTGTCTGCATTTTTATTATATCGCTTGCCTTGTCAGTTTTTTTTTTTTGTTACAGTACCCATTGACCTGTTCTTTTTTTTGTAACAGTACCCATTCACCTGTCTGTATTTGTTTGTTACAGTACCCCTTGACCTGTTTTATTTTTTGTTATAGTGTGATACCCTGAAATGTATAGCATGACCTTCCTGTATCTGAGTTGTATATATTGCTGTATATTAATTGCATTGTTATGAAAATAGATATATGTATATAAAGTTATGGTGAATTTGTTTACAGTGGTGAATAATTCCCAGCAGCCTCGGCAGCTACATAGAAAGTCTGTAGCATGTCACATAACCTGTGTCAGAAGGAAGGTGAGTAGTTGGACAGGGCAGTTGGTGTGGAGAGGTCCAGGCAGAAAGAGTGTGGCAGACAGAGGGGGAGATTCTCTAAGAATCTCCGCCCCCCTTCGCCGCCCATCGCATATTTAATTATCGCATATGCTGTAACATATGCGATAATTAAGGCAAAGGACAGCTCTTGCGTTAAGAGCTGTCCTTTGCGGTGAGAGTCGCCGGGTCCCAGCAGGTCCCGGCGGCTTCCCCCTCCCTCACACACCCGGCGCTGCTGCGCCGGTCTCTCCTCCTCCCTGTACCCGGAAGAGGATCAGTGCAGGGAGGAGGTCACAGGTCCGGGCAGCACAGCTCTGTGCTGCCCGGACACAGGTGAGTGGGGAGGGGGCGATGCGGGGCCGTGGGGGTCCGTGCGGGGCGGCGGGGGGTCGGCGCGGCGGAGGGTTGCGGTAGAAGCCCATTGGCTGTACTTGAACGTGTGCTCTGAACATACATAGGGGGAAATTTACTAAGATGTGTATTCTACTTCATTCTACTTCACATGTGATGTTGCTCTGGGCAACCAATTAGATCCTGTATACTATTTTCTAGAGGGTGCTTAATAAATACGAAGTAGATTCTGATTGGTTGCCCATAGCAACATCACATGTGAAGTAGAATACACATCTTAGTAAATTCCCCCCATAGCGTTTTGTTTTCTCCCAAGATAATTGATGTCTAACTCCAAAAGAACCACCAACCCCTTTCTCTTCTGAAGTAATTAACATTACAAATTCGGGAAAATATAAGCTATACGTAATATAAAATTACACCCCCACCCCTTCCCCCCATAGTTCTACTAAAATCACACTGGTTAGTCTGGAAGCTGAGAAAAGTATCCTGTCTCAACTTCATAGTGCTCTTATGTAAATACTGCACAATTTCCAAACGTCTACATCTAACATTTCTAAATTCACGCTTCAATCATTACATTTTGTTAAATGTTTGCAGTTTTTTTTTTCTTTTTAGTTAACTTCCTCTTAAAAAGAAACTAGACTAGTCCAAGGACACACAATGAAATATTTTGAATTCCTTGTCTACTTAATTTAGTTATTATTACAAAATGTGCAACCACCCTCCATCTGCAAAACAGAAGAAAGCTAATGGTCTGTAGATGTCATTGTCATTTTGTACACTGACTGGTAACAGGTAATGCTGTCAGGTAGGCTACCTGTACTGTAGCTTGATGAAATGTGTGGATGAAAATGATTGTAAATGTAAAAGTTAACAAAAGATAACAATAAAATAAGACTGTATTGTGATTAGTAACATTATGTCATTTATATTTTAAAATAAACTGGCATTCTGTAAAGACACATTATCTCATATATCACTCAATCAGCCCTGAATACTGCAAATGGTTAGTTAGCCTTTATAAAACCTCAACATTTTTATAGGATCCATTTCATAGGATATACAGATACACAGAATGGGTCATATTCAGGTAATATTGCAGCAAGAATGCAGTTATATGTTTCATGGAACTTGAAACATATATGCTACATATATGCCTTTGCCATCGATGGCGAACATCGATGGCAAAGGCAATGATGGCCATCCCTACCTGCACCTAGCTCTAGCCTCTACAGTGTATGGCTAGTTACTGTGGGTTGGCCCCTCCTCTGGGACAAGCCCTGCGTACTTCTCATCTCCCACTTCATATGCTCTTCACCTCTTCCTCCTCCCACCTTTCCTTTCCTTTGTCAGCTCCCCTTTGTCCACCCACCCCCTTCTCTTACTAATAACCCTTTTACACCAAAAACCCTGGTCCGACCCTGGTCTTTGAACGCTGGAGATTCCAGGGTCTGACCCTGCTTTATACTGCATTTACACAGCACTTCGACCTGGTTCGGACCTGGGTCAGCCCTGCCTTTCCTTGTGGATGTCATTAAAAATGGCCATTTAAGGTCTGATAAAGATGAGGTCACAAAAGTTAACAAAAGGGAGGGGTGAAGCTAGCTCTCAGCATTGCAGCAATGATGGCAGAGAGAGCACATATGTGTGATCCTGATTTTCTTTCTGTTTTCAACTTTTTGATGTTTTATACATCTATGGAGAGCTTGACACAGCACCTCATACTGTGTCACCTTCTCAGTAGTGCAAGGAGGAGATCCCAGTTCTTGGCTGATTGGTAAATTGCCTGACCTCTCCCCATTTCTAACTGGGTTCAGATGAAAATGTACCCGGTTATGGCCCTTATTCTGGTTGGTGCGGCGGAGCCGCATATGCGGCTCCGACCGCACCAGACGAATCCCCGCCTACAAGACGGATCGGCACGGCCGTCCGTACACGGACGGCTGCCGATCCGCATGAAAATGGTGGGGCGTACGCCTCCACCATGGTGGGAGCTGCCCCCTGCATTCGATGGTCGATGACCATCGAAGGCAGGGCCGCACGCTCCCCCCGCTCACGCAAGCTTAGAGCACACGGACAATCGTCCGTGTGAAAGCTTGTATTGGGGCGGGCAGCTGACATCCGGCGATGTCAGCTTTCCGCCCCCATCACTGGCGTCATAGCCTCATTACCATGCGTACGCCCCGCGTTTGCATGGGAACGCCCATGAAACGCTGGGCGTATACATAGGGTAATGAGGCTATTAAGCCCCTCACGCCCCTATACGCCCCCTTTGCGGCGTCTAAATTTTTTGTTCGGAGAATTCCCCTGCACATGCGCAGAGTGACCTCTGCGCATGTGCAGAGTGTAAACATCGGCGGTACGGCCGCACGCGGGCTGTACCGCCCAGATCAAAATAAGGGCCAAAGTCTGCACCATGACTTATAGAATGGTTGTGTATGCTCCGGTGCAAAGGTCAATGTGGACACATTTAGTCCAGTCCACCGATACCCAGTCTCTCAGACAATGCATTTTTAACTTCATCTCCTTTATGAAGACATCAAGGACTTAATGTACTTGTTAAAGGACACCCTCTTTTAACAAGGCTCCTCTCCATTTTCAGGAGACCACCAAGATCTTGTCCCTTTCTGATGCAGCCCCCTTTTTGTGTGCGATAGGAGTCCTCAATCCATTTCTACCAACGTTGGAAAGTATGGTGTAGTGAGAGATTAGTAACATAACCTCTGTCAAGGTATGTGGCTAAGGGTGAAACTGTAATTATGATATTTTACTCTGTGTAGTGATTAATGTACTTTTTTAGCCCTTCTGTCCCCTGTGTCCATCATGTCACTATTCCCTGTGTGTGTGTGTGTGTGTGTGTGTGTGTGTGTATTCCCAGGACTTCATTCATATTTATTTATTATTTATTAACAGTTTCGGTACTTGTTTCCTAGCACGGCCACAATCTTAAGTAATCGTGTCCCTTAATTAAGGGACCCGATTACCCCGATGGACCCGATTTCTTTTGAAATCAGGTCCATTTTGCCGGCTAGGAAACAAAAATCGGGGGCATCGCGTCGGTCGGGACCATTAACATTGGTCCCGACGCGACCGACGCGATGCCCCCGATATTTGCATTGACTTCAATGTTAAAAAAAATTTTAACATTGAAATCTTGTCGGGAACGGTAAAATATCGGGGGCATCGCGTCGGTCGGGACCATTAACATTGGTCCCGACGCGATGCGACGCGATGCACCCGATTTTTACATAGGATTCAATGTTAAAAAATTTTGTAACATTGAAATGGTGTAAAAATGTAAAAAAATGTGAAATGGGTCAATATGACCCATTTCACATTATAAATGTCCCCGTCGTCGCCCCACGATAGACGGCAACCCGAAGCGTGGCGAGCGCAGCGAGCCCGCGAGGGGCGGCGGTACGCGTCCTCCGACCTTTTCATGCCCTACTATCCACTAGGGCGTGGAGTGAGAATAGAATAGTGTGGCGAGCGCAGCGAGCCACCGAGCCCGAAGCGTGGCGAGCGCAGCGAGCCCCGCGAGGGGACGCGGATACCTTCACAGGTAAACGCGTCCCTTCGCGGGCTTCACAGGTGTCCGTGGCGACGCGGACACCTGTGAAGCCCGCGAAGGGACGCGATTACCTGTGAAGGTATCCGCGTCCCCTCGCGGGGCTCGCTGCGCTCGCCACGCTTCGGGCTCGGTGGCTCGCTGCGCTCGCCACACTATTCTATTCTCACTCCACGCCCTAGTGGATAGTAGGGCATGAAAAGGTCGGAGGACGCGTACCGCCGCCCCTCGCGGGCTCGCTGCGCTCGCCACGCTTCGGGCTCGGTGGCTCGCTGCGCTCGCCACACTATTCTATTCTCACTCCACGCCCTAGTGGATAGTAGGGCATGAAAAGGTCGGAGGACGCGTACCGCCGCCGCTCGCCACGCTTCTGGTTGCCGTCTATCGTGGGGCGCTGTGTACGCGCTTCAATTTGGGGGGGTTTGGAATTTTTTTCATTCAATCCAATGTAAAATTGGGTCCCAGGGACCCAATTTACATTGGATTTAATGAAAAAATCGGGTCAAAAATCGGTCGGTCGCGTCGATCGCATCGCATGCGACCAAATCGCATGCGATGCGATCGACCCGATTTTTTTCAGCACGACCACCCCGATCTTAATCGGTGTGGCCGTGCTAGGAAATAAGTACCACAGTTTCTTATATAGCGCATACAGAGAATATTTGAACATTCACATCAGTCCCTGCCCCAGTGGAGCTTACAATCTATATTCCCTACCACATGTACATGCACACACAGACATTCTAGGGTTAATTTTTGTTGGAAGCCAATTAACCTATCTGTATATTTTTGGATTGTGGGAGGAAACCGGAGTACCCGGAGTAAACCCACGCAAGCACGGGGAGAATATCCAAACTCCGCACAGTTAGAGCCATGGTGGGGATCAAACCCATGACCTCAGCGCTGTAAGGCAGTAATGCTAACCATTACACCATCTGTGCTGCCCCATATGGCATTACCCTGTATAATATATGCTGTTATCATTATATGGTCAAGCAGGAAGTATCCGGGGGAAAGTACTGTACAGTATATCATCTCACCAAAATGCCACCCCAACAGGGGGTAATCAGGATATAATCCATTTACCCTGTCATTGTTTCTTCTATTTGCACTTCTTTGTGCATCTCTAAACTCTAACAGCCAGTGTGGAGCCTGACACAGAAGGTGGGCAGCAGTAGAATGACAGCTGTGGTAGTTAGGAAGGAGGGAAATAATGCTTGAACCCACCAATCAGGAAACTGTGCAACTCCCCTGGTGTTAACTGGCACTGTGGAAATTTGGGAGGTTTCAAAATAGCTTGCACAGGTCAGCTGCTCATGTTAGTCACTATCCTGGGCCAAGAAGTAATACTTTGTGAAATGCATCATCCGCCCTGGGTGGGCCCTACAACTCCTGTGTGAAGCATCCAGTGCTGTGTGGACTTATACAGGTTTTCTGCACTATCATGGCTGTGTGGATTACATGATAAGGTTGCGATGGGGATCCCTGTGGAATTGGGAGAACTAATCTGCTATCAGTGATAGATTTGCTGTGTGGAACTGTGACTCTACAAGGACTGTCTGGTTGGACTGCTACTTGGTTATTATTCTACGCTACATTGGCCTATTGTTCCTGTATAGTATTTATTGTTGTGTGCTATGGATCCATTATTTTGGATTTATCTGCTCGGTGTCTGGATGATTAAAGAACCCATATCCTCACAACCTCCAACATCTCTGGTACAAATAAAGGGAATGGGACGTGGCACTGAAAAAGAGGGCATATTCACACATTTCTTCTATAGTAATCTATATCATTGCCCCAGTACAAAGTCAGTACAGACCCCCCAAAAAGTACTTTATCGGCTAAAATGGTACAGATGGAGGGAGGGTAGTACTAAAAAGTTTCTGTAACAGTAGAACACACTCTTGGCAGATTTGCATATCCACAATAACTGTTTCTTCTCCCCAGCACTACAAGTCTCATACTGTGTGTACTAGCAGGCATTGCAGTTGTAGCAACACTGAGAGGTAACTGGCCAGGAGTGTGTTATGATCTTTCCATCCTATGGACCCACATGTCCCATATTGGGACAACAGACGATGCATCTGTAGGATCTCAGATTGATGTGACCATCATTATGTTGGGGGAACTGTTGGAACTCCAATAACTTTTGACATTTTTCTTTAAACTTACCTACTGCATGTTCCCCTGCTTAGTGCTTAGTTTATGTGGAACATAACATCAGACAGAAATTATGAGCTCCAGCTAAAGTGCTCTGTAGATAAACAATGGCGTTGTATATGCAGTGTGTGTTATAGTTACCATTCAAAGTGGATTTTGATCGTTTATAAGTTAGGTATTAACTATAGTGTAAAGGTATAGTGTACAGTGTATTTTATGATTATAGATGACCGGCCGGTGATAGATATAATATTTTATATGATTAAAATCCCTTAATAAATGTGCTGGCTTGGCTTCTGACTTATATTTCTCACCAATCATACTGCCCATGTGCATGTAACAAAGGTTATACAACTGGAATGTATGAACTAATGCTTGTGGCATGCGAAGGAGACTTTAGTTTTAGGCTGCCCAGCTGGCGCTGTAGCACGATGTACTGTACAATAAAGTAATGGTTCCATCACCTTTATAACTTCACTCCACACAGTACATTGGGACTGGTGTTTGCTAACAAGCATGGGATAAATTAGGTTGTAGTTGTAACCCTAGGATAAATTAGGTTGTAGTTGTACTCCGTCCCCCTTTTCATTAAATGCATTTTACTCACATTGCTCTGCAATTGGGATGCACAAGCAGATTATGCTGATTAAAATGATATGTAGCATGCCTATATTATGTGTGTAACTATAGATTATGCTACTTTATAGTTCTCGGGATGCTGATACAGCCACAAAATATAACCATGCTGCATATTATTTTAATCAGCAAATGCTGCTTGTGCATCCTATTCACATAGCAATGCTAATAGGACATTTTTTATGCAAAAAGGCAGCTGATGTTAGCCGAGCTGCATGGGATCTAACCACTCACACCAGGCATCTTGCGGTGCATGCAGTTTTGAAGCTACAGTATAAGACACATCTGTTTGTTCTTAGACATGCAAGGTGGCATGGTGTCAGATACACATTATAAAGGGGTCCTGGCGGCAATGGAATCTTTATTCGCCCAAAGGAAGGGTTGTATTTCATAAATCAAGTATAGACAAAACCTGATTGTGAAATTTCTAAATGAATGTAGCAATCTCCTGGGAGCATAATACACCACTAAATGTTAAGGTATCCTCACTCCTCCACTGGCTGATTGTGGAATGGAGAAGTGAGGATACCTTAACACCTCTATCCTTGTTTTAATGAAACACGGCCCTTCCTTTGGCTGAATAAAGATTCCATTCCTGCCGGGACCCATTTATAATGTGTATCTGACACCAGGACCCCTAATTGATAGGTTCATTCTGATTTTATAACATTATATTTTATTAAGAAAGTTCGCCATTGTACAGACCTTGCTGTGGGGTCTTCCCTTTTGCCACGCCCCTGATGAAGTCGTTTGGGTTGTTTTTAAAATAAAGAACTACTGGTTTGAAAGAAGTCTACATCTTCTTTCCGGGAATTGACAAGAGAACGTCTTTATAAAGTGTGATTGTTTTATCTTGTGAATCAAATAATTACAGCTATTGGCTGGGTGATACCATATAGAGTGCACTCCGATAACCCCCATTGTTCTATTCTTTGTTCTTGGGTTCTCACTAACAGACCCTATCGGAGAATAGAATTAGTGCAGAATGGAGGTCATATTGTCTTGATATATGTCTAGTGTCCATCTGTTGGCAGCAAGTGAAATTGCATCTACTAGCTTTTGCAGCATTTGCTTCGAGAGGGCTTACTAGTATATAATATTTCTGTCCTGGCTCCAACAAGCTTACTCAGACTTACTTACACAGATGCTTTATGATACTGAACAGTGCAACATCTCTTTTATATAGATCTGCTTGTATACTGTATACTGTATACTGCAGTTACAATGCTTTCATTCCTGACACAAAATGTATTTAAAATAAATCAAAATTGTAAACATAATCTATATATGTCAAGTGTCCGTGAGTCTCTGAAACACTGCCAACACTGCTGGCAGAGAGTGAAACTACATCTCTTTCTCACACATGCACAAACGCAGAAGTTAGCTTTTGAACTTTTGCTACAAGCGGGCTTACTAGTATAAATAATTCCACTATTCTAATATTAGGAATTGTACAATGTTTATGGCTTATTTTATTTTTATGTGACCACTGTAATTCCATACTACTGAAAATAACCATAACTTAATGTACACATTTTGGAAAATGGTCCCATTTGTTTCTTTTTTTTTAATGTAAAGAATATTACAAAGTTAAGAAAAATGTTAAACGTTTAGCCGTCCTGAGGTTCTTTTTATAAGTCTTCTCTCTAGACCTTAGAAGATACGAGCATGTGTCAAACAAACGACACCAGACATACGTCTTCACAGTTGGGAGCAGGTTCTAATTAGGTTAGGGTGCTGAGCTGACACTTATTAAGGACTGTATTAACTGAGAGTAAAAATAGGTATGGCTATTTTTGCTTAGCTTTATGTGCATATAAATTGGGATGAAATCTAAAGTAGGTTCAATTCTCTATTTGTTCAGAGGGAATTATTGATCATGTTTTTTTCTGTACATACAAGTAGCATAATATAACTGCATTGGTGTCACTTATTTTAGCAAAGTTTACAGTACATTTATTTTTCTAATGTATTTTGTACTGTACTGCAGTGGCAGTTTTTACCTACGGGCTGCAGCCCCACCAGGTAAAATCCGCCACTGTGCGAAGCCGGGATCAGTATGAAATCCGGCGGTCGGAATACCGACGGTCGAAATAACACCGGACACCGGACACCGGAATTCCGACCGCCGCAATGCCGACAAGGGGGGGGGGCGGGGCGGGGCGTGGATCACCCCCTCTTGCGGGCTCACTGTGTTTGCTACATTCGGCACACTATTTTATTTTCCCACTATGGGTGTCATGGACACCCATAGAGGGACAAAGTGCCGGCATTGCGGTGGTCGGAATACCGACGGTCGAAATAACGACACCGGAATTCCGACCGCCGCAATGCCGACAAGGGGGGGGCGGGGCGTGGATCACCCCCTCTTGCGGGCTTGCTGTGTTTGCTACATTCGGCACACTATTTTATTCTCCCACTATGGGTGTCATGGACACCCATAGAGGGACAAAGTGCCGGCATTGCGGCGGTCGGTATTCGGACTGCCGGGATTTTGACCGGATCCCGTGACGCCAGGTGCAGTGTGTGATACTGAAAGGTTTGTTGTTTATCACTCTCCATTTTATCACTTTTGAAGCTTAGTGCATCTGGCCCTATGTCCGTTCACCAACACATACGCATAAATGGTTAGGCTCAGAAGCAAAACATTGCTCCCCCTTGCGAACACACGAGGGGAGTGAATCAACTAGAATGACCTGAGAGCAGTCCATTTTAAAAATTAGCAAAAAAGATATAGTTCTATTGCTTTTGCTACACCTGTGCGCTATTCCCTGGTGTGTTTGTTCATGTACATATAAAAGAGTTGTGGGTCCATAACAGTGTGAGTTGAGCATCGAAGTGAAGAAAATGTAAAAAACTATATTGTTTTCTCTTCGAGAGAGGAACAGGATCATAAACCAGACACTAGCACCGAATCTGGTGCCACTAGCCATTACAAATCCAATACTAGTCATTCATTAACATCAGTTGATTTCTAAGGGCATTTAGTTTCTGGACATCTGAAATAAAAAAATATTTTACATTGGTAAATAAAAAATACCTCTAATAAAGGGAATGTTTAGTGCAAGAACATAAAATTACTAATATACCATTCACCACATACAGTGCCATGGAACGGGTCAGGCCTTGGCCTTTTTTTTAATAGGTGGTGGTTCTGCAACTTCTTCTGACTCCCCCTGACAATGTAAGGCCTTCTCAATCAGAGTCTAGAAAAGGAAAAAAATAAATAAATAAAAAAAACACTAAGGCAGAAGAACAAACTATGTGTTCAGAACCATCACACATCCCTGAGGATAATTTAAGGGTATCCACTTTAGCTAGGTGTGCGTGTGTGACATTTCTTGCACTGTAGAGAAGCCTATTGCACCTCCTTTCATCTGTACATGTGGGGAGCAGTACAACTAAAGATGGTGAGAAGGACATGGTAGAAGTTGAGGATGCTTGTGTGGAAGTGGAACAGGATGAGGGGCATACAGTATGTGTGTTTGTGTGTGTGTGTGTGTGTGTGTGTGTGTGTACTTCTACTATCTGACTAAAGATAATGATGTTAATGATGCTGTTTGTGTGGCTGCAGAGCTCTTGTCTGTAAAAAAAAGGGAGCAATTGTGATGTCTGGCCAAAAAACCTCCCTCCTTGGTATGGGATTATTTTGACCCAAATCCTGACTCCTAACCACAGTTATTATTTATTAAGTCACATGTCTCTGTCCTAGGGGACCATACAGTTGCCAATGTCTACCACAATCAATAAAATGAATTACTTTTTGATTATTCTTTTATTGCATTTTTTTCTGTTGGACCTCACATCCACGTCTGCCACAATCAATAAAATAACTTTTTTTGTATTACTACTTCCATTTTCCTTTACCTACACATGCACCTGGGTCTCTGAGCTAGTTCTTAATTACTGAAAACAGTCTTACTTATGGGGTTGTATAGTATATAAAACTGAAATCCTATCTGCCTCTGTTATACAGATGTGCTTTATTTGAAGTTGAACAGCAATGTGTGTGCTTCCACTGCTGTCGGCTAGCTTACTCAGCCAGTTAGCTTGATGCAAGAAAAGATCTACAAGATGTAGGGTGGGTAGTATATGTCCCTGGGCTGTGGGGGATTTGTATGCCTAGGGGACCGTGATAATTGTGGGGAGGTTATGTCCCTGTGGTCGGAGGGTAGAATAAGTGATTTGTCTCTAAGCCTGGGGGATAGAGTGGGTTGTCTATGTGTCTGTTCTGGAGGCCAGAGGAGTTAAGGAAGCCGCTGACGTCTTGAGAGGCGGGGAAACGCGTCACAGTACCGTGTCTTTAACTCACAACCACCAATTGCGGGACATTGGAACCGGGGCTGGATATTCCAGAAAAGGTTGTATTTATAGGAGGCACCAACAGCCGGGAACAAGCTTATGGAGAGACCAACACCCAGCAGGTGGACTGCAAAAACCAGGCATTCGGAGTCTAAGTATTTAACATCTTGCTCACTGGTTAAATTCTCTTTGTTGCCTATATTTGCTTCTATTAACAAACCTACTAATACAGTACTCCTGTGAAAGGAGATGCTGGTTAATCAAGTCTGCTTTTAGCAAACCTAAACGGAACACTATCCATTGATTGCTTTAAATGTTGCTTTAAAACCTAACTACATCCTAGAAGCGACTAAAATATTGCTAAAAAAGGAACTTTGGCTTCTGCATGTCTAATTTGGTACTAACAACTGCTAGATTGCTTACTAGCCTGGATATGCTTTGCTATTAACAACTGATTGAAAAACAAAGTAGCTTTTCTATAACCAATTAGCAATGTCCATATAGTATATTTTATATTGGAGACCATGCTCTATATATTGTGTGTTGATTTTATTGTATGTTGTGTGCTACCGGCCGGTGGATCTTTTTTAAAAGAAAAAATGTTTAAAATTATTTAAAGAGAAAGTGTGCTTGTTCTATGTTTGGGTTCAAAAGCGCTGTATAAATTACAAAGAGTTAAGGTGGCCATTGTTTGTCCATAGGTAGGACAATGTTGGTTAGCCCACTGGAGCTACTGCCTCCAATGATACACAGGAACTGCTGCTCCCAGCTCATTGCAGCAAGACATGCCCGTTATCAGGAGCAGATGACAGCCTCTGTTTTTGTTCCACAATGGAACACAAATTCTGGAAGTGTGGCAGCTGGAACTGGCAAACACTGGATTGGCGAGAGCAACCCAACAGTAGTAGTGATGGCAATTCATACTGATATATTAGTCAGCTCTGAGAATTTTTTTGTAGCCAGTTTTCTCCATCTTTAAAATAAAACAAATTTATTCATGTGTGTGGAATAATAATCCCTTTTTAAATTGAATACCTATGTGGACTCATTTTATCAATTATATGAGGTTTTTTTTTAATGTGGAGTGGTACCAAAGAATATCTTAATATTTTTTGTTGAGTCTTAACCCTTTGAGTGCCAAGTGAATTTGACAAAATAGGTGTGAAATTTAGCACGCAAACGTTTTTTATTAGTCATTATGACCAGTAATGTTTATGTTATATAGGAAATATAATCTTTTTTTTAAACAACAGTTTTTATTTGACTCTATATAACAAATGTTAGTGACGCTAGCAATTTTAGTGGATATTTTGCACATCTCACAGAGATGTTAGAACTCAAAGGGTTCATAATAACACATAATACCATTTATTACCACCCATATTATAAGTATGTAACTAATGAACATATTTTTTAAGAAAAATTGGTTTTACATAAACCAAGATCCAATTTTCAAAGAAATCATTCATCAGGCACCACATTTTACTTGTAGGAGATCCTCGAATATAAAAGTTCGACTAGTTAATAGCACTATACTGAAATAAGAATAGAGAACAGCGAGAATTAAAACAGAAAGTTTTCACCTCTGCAGATCGTGTATTGTGTGCACAACCCACAGGAACCAGTCCTCTAAAGTTGTGTACACACGGGATGATATGCAGTCTGGTTCTACGGATCAAACTGGCATATTGCACATATCTCTCAATGTATACTGTAAGTACAATATGTCAGCTACTGTGGTCGCTTGTGACAATGCTGTTTGATGTGCTGCACATCAAGCCTAGTGACATTGCTAGCGACACCATGCTAGCGACACCATGCATGTTTCCTTCATTAACCTCGCTCCAGTGTGTACGGGTTATTTGGGCTGGCGGGAATGTCATAACGACTCCCCGTCACTTCAGCATGTACTCACCTTAAGTTTGAAAGGTTCTCCTCCAGTACCAGTAAGAAAGTCATATTTCCATACAAGAATGTATCATCTGCAACAGCAAAGATTGCATTAACATTATTGAATGCTTATGCTGTCTTCATTGGTATTGGTAAAACCTTGAGACAGATGGGCAGAGCACTTGCGAAACATTATGAAAGGATTTGCAAAACCATTCCTTGTCACATCATTTTAAAGATAAACATTAGTGTTCCCATAGAAGTATTACATTTATAATGGGAATATAAAAAGTTGAAGGTAACGTGCACAAAAAAAAATTATTTCTAGAGCTGAGATGAAATGTATCCATGAAATGCAAACCTTAGAATAGTCTGCCTTAAATTATAGTGACCTTGACTTAAAATGTTTTTTTTTTCTTTATGAATGCATTTTACATTTGGTACTTTATATCTGCTATTCTTTTCTGGTTTATTATATACACTGCCCTTTTATGACTTTGGCCCTTATTCTGATTGATGCGGACTTTACCGCGTTCTTACGGATAGCGTCTTTACGGCGTCTGCGCATGCGTGGAGAACGCTACGCGCATGTGCCACGCCTTGACTCGGTACCAGTTCGGACAAAGCCCGTCCAAAACTGGTCCCCGCAATCAGTCGGGAAATAGGGGCGTATTATGGGCGTCATGCGGAATGACACATGGGCGTAGTTTCAAAGTGGGCAAAACGGGGCGGAAACATGGGCGGACACGGGGGAGTACACTTATGTTGGGGGGCGTACATTCGGAAACCACTCCGAATGCACGCGAGCAAAAAGGGCTGAAATGTGCGGTGTCCACAAGTGTACTATTGCTTTGCGGACACCACTCGTTCATGCGGTAGGCGAACGTACGCCTAATGACTACAACCATTAACACCTGAACCCAATACAATCTACTCCTTTACTCATTACTCACTAATAGGACGCTTGTCAGTGCTTTAATTGAAACCATTGCTGCTTCAAGGAAACCTTAGTAATCCCCCACATATGCTGTACTTGTCCCACACTTAAAAACTGCTAACAATTGACATGACAGAATATTAATACTAGCAATACACATGTGTATTCGACATGTACTCATGAAACCACACATTTTGGGTAAAGTAAACACATTTATTTATATTCATGTCACACTCAATGCCACTGTCATGCAATGACCATAAAATTAAACATCAAAACTATAAACAACATGCCAGGAATGCAGCAAAATAAATAATAATAAAACACAAATATAATAGCACACAGATGGACTCCAGCACCTCCTATGTGCCACTGCACATGTAGCCAGTGGGAAATGAGGAGGCTGCTGGCCCTTCTACAGCAGGGCAAGCTGCACCTGACCATTCTCCAGCAGGGCACCCTACACCTGGCCCTTCTGCAGCAGGCCAACCTGCAGCTGGCTCATATGCACCATCAGCAGACTCATTTGGAACACAACCGGGGACTTCACCAGATAGTACCATGGCCATCACTTCAAGTACAGCTGACAGTAATGCCAGGCACAAGAGGGCAACAGGGGAACCACAAAGGACATATGAAGCAAGGGTTCTGGTTCCCCTCAGCACGTGATTGGACACAAGAAGCTGACACACACAGCACAATGGAAGATTTGGGAACACATAACGGTAGAGATTAATGCGGCCACAAGTTCATTTCCGACCACGTTTGGCCTTGGTAGGCTCCTTGGCCTGTGCAGCAGCTCTTCGGGGACGCCCAGATGCTGGGGCAGGTGGAGCAGATGATGTGGAGGGGTTGGCTGGTCTACCCCTCCTGCCAGCAGGGAGTGTTTCCGCTGGTAATGCACCAGAAACGGATGACATTAGGACCCTGTTGCTGGTAACCAGCTCCACCATAAGCTCATTATGGTGGAGGAGGAGATCATTTTGGCGGGTGGCTTGCTCGGCCAGCACCTGAGCACTTGCAGCCATGGCCTGATGTGACTCAGCCATGGCCTGCATGCTCCCAGCGATGGACTGCTGGGTGCTGACCAAGCTCGCCAGGATCTCCTCGGTCCTACGCATCCGTTCTGATGCGAAATCTCCCTGCTGGTTGATGTCCACAAGCACCTGGGCCAAGGCGGCCAAATCGGCTTGGCCCGATGCCTGCTGCTGCACAGGCCTACCTCTGGGGCCAGGTGGCACGGACTCCTCCACCTCCTGAGCAGAGTCCTCACCAAGCGGTGGGGTGTCTGTGGGAAAAGATAAACACAATTAGGAGACATTCTACGATAATTACTTGCACAAGTTTATGGCATGACCAATATTTACCTTCCAGAAAAGACGCAAACACTTCAGCTGGGGCCTCGCTATCCATCGTGCTCACCCCCCTGATCTCCTCAACTGAGATACAGCTCTCCGCCATCTCCTCCAGGGGGGTGAGCTCTAGCCCTGATGGCATGGGGCCGGCCCCAGATGTCTGGCTGTGGTCCCACCGCTTGGTCATCTTCCTCTTCAGGTTGGTTTTGAAGTCCTGCCACCTGCAATGTAAGTTGACATATTAATACATGTCACTCCCAATGTTAGCTGTTGCAGCCATTGCTATGTGCTACATATTACAACATGTGATTAATGTCCCATATATAATATTACATGCAACTATGATATCAACCGTTACAATACACATTCACAATCACCCTACTCTGACTCTCAAGGAAATAACATGGCAATAATGTATGTGTATCGTAACAACCTCATGTGCCATTTGCAAAATGCATATAAGCATCCATTAAATCATTACTTGGCTATTACTGGGCACATGTATGACAAAACAACTTGCCTCTTCTTCACATGGTCCGTCTCACGAACTTGTGGCGCAACTGCATTAATCTCTGCCGTTATCTGTTCCCAAATCTTCCATCGGCGTGTGTGTGTCAGCTTCTCGGATGGGCACTCTATCCAATCACGTGCTCGGGGAACCAGGATGGCCAGCTCCTGTGCTTCATATGCCTTGTTTTTTTTTGGTGGTTCGGCTGTTGCACTGGCTCGCCCCTTGCTACGTCCCTGGCCACGCCCCCTGGCACCAGTCGCTGCACTTGAAGTGCTGGCCATGGTACTACCTTGTGAAGTCCCCTGTTGTGTTCCAAACAAATCTGCTGATGGTGCAGATGAGCCAGCTGCAGGTTGGGCTGCTGCAGAAGGGCCAGGTGTTGGTTGCTCTGCTGTCGAATGGTCATGTGCAGCTTGGCCTGCTGTAGAAGGGCCAGCAGCCTCCTCATTACCCACTGCCTGCATGTGCAGTGGCACATAGGTGGTGCTGGAGTCCAGCTGGGCAAAAAGTTGCTGGAGCTCTGGGTCTAACTCTGGTTGGGAGCCAGACATGTTAGCAACAACATTGTCACCCTGTAATACACCTTTTTATACTGTTTGAGTATCCTGTTTGGCGGACATCAGCGGCAGCTGCGTTCCGTGCGTGAGCGTACGTCGCTGTTCTTTCGCGCCGCATACGGTGGCGGAAATTCCATTGTGGAAAACCTGGCGAAAGTTCTAAATGAAATACTGGTCACCAATTATAACATTGCATAGAATCTTCGGATACACCTGGGACTATTGCACAATACACATGCTATTTGCTAGCATTACATGACATTTGATTCATGACTACTGGCGTATGATGGCGTTTGATTGCAAGCTAAAAGTAGCCCATTCCCTTAGAGAATCCACGCCACAAGTCAGCCAATACTCATCTCTACTGTTATAGACAACACATGTGAGAGCCCAATAAATAGTGAGTTGCTGGTAGAATCAGTTGTCTCCAGATCACGACTTGTCAGGGTCTAAGGTAAGCTCTTCCATGCTCCTTGTAGATATGATATCCATTCACTATGTAAGTGTATGAAGGTATGCACCATTGCCTCACTGCCTACAGATTGTTGGGCCAGCAAAGTGTGTGTATCATTATTGCAACATGTCACATGTTCAATATTTCACTCACAGGTCTTAAACCTGTGTGGGTTCATCTATTGCAGGACAACATGTCACAGCAATAGATGAAATGTCTCATAGTACATGAAGTTGGCAAAAAATGCTGACACCTTTATCTGTGTGTTTTGGACGGTGTGTATTGAGTTCATATTATTGTGTCATCATTAGAGAGTCAAATGGATCTGCGTGATTACACGGGGCGGCCATCAATTGTACGTATAGAAGGCTACAAATCAGTTTGTAGTGGGATATGGCCATTATGTGCATAGGTGCATCAGTATTTATGTTCATTTCTTTATAGGTTGCAGAAGCTATTCTGCGCTACATGGAGAGGAGGCTAAGGGCACTTGCGGCTCTCCCCACTCGTCGCCCAAGGAGGCCAGGACGTGCTAGAATCTATCGCACACGGGTGACTCTGTTTGCTATGCCCGATGATGAGGTACTTACTAGGTACCGGTTACCCCCAAATGTAATTCTGGATCTGCTCAACCTAATTCAGAGCGATTTGGAACCTCTACACGGGATCACGACAGCAATTCCGCCTCACACACAGCTGCTGGCGGTGTTGCATTTCTGCGCCTCAGGATCGTTCCAACAAGTAGTGGCAGTACTTGCTGGAATATCTCAGCCGGCCTTCTGCCGAATCCTGAGGCGTGTGACGTCGGCCATGTTCAGGCGCAAGGGGCACTTCATGGCCATGACATTTGCCCCCGAGACCCTGGGCAGAAGCCAGCACGCCTTCCAACAAATTGCTGGCTTCCCTAATGTGATAGGGGCTGTGGATGGCACCCATGTACCATTTGTGCCTCCATCTCGAAGTGAGAAGATATATAGGAACCGCAAATTGTTCCACTCACTGAACGTGATGGTGGTATGTGGCCCATCCATGGAAATTCTCGCCTTCAACTCGAAGTTTCCCGGAAGTGCCCATGACTCGCATGTCATCCGACAAACCGGGATATGGCAAAGACTACAAGAGCTGGAAGGCCGTGATGCGTGGGTTCTGGGTGACTCCGGTTACCCATGTACGCCCTGGCTACTTACGCCGTACAGCTACCCAGCACCGGGCCCACAGGAGGCATTCAATGTGGCGCATGTTGCCACCAGGCAAGTGGTGGAGCGCTCAATTGGCCTTTTAAAAGGTCGATTTAGAGTGCTCCACCGCACTGGTGGTGACTTGCAATATGCGCCTGAAATGGTGTCGAGGATCGTGGGCCTGTGTGTATTTTTGCATAACATTGCTGTGCGGCGTGAGATACCCTTTGAGGAGTGGGAGGTACCATCTGAGCCGCAAGATCCGCCCATGCGCCCATCCCGCGCCCCTGAATGCCGGAGGGGATACCAGCTGCGGGACTCTGTGGCGCAAAGATATTTCAGGTACATGTTATTGAGTTGACCTAACACACCCATTTTAGTCACAATCACCCCTTCAAATAAGTCCAGTGTGTTAGTTGTCAGTGTTACAAACCGACCATTAGCCAGCCTGCCCTCCTAATGCCAAAGAAATAGGAGATATTTAGCATATGTGTTTGGTTTTGGGGGAAGTTCAATATAGGTGGGAATTATTATACCTTGGACAAGGCATCTAATGTGTTTGTTATATCTTCATTATTGTAGTTGATACTATCCCTGATGACTGGTGAGTACATTGATTTATTCTATAATGTGTAGGGGATTATTTCCTGTGTTGATGTATGATTTGTTTGCATATATATATATATATATATATATATGATGTTGGAATTTATGCACATGTTTCAACATTTCAAGGAGCATGCAGCCAGGCAGCCAGGCAGGCAGGCAGGCAGGCAGGCAGGCAGGCAGGCAGGCAGGGCTGCTGTATAATGCTGGTTTCCGGATACCTGCAAGTGTGTGTATGTGTCTTTTACACATAAATGTACGCATACACATATATGCATAGAGTAAGTAATGCTAACTACAGCTATGCGTTGCTAAGCTATAGCACGCGTTGCTTGGCGGAGCGCGGGCTCATTGGATTTGCTAAGTGCATACACACTGTGTTTTATATATATCAGATTTGTTCATTCCCATACATCAACACTACGGTTTTGAAGGCATGCGAATTTGTCACCATTTGTGTTGGCGCAGAGACGCTGTTAATGTAAAAATGAACAATAAAGTTATTAACACAAATAACTGTGATCAACCAATGCCACCACCTGATTGGTTGATATATGCCATTGTCAACATGGCGGAGACACAGAGGGCAGAACCCTTCACGCATGAGGAGCTGCGAGTTCTTGTCTCCGTCATGGAGACAAGGCTGGGCCGTGCGGGGCCCTTCATAACCAACCGCCATAAGCGGAGGGCTTACGCTGCGGCAGGGCGCCGGATTTACGCCCGCACTCGGGTGCGTAGGTCCCTCGGGCAGCTGGAGAGGCGGTGGTCCGACCTCCGCAGGCGCCAGCCCCAGCTGCTGACACAACTAAGGGGCGAAATTGCGGAATGTGAGTATTTTAGCTATGAAATTTCGCACTTACAACATAGCATATATAAGCAATAAAATGTGTCTCATGATAAGTGGGTGTCCATGGGTTTAAAAGTCCATAGACTGTTATGTGTGCTTCTTCCTGGTTAACATGCAGTCATGAGGCTTTTATATGTAATGCCATAGCATTGAGGATTCTGATGCATACAATGTGCCCGATCTAATATGTGTTACACATTGATAAATGCCTGGGTTGTAATGTGGGAACAAATTACTAACCATCACATAATAATTTGAATGACACACTTTGGAGTCCATTAACAGTAAGGAGCTACTTTCCTGCATCGTTTGCCATCATTATCACCCTTCCATGTATGTCTTGTTTTGGATTAATAAATGTGCCACAATGAGCCAACATTGACCATGATGTTTTTTTCTACCACACAGCACGAGCCCGAGCCCGACAGGCCCGTGAACAGGCGGAGGCAGGCCTGGCCCAGGACGAGGGCCAACACCCCGAGGAGGAGGTGCCGGCAAGGGTGGAGGAGGAGGAAGTTGGCCAGGAGCAAATGGTGGAGGAGGAGGTGGAGGAGGAGTTTGTGGCGGAGGAGGAGGAGTTTGTGGCGGAGGAGGAGGTGTTGGTGGCGGAGGAGGAGGAGGAGGAGGAGGAGGTGGTGGTGGTGGTGGAGGAGGAGTTGGAGGAGGAGGTGGAGGAGGAGGTGGTGGTGGTGGTGGAGGAGGAGTTGGAGGAGGAGGTGGAGGAGGAGGTGGAGGAGGAGGAGGTGGAGGAGGAGGAGGTGGAGGAGGTGGAGGAGGAGGTGGAGGAGGAGTTGCAGGAGGAGGATGTTGTGCCCGAGGAGATGGCAGAGGAGGGGGCTGAGGAGGCCACAGTTGCCCCGGACACCTCCAATTCAGAGGGGGAGGAGGCGTGCCAGGCACCGGAGTCGGCGCAGATCGGTATGTTGACATAATGCATAATTCATGAAGTAGTTGTACTGGTATTTGTTTTTTAGCACTGTTGATTACAAATTTTGGGCCCATACTAATCATATAGACCCCAAAGTGGGTAGCTACAGATACAGGTACGGGTTAGATGGGGTGTCCAAGGCATACCTTTCATCCAGGACACCTCTGAATTACACAGGTTTGTGGGATGGGTTGGAGGTCCATTTTGACTGCCACATAACCGTTGTAGTTAAACTGGATCCTGGAGTAAAGGGATGAGTGGATCATTTGTGGCTTAAATTCACCTGCTGCAAGCGTGGATTATGACCCATCAAATAGTGGAATCTATATTGTTGGTGAATGTTATTTATAAACTCTAGGATGTATGCTATAAATGGAGTATGGCCCGGCCTACCTTGGAATGGAGTCAGAAGTTGCCAGTGTCCCAGGAGCCTCCTCTACCTAAACACCCCCTGTACTTCAGTTTTTTTTTTGCCCGTCACAGAATTGTAGGTTGGTTTAGACAGAATTATGAATTTGAGGATGTGTACTGTGCATTCCTTACATTTGCATAACTCCCATGCCACGAACCATCACTGAACTTATAGACTGAGCAGATTGTGACAAGTTCTTATTGACGGAGCCCATGACCTGCTTGTCATTGGTTAGTCATGGGTGGGTTGTGACTGAGAAGAAACAATATGACTGTTATGTCTTCTGCAGAGTAAAGTGTATAGGCCACAAAATACAGTATGTAGTAAATAACTTAGCATGTATGTATATATGTGTCATATCTATTTATCTATGTGTGTCTCTATCTCTCTACATCATGGGTCCTCAAAGTGCGGCCCTCCAGATGTTGTGAAACTACAAATGCCGCCATGCCTTGCCACAGTTTTAACACTTCCTTATAGCAAAACTGTGGCAAGGCATGCTGGGATTTGTAGTTTCCCAACATCTGGAGGGCCGCAGTTTGAGGACCCATGCTCTACATAGATATATATATATATATATATATATATATATATATATACACACATGTCACCTAGCATTTGTGCAATTTATGTCGCAGGATGTGAAATGTATGCAAGAATAACATGACTAATTGTTGCCCCTTTGACATGCCCACAGATGACACCACACCGGCAGATGAGGGTGTGCATGGGGCCCTCCGGCGACTGGAGCACCAGCTGCAGCTGGCGCAAGCACACCTGCAGGACCTGAAGGACCTGCTTCTTTAATTTCTTATTTACTTTTTTTATATTTATGTTAATTGGGTCGTTAATAAAATTCTTTATGCAAGTTCACAGTTGTTGGTTTTATTTGCACTTTAAATAGTATATGTGTAGATTGTTTATAATCTTTTACACAGGGTGTAATACAAAGCATTGCACTTACATTGCTGTAAGGGTTAATGTGTGCAATGCATGTGTTAGGCATGCTTGTAAGGATATATTGGAATCTAATTGATTCCATTTCCAAATAAGCAGTTTTTTATGAGGATAGGTAATTGAATAAGTGGGTCATGTGATGTCTTGCAGAAGATACTTCATAGTGGGTTGTTTGGCGTAAATACTCCGCTTACGTGCGGTAGCACCGCTTGGCTCCCGGTCGGATGCGGTATTCCCGAGCATACTCTGTAATACTCTGTAATACCGTGCCGAATCGGAGTGTTTCTCCCGCACACGCATGGTTTGTATGTCGTCCGTAAACACGCCCTGTTCTTAAAGAGTGAGTCCGTCCGAATGCGGAGGACACGTGGGCGTTTCTACGGACGATGGCCGCACGCGGCAAAACACCGTGGCGTGCGGACCGCTCCGTAAGAATGCGGGAATTTCCGCACAGATCAGAATAAGGGCCTTTGAGCTGAAATGGTTTTTATGCATTTTTTATATATCTGCTCTGCTCTTCTGTTTTATTACAGCATATACACTGCCCAATTTTTTTATGCTCTTAATTCTTTGTCTCTTGTATTTACGGAATATGCATGTGATGGTTATGTATTTTATGAGATTCGCTTGTAGGTTTTGAAAAGAATGTTTTATTGCTTTGCATTACTCATCTTTATGGCTGTTAAGCAGAACTAAGATTTTAGGAGCACTGTTATACAGATGTGTCATACACCATTCCTTTTTTGCTTCATTTGGCACAAAATACTTAGCATGGCTAAAATGTTACGCCACAAGTAACAGGTGGATGGATTCCCAAATTAATTTTTTTATGCAAAATAATTTGTATAAAGTAAAAGATTAAAGTAGCATTTCTTAGAAAAAAATGAAAAGGCCTGGAAATGTTGAAGGTTAAATTGCATGGCTAACCTGTTCATGTGGCTTAAATGGACACATCTGTATATTGGGTACCCATTATTCCTGCCAACATACCCACTGGTTGAATTATGGGAATTTACAAATCTATATAAGTTTTTTTTTATACAAATATATATGACTCGGTGAGGGCCGGGGATGTCGCATGCAGATGATCTATGGTTTTCCATCCTCGGAGCTTACATCCCCCAGCCCCTGGAGAAGGGATGCTTAGCGTGGACAGGAGGAGGATGGAGGAGGATGAAGGGGGAGACAGAGTGTGCGGAGGAGTGCTGAGTGTCCCCGGCGCTGGTCGCTGCATGTCCAGCCAGAGACGGGTGGTGCCACAGCCGCAACCCCCAGATGCGGAGACACCATCAGTCTGGAGATCCCCTGCCATCCCCCGAAAACATCCCAGCCAGCGGGATCCCCAGCCATTACATGCCTGCTACACCCAGCTGCTTCACCCCTGGACAGACGCTGATGGTTAGATGAGGATCCCAGCCTACAGAGAAGGACCCCGGCCTGCGTAGCGGTGGGGACTCCCAGCCTGTAGGCCCCATATGAAGCCCTCCAGTGGACTATGAGAGCCCATCCGCCCCACCCGATGAACCCTGCAGCACTCCCTTTCCCCCCGGGAGGACCCCCAAGGGGGAGGTATTGCTCTAGGGTTGGGGGCAGCGGCGGTGGACCTCGTCATTGGTGTATTGATTAATTAAACACTAAGCTGACCTCTTCCGACCCTCCTGCATAAAACCTGACCATCTCTCATCCTAACCTGTTTATGCTCACTTCTCCCCCTTCTGTGTTACCCCTGGCTGTCTAACCCTCCCCTTTAGAATGTAAGCTCTCACGGGCAGGGCCTTCTCTCCTCATGTACCTTTCTTAGAATATATAAACCACTGCCACCCTGATAATTGCTTCAGTGTCCTCTCCCCTGATGCAACTATCCGTATTAACCATGTACTTGTCCTAAACTGTCTTGTAATGTAATTTATGTGTTTGCTCATAACTATGCTCTGTAAAGCGCTGCGGAATTTGTATGCGCTATATAAGAAACTGTTAATAAATAATAAATAAATAAATATATAAATATATATATATATATATATACATATATAGTTTTTTTTTTATTTTATTTTTTGAACATTATTTGAACAGATGTTGCTATTTGCGGAGATACACACCTTATTGTCCTACTGTATGGATGCCTTTATCCTCCAAAACTACAACATAGTCTTGCTTCTTGTACCTACACAGAAGCCTGGCAGAAGTGCTGTGCGTTCCACTGCCTCAAACACATGATAGGCACCAAGGCAGAACAGGATACATCAATTCCGGGAGAAGTAGTGCACATTCCACTGGGTGGAACACATAGGAGCTTCTAGCCATTTCTACATGTGTAGCAAGATTTATATGTATATCATTTTAAAAGTTGTCTACACAATGTTTTTTGTATTACATACTACCCACTGTTAAAATAAAAATATTACGTACAGCTTTACACACTAAACAAAGTTTAGTTTACTATCCGAAACTCCACCTCCATGTACAGGAAGTGTGTGTGCATGTGGGGGATTGGATTGGCCTATATATTATTATTATTATAATTTATTTATATAGCGCCACAAGGGATCCACAGTTACAGAGTTTATAAACAAGTAAACAAAAACAAGAAAACAGTGAATGAAGGGGCATACACACACAGGGCGATTTTCAGAAAGGGAGCACTAATCAATACATGTGACATTTTTTTCAAGTCAGATTGAGATTGGTAGACTAGCCGCCAATCCACTTGCTTTTGTAGAAAACGTGGCAAAATCTGTCAGGTTTTGGCCCCGTTTCTGGCAATCTCAATCCGACTTGAAAAAAATGTCAGATTGAGGTAACAAAAGGATGACACCGAGTGAGCAGCAGCAGCTGACCCATTGCCGTCCTCCCGCCTTATCGCCGTCTTATCGCCTCCCATACCCTACACGCTCACCGGGTCCCGGCGCCAAGCTAGGTGAGATCAGCTCACCCTGCGCCACCTCCCGTCATCACTCACCCAGTTCCAACACTGTCCCAACACTTAGCAGCACCCAAATATGACATTCTTATTTGGCCGCTTACTGAACAGGTAGCGTCGGATACATTCCGACAACTGAATGTCGGAATGGATCCGACACTAATTGAATATACCCCTTTATTGTTGAAACGTGATAGTGTTTTTGTAAATGAGCAGGGCAAGTTAGGGTCAGTCACGTACACAGCCGCAATACCATGTGTTGTGCATGGCAGGGATTGATGTAAATGGCAATAAGCAAATTCATGATGGCTGCCTTGACTACTGCAAAATATGTAAAGCATTAGGAGACAGTAACTGTATAATGAAATTATTATATATTAATAATTATCTATTTTTATTATTAAATGATATCCTTATTGGTATAATTCCATGCATCCTAATAAAGCTGCGGTTACAGTATGTGGTGCTTTTCTCAGTGAATAAAGGTGTTGGAACTAACCTAAGTATACAAGATTTACAATACAGTAGCTTTCTTAAGGTGGCTAAATATTCAGAAGTTAATTTTATTCATTTATGATATTTTTTCACATCATCCTTTCCTGTTTTTTTTTGTTTTGTTTTTTTAACAAAGAAATATTATGCCAAAAAAAAGATGAAGAGATGAGTTCAGCCACAAAAAAAAGTACTGGGGTTATGCATGTTATTTAGAACATTACCTACATGTGATAGCAGCTACAACACAAAAAAGTAATAAATAAAAGGACCATTAGCAAAAGCCATTGGCATAGTTTTATTGTAGTGAATAAATAAGAAATAGAGGGTAAGGGAATATTACATTTTCAGATTCAATTGATACATGATATCGCCAGCAGGGGTGCCGAGAGGGGGGGGGGGGCGGGGGAGCAGGCTCAGTTTGTCCAGACCAGGGTCCCCCTGACAGGCCCTGGCCCGGACCTGTCAGGGGGGCCCTGGTCTGGACACACAGTTTTTTTTTAAATTTGGTGGCGAGTGCACCGGGTCTGAGTGTGCCAGAATCAGCTGTTCAGCGATGGCATTGGGAGTGCAGATGTGGGCCAGCATGGGCCAGCAGCATCACAGAGGTCCTTCTGAGCATCACTCCGCTCTCCGACTCCAGGGCCTGTTGAGAGCCAGTCACGTGACTTTGGAGTTTACCGTGGCTCGGCGACAGGAGGATACTTAGGGTAGGTAGTCCCTGGGTGTCAGGAGGAACTGTGTCAGAGAGAGACCACCTCCCGTGGGATTACCCATGGCAGAGCTTGTAAAGGTGCCTATACACGTTACAATTATTGTATACAATATCGCTTGCAATGGGATGAGATGAGATAACATCTAGTACAAAAAGTATGTGCAGCACATACTTTTTGTACTAGGTATCTCATCGCAAAACCGAGATGCAATGAGATGCGATATTGTATACAATATTGTATACAATAATTGTAACGTGTATGGGCACCTTTAATCAATGGCAACGAGCATGTTGACCCCTGGCAGAGCATGTTACTCTTGGCAGAGCAGGTTAATCCCATGGCAATGAGCATGTTAACCCCTAATATGCAATGAGCATTATGGTGTGTTGAATAAGATGTAATGGGCATTATGACATGTGGTAAAATATGTAATAGGTATTAGGGTGTATGGCATAATGTGTGCTGACCACTACGGTGTGTGGCATAACGTGTAAATGAGCATTATGGCATGTAGTATAATATGTATTGGGTGTGTGACATGTGTAATAGGCAATACGGTGTAAATTTTTGTCCCTGTATCCACCTTGGAAGCAGTGGCATAACAACGGGTCCGCAGAGTGTGCAGGGAGCTCTGTCCCTGGGGGCCCAAAGAAGTTCTTGTTCCGGGGCCCAGGATTTCTCTTGGTGCCCCTGATCGCCAGTTCACAATTTTAAAAGATAAAAAGTTATTAAAAGCAGAACTTTTATACCAATAAATTGCAAATCACCCAATTCAACTGGGAGATTCTAATACTTATTTAGCTGTTTCATACTTAAGATAATCAGATAGAATATGATTTTAAAAACTCATATTTCTTCTTTAAGTTAATAAAGTAAAAAATATGTTAAAACAGTCAGAAGTTGTGCATAGGAAAAAAACAATAGAATGTCAGTTATTTTACTTCTCCAATGTGTTGCAAGCATGTTAGACAATAGAACATAATGCATTATTTATAGGTTTTGGGTGCTGCAAAGCACAGCATACTTTTATATGCTTTTCATGAATATATTAAAGTGTATTAGATTCGAAAATATGTACAGCTCAGCATAATTCTGCACCGCTCTTACAGATGTGTTCATGTTTATATGTACTCAAGCTGCTGGTATTCCTGGCATGTTTGCCATAGGTCCATAGGATCCATAGAATCAAACAGTGCTCACGGTCCCAGGGTGCAACAAAAAATCGCACAGACGATGTGTTCCCTCACGGGCACATAGGTGAACGCAGAAGCATCTGTAGACTAGCATTATTATGTGTTGCCCTATACTATAGGTATTATTTTCATAATGCTACAATCCACTCACTACACTCTAATGCAAAAATAGTGTATGTAAAGGCCACCATAAGCCAACAATTTTGCACAATTTCATGCTATTTTGAACTTTCAGGTCGATATATCCTTTGTAAAGTGGAAAATCAGATGTGTTTTCCATCCAATCCGATGCGCGGTCCAGTGAGTGTCGGATCGAAACCCCTAGATCGCTAGTGCTGCACTATTGATATATCCAAATCGCATGGAACCGGATGGAAAATGCAGTGTTTTTTTGTGCATGTGATATATGCATCACAGGAAGCTTGACTGGCATTTCAACCACCCTAGACCCCTAATCCAGCCCATCACATATATCTTATGGTACAATTGTATACCATAGATATATTGCATGCGATTTATCGTGGCTAAATATATCTTATACAATATATTATGGAATCACTACCAGGGAGGTTCAGGGGGAGTTCAAGGGACATTGCATCTAACTTCAGGATCAGACAGGATCAGACGTTGTAGTGTACGGGTCCCTTAAAAATACATGATAGGTTACTATGGGCTGACGTCAACTGAAGCTTAGCAGTTTTCCGGAGATATATGCTGGCGGCCAGCCCTTGATAAATACTGTGTATATACTTAGCTTGTGCAGGGATCTCCGCACAATGGCTGTTCTAAGGGATATTGTGCAAATTGTATAATAAAAATATGCCCCTCAATGCTAACACAGGAGGTCTGGTAATGTATGGTAATTCATTTATGAACTTTTGGGAATTTAGGGGTCTGTTTATCAAACTCCTCTTTCCTTAACCTTTTCAGTGGTATGCCTGGAACTTTTCCGGGTTCAGCAGCGCTGCCGCAGCGGACTGTCCGGGAAAATTTCCAGGCATACTACCAATATGCAGGCGTGCGCCAGTGGTGCCTGCAGCTGTGCACCACTGGCACATCACCTCTCGGGGCACCCCCTCCATCAGGGCCGCTCGAGAGTTTGGGAGCGACAGGAGGGATGGGGAGGGGGGGGGGTGATCTGCCCCGTCTGTGGTGGGTATTTCGGGGGCTGAAAAAATCTGCCCTGGTAGGTATGTCCTGCCCCAGAACAACCCACCACTCAAGGGGTTAAACGGCAGACAATCTAGTTTCTCTATGATGTTAAGTATCAGGATGATGTAGCCTAATGCAGGAAATATAACAGATATGGCTTGCAAAAGCCTAATTAATGCTAAATACCATGCTTATTGCCATGATATGAAGCTGTAAAGAATTTTATATTTCAGGATTGGAGTGCATTTTTTTATTAACTAGGACCCTAGTAAGCACAGTGTGATATTGTGGGAGTGATTACTGCTGCCATTTCTAACTACGATGATTATTTTTAGTTTATACTGATAACTTTGTTACATCTGCTGTGGTTCGCTGCTAATTCTGGAGCTGTCAGTTGGGCATATATTTTTAGTCTGTGAATATATCCTTTTCATTTACTCCATATATATTATAATCATGAGTGACATAGTGCATTGTGATCTTTACTGAAGTCAAAGTTATGATCAGTTATAGTGTATGGTCAATGTATAATATTTTCACCATTTTGAGCGCTATTTTTTCCTATTATTCTACTCATTAAGGCCCTTATTCTGATCGGTGCGAATTTTACCGCATGCGGACGTCCCGCCGATGTTGATCGTCTGCGCATGTGCAGAGGTCACTCTGCGCATGTGCAGGCGATTTCGCCGCACGTATTCTTTATACGCCGCACAGGGGGGCGTAGAGGGGCGTGAGGGGCTACTTAGCCTCATTACCCTATGCATACGCCCCGCGTTTCATGGTCGATCCCATGCAAACGCGGGGCGTATGCATGGTAATGAGGCCGTGACGCGTGTGTAGGGGGCGGGCATCTGACATCGCCGGATGTCAGCTGCCCGCCCCCATACATGATTTCACACGGACAAGTGTCCGTGTGGTCTTGTGTGGCGGGACCTGGTGGAGCGTGCGGCCCTGCATTCGATGTTCGGCGACCATCGAATGCAGGGGCTGCTCCCAAGACGGAGGAGGCGTATCCCCGTCCAATTTCATGCGGATCGCCACATATCCGCGTATGGACGGAGGTGGCGATCCGTAGGGAAGGCGGGGATTCGCCTGCACGGACATGACCGCATATTTCTGATCGGGCCGCACCGATCAGAATAAGGCCCTAAGTGACCTCTTTTTTAATGGCAGCTATCACCTGGGGTTGCTGTAAAAAGGGTTGTCATTGTCTAGAGAGACAGTTGATATGTCGACACTAAAAGTTTGACATGCATAAGGTTGGCATAGACATAATGATGACACCAGAAAATATTAACATGAGCTTTCAAGCTGTTTCTGGTGTCAAATTATATGTTTTAGCACATGGACGTTAAATTAGTGTACTGCTGCTTCACATTTTACCATCACAAATCCCATGTCGACTTTGTGTTGACCTCTTGTGTATGATGACCTTGTACATGTTGACCATATAGTATTCACTGTCAACCCATCGACTTCATTCTCATCAAAAGTATTCCAATATTCAGTCCAGTAACATAACTATAGCGCCGCAGACCCCGGGGAGGCACTGACAAAGTGTGGACGACGGGGTCTGCGGGCGCTATTTTTACACACCCCTCCCTCCCCTCGGCACACTGACTGGACCTGGGCAGCGTGAAGCACAGTGCCGAATTTCCCATTAGGCACGTGAGGCATGTGCCTAGGGGCGGCACATGTTTGGGGGCGGCACTTGGATGCTTCTGTTGGTGCTGTCAGCCTGAAATGTACCAATAGCTGCACAATATCCACTGTACTGTACCATATTCCATCTTGTATAGAGTGTACATGGATAGGGCATGCAGATACTGTCCCTGTAATCTCTCCTACTTAGTAAATATGTATACATAATAACAAATAAAAAATGTTAGTTGGTGGCTTTTTTATTATTCTATTCTAGCAAATGAGGGCTTAAAAATAATCAATAAAAATAATACAATTAGGCAGGGGGCGGCCATAATTGTTGGGCCTACGGGCGCCCTCACCCCTAAATCCGCCCCTGGTGAAGCAACAGCGCCGAAGTGCCAAGTGGAGGAAGACAGCAGCGGCCTAAGCCGCTGATTGGCTGAGAGAGAGCGCACACTCAGCCAATCAGTGGCCTATCTTTTGAATTGTCAAACTCTGCCGCCTCTGTCCATCCGCAGTGTCCACTCTCAGCGCTTGAGTTCCCAGACACTGCGGATGCCGCACCAGGTCCCCGGGAACCCTTCTGTTCCCTCCGCCGCCACACCCACAGGTATGGGGTACCACCTCGCCTCCCCCTGCCACCATGGTATATCTGTACCAGCCACAGAGGTGGGGGGGGGGGGCGCCATAATTTTCCTGGCGAGGGGGGCATTATTTCTTGTTACGCCAATGATTCAGTCAATGCCATTTAGGGTAATTACCACTGTCTCTCTGATCAGCTTGCATTACCCTTATTCTGGGACTTCTTTTTCTTCTCAATGAATCTCATATTTTATTGCTCTCATCCATCATCACACCAGTCCTCTCTCAAGTACTAAATAGCAATGTACTTTGTCTGAATCATCTACTAAATGTCAATTTGCAGAAGAATAAAAATCTCTATTTTTTTGTGATATACAGGTTGATTTCCGATCAAAGACAAGTCAAACTAAGCAATCACCAGTTCTCACACTTCTGGAAAGAAAATTGATAGACTTCGGACAATTACTGAAATGACATATCTCTCAATGATAACTATAATAAAGGTTAAACGATTAAAGATTTATTTAATGCATTCAAACTAATGAGAATGTTTTCATAGCAACCAAGGTCAATTGCTATCCTGTGTTATATTAAGGAAATCATTTCCAATATGGTTTCTTGTAGTTGACCCATGTAAAGCACTGAAGGATTCCTAGAAATACTTATCTGTAATCAACACCTACAGTACAATAGCTTTACCTTGTATGATTTGCAGCAATAACTCAAATAGGACAGAGGTATATCCTGATGTGTCCCAAATTTCATTAGTTTGAGAGATTTGAATAAAAATTCTGCTGTGCAATTCACTATTCTGAACATCAAGACTGCCACCAGGAATTTTAGTGGATTTCTAGTCCGGGCCTCTGCAACGCTCCGGCCCTGCCCCCCACCCCGACACCGCCTCCCTCCTTCTCTTACCGCCTGGTTCCCCCATCTCTCTATTCCACTGTGCTGCCTGCACTGCCAATTAATATGTGGCATCGGGTGGTGAACCAATCAGAGCTTGCGTACTGGTAGCCATTCCGATTGGCCAACGGTACGCTAGTTCTGTTTGGCTCACCACCCAGTGCTGCATATTAATTGGCTGCCAGCCTCCTGATGTGAACAAGCCTGTGCAGCACAGCACAGTGGAGGGGGGGGGGGATTATTACCCGTTCTCTCTCTCTCAGAGAGGCCGAGCCCAGGACAGTTGTACCCACAGCACCCCACTAATGGTGGCCCTGTATGTGGACATACTCCATTACTTGTGAGTGGGGTACGCAGACCCTTATTTCTAAGGTGGGTTCCACACAGGGTGATTCATATATAAAAAACATGTGAGTTGAGGGTACGTCCACTTATCATCTTAAAAGATACCTTGATACGTTTGTTTCCACATGTTGTTTGGTGAGTGAGGTACGCTGTGGATTGTAGTATGCACTAAGCTTACCTCACAAACACAGCTTGATCCCTAAATACCTTCCTTACCCTTGGATATTTGTGTGTTTTTTTCTATATTATACACATTGCACCATGTTGGGAGTGCCTCCCCACAGCTGACGAGCCCTGATTTCTGCAAATGATTTCTAAGAACATGCCCACCATTGTTAAAAGATACCACTGATATGTTTTTAACACATAGTATTTGGTGAGTGAGGTACGCTGTAGATTGCAATATTCACAAACTTACCTCGAATCAGCAGCCCCTAGATGGCACCCAGCAGAGAAATGTACAGTAAATGTTGTTCCTTTGGGGCATGCACAGCCACCGATGCAGACATAACTGGTATGTTGTTCCGTCATTTTGACAGGCTGTTAACTAATATTTATATAAAACGCCTATAAAAGGCCTCTAAGGAGGTTTATGCACGTACTGTATGCAGGATCTGATGAGTATTGTAATTGTCACTTTAATGGGTAAATAAAATATATGTAAAAGGCAGGTCTGAAGATAAGAGGGGCATTGTAATTGGCACTCTGATGAGTAAATCAAATATTTATAAAAAAGCAATGTAGGGATGTCTGAGAACATGTAGGGGGTCTGATGGGCATTTAAGTGGAATGTATAAAGGGATATCTAGCACATTTACATAACACAATATTATTAATGTACTGTACAGTATGCATGTTTTTTAAAGATTTTGTTTAACATATTTGAATGTCATTATTCTTATGTGCCAACTACAAATTTTTGAGAACCACTGCTTTAATGTGTGAAGCAGAAAGCTTTCTTATGTAAGTGTTTTGGATTTATTTATTTATTCATTCATGATTTTTAAATAGATTTATCAAACAAAAAGCAACTATGAGAATAAAAATTGTGCCCACCATGAAACATAAAACGTACTGTAAACCTAGGAAAAAAAAGATTTCAGCAATGACTTTTCAGCACCCTGTCAGTGGTCTAGATTCCTGCCGGTCTTCACCAGATAATTTATACAGTAATTCACTGAGTGGGCAGAATGTCAGACATTCTTGGAAAATATGCATAAGCTGTCCTTGTGTAGGTTTTTAGACACTGGATACTAAAGAATAGTGAACTTCACAGTCACTGCTACTTATTTATGTACTAGTTAGCCCGTAAAAGCTTTGAAAGCTAGTCTTCTACCTTCTGTGTATGTGCATGTGTGAGAAAGAGATGTAGTTTCACTCTTTGCCAGCAGGTGGCAGTGTTTCAGAGACTCACAGACACTATATATATATATATATATATATATATATATATAGATATCTATATATATAGATATCTATATATATATAGATATCTATATATATATATATATATATATATATATATATATATATATATAGATATATAGATATATATATATATATACATAGCAACTCCAAAGAATGAAGGCACTCGGGAAACAGCAGTTTGAAAACACAACACAAACGTGTATTGAAATGAGCTTTCGGGGTTTGAACCCCTTCCTTAGAACACGACTACAGCAAAAAATCACAGCACAAAACTGACATAAATACCTTAGTCTAGCAGACTTCCCACCCCGCGGCGTCCATTGACCGGGTGCACGCTGCAGTAGCCGGGACACAGGCTGATGACGTCACGTATCCAGATCCAGGAAGCGGCGCCGTTGCCCCACAACGCCTGCCGCTTGAGTTTCACTCCGGACTGCATCACTCACAGCCTGCCTTCAAGCCGCTGCTGCTGCCCCTACAATCGCCGACCTGAGGGGAAAAAAAGAAAAGACAACATATTTCATATGGTGTAATACAATAACAGTAGTCAATAGATCAATGCAGTACAAAAAAATACAATGAGAAATACATTCAAAATGAGACAGACGAGACATACATACATATAACACATAGCAGAGATATTAAGTAAGCGCATTCCAACTAATTTTATCGTTAAGCCCTTTAGCGGCAATAGTGTTCAATCTAAAGATCCAGCGAGACTCTGTGAAACAGCAGTTTGAAAACTCGGGAAACAGCAGTTTGAAAACACAACACAAACGTGTATTGAAATGAGCTTTCGGGGTTTGAACCCCTTCCTTAGAACACGACTACAGCAAAAAATCACAGCACAAAACTGACATAAATACCTTAGTCTAGCAGACTTCCCACCCCGCGGCGTCCATTGACCGGGTGCACGCTGCAGTAGCCGGGACACAGGCTGATGACGTCACGTATCCAGATCCAGGAAGCGGCGCCGTTGCCCCACAACGCCTGCCGCTTGAGTTTCACTCCGGACTGCATCACTCACAGCCTGCCTTCAAGCCGCTGCTGCTGCCCCTACAATCGCCGACCTGAGGGGAAAAAAAGAAAAGACAACATATTTCATATGGTGTAATACAATAACAGTAGTCAATAGATCAATGCAGTACAAAAAAATACAATGAGAAATACATTCAAAATGAGACAGACGAGACATACATACATATAACACATAGCAGAGATATTAAGTAAGCGCATTCCAACTAATTTTATCGTTAAGCCCTTTAGGGGCAATAGTGTTCAATCTAAAGATCCAGCGAGACTCTGTGATTAACAGGCGCTTTGCCCTATCACCGCCACGCAGATATGATCAATAATAAAATACTTTAATGAAGAGAGCGGATGCCCCATACTTTTAAAATGGCGTGCCACAGGCTGATCCACCGATCTGCCAGATTGGGCAAGATCAATGGCAGACCTGTGTCATTCTAGTGCGGAAAGACTGTGTGGTCTGGCCCACATAATATAAGCCACAAGGGCACACTAAAATATAAACCACAAATTCTGTTCTACAGGTGAGCACATGTCGGATATCAAAGTGTTTGTCCATATGGGGATGCTTAAAGTTTTTACATGGCATCATATACTTGCAAGTGGTGCAACTGTAACAGCTATAGCAGCCCAGTGGCTTGGTGTAGACATTCAGGGGCCTAGGTACATTAAGTCCCGTAATGTCAGTGCGCACCAGCCTGTCGCGTAGATTGCGACCTCTTTTAAAAGCTGCTAACGGGCGTGTAGATTTAAATACAGGTAAATCGGGATCATGTTTGACCATAGGCCACAGGGCCTTAGAAGCATATTGCAATATAGGGCTAGCAACTGAATACGTGCAGGTCCAAGGCAGTACATTCCCAGAATCAGGATAGACATCACCTGTAATTTCTGCTGGCTCAAGATAACAGGATCATAACCTCTAATAATAAATTTGTTAATGAGGTGATCTAATCTACTTGACAACAATGATGGATCACTAATTAGCCTCGCTACCCTCATCATCTGAGAACGGGGCAATCCCCTTTTAAGGGCAGGGGGATGATGACTCGGTGCTAACAAAAAGGTATTTCTACCTACATCCTTATAGTATGCATCAGTTACAATTTTGTTGTCAATCAGAGCTACTGATACATCTAGAAATTGAGCACAGCTTTCACTACAAGAGAACGTGAACTTAATTGCCGATTCACTTGAGTTCACCTCAGCAATCAGCGACTCAAACAGCTCCTGTCCACCCGTCCATAGGACAAAGATGTCATCTATGTAACGGGTGTACAGGAGCAGGTGTTTGTTCACCTCAGGTCTATGCAAAAACATGCGGTCCTCTTCACGGAACATATAGATGTTAGCATACAAGGGTGCCACCGCCGACCCCATGGCACACCCTCGCAGCTGGAGGTAGTAGCTACCATCTAATAGGAAGAAGTTCCTTTCTAGGGTCAATTGCAACAGCCTGAGGAATAACTGATGGTCAAAAACCGCAGTGTCTAACTGTTGATTCAGGAATAACTGTACCGCCTCCAAACCCCCAGCATGTAGTATGGACGTATACAGGCTAGATACATCTAGGCAACACATCAGGGTGCCAGGTGGGACCACAGGGATGTCCAAAAGAAGATTCAAAAAGCTTGTAGTGTCCTTTAAGAACGATGGCTTGGAGCAAAGTAATGGTTGGAGAATATAATCGAGCAACTGTGACACAGGCTGATAGAGGGAATTTCTAGCAGCAATAATCGGACGGCCCGGTGGATTCCTGGCATCCTTATGTAATTTAGGTAACGTGTATAACACAGGAACCACCGGGGCCGCCGTCAATATCCGATCACGGACTTTGGTTGGTAATAAGCCCACAGATACTGCAGTTGAAAATATAGTAGAGAGTTCTTTCTGGTATTTTTGAGTAGGATTCCCCGGGAGCTTCAGGTATACAGCAGGATCTGCTAATTGATTGTAGATTTCCTTTCGATAATCTTCGATATTTTGTATCACAATGGCCCCGCCTTTGTCGGCAGGCCTAATAGTGATGTCCTCATAGCTGCACAGCTGTTTGAGGGCCGAAGATTCATCTACAGACAGATTCTTGGTCACCTTGCCCGGGGCTGCCACAAAACGATGTATGGAATCATCCAATAATCGACCAAACGTTTTGATTGACGAATTGGTAGATATTGGTTCAAATTTTGAACCAGAGTTACTGCAGAGGAACTCGTCAAAAACAACAGTAGAAATGTGTGGGGGTTTAGACTGAAAGAACTCCTTTAAATGCAGTTTCCTCATCAACTTGTGATGGTCACAGCGCCAATTGAATTCATCCAAAAAGTTAGTAGGCACAAAAGAGAGTCCCTTGGAGATGACAGATGTTTCAATTGGAGACAAGGTACGGTCAGAGAGGTTAAATATCAGGGTTTCTTGTTCAACACCTGGCGAGGCGGATTTCTTCTTACCTCGCCGGTTTTGCCCACCCCTGCGGGTGGCCTGCCTCTTGGACGTTGGCTTGAAGATGTCCCTTGGCCTAAAGGGCCACTTTGTTGGTCAGAGGCATCATCGGATTCCGATACGGCAAATTCACTGTCACTAGCCGTGTTGGCATTGGCCTGTCGGTTTCGATATTTCTGTTGCCATGGCTTACGCCGGCGATAGCCACCATCGGAGCGGCTTAATTGTTGTTCACCTGTTAACCATCTGTACACTTTATTTTCATCAGAATCGGCATCGACTGTGTGCCACTTGTTTCTCTTAAATTTGAGCAACTCTCTCTTGTAATTTTCACATTGCTGCTCCAATTTAGTCAAGCTAGCTGCGTTGATGGGGTTATTCAGGATGTCCTGATGACTCGTCTGAAACGCAGCAATCTTAGATTTGGAGATCTGTAGCTCCCGACCTGATCCTCGATCACTAAGACCATCAGGTCTAGGGAAGCCCTATTCAGGATCCCAACCCACTTGCGGACGAAATCCGAGTTGTGCCGGCCAATAGTGGGGATGTTCCGAATCCGGTATCCCCTGGGGATTTTGTGGGTACGGAAGTAGTCGGACAGGGATGCCCCATGTAGGTGGAAGTCGATCTCCCTTCTCCGCAGTTTAAACAAATGATGCTGTAATTTATCAATGTTGTCTTCCGCTTGTATAAGAGCAGGATCCTCTTCAAATAGTATATCTTTAATCTCTGCTGACATGAAGGAGAATAATACTCCTGGTGGGATAGACAGGTTTTGGCATCCTGTCATATCCTGAGATGATAATGTCCCAGCTGTATCCATGATGAATAAATGAAGATACTAGACCAGGGAACAATGCAGTGATGGCTGAGGGTTTAAGAATAAACGACTGGAACAATATACAGAAGTAGGTGCCTTGCAACACACCACTGCGGCAACGTGAATCACCCCAGCGATAATACACAGGTCCAATCCTGCCGGCACTCTGATAAATCCACAACTGAATTCATACAGCAACTCCAAAGAATGAAGGCACTCGGGAAACAGCAGTTTGAAAACACAACATAAACGTGTATTGAAATGAGTTTTCAGGGTTTGACCCCCTTCCTCAGAACACGACTACAGCAAAAAATCACAGCACAAAACTGACATAAATACCTTAGTCTAGCAGACTTCCCACCCCGCGGCGTCCATTGACCAGGTGCACGCTGCAGTAGCCGGGACACAGGCTGATGACATCACGTATCCAGATCCAGGAAGCGGCGCCATTGCCCCGCAATGCCTGTCGCTTGCGTTTCACTCCGGACTTTATCACTCACAAAAAAAAGGAAAAGTAACGAGTCAGACCATACAGCATTAGACATAGATCTGCATCAGACCTTTAGGAAATTAGAAAAACTTTTGATTAGTGAAAGTAAGATGTGGTGGGAAACCGTCACCCTTGAAAGATATATTGCAGATCAGACTATACTGAAGGGGCTCAAAATGAATAAAGTTTGTGTAACGAGTAAGGTTAGCGAAAGGTTTACAAAAGAATGGCAAAAAATTCTAGATACATGCTCTTTCTCCCTTATGGATCTTATCGTGAAAGAGAGACGAGAGAACTTGATAGAATTGGAAAAAGAAATCTCAGAAGTAGGAGAGGACATTGACCCTTTTAGGAAATTTAAGGAATGTGAAGATTTAGAACATGATTTGGAAAGTAAAATAATACAAGTAGAAAAAGAGCTTATGAATCGAAAACAAAAAAAGTATAGAAGGGATAGAAATGACATCATAAAGGACACTAAACCAAAATAAATAATTGAATTAGAGGAGGAAGAAAGTTTTCTGAGTGATAAAGAAAACTTACCATGCCCGATTCATCAAACCCCCACCATAAATAAAAAACTGAGATGGGACAAAAAGGTGTTCGAAAAACCAACCAATAGAAACTATTCCTATTAAAATGATGAAAGAGGTACAAGAGATGTCAATAGAAACTATAACTATAATAATAGATATCATAGGAATCCGCCTGCACACTCCCCGTATAGGTCACAGAGGAGTAACTACAGGAAACGAGATTATCGAAAACCCTATGAAGATTATAATAGTGACAATGTCTATAACAGACGAAACCAAAGGGGAAGAAGAGATTTCCGAGACTATCGTTCCCCTCTGACCCTATCGAATCGTTATGAAACTCTCAGAAGGTAAGATTTTTTAGGGAACAACCACAGGAGAAGAAATCCTTACTAACAGATATTCACAAACGTAAAAGAAGGGGAAAAAGGGGCAATGGGGGAGGAAAACATAAAGTGTTAACTACTGCAAGTACAAAGGAACACTCTGATCAAAAGACCAAAATTTTTAATCTAAGCTCACATCAATTGGATGAAAATGAAAAAAAGATCTTGGAAAAAGGTCTGAAGTTTGCCCCTAACAATAAACTTAATAAATTTGATACCTATATAAACATTAAAAAATGTATTAGGAACCTGAGCTTAAAAAGATATTTTTTAGGCCAGAAAAAAGTGGATAATAGAGAAGAGACAGAAATTGACAAATTTAAACCCAAGTCGACATTTAACCCTACATTTAGTAGAGGTCATTTAGTGGAGAGTTTTAATAAGATCGTGTGCACAGAAGTTAACCGCCTACAACCTAAGAGAAAGGAATTTAACATTATTAAGGATGAAAAAGAGGCTATCACAAGACTAGAAAAGAACAAAAACCTTACAGTAAAGCCGGCTGATAAGGGGGGAGCAGTGGTGGTAATGGACACTGAAAAATACAATCAAGAAGTCCTATGTCTCCTAGGTGATAAAGAGACATACAAAACCCTAAGAGAACAGAGAAGATTGAAAATAAATGAAAAGCTATGGTCGAGAATCATTTAAAAAAAGGTGCGATTACGGAACAACAAAGTAAGTACATCATCAAGGAAAATCCTGTATTGCCGGTGATGTACATACTCCCAAAAATACACAAAGACGCCCAAAATCCACCGGGGCATCCAATTATTGCGGGTACAGATTCAATCTCAGCAAATCTAAGCCATTTTGTGGACTCACTCCTACAGCCAGAAGTAATAAAATTAAAATCTCATGTTAAGGATACCATAGACGTGATCAATAAGCTAAAAGAACTCAACCTACCTCTGAATTGTACCCTGGTAACGGCAGACGTCACGTCCTTGTATACAATTATCCAACATGATACAGGAGTTCAAGCCACTGAGTATTTTTTTAAAAAAAGGAGGTATTCTGCATCCTTCCAAAATTGACTTTATCAAAGAATCCATTGAATTCATTCTCAAAAATAACTTTTTTTTGTTCAATGGCAGTTCTATATGCAAATACAGGGTACGGCTATGGGCACTCGCTTTGCCCCATCCTATGCGAATCTTTTATGGGATGGTGGGAGGACGAGAATATTTGGCAAAACAACCCCCATACAGACGAGATAATTTTATGGATACGTTTTATTGACGATATTTTTTTTATATGGAAGGGGAGCGACTTAAATTTGGACCACTTTTGTGATTTTTTAAATTCAAATCCTTATAATATTAATCTAACTTTTAATAAAAGTAAAGAAGAGGTTAACTTTTTAGACTTGTATATTTATGTGGAAGATTCGGCTGTGAAGACCAGAAACTACAGCAAACCAACTGACAGCAACTCTTTTATCAGCATGAATAGCCACCATCATCCTAAATGGTTGGCGAACATCCCAAAAGGGCAAGTACAAAGAATAAGAAGGAATTGCTCAGAGAAAAGTATTTTTAAAACACAAGTGGGAGAAACAAAAAAGAAATTCGTCAGTAAAGGATATAATGAATTAAAAATAGATACACTGATAAATGAATTTGAAAATATTCCCCAAGATGACCTGTTAAAATACAAGGTGAAAGAGTCTACAAAGAAACCATGCCTTCCCTTCATATCTACATTTAATAATGATTTTAAAGCAGTGGAAACCATTTTTAGAAAGCACTGGTATCTCTTGAGAGAAGACCCCATTTTGAAAGAAGTTGTACCTGAAAAACCGTCCTTCATATATAGGAAGGCACCGAATCTAAAAAATCGACTAGTAAAAAGTGCCATTACAGAAAAGAAATCAGACAGGATTAAAACAAAGGGTTTCCACCGCTGCATAGATTGCCTAGTATTTCGCTCACATAAAAAGACTCCTACCAAAGTAGAAGAATTTCAGTCAAATTCAAATGGACAGCATTTTAAAATTTTAGATTGTATTACATGCAATAGCACAAATTGTGTATACATTTTAGAATGTACCTGTAACTTGCAATATGTGGGCCGGACCGGTAGGAAACTAAAAGATAGATGGGGTGAACACTTCAGAAACATCAAAAAGGGATATGAAAACCATTCAGTGTCTAAACATTTTAAGGATAAACACAATTGCTCTATAGAAGGAATAAAAAGTATAATAGGAATAAAAAAAGTGGAAGGAAACTGGAGAGTAAAAGGCAGTGAACACTTTTTAGCTAAAAGTGAAATGAAATTAATATACGAAATCGGCACTTTGGAACCAAATGGCCTAAATGCCGATTTCGAGATAAAATGGTTTCTCTGAAATAACCTGCTTTCACACATTTTTATAATATATTTTTATTAATTTGTTATCCATATAGAAATCTATTTATATGCACTTGGCACTTTAATACTTTTGCACATATTGAATTTTTTTAAATCTTTTTATTATGTGTTATAGACTTCCTTATGGATTCCACATAGAAATATATATATTTTTTGTAAGGTCAATAGCTTTTAAAAAAAATCTTGTATAAAATGTGTTGTATGTAATGAGCTTTTTAAGAACCATGTGTAGGATTTGAGTTTACATCAAAGTGCAGCTGTATTTAAGCATCTTAATATCTATGGATATACTACAGAGGAAGGATGTGCGTTCCACGGGTCAAATCTGGTGGACCGCATTTCCCGAGTCCAATATAGACATGTAGTTCCCATCCGGAAGTAAGAGGGCAATGCGCTCCAGGTATAAACACGCATGGAACGCATACGTCACTTCCGGCTCCGCCGAGATTGCGGAACGTCATATCCGGCAGTAAGGGAACGATGCGTTCCAGATACCATCGTGTATGGAACGCATGCGCCATCTCCGGCCCCGCTGAGACAGCAGGGGAAAGTCAGCAGGAAGTCAGTGGACTCCCGAGCGGCCGGACTTATTAAGAATCTGTTTTAGAAAAGATACACCTGCACTTAAAGGTGTTTTTCTTGGTATTTCTTTAGGTAAAAAGCGGAATGGCCGTGCGTTCCACTGGTTTGGAACGCACGACAACTTCCGGGACATGATACTTTGGCTATTTGAATTTTGCCTGTATTTCTTCTAAAAAAAGGGGGGAAAATTGTTAAAGTATTATGAACATAGCGTATTATCCAGATCCCAAATAAATAAGAGGGATTTTAATAACTGCTTTGAGGATCCAATGGATGGGAATCCCACACCCCAGGAAGTGAATGTGGGGTGAGAGGTCCCTAATAAGGTATATAAACGGGCACAGTGTGTTTGCCTCCACACACCCTGAGGAAGACTTTACAGTCGAAATGCGTTGGTGTTTTTTGAGGCACCTGGGAACTTGTCTGGAAACCTAACATCGGGATCTGCTTCTGGAGAATCTATGCAGGGGTCCACCCGGGTTGTTACATCTGACCCCCCCATATGCTCCATAACCAGCCTTTGGTGAAAGGCCAGATACGGAAACTGGGAAAGAATTGGATTATTGGAAACATTACTGATCTTTTAAGTGACCCCCGACCTACGTCTATATTCTTGGCCTAAAGGAGAGGCCCATATATGGTATGAGTACCCTTATCCCCTTTATGACATATATATATTGAACATATAAGGAAAATCTGCACCATGAGATTTTCTCTATCTTCTTTTTGAGGTGAGAACAATTGAAGAACTCTATTCGGAGAACAAGGACTGTCCACCATTGAAGGAGATCATAAAAGGAAATTAGCACCATCTAATTTCCATCTACCCCAATAGGAAGCGCAGGGTTCCTATTTCTTGTTTTCTCCATCACTCACAGCCTGCCTTCAAGCCGCTGCTGCTGCCCCTACAATCGCCGACCTGAGGTGAAAAAAAGCAAAGACAACATATTTCATATGGTGTCTCGCTGGATCTTTAGATTGAACACTATTGCCTCTAAAGGGCTTAACGATCAAATTAGTTGGAATGCGCTTACTTAATATCTCTGCTATGTGTTATATGTATGTATGTCTCGTCTGTCTCATTTTGAATGTATTTCTCATTGTATTTTTTTGTACTGCATTGATCTATTGACTACTGTTATTGTATTACACCATATGAAATATGTTGTCTTTGCTTTTTTTCCCCTCAGGTCAGCGATTGTAGGGGCAGCAGCAGCGGCTTGAAGGCAGGCTGTGAGTGATGGAGTCCGGAGTGAAACGCAAGCGGCGCTTCCTGAATCTGGATACATGACGTCATCAGCCTGTGTCCCGGCTACTGCAACGTGCACCCGGTCAATGGACGCCGCGGGGTGGGAAGTCTGCTAGATTAAGGTATTTATGTCAGTTTTGTGCTGTGATTTTTTGCTGTAGTCGTGTTCTGAGGAAGGGGGTCAAACCCCGAAAGCTCATTTCAATACACGTTTGTGTTGTGTTTTCAAACTGCTGTTTCCCAAGTGCCTTCATTCTTTGGAGTTGCCGTATGAATTCGTTTATGGCACCGGGGCAAGTTGTGGATTTATCAGAGTGCCGGCAGGATTGGACCTGTATATACATATATATATATATATATATCTATAGAGAGAGATAGAGAGAGAGAAAGAGAGAGAGATGATCAGCATACTGTAGTACACTTACATTGGAAAAACATTTTTCTATATTTCTTGTAGCAAAGAAAAGTGGGTGCCGGACGGCTCCCCGACAGTCGGAATTCCGACAGTCTTTACTCCGATGTCGGAATCCCGACTGCTCCCTCATGGGGGTCCACGATCCCCATAGAGGGAGAATAAAATAGGTGGCGAGCACAGCTCACCACCATGCCCGCAGCATGGCGAGCACAGCGAGCCCGCAAGGGGCTTCATTGCGCTTCCCCCGCTGTGCAGTCGGGATTCCGACATCTGAGTAATGACTGTCGGAATCCCGACTGTCTGTGAATTATACCACACCCAGAAAAGTAAGCACTGCGTATATTGTTGTGTACAAAGTGGAATTGCACTTTTCAATGAATGTCCTTGATGGTATTTGTGAATCTGTTGTTCATTAAATCTTTGCAAGCCACATGAAATACTTTCCCGAAGCAAAACACTTTATTGGTAAATCCCTCTTCTATAAATCTGCATGGAAAGGGGACGTCTTTACTCTTGAGCCGTCATCCGGTCACTAGGTTGGCACTACGAATGTCGACATACATTAGGATGATCACTAAAGGTTGACACATGAAATAGGTCAACATGGCCATAAGGTCAAGCATAAGGTTAACAATGGGAAGGTCGACAGTCAAAAGGTCGACATGAGTTTTTTTTTTTTAATTCTCCAAAACAGGCGGTATCACTTACCCCACCATCCACTAGGGTGTGGAGGGAGAATATAAGTGCAGCGAGGCACCATGCCCAAAGCATGGTGAGCGCAGCGGTACACTATAACACTGTCCATGTCGACTTACGCTGAAAGTCAGGACACAAAAAAGTGAAAAACTCATTTTGACCTTTTGACTGTCGACATTCCTGTTGTCAACCTAATGCTTGTGTCGACCTTCCAAACCATGTCGACCTTACCCGTGTTGACATTTTTCATGTGTTGACCTAATCCATGTCGACCTTTAGTGGTCCACCTAATGTATGTCGACCTTCATAGTGTCGACCCTATGACCCATCCCCCTTGAGCCTGGGTTCTCCATCATGTGCTATCTTTCTATTGTTTAACAAGAGCCTACAAGGACCACTACAGGAAACTGAGGGGTGTGTAGGGGCAGCACCTTCTACTATGAGTATATGCTTATTGGGCACTTTGCAGCACATAAACCCGGCCTTATATCCGATTGGCTCAGAGACCTCCCTGAAATGACGCCTGCTCCTTCATCTTCATTACATGAACTCCTTAAGGGCGGGATATATTAATATACATCGCCGCCCTTCGCCTGCCAGCCGCCGCGATGCTGCCGCATATGTACTAACATATGCGGCTAGCATCGGGTTGCGGTGACGGAGACCCCCGCGATACCTTTGATGTGGTCTGCGGGGGTCTCCATCACATCCCGGCGGCTGCCAGTGTCCCCCTGCGTCTCCTCCTCCCCCCTGCAGCCGGATGTCCTCCCGGCTGTGACACCTGCTGGGGGAGGAGAAGATCAGGAGGACAGGAGGGGGGAGGCACGCGGACGGCAGGCGGTGATAGAAGCCCATAGACTTCTATAGGGTATCGCCACCCTCTGGGTGGCGATGCCCTGCCAAGCGAAAACGGGCGGACGGGTAATGGTAAATAGGAAAATGCGGTAAAACCCCCGTTTTACCGCATTTTCCCTTTAGTACATCCCGCCCTAAGTCTCTGTTTTCACTGAGACTTCATATACTATGGTAAAATTGTACTGCACTCAATAACCATAGTTACCCCTTCTCCCCCTTGGAAAGTGGGCAAGAGTTCCACATCTACCCGGACTCCTGCATCATTTTAGTCGTGCCCCTTCACAGAAGAGCCGCAAATCCTGGCATTTACTTTAATGGGAGGAATAATAATGAAATAATCTCCAACCCTGACCCCAGAAATGCTGCAAAGAATCTCCTCTACGGGCTTCTCCTGGAGAGGAGACACAATAAGAAGGCACTATGTCAATAATGCAGGAACGAAGTAGGATGTTAAGCCCAAATGTTTAAACTTTTCCTAATTTTTCTGAACAAAGTGGGGTCAATTTACTAAAATGGAAGTTTTATAGAAGATGGAATGTTGCCAATAGCAACCAATCAGATTGTACTTCTTATTTATTTAGCACCTTCCAGATAATAGATATAATCTGATTGGTTGCTATGGGCACATCCCATCTTTAATAGAACTTATCTTATTATATTTACCCCAGCGTTTTCACAAAATGTAATCTCTCTTTTCGGGGTGTGGATTCTTGCAGAGTTTACTAGGGGACAAATTGGGATAACGTGAGCTAACATTCTAAGCAACTGGAAGGGAAGTTAGTTGGATGTCACACCCTAATTTTAAATATAGTTAGAGAGTTGTTGCAACTAACCATGCATAAAAAGGGAAAATGCAGGTGGACACTCTAAGCACTAAGACAATCATAAACGCTATCATTTTACATGTAGTACAAATAAATGCACGCCCACATGTCACTACAAACTAAATCTCATCCAGAGGTGTAGCCTGAACTTTGTGGGCCCCATAGCAACATGACACACCATAGCAAAGACACACCTTTACACAGCAGTTGCTAATGTTTTGCCCATAGTAGTGCCAAAGTAGTGACTTATTGGGTGATTTAGGAACAGTCTCTAAGCAGCGGTCACTCGCTGCATAGCAAGCAACTCAATGCTGCCTTGCAGGTGAATGAACACCCGCACCCCTCCATCCCTCCCATTCCTTTGGAAGCATGCTAATGGATATGTATGCTGACACATCCATTTGAATGCAAGCGTACAGTTGAAAAATCATTTACTGAATAATTCCCCCCCTTCGCAAATATAAGTCTAAACTGACTTTTATTTGTCTCGGAAATGTCTAAGAACGGGGCAGGTGCTGACGTCACAAATCAGCCCGTTGCCCACCAACTTTGAATTTCTAAAAACCGGCTCTTTGATCCCGGGGCTGGTTATTTCACAATTCAAATTTGAGTATTTCCTCAGTGCGCAAATGTAGCTGGGATGAATTCTGTGGGGTGTTTCTTGGCACCTCACAATTTGTACAAATAGATATAGTGAGTACCCTTCACCAGCGCACCAAATTTATATAGCAAAACTTCCCTTATTATTTCAGGGATGTCCTCAGGAACGTTCAGTAGTATCCCTGAAATGATAAGGGAAGTTTTGCTATATAAATTTGGTGCGCTGGTGAAGGGTACTCACTATGGGCGAGATGTACTAAAGGGAAAATGCGGTAAAACCCCCGTTTTACCGCATTTTCCTATGTACTAAAACCCGTTCGCCATACCCTATAGAAGCCTATGGGCTTCTTTTCGCCGCCCGCCGCGTCGCCGCAACCCCGCCGCCTCGCCGACCCCCCCTTTCCCCCCTCCCTTGGGCTTACCTTCTTGCAGGTCCTCCTGGACCCCGGAAGGTAAGCCCTTCCTCCCCCTAGCAACGCAGCCGGACGTCCTTCCGGCTGCAGGGGGAGGAGGAAGCGCCGGGGACAGCTTGCTTAGCTGTCCCCGGCGTGAAAACTGCAGAAGCCGGCTGGGAGGTGACGGAGACCCCCCGCAGACCACAGTACAGGTATCGCGGGGGGCCTCCGTCACCGCATCGCGATGCCAGCCGCATATGTTAGTACATATGCGGCGGCATCGCGGCGGGGGGGGCGCGAAGGGCGGCGATGTATTTTAATACATCCCGCCCTATATCTCTCTACTGGTAACTTGTTTTATTTTTTTACACAGGACAGCATTGCATGGAATTCACTGATCCGTGCAATGCTGCAGCTATGTATGTATTTGGCAGCTGTAAATACGGCCGCCAAACACAAAAACGAAAGGATACTGTATGACCGGCTATGACATCAGAAATTACGAATCAGGTGAATACGGCAGATTGGTAAATTTGCCCTATTCACAATTCGTATTTTCCAAGAAATACGGCCGATGCCGGTCATATCCATTCTTACCTGGGAATTGCCGTATCCAAGGGATGCAGATGTATTAAGCCTGGTGAAGTGGTAAGGTTAAGGGCAATAATGCACCAGCCAATCAGCTTCTAACTGCCATGCTAAAGGCCAGGCTTATTAAATCCGCCCCATATACCCTTCATATCAGGGATGTGAAGTCTGAGGGGGGCAAGGGAGGCAGTGCTGCAAGTAGACATTTTGATACCTTGTGCCAGAAAGTTGGTGCCTCAATATTTGAAACAGACATAGGGTAAAATAATAAAAGTATGTGACTTTTTGTGCTTAGCCTGTCGGCACCACCCTAGAATGACCCTAGTTTTCACACTCCAATGAAAATAGCTGATTTTTTCACTGATCTGTGTTATAAATTCTATTATTCAGTTCAATTAAGTAAGGTTCAGCACAATGTACTGTAAATAGAAAGACACATCAAGATGGATATGATGAATGATAAGATGGATATGAAGTATGGCGAGACGGATATGATGTATGAAGAGACGGATATGACTAATGAAAGAAAGACACATCAAGATGGATATGATGAATGATAAGATGGATATGATGAATGATGAGATGGATATGATGTCCACTCCAGCCACTCACAATTCTAATGGGCACTATTGGACAGTTACTGTTATTTTCCATTCACTCTTCTATCTAAAATGGCCTTTGAAATCAAAAGGGAGGGACTTATATTTAATCCAAACAAGGACTTCCGAAATGTTATATTTCTGAGACAACTGTCAAATGATTAATGTATGTAAACATAATAAATAGCACCTTTAACAACAGCACTATAATACTTTTCTCATGGCTACATCCCAAGTTAAGCAATTTCATTTAATACACATGGAGATTCAGGAAGTCTGACATCCTGTTATGCTAAAAGACATGCTAAATAGATTAGATTTTTATTAAATAGTCATCAAATTTATATCAATCCATCTAAATACTGGTTGTATAAGGAAAAATATTAAACCAGAAAAGGACATCAGGACTTTCAGTACACATCTGTGCATTCAACTAATATTGATAATCACATTTGGCTCTCTTTATAAATTGCTAATATTATATTCAGATGTCAAATTTAATACTGCACTGACACAAACCGAAGAGGATGTTTGGGGCCCAGATAGAGGATTATTTCACCGAACCGCACAGCTCTGATTGACAATCAGAGAAGTACTCCTCAAGCCGAATTGACAGAGTGCACCTCCAGGCTCCTCCTCCCTTTATGTGCCTGCTGCCAGGTGCCTCTCTCACGGCAAGAGCACCACTCAAGGTATGTGCAGACAGGACACCGGGTCCTAACCCCAGAAGTTCTATCATCACAAAGGACAGCGCTTACTGCTATAACCAGACATTTAAGTAACATTGGTTGAAAAAAGTATAATGGCTCACCAGTAACTGTACACTGTGCCGCAAAAAGAAAAAGACATTTAAGCCTTCCAATTATCATTAATCTTTTATAAGATCTTCTCATTGCTAGTCTTTGTAATATTTTTTTTTTGTACTATTCACAAAATTATAGAACATTGACCCATCTTTTATTGTGCTCCATTTGTCTGTCATATAATGAAGCAATAAGTTATGGCTGCATTATTACTATTAGCATAATGCAGCTTAATACACTGTACAGTATGTTATTAAATGAAGGTGATTCTAATTCCAAATCTATAGCTGAAGCTTTAACCTCTAAAGTACACCAGCTGTATATATGTATAGTAATTTAATATTTCAGTAGAATGTAGAAGGAGTAGGTGTGACAATAAATCTGGGCACCAAGGGATTTTAACAGAATTTATTTAACATAGAAGGTATTGAGATATACTGTATATAAAAAATATATAAAAACATTAAAAAAAAACATATAATAAAAGTTCTTCTTACCCCAAAGGGTATTTGGAGCCAGCAAGGATGGAATAAAACAGGATGCAGTCCGGAGTGTGCACCCTGCTTGTGGCTCCAAATACCTATGCACTGGGGCTTAGTCCTGGGTTAAGTTGTGGGATACCAGTCACTGCCGACGCGTTTTGAGCATCTAAGTGCTCTTCTTACTGGGCGCATTTCAAGCACTTAGATGCTCGAAACGCGTCAGCAGTGACTGGTATCCCACAACTTAACCCAGGACTCAGCCCCAGTGCATAGGTATTTGGAGCCACAAGCAGGGTGCACACTCTGGACTGCATCCTGTTTTATTCCATCCTTGCTGGCTCCAAATACTCTTAGGGGTAAGAAGAACTTTTATTATATGTTTTTTTAAAATGTTTTTATATTTTTTTTATATATATCTCAATACCTTCTATGTTAAATAAATTCTGTTTAAATCCCTTGGCGCCCAGATTTATACCCCTTTTCCACTAGCAACCTGGGTCGGACCCGGTAATTTGTACCCGGTTCGAACCCGGGTGGGACATGGGTAGGAGACACATTTCCACTACAGTGCTACCCGGTAAATTGCCTGATCATCCCCTTTTACACTTAACCCGGGTAAGGCCTTTTTTTCCCTATAGATAAACATAAGAAAAAGCCTTTTTAAAGGGCTTTACCATGGGAGGTCACAAAATAGGGCCACCATTACACCAAAAGGGCCACCATTAAAAATATTACCATATTAGAAGAAGAGACCACACTCATTTCTTTTAAAATAACTTTTTTTTTTTACTGGCAAATATTACCACACTCATTTCTTTTAAAATAACATTATTTTTTTTTACTGGCAAATATTACCACACTCATTTATTTTTAAATAACATTTTAAATATTTTACTGTAAAATATTAAATATTTGGAACTTTTAAAAGTTTCTTCACACAATACAAGACAAGACATGCCAAAAAAGGGTAACAAACAGAGACCTGGGTGCTTCTTTCTGGTGTTATGCTGCCTTGCCTTAACCAGTGGTTCCCAACCCTGGTCCTCAAGTACCCCCAACAGTGCATGTTTTGCAGGTCTCCACACAGAATCACAAGTGCTATAATTAGCTCCACCTGTGGATCTTTTCAAATGTGCCTGAATAATGAGTGCACCTGCCGGGTGACCTGGAAAACGTGCACTCTTGGGGGTACTTGAGGACCAGGGTTGGGAACCACTGGTCTAAACCTGAGGGCTATTCCTTCTTCGCCCCAATAGAAGCAATGCAAATAGGTATTTTGGTAAGGAATCTGATGTAGCGCCTTATTCCTTACCAAAAAACCTATTGACAAGAAAAGACATGCCAAAAAAAGGGTAACAAACAGAGTCAGGTAAAATGTTTGCCGTACACCTGAGCCTTTGGCATACATAACAATGAAAAAAGTGCACGTAAACATGTTAAAAAACAAGTGCCCATAAGAATTTTTAAAAGTGCAAGATGTAGGCTTTAACCAAACTGTGCCCACAAGGCGACTGAATGCTATAAATGTATTCAACATTGTTATTGCAATAATGCAATAAAGAACTTCGAAGAAAAAAAAACAAGTATATCTTAGGACAAATTACGATATACCGTAAATTCAGGGGAGTCTAGGTTTGGCAGCAGCGTGTTGTCAAGGCTAGTGGTGTTTGCCTCACTATACTCTGGGTTTAGTGGGGCACTGGTAGCAGTGCTGGAGGCATAGCTAGTGGAAGTGTTGGGTGCGTGGCTAGCACCAGTGGTGGGGTGGTAGCAAATTGCTGTGCTGGGGGCGTGGCTACTGGGGCCTCTATATGGTAGAGGCTCTCGGTGTGGCTGTTGCTCACACGAAGTGCTAGGGGCGGAGGGAGTTGGCCCTCTACTGTATTGGCCATATGCATACTCATGGTGTGCTGGGTATGCTGGGGCCTGTGAAGCATGTGGCGGATACATTGGATAATGAGGAGGTGGCATATACCCACGATTAAGTATCCGTTCCAAGAAGGAAAATTGTCTGTCCTGCATGTCCTTTAATTGATCCAAGAAAGAGTGCTGCATCTGTCTTTCATTTTCTAAAAACTTCTCCATACGAGCATCCTCATTGGCCTGCATGTCGGAGTCCATTTCACGCAGTTGATCTATTACTACTGAAGAGAAAGCTCTCGCTGCTTGATCGGAACGGTTTGCTTTTTTCTTCTTTGGAGGCACCTTGTAAACTGCAAGTGGAACAAACAAAAATACACTATAAACATTAAATAGCAGAGGTGTTTGCGGCCCTATCCCACCTGCACACTTGCGGCACTCTGCAACATATACCGTTGATTACTGGGATAAATGTTTTTTTTACTTACTATTTAAAGCAGTTTTGGTGTTTGATGTTCAGTCGCTTGCTCCATTGCTGTTTCGGACCCCTCCTCCACCATGGACTGTGCGGTGTCAGACAAAGCAGACCTATCAAGTAGACTGCACTCTTCATCGCCATCTTCCGAAATCAGGAGCGGAGAAGTTGGGCAGCACGGTGACATTGCCATGGTGGACTGTGTGTCAGGTGGCTCCTGGCTACTCTCCATTGGTGGCTCCTGGCTACTCTCCATCTGGCTGGCCAACGAGGATGACAGTGCCACAGGATTAATCAGAGCTGTGTTGCCAAATGCCCTGCAGCATAGATCGTAATGGACCCACTCGACACGTGCGGCACCGCTTTTTTTCCTGTTCTGGTCACAGACCTTGGTGAACTGCCTCTTTAGTGCTTTCAATTTGTTAAGCACTTGCTGGTGAGAGCGGTGTATCCCCCTAAACTCCAGCATCTGGGCAATATTTCTGTACAAGATTGCGTCTTTTACGGTACCAGTCACCTGGCGCTTGATTTCCTCCTCTGCCCTAATGAGCAGCAGCTCCTTCACTTCAGCATCAGACCAATTGCTGGCAGCCATAATGAAGTTGTGCTGCGGGATGATTAGCAGTGTCCGCTGGGGCAGCCTGTGGTGCTGGCGGCAGAGAGGAAGGTGGCTGCTGGAGCAGCCTCTGATACAGCAGGGGAAAGTCAGCAGGACAGACATGCAGCACATGTGCACACAACGCTGTCCTCCGTGCTATGTGCGCAGTCTGCGGGGCTCTGAGTGATGACATCACTCACCAGCGCCCCAGCAGCACCAATCAGTGAAGATTTTTACATGCTCAGTCAAATAACCCGGTTAGGGAGCGTTTCCACTACCCTTGAAGCCGGGTGCGAACCGGGTGCTACCCTGATCATGACCTGGGTAGGATTGCCGGGGAATCCAAACCGGGTTATTTGAAAGGGAGCATTTCCACTAGCAGCAAAACCCGGGTAGAAGCGCGTCCCCGTGGAGATTACCGGGTTATTTCTTCTAGTGGAAAAGGGGTATTATTGTCACACCTACTCCTTCCACATTCTACTAACTGTTAAGGTCTGAGGGTGACCTTAGTGACAATTCATAGGCAGCTGGGATAGGAGCACAGGACCGAACCAATTTAATATTTTAGTATGAAGTACTGTATGGTTAATTGCTGCTGCTAGTTATATTACGTATAGAGAAACATAACAATACATTTTTATTAAATATAAGTATGCTGTTGTCTATCATTTTTATATATTTATAAATTCGTACATTTCAAGTATTACAGCAAGAATAAGTTGTGACTTTTATATATATATATTTATATATATATATATATATATATATATATATATATATATATATATACTAACTACGCCTCACCTTTTTTTTCGCCTCTAGAGGCCACTAGATGGACTAAATTACTCCTTAACTAAGTGAAAGTAAAATTATCTCTTTGAAGCTTGGCTGCTTGTTGTCAAAGCTTGCAGGGTCAGTATTCAACTGACCCCCTTGCACACGCCAATTCCTCCTCGCTCCGTTTTTGGAGTGAGAGGGAATCGGTGTATGCCGCTGCTAAAACAGCGAGACTGGCAGCTAAATGCAGAGAGCTCCCTGCATTAGCCGCGAATCCTGCATTAGCCTCACTGTTTGGGGGAATCCTCGCTGTCCCCCGACAGAGGGGATTCCCCCGGAACGTAGAATAGGGCGAGCGGCCAGCACGGGGGTTAAACAGCGAGGAACCCTGTTGTCTAACCCCCTCACCGGCCACATTGAATACTGGCCAGAGATGGAGGTAGGATCAGATAGGTACTAAGCTGTCACTTTGACAGGCTTTTAACTACTTACATATAATTATGTCCCTTCCCAGGGCACGCAATGAATAGGTTATACTTATACACCCAGACAAGCAGATTTTACAATATTTTCCAAGGTTCTAAGAAAGACGTTTTTTATTACTTACAGCATACTTCTCATCCTAACCATGATTATTACAATGGTTTTTCTTTTTCTTCCTAGAATTTGCATTTTTCTCTTAAATGTAATTGAATCATTATCTTTCCTGACTTTAAATGTTCTAATCAGCATACTTGTAATTTTACCACCATTCCTACTTTTGCATAAAATAAATGTGCTGACATCATAGGTTCATTTCACAGATATAACATATGTGCACAAAGGCTATCACTGAAGAAGTAATTTAAAAACCATTAAGAAAATCAATCTGGAGTTCATTTGCCGCACACATACAACAGTAAAGGGCCTCACTTCAGTACTGTCGCTCTACCTACAGTAAGTTCTCTGCATCCTGCAACAATTGTCCAGCATAGTAAAGTGACAGGGAATCCGAAAGGCACCATTCCCTGTGGTTTGTAAGAAGGGTTGCAAGTTTTAATGCAATCACATCCCTTCTTTAGGGCTGCGCATCACAACTGTCTGCTGCCCATGCATGGGCGGTCTCTGCTTGCTGTTGAGTAGCTGAGTAGCCTATAGACTACAATGGCTAATACCATCTAAAAATGGGGTTAGCTACACGGTCCAAGCTCCAGAAAGTGAAGCTCATTTCTGCAATAAGCAGCACACATAGAAACCCAGGGCTGCCATCTGAAATTGTGGATCCCGAGACTGACAAAATAGGCAAGGCCCCCATCTCCCTTCTTGAACCCCCGGCACGCCTGGTGAGACTTCCGGTGTCCTCAGCACAAGCCACACTGCTCAACCTGTTGAACAAAAAAAGGAGTTAGAAAGTCCCAAGACGCAATCTGAGAGTCCTTGCAGCCTCAATGTTGATAGGAGATCACTGGAAACCTCCTCTATGGAATTTGCGAAAACAAAACAATATTGATGGCGCTTGACTACATGATGTGAATGTGACGTCAAAAAGGTAGTTGATGTTAGGAATGATGTTCATAAAAAAGCAAAAAGAATATATCAGATTTTCAGAAGACCATAATAAGTGATTGTGAGGGGGAAAAATGTAATAGATTGCGTACCGAACTCACAAATAGTGATACATTCGCAGATCTCTACACAAAAAATCAAAACATCAAAGATTTTTCAATCTGAATAAGTCTAAAGGCCCTTCTGGTTTCCCTTGAACTCCCCCCCCCGGCAGCTTCCTGAGAGTCCTTCCATCTGATTTAGATTTGATTTTGCTATTTGTACATGCGATTTATCACATGCTATTTATCTGATGGGCTGTACTACAGGGGCTGGAAAATATGGCTATATAAAGTAAATTGCATGCGATATAGCGCAGCTGCTATAAACAGCCACTATATTCACCGGGTGTGGTTTAGCACCCCCACAGTCGGGATTCCGACAGTCATTAGCCTGATGTCGGGATCCTGACTGGCCGGACTCAGACAGCAGGGGGAGCGCAACAAAGCCCCTTGTGGGCACAGTGGTTCGCTACGCTCGCCACCTATTCTATTCTCCCTCTATGGGGGTCATGTTCCCCCACAAGGGAGAATAGCCGGTGGATGTCGTTGTCCCGAGTGTCGGGGTTTATACAGTCGGGATTCTGACTTCGGTGTAATGACTGTCGGAATCCCAACTGTCAGCCATCCGGCACCCATATTCACCTGCAATTTAGATTTATCCTACATGCATTATGTCCGGACTCTGACTCGATGCGCAGGAACGCGCATTGGATCGGATGTCAAACTCATGCAATCTTGCCACTTTCCATCCAATTTCGGATGAAAAGTGGCCAAATCGCACTAGTCTGCTAAAGAAACAGGCTGGGAGCGGTCATCGGAAATGTCAGAGACCCTCCCAAAAAACGCATCGGCTCACCTATGTTTTCACAAACACACCCATGTTTCTACTCCCAATCGTCGTCTCCCTGTCAATCAAACTGTGACTGCTATGTGTATAGTTAAATGCAATATGCGCATGTGCAATGCAACCGCAGCACAAGTGCAGTCAGTCAATCGTCCATACTTTTCTCAAAAAACATGTAACATATATCTCCCTTAAGAATCACATACTTCCCAACTGTCCCGCTTATCGCAGGAACATCCCATTTTTTTGGGACGTTCCCACGGCCACAGTGTCCCGCAGGGGGGGGGGGGGGGAGTTAGGATTCCCTCCCTGTTGACCGTGAATAGATGCTGTTTGCATGCGCACATCGTCTATTCATTGCAGCCAGAGGGGCTGGGGGCATGGCCAGCAGCTCACGGGGCTGCTGGGCATGGTCCCACAGCGACGAAAACAGGGCACTGTCCTGCAACGCTGGAGCTGAATATTGGGAGTTATGGAATCATATACTGCAATATTTAAATTTTTTGTCCAATAACTAGTGTGTTTTTTTCTACACATATTTTGTTATCGGATATAATTAAACTAGTTTTGCAGTGCAATATAAAAAATGGTATACCCTGAGGGCTGCACAATCTTTACCACACTGTGCATAAACTCTCACAGTATCTCTTGCTTATAAACTGAAGTGTCAGCAATTTTCTGTTGAACATGTTTCATTCCTTTATTTTACTTGGATGTGATTCAGCACTTTGAGTAAAACCTAATCTAATAAATTCAACAGGGATATGTTCAGCCTTCTATTCAATCACGCCAATAAAAGGACCAACTAAATATATGAAAGTAAATTACAGATCACTCAGTTTTAAAGAGAGCTTTATCATACCGCTTTTATATATTCACGTTTGTCAACAAAGAGATGTAACGTTAAAAAATAATATCTGGAAACATCCCAGGAATATGTCAGTCTAGGCACTGCAGATTTAGATGACTGTAAAAGGATAGGACATACTTAATGAAAATGAGCTTTGTTTCTAAATGTCCAAAGTACAAAAATAACAAGCTCCATGTCTGACACTATTTTATGTAAGTGTAAAAGATGGTCTGCTTGGGTGTGGTATAGGGTACCGACAGTCATTAGCCCGACGTTGGGGTCCCGACTGGCCGGACCCAGACAGCATGGTGTGCGCAACTAAGCCCCTTGCGGGCTTGCTGTGTTACGCTACGCGAGTCACCTATTCTATTCTCCCTCTATGGGGGTCATGGACCCCCACGAGGTGAAATAGCCGGTGGCCATCGGGAAGCCGTCTGTCGGTGTTTTGAAGGTCGGGATCCCGACGTCGGGTAAATGCCTGTCGGGATCCCGACTGTCGGGACCCCATCCGGCACCTGGTCTGCTTATTGGCCAGATGTATCGAGCTTCAAAAACATAAAAAAAATGGAGAGGGATAAACAACAAGCAAATCAGTTACTACAGGTCATTTTTTAAACACAGCCTGTAACCTGGCAGGTAGGAGCTGATTGGCTGGTTGTTTATCACTCTCCATTTTATCACTTTTTGAATCTTAGTGCATCTGGCCTTATGACATTTAATATATAGTGATTTTTGTGCATCCAAGCCTCTATTTGTACAAACTGCATGACAAGTCATATAAACCAGAAGAAAGGGGGAGGAGTAAATGGTAGCATAAAGTGTACTATCTGACACTATCTAACACTTGGATAGAAAACGTACACATAAAAAGACTGCTATATACAAAGATACTCTGTCGGGTTCCAATTATGCCAAAAAGGGTTGAAAAAACGTCACTTACCTTTTCCAAGGGGTCAAAGTCCAGACTGTAAACCACCTACAAAAGTGTTGCTACTCTTAGGCACTAGAGGATAACCATAAGGAGTTCTCTCCACCAACGCGTTTTGACTTAGTGTGTGAGAGTGGAAGGCAAAAACCATCTTTATGACAGGGGGAAGATGTAATTTGGACTGTTTGTAAATTGCTTCAGTTTTAATGAGCACTGTTTGATACATGCAAATAATTTGTTTTATACAGTAGCAATACTTAATAGAACTAGCAGCTCCACCCCTAGGTGTGATGCCATGATGTCACAGGTTTAGGGAGAGGATCTGACACAGGGAGGCATGCAGCATGCAGCACTGCTCTAGCTCAGGTGTCTAGGCTAGTATTGGGAATATTGAAGGGACAAAGAGTATGGGGTCCCCAAGTTTTTTCAATTACCAACACTGTGCTTACCCAACTGGGGCTAGCATAGACCAGCCCTTATGCAGTTAGCACAAGCACTGGGTTCTCCATTGGAGTGAGACCTGCAAAAAACATGCGGACCTACCCCCTGGATCCCCAAGATCTAGTACCCATGCTGCGGGCGATCAGAGTGACCATATTCATGCTGAGGGAAAGTGTCAACGGGTCACCGCTCATTAGTGGCAAAGCTGGTAATGAAAAAGATTTGGGAGACCCTACCCAGGGCCAGATTAACAATGGGGCAGATGGAGCTACTGCTTCAGACCTCCACATAAAAACAGGTCCATCATCAAGGCAGAATGTTGATCTCCAGACAGACACCAGCTGGTCACATTGTTGGCTATAAATCATAAGAATTACAATTACATTTCAGTTTTTGTAGTTTTTTGTAGCATTGACGCCACCCATCCGGCCCTAGGTTGCTCAGCAAGATCACTCAGCACAGTCACTAAGCACACATCAATGTGCCAGTGATGTGTGCTGAGTGATCTATCAGGGCCAGTGCTCTACAGTGAAAACACTGGCCCCGACCAATTAATAACCTGCGTGCAGGTTATTAATAGGCGGGAGATACCGCCAGGACCACGGCTACGTCTTTTGTCATCAAGCCATTCCATTGCACACTGCTGGAAAGTTTGCAGCTAAGTGACCTGGATACGGGAGTGTAGGTACTTTCTAAAACATCATTTAGCCACCTCGTATATCCAAGATACACTGCACGTATAATAAGTGGACATAAAAACCTGGATTATTGTTTTGGTACTTGTGTATTATCTGGGCGCCCATCGCATCACATACCACTAATTAAGGTATGCGATGGGATGCGATGGGACCCGATTTCCAGGCGCACAGACCCGCACTGTGCGATAAAATATCGCATAGCATGCCATTACAAATGGCATCCGATGCGATGCAATATTAAATTGTACAGGCACCCTGATGGGTGATTACTATGTTAAATGCACCCCCATTGTTAATGCCACCCCCACTATCAATGGCCACCCGAAGCGTGGCGAGCGCAGCGAGCCCACGAGGGGTGGCGGTAGGCGTCCTCCGACCTTTTCATACCCCCACTATCCATGTCGGCGTGGAGTTGATTTTAGATAGTGTGGCGAGCGCAGCGAGCCACCGAGCCCAACGCGGATTACTTGTAAAGTAATCCGCGTCCCCTCGCCACGCTGTGGGCTCGGTGGCTCGCTGCGCTCGGCATACTGTCTAAAGTCAACTCCACGCCGACGTGGATAGTGGGGGTATGAAAAGGTCGGAGGACGCGTACCGCCGGCCCTTGCGGGCTCGCTGCGCTCGCCATGCTTCGGGTGGCCGTTGATAGTGGGGGTGGCGTTAACAATGGGGGTGCATTTAACATAGTAATCACCCATCAGGGTGCCTGTACAATTCAAAATCGGGTCCAATTTGGTCGCATCGCATGCGATTGCATGCAATCGGATCGCATGCGATGCGACCAAAACTATGTCGTACGATGGAAATCTTGGGCGCCCAGATTATACACAAGTACTGTTGTTTTTCATCTATTCTACTTGTTTTTATTGTGAATAAAATGTATTTTATTGGATATCATTTGGAAATGACATTTTAATATCCCATAACCATACATCTAACCAAGAGCCTTCTGTTCACCCTCCTTTTCTACTTGTTTTGCCATTAGGTTCACAATGGCTAACTTAACGGTCAAAAAGGTCGACATGGGGTTTTCACTTTTTTTTGTCCCGAACGTCGACATAGACACCATCAAAGTTTACAGAGTTTCCTCACATGGCTCACCGCACTCTTCATGCTTCGGGCACTGTTTCTTGCTACGCTTGCCACGCTATTCTATTCTCCCTCCAAGCCCTAGTGGATGATACAGTAAGGCATAAAATACCACCTGTCGGCACATGTCGGCTCAAAAAAGTGAAAAACCCATGTCGACCTTTTGACTATCGACCTAGCTATTGCTGAACTAATGCTTGGCTCGACCTTCCAACCATGTCGACCTTAGGCATGTCAACCTATTTCATGGTTCAACATAAGCCATGTCGACATTCAGTAGTCAATCCAATGCATGTCGACCTTATATGAGTCAACCTAACAACCGTATACCATAGAAATACACTAACCTCAGTTATAAATGCTCTCTGCAATGTTTGTAAACAGTTATGGTGTGTGACCACTGGGTGGCACTGTATCAGCACTATGCACCACGGTTCTGTTTACAGCTTATGCTAAAGAGTTTATCTTCTCCATTGAAAATATATTTTCCTGTGCCAAAGCACATCCGCAGCTCGTATTAGAAGGCTATATTTTATATGCAACTGATTCATCAGCAGCTTAATAACAACATAGATATAAAGTAAACAATGCATCTTTGTAAAAAGTCTGATTATTTAATAATATATCCTGCTCTAACATTCTGATATACTTTGTTCCCAATTATTCATCCCTAGTTTAAAATTCCAAATAAAAAAATAATTCTTTGAAAATGGAAAACACAGGATTGTCTCTGATTGGTTTAGATATGCCTGATCATGATGATATGCAAATTAAGGATTTGAAGGATGAGGAGTGGGATGGTTGGACATTCTGGGGTAAATTTACTAAAGTCTCCAAAAAGGAAAAAAAAAGGTGATGTTGCAACTAATCAGATTGTGTCTTTCATTTTCTAGGATGCAATAGAGAAATTCTAGAATCTGGTTGCTATGGGCAACAATACATTTTTAATTTTTAGAAGGTTTTGTAAATGTGCCCCTCTCTATAGCTATCTATCTATCTATCTATCTATCTATCTATCTATCTATCTATCTATCTATCTATCTATCTTACTATCTATCTGTCTGTTTGTCTGTCTATCTATCAGACAGCAAGTGAACAGTCAGTTCTTCAAGTTGCTGTGTTGGAGGCAGTGCTAGATTACTAAATAGGCAGAGTTGGAGCTGCCCTATGGGCCCCAAACCTTTTAAGGGGCCTGGCAACAATGGATCAAAATAATACTGGTTTGATCTTAAAAAAAATGACAATCAAGCTCTCTTAACTTGTCTACAAAAAGACTGAAAAAAATAATCAATTCAAAGAAACAAAAACTTTGCATTATACTTTATAGAGAAAATACTGTGTTAATGTAATGTAATGTACCCATTAACAACTTAAAGTACAGAAACCATAGACATCAGATTTGCATTATAGTTTCCAGATTGTAGATTGTTGGTTGATAGACTGGGGTCCCAGAGATTTCAACATGCATATGGAGATAATTTGCAAGAGGGACCTAGAGATTTCGACTGCCTAGAGACCTCCACAGAGTTTAATCTGGCACTGCTGGAAGCAGGGAAATGGGCAAGCAAAAGGTAAGCTACTTAACCAAGCATCAAATTGCGGGGCAGATGTATTAAGCCTGGAGAAGAGATAAAGTGGAAGGAGAAGCACCAGCACCAGCACCAGCTAATCAGCTTTGTTTGAATTATGACAGTTGGGAGTTAGCTGGTGCATTATCTCCTTTCACTTTATCGCCACTTTATCTCTTCTCCCGGCTTAATACATCTGCCCTGTGTTAGCTAGACAACTGGGTCAGAGCATCTCCAAAATGGCAGATCTCACGTATTCCCAGAATGCAGTAGGTAGTACCTAACAAAAGTGGTCCGGGGAAGGACAACCAATGAACTGTTGACTGGGGCATTGGTGCCTAAGGCTCAATGATGATTGGAGACAATGAAAGCTAATCTGTAGATGATCTGTATGTCCTGATCCCACAGAAGTGCTACTGTATCACAAATTGCTGAAAAAGTCAATGTTGAGTATGATAGAAAGATGACACAACAGTGTATTTCAGATTGTTGTGTATGAGGCTGAAAAGCTGAAGACCATGCTGAACCATGTCCACTGCTGAAAACACCTACAACTGGTGGGCCACCACCAGGGCCAGATTAAAGGTTTAATGGTCCTGAAGCTGAAAATGTTCACAGGCCAATCATGAGAAGTGTTGAATGTGAGACCAATGCCATGTAGGCATGTAGAACCCATACGCTATAATCCTCAGTGTCTCCCTAAATATATAAAAGTGCACAAATGTGTAAAATAGAGATGCAGTGTTAATACTTATGATGTATGGCCAACCATGTGGCCAGCGGGTGTCTGTCCTGGTGATCATAATGCTGTCATAGTGATGGGCCTATTTTTATGTACCCGGGGAAGAAACGGCAGCAGGAGAAGTAGTCAAGTCAGCAGTGTGATGCGCTGGGCAATGTTCTACTGTGAAATTTTGGGTCGTATCATGCAAATGGAGGTGACTTTCACAGGTAGCATCAATCTAAAAATTGTTGCAGACCAAATACACTCCTTCATGGCAATGGTATTCCCTGTAGTGGCAGCAGGATAATGTACCCTGTCTCACTGCCAAAAGTGATTAATCGGTAGAATGTGCTAGAAAAACAAGTCTGAGCTATGGACATGCCCCACCTCACAATTTATATGACTTAAAGCATCTGCTGCTAATGTCATTATGCCAGATACCACAGAGGTAGTGGCAGTTTTTACCTATGGGCTGCAGGGCTGCAGCCCCCCCCCCCCCCCCCCCCCCAGTTAAAATCTGCCACTGTCTCTGCCTAAGTAAAGCCAGATGCAGTCTGTGAGACTGCTCTGGTTTCAATGTGACTGGCAGTGACTTCCTATTGGAAGTCCGACCTGCCAGTCACTCAAGGCAGTCCCATTGGGAGGTGTTCCCTCCCTCCGGGATGCCTCTCTGTGCACAAATGCGCGGCAGCCCCCAAAATGGGTTCTGCACATGCGCAGTACTGTGGACGATACTGCGCATGTGCCGGACATGGGAACCTGGTTAAGCTTCCGGGGCTGCTGCAGAGGCAGCCCATGGAGGCTTGAGCCAGCACATGCGCAGAATCAGCGCTTATGCTTTCGTCTGGTTATCTTGGCCTCTCTTTGGAGAATCTCTTCACAATACATTGATCTTTTAAGAACGTTCTCAGTTTCAGAAACATTACCACCTCCTATATGATCCCTGGTCCCTCAGACCCTTCAGTCATGAGTAAGACAGAAAATCTTTGCACTTGCAGGCCGCAATGTAAACCAGTTTGCATGTCTTTGCCTTAAAGACATCAGCATTTATATGAAGAGCTGGGATTCTAGGCGTGCCATACAATCTCCATTTTGCTATGCTGTTGTGATTGTGGTACAATGAGTGTGAAAGAGACAGAATAAATAGATAACGCTTTTTCATACATTCTAAGAATTTTCATTGCTACTCTTTCAGCAATCACTGAAAATTTTGGTTCCTTGTTTCCACCACTCTCAGTGCCCAGACTTCATCTTTCATGGAAACATGTAGGGACATCCTCATACATCGGAAGCTGGAAGGTTTTGAAATCTTTTGGATTGCCAAACAGGGGGCAAGCAAGCATCTGGTTTAATAAAAACTTGGACAGAGCCATACTTATTTGCAATAATCACACAAGTACGCACTGCTACGCAGTAAGCAGTATCAAGCGGGACAAAACCCTTTACCCCCAAGAACACCTGAATGCTATTGCCACACACACAACACACAATTCCACAACTGAGAACCAAAAAGAGGCTAATTTGTGCTGGCATTCAAAAGTGGCAAACGCAAGTGCACCTCCAAGAACATCTTTAGATTGGTGTGTTTTGCGGCAGTGTTTCATCCACTCTAGTGACTGATGATAGTCACAAGCCCTGATCCCAACACGTGTCTAGCCTGGCCTGAGTTGCGACAGCATCCGGCAATTTTAAAATAAATCTAATTGTAGAAAAAAGTCTAAATCAATTCAATGTTTGGTGTAACCAACCTTTACCTTCAAAACATCAGTAATTCTTCTAGGTACAGATGTAGCCATGCTCATCGTTGCCGCACCAATTGCAACATGTGTCTCCTGTTGCGAATGGCGCAATCCTGTCAACAAGGGTGTGCGTCTAATTCGCTCCTGCGGCTCATAGAAATGCATTGAGTGGCGATATTTTGCTTCATGGGTGTGAATTTGGCACTCCAAACAGGCACGAGTGGCTGGATTGCCGCAGCGATGAACATAAAGTAGCTTCATTTGTACACTTGCACACATGTCTCCAAGATGTTTGAAACAACCTCCATGCTGAGTTACTTAAAAAATGAACATCTTCATATAGCCCCAGACGGACTTGATGATTTTGAGATAAGGGCTCTTGGAGCCATATCATCACTTCTAGGAGTTCTTGCTCTTCTTTATGCCCTGTAAGCCTGTATTCTGTGTTGCAGCAGTGGCTATTGGTCCCCTGATAAGCAGGGGTGTAACTCCCAGAGGCAATTTAGCCAACTGCCTCTGGGCACCTGCATGTACAGCAGTACCCGTTTGACAGATGCTCATCCTACAGAGCTCTGTGACACACCTGCTGCTACTATATAGTTTGTTGGTTCTGTCCCAGGAGCCCTGCTACATCTGCAATCGTGGACAGAACTACTCAGCCTGTGCTGCAACAAGCAACTGTGAAACGGGTGTGGTACAGGGGTCCGACAGTCGGGATCCCGACAGTCATTAGCCCGACGTCGTGATCCCGACTGGCTGGACCCAGACAGCGTGGTGAGCGCAATTAAGCCCCTTGCGGGCTTGCTGCGCTCGCCATGCTGCGGGCACAGTGGCTCGCTACCCGAGTCACCTATTCTATTCTCCCTCTATGGGGGTCGTGGACCCCCATGAGGGAAAATAGCCGGTGGCCATCAGGAACCCGGCTGTCGGGTAAATGCCTGTCGGGATCCCGACTGTGGGGACCCCGTCCGGCACCCCTGTGCAACCACCACTACTGCTGCACAGTGAGATGGGACCCACCAGTGAACTCTGATTCTGCATGCAGCAGATAGCTGAATTTCATGAATCTCACTCTAACTCACTGCCTGTTGTCGCACAATGGAGCTGGAGCCCTGCCAATTAATTGTTGGCACCGGTTCTTTGTTTTAGGAGGGCACCAAACTCCTACTTGCCTCCATGTGACTGGGATGAACTTATGCCTCTGCTGTAAGTGTCATGTATGACTGAGTCTTGTCACTCACCGGAGGCTTACCACCACAGCATGGAGTGCAGCATTGCAGGCTTGGGCTGGCAGGGCGACATCTCCGGATAAGGTGGCCAGAGGGGTTTCTGGTGCGACGATGATCTCCATCTTGCTGGGGCCCGTGGAGGTATTTGGGCTGGTTGCTGGAGGCTGGTAGCTGTTGTACTCTGGATCCTACAGGTGTCCTCTTTGCAGGGGGTTGCCATGTTGGAGACCAGATCAGACCATTGTCTCTGAGTCGTTGTGCTATGGTTTAATCTACTTCCTTAAAAGGGATCAGGTTTTCAGCCACTGGGCTAGTACTTCTAGTCTCTTACCTGTGATAGTGCAACAGTCCTGAGCTCCTGAGTTAACCCTCGCTACACCTGTCCTAGTTGTTGTCACTTGAGCCTCGCGGTGCTGCCTCTGCTCACAGCTTGCCACGTGGTCGCTGAGCCTGCTGCTGGAAGGTATCCCGATTCGGACAGTTACCAAAGTGTCCAGTGTCGATTTCCAGTGTCGACTGCCAATGTCCAGAGTCGACAGCTAGTGCTTCAGTCTACCTCCTGGAGAGTGGTTCAGTGACAAGGCTCCACAGTGAGTCTCAGTCGTGTTAAAGGTACCACAGTACTTCAAAGTTATCTCCAAGGCTCCACAGTGATTCTGAGTCGTGATCAAGGTACCACAGTTATTCATAGTCGTCTCCAAAGTGCCACAGTGATTCACAGTTGTATCTAAGTGCCACAGATATTCACAGCTGTGTCCAAGTGCTACAGTTATTCACAGTTGTGTCCAAGTGCTGCAGTTACTCACAGTTGTGTCCAAGAGCTACAGTTACTCACAGTTTGTCCAAGTGCTGCAGTTAATCACAGTTGTCTTCAAAGTGCCACAATTATTCACAGTCGTCTCCACATGTTCAGTTATCTACACCCGTCTCCAAGTGCTCACAGTTATCCACAGCTGTCTCCAAGTGCTCACAGTTATCCACAGCCATCTCCAAGTGTTCACAATTATCCACAGTCGTCTCCAAGGGTTCAGTTATCCAAGTCTGTATTTTTTTGCAGAACAGAACTTGTATTCGAAAAAAAGCTGCAGCAGGTGAGACTCAATCAAAAACAGATATACAAGTGTTATATATCAAATGACTCAGCACAGTCTCCTTGTGCATTCTAGTCGCATTGCTGTGACTAAGACACTATTTTGTCAAAAATGCCTAGCACTAGCAAAGTCTCATGGGACCTAGTGTGCCAAGTTGGAATGTTTTGGTAGCACTGCAGCAAAGGTGTATAGGGACATAGCTGTACAAATCTGTGTCTCTAAGAACAAGAAGGCTTCTGAGTCATTAGTATATTTTCACAATTACACAGTGAGTGAGATCACATCAGTGAATGCATTAGTGTACAACAACGAATCAAGCCCTACCTGTATATTTGATAATAACTTTTCAACATAGCAATGTTTAATTGACCATATGTATTGCTGATAAAGAGCATAAACCACATGCATAGGTTGCCAATAGTTGTCTTCCCAGCCCTGGTGATTTGTTTGTCATCAGTATTCTTAGGGAATGGCGGAGTACATGGTGCAATTAGGTCTCTAAATCAGGGAGTACATGTGTAAATCCATACTGATCCCACTGGCTGTCGTTATCCAGTTTATAGGTTGACATTGTCTAGGTCAACATTCAGGTCAATTTCATATGATCGACACTTATAAGAATGACATAGACCAAATGTGATCACCAGGAGAAGGTTGACGTGGAAATAGTTGACAAATGAAAAATCCAACATGAGTATTTTTGTTTTCATTTTTTCCTTGTTTGAACTTTTCTTTTCATACTATACCTTCCACGTGGACTGGAAATGGTAAAGTCTGACAAGTGCGGCAAGGCAAACAGAGGCGTAGCTACCGTAAGGCAGCCACCGCGGCTGCTTGGGGGAGCAAGCGCCAGCGGGGCTCCCCCAGTGCCCGGGCACTCTGGTCAGACCCCCCCTTACCCCTCCGCATGCCGCCGCCACTGCATTCAGTCCGGCACCGCAGATAGCCTCCGGGCTCCGTCTCCTGCAGTAATGAAAAATGTCACGACAAAATGGCTGCCCCCTAATAGCAGACAGTTTTTACGGATGCTAGAGGAGGCCGCCGCCTACTCTAACATCCCTAAAAAAACTGTCTGCTGTACGGAGGCAGCCATTTTGTCGTGTCATTTTTCATTACTGCAGGAGACGGAGCCCGGAGGCTATCTGCGGTGCCGGACTGAATGCGGGGCCGGCGGCGGCATGCGGAGGGTAATTTTTGGGCGGGGGGGCGCCACAATATTAGTTACGCCTCTGAAGGCAAACACGGTAAGCAAAGAAAGCCATGCAAGGAGACCCAGTACACTAATTTGGGGTCCAGTGCTGAAATCTACAATTGACAAAAAAAAATGAAAAACTCATCCTTTTAATTTCAAATGTCAATCTTTTGCTTGTATCAAACGTTTGTGCGTGCGCCATATCACTTCTGCCCATGTGCAGTTTTTTAGATGGCAAAAACATTATCTCGGGCACCCCTTCATGTTTAAAAATGCACCTGGGGTTGTGGCATATAGCTGAGTTTACAGCTGTGTTAAGTACAAAACATTCTAAAAGAAAGGGCACTAGTAAAGAAGTGTTCTAAATGTTATTTTCCTGTGAAATGTCTCCTGTAAAACCTCAGCATACAATCATTAACTGAAGTCCTTCACTATAATGTAAACTTTATTTCCAGATGTGCAGTTGATGACATCCACAGAGTGATTTATTAGGTCTAAACAATTGATATTACCTCACACTGTATGAAAGGAAAATAAATAGCTGTGTGAAGTAAACAGAAATGGCTGTGTTTAGCTGTATCTAGAATTGTTTTGAAGCTTTTGTTATTTTTAGAAGGAAGTTTGTATTTATGCAGTTTTCCTTTAGTTTGTTGGACTATTACAAGCCCCATATGCAAAGTGATTACTGTATGCTACTCGATGATAACACTAATTCTTCAACATACTACTGTACTTCAGGAGTACACTGTAGGTGTTTGTACCTGTTTATAGTTACAGTTTCTTAATGAGTGGTCTCTTACATCATTTAGCCAATTACATATAACAAGACTCAGTCAATAACAGATATTAGGCTTTACCTGATTGGCTGCTTCGCTATTAACTAAGTGGGATGATCAGCTCTTAACTGATTTTTCATTACATGTCCGTTGAGATTGTTCCATATGCTCCCTGTGTTTGCCATTGTATAAGTAGCCCATGACTTAATTAACCTTTACTTAACCATAATTACAAAACCTCTACTTAAAAATAATTGAGACTGACGCAAATAAATCACGCAGACAAAATAAAGACTCAGACACCAGAATTACGTTTAAAAAGGTCAAAGGAATTATTTATTGAAGACCTTGTTAAGCTAAACTAGAATTTTAAATTTGGAATTTTGGGATCTTAAAGATCAAGTCCCTAACGTTAAACTAAAAGATGGAGGATGGCAAAAAATTCTTAGTCGCTACCACACGCCAGCCCAGTCAACTTGAAACATGTGACTTAAACTTGAGGAGGGGTTCACCACCGCCTCCTAACTGGCACAACCTGCATCGTGAGGATCTCACCACCCCCTAACCTGGCAGAGCAAAAAATGGGCGGTCCCGCAGGGGAACGCCCCTTGTCCACCCGCATGGCGAGGACCACTCGCCGTCCTACGAAAGGGGTGGTGTCCCACGATGACCGCTTATGCCCCCCTTTGACCGCTGGCTGGTAGCGACTTTCCGCCATTTTGGCTGAAAAGCCACCACAAAAAATGCTTATCAAAGACCAAGCGTACCAGCACTCTAAGGGATAACCATCCCACCGCTGGGTACTAAAATAGGGAGGGCGGGAGGGCTTCCAAAGGTAAGAAGGTGGAGGTCACATGGTCCCTAGAGCTTAAGTAGTGCTAACATGTACCCTCCCCCTTAACCCCTGATAGGCTAACTACTTCTGCCCACCTTATCACTAGGCAGAAAAACCCAGCAGAGTTTTTTCACAACCTGAACTTTTGCTGACCCTAAGTCAGGGCTCTTATAATGCTTCAAGCTTAATCAGCCTTCAGCTCCATTAAGTAGCCCATGACTTAATTAACCTTTACTTAACCATAATTACAAAACCTCTACTTAAAAATAATTGAGACTGACGCAAATAAATCACGCAGACAAAATAAAGACTCAGACACCAGAATTACGTTTAAAAAGGTCAAAGGAATTATTTATTGAAGACCTTGTTAAGCTAAACTAGAATTTTAAATTTGGAATTTTGGGATCTTAAAGATCAAGTCCCTAACGTTAAACTAAAAGATGGAGGATGGCAAAAAATTCTTAGTCGCTACCACACGCCAGCCCAGTCAACTTGAAACATGTGACTTAAACTTGAGGAGGGGTTCACCACCGCCTCCTAACTGGCACAACCTGCATCGTGAGGATCTCACCACCCCCTAACCTGGCAGAGCAAAAAATGGGCGGTCCCGCAGGGGAACGCCCCTTGTCCACCCGCATGGCGAGGACCACTCGCCGTCCTACGAAAGGGGTGGTGTCCCACGATGACCGCTTATGCCCCCCTTTGACCGCTGGCTGGTAGCGACTTTCCGCCACAACAAAGGTTGCCTTAAGGCAACCTCCACCGCCATCCCCATTATAAAAAACCCGAAAAGCCATTAACCCGAATACTCAAGCCCAAACTCTAAAAATATCCTCCAAGAAGATGCAATTTCCCGCAGGGGAAAGATGCACCCCATCCTCACGATAAAACCTCACACTGTCCAGGACCAGTGAAGGATGTTTGACGACAATTCCCCCCATGGCTCTCACAAAAACTCCTATTGCGGAGTTCACCTTCTTGCGAGCCTTTTCAATGGCGGAGATCCTAACTGCACCCCGCCAATGAAACCTGGGAATTATCTCCGACCACACCACCTTAACATTAGGCCAGTGTGCCCTCAACGCTACCAGATCCGACTTGATGCTTAGAATCAAGTCAATCCCTTTGGTAATACCCAGATCATTACCACCGAGATGAATGACCAGCCACTCAGGCCTGCCCCAGTTCCTCTCATGCCTCATGAGCACTTTCAGGAACTCAACCCACCGCAGACCCCGGACTCCTATCCACCTGACCTGCCTATCACCAAGATAATCATGTGACCTTCTTGCCATTGGATGCCTACCGGCCCAATAAATAAAAGAATGGCCGATGAGCCATATTTGTCCTGATGAATCCGTTGGAACTGAAAAAATAAGGAGATTCCCTGACATCAGTATCTTAATCTTGAAAACACAACTTGATACATAATCAACCCATGTGAAGGAGAAAACTTAAAAAACCTCCCGTGGACCAGTTTTGCCAATTGAATTAAGGCCCCCGTGGAGGAAAAAGTAAAAGCAACCTTCACACCATCGATTCCGGAACGCTGCCGTTCCAAAACCGACAGTAAACTTCGTTTTAGGGTTGGCGCAACAGGCGCATCTACAACTTATCTAAACGAACATAAGACTTGTATGCATTTGACTTCCACCGGCCTAGCGCCCGGATCTCACTTACCGACGATCCGGACGCCGCCGCCTGTGTAGCCGACCCAATCCGAAAGGAATGGGTCCCATACTCCTGGGGCCTTAGCCCCAGCACTTCTAAACACTGCTTTAAAACTGCAGCAAATTGAAACTTTGACAGTGAACTCCCATCTTCATGCAACAAAAACTGCCCCTGAATCCCCGCAGGGCGGATTCCTAAATAAGCTTGCGCCAAGCCGAGCGGGCAGATATCCTTAACGCTTTGCGCCTGCATTGTGACCCAGCGCCCCTTTCCCAGTTGATCTGTTTTGGACTTGACCAACCTGCATAACACGCTGCCACTACCCATTTGGACGTTGCCCACCAACAAACCTGCCTCTTTGCCCGCTTTGTTCTTGGCCACTAATTCGCTTACTCTAAAAGCCCCGAAAAATGCAAACACAAAAGCGGTCCTGAACAGCAGCACCTCAAAAGGAGATTCCCCCACATCCGCTAATACCTTAACCAGATCCTTCAGCAGTGCCAAATCAATGGGACGCCTTGCGTCCTTTGGCGCCGGGTTGGCCCTAGCCCACCCTTTCATGGCCTTGGCCAACACAAAGGACCGAGTGGGGTCCTCCTGACCCCGCAGCCTAGAATGAAAGGCTATGCCCGCAAGGGCAATCGACATGGCCCCTTTAGCCCTACCCGCCTCGTAGTGCTCCCATACAAAAACACCCAACCTGTCTTCCATGGACTCACCTTCCCGACCATACCTACCCAGGAAGGCCTGCCAATCCCTCCATGCTGCATCATATGCCCTTTGCGTGGAAGGAGCCAGAGCGTTTCTGGCCAGCCCCACTAACCCGGTTCGATGATCTGCCAGACATAAGGCGGGCATGTCAAACCCACTGGAGACGCCCCGGGTACCAATTCCCGGAACCTCTCCCATTGGAAACGGGACAATGCATCCGCAATGTTATTATCTATGCCCGGTACATGGCTGGCAGAGAAATTAATATTAAAACGCAAACACTGCAATACTAGATGCCTGAGCAGCCGCAAGGTGAACGGGCATGAACTCCTCTGATTATTAATCGCGTGCACGACCCCCATGTTGTCGCACCTAAAAACCACCTGCCTATCGGCCAAATCGCGGGCCCACAACACCAGAGACACCACAATAGGAAACAATTCTAACAACAACAGGTTCCTGGTAAAGCCCCTATCCACCCAGGACTTTGGCCAGACCGAAACGCACCACTCCAACCTGAAAAAAGCTCCAAACCCACAACTACCCGACGCATCCGTAAACAACTGCAACGCACTGTTGAAACAAGGAGGGGCAGGCCACAAAACTACCCTGTTAAAAGAAACCAAAAACGAAGACCAAACCTTTAAATCCTCCCTGATTTCCCTTGAAAGATAAACTGAATGATGGAGCCGCGCCACACCAGCTGTTGCCCGCTCCAATTTGCGACAAAAAACACGTCCCATTGGAATGATCCTGCACGCAAAATTGAAAGATCCCAATAACGACTGTACCTGCTTTAACCGCACTTTCCGCTTACCCAGGCAGTCTTCAATGAGACCCAACAGCTTCTGAACCTTGTCCGCCGGGAGACGGCAGCATCCCGCCTGGGAATCAATTTCGATTCCCAGATAGCTGAGGCAATGGGTTGGACCCTCTGTTTTCCCTTCCGCTATGGGAACCCCTAATGCTCCAAAAACCCTCTCAGTAACCTCCAATAACCTCTCGCAAACTTTGCTCCCGCCTTGACCCACAAAAAGGAAATCGTCCAGGTAATGAGCAATACCCTGATGCCCTGAAGCCGACTGAATGCACCAATGCAAAAAACAACTAAACCTCTCAAAATACGCACAAGAAACCGAGCACCCCATAGGTAGACATCTATCCACAAAAAACTCGCTACCCAACTTAAAACCCAGGAACCGCAAGGAATCCGGGTGTATTGGTAACAACCGAAAAGCAGCTTCAACATCTACCTTTGCTAACCACGCATTGCAGCCACAGCCTCTCACTAACTCCAAGGCCTCCTCGAACAGCTGGTACCTAACCCTGCACAGTTCCTCCGGTATGGCATCATTAACTGACCCCCCGTGGGGGTGAGATAGGTGTTGGATCAACCTAAACTTTCCCGGGGTACTCTTGGGAACAACACCTACCGGAGAAATGCATAAACCCTGTATTGGCGGTACCACATATGGACCGCACATACGCCCTAACGCTATTTCCGAGTCCACTTTCTGGCGGACAATGAGAGGAAAATCCCTGGCCGATTTTAAGTTCCTAACTGAAACAACATGCACAGAACCTTCTATCGGCAACTGAAAACCCGAGCGAAAACCATTAAACAAAAAACTGGCAGCCTCCCGATCAGGGTAGCTCCTAAGCCACCTGCCTAACTCTGCCACCACTATAGGCGAAGGGGCCTTACTTGTGACTTCCAGCGGCATCGCTGGCATCACCTGCCTTGGAAAATGGGGCTGCGGTGCAATCCTTTGCTGGGTGACTGGACCCGCACACTCTGCAGGAGTGGCGAAAACGACAATTCGCCCCCCTGTTGCATTTTCCCTCATTATAAGCGAAACACTTGCCCTTGCCCGCTACCTTGGGGGATTGAGCTGGCGCCACCGCCACCTTTTTCCCCGAAACTTCACCCAAAGGCCTGGTCTGCTGAGTAACCTCCAACCAGACCTCCACGTCCTTAAACCCCATGGGCAACACCCCGTTCCCGTCCTGCTTGCGACGAAACTTTTCATCATACTCCCGCCAGGAATACCCCTTTGTTTTCAAGTACATCTCGTGCACCAAAAACAAATATTTTATAAGATTGGGGTATTCCCCCACCCTCGTTTCAGCATAACAGGCTGCAAAAACTAAAAACCCCTTGAGCCACTGGTGAAAATTTCTAAAAGCATTCTCCCCTATTCCATCAGCCTTTTTCGCCTTCTCAAAAGCCTGCTTCATGTCATCCGTCAACGTAAAAATGTCAACATACTTCCCCTTTCTAATCTTTTCCCTCATCCTCTTACGGATGCCCCTGGTGACCGCTGTGTTCGCACAATGAACCATTTCGGTGAACAGGGGTGGTTCCGCAGGAGGAGGAGCAGCACTTGCACCCAAAGGCTTGTCTTTTGTGGTAACCTTAGCAACCTGGCGCGCAATCATCCTGGCTAACTTACGCGGGCGCCGAGGGGAATCCGACCCCACGCTACTTGTGTCACTATCTGTAGAATCACAGGAAGAATGATCAGCCAACTCACCCGTGCCTGATGTTCCTTGAGCTTCGTCAGCCGCAACGGCCGACCCGGAAACTGCTGCAGACGTTACAGGAGTTGCCCTCGTCTCCACTCTGAGCTCCCGACTTCTCCTTCTGGATGCTACTGCTGCCACTTGCTCCGCACCCACCTGCGAAGACACAACCAGAGAGGGGGGGGGGGAGAAGACACCACACTATCCCCTTCCACCACAGCAGAAGCCGAAGCTGCCGCAGGGGAAGGAGGAATCACAACAAAAGAACCTGAAGGCGGGACCCTCGGCTGGTGCGCCGACCTGACCGGGTTCCCAGTTCCCTGAGATACCTGGGGATACCCAAACATTCCCACCCCAGAAGAAACACCAAACCCTTGCCCCGCCTGAGGCTGCCAGTACCCCGGAAAGCCTGGCCCCTGGTCCCAACCACTCACCGACGAACTAGGTGACCCATAGCCCTGAGAAACCATGGGCCACCACAAGGGGTGACCCGGGGGACCCGATTGATAACCTCCCGCATGGTGAACCCCATAACCCGTGGACATTAACGGTCTCCAGGGAGCCCCCTGAGACAACACACCTTGAAAACTCCCTCCCGCAGGTGACTGAAAAAACGGAGAGCTATGAGGGGCCCACTGACCCTGCCAACCCCCCATGGGTGCTCCCAGTGGTGCTGAAAGGGAATGACTCCCCTGCCAAGCTGGGGAAGACCTAACCCCACCCCCTAAGGGGAACCCCTGGCCACCTCCTGCTGCCGATACCTGTGATTGCATAGGTGCAGCCAGCGTACTCCTGGAGTACAACAGCCCTCCAGATACCCCTAACCCTGCATTAGGAGCAGATGCAGCACCCACTTGCCCCACTCCCGTATTGAACCCCACTGGCCTGGGGCCTACCCCTGCAAACCCCATGTGCCCACCCACGGGGTTGGGGGGAACCCACCCACTCAACCCCATGCCCATGCTGGCCTGAGGTCTGCTAAAACTCACATCCCCCATTGCAGGACCACTCTCTACCCCCCTAGCTGCGCCCAGGCCACCCACAGAGCTTATCCCTGCTCCGTGCAAGCGGGTGCCCGCCCCCATCCCTGACGCGCCCCCCCCCTCTCTTATCCCAGCCCCAGCACTGAAAATGTTGCTCCCCGCATGGGGAGACAACAACCCAAACATATCCCCCAGTCCTGCTTCTGACCTTGTTCCCGGCAGCGCCGGGAACCCCTGCATTTCAACAGGCGCCGGGAGAGTCCCCGCCGCCTGCGTCACGGAGACAGGCCTCGCGCTCAGCAGCGCCGAGACCTGTACTCCTCCTGCGTCCTCCGGCCCCGCCGCAGGCACCTCCGTCTCCCGCTCTGCCAGCTCAGACCGCGCGCCGTCCTCCGACGCGGTCTGAGCTTCAGCATTTAACCCCTCGTCCGCCGGGGGACCCGAGGCCGCAGCCACCCCCGGAGCCACCGCCTCAGGCCGGGCGCTTCCTAAAGCCCCGGCCTGGTCCACATCCGCCGCCATTACCGCGCTCCCCGCCGGGGAAGAGGACGGTGGAGGGGGAAACAATAAACCAGGTGAACCTGGCGCCGCACTTCCTGAGGGGACAGGCAGAGCCACTGCCAAGTCCTCCACTTCAACCACCCGCACCCTGGGCCGCCGGTACCCCGCAAGAGGCCTGGCAGCATCCACCAGGCGGCGGGGAGGGGGGGCAGAACGCCTAGGACGAGACATCACTAAAGTACAGTTGTAATAAAGAAGCAAAAAACTCACCAGATCCGCGCAGGAGCCCACAGGACACCAACACTTCCAAAGGTAAGAAGGTGGAGGTCACATGGTCCCTAGAGCTTAAGTAGTGCTAACATGTACCCTCCCCCTTAACCCCTGATAGGCTAACTACTTCTGCCCACCTTATCACTAGGCAGAAAAACCCAGCAGAGTTTTTTCACAACCTGAACTTTTGCTGACCCTAAGTCAGGGCTCTTATAATGCTTCAAGCTTAATCAGCCTTCAGCTCCATTTACATCAGTCTAGAGGTGCCCATAGACGCTCCGATGCGGCGGTGTCTGTTTTGTACTTTGAGATGCGCGCTCCTGCGGCATCTCATCGTACAGTACAAAAAGTATGTGCTGCACATACTTTTTGTACATGCTTTTCATCGCATCGCATTGGATGCACAACGCATGCACAAGGCATGTGATGCGTGCTATTTAACCCCTTCACGACATTTGACGTATATATACGTCATGGCCGGGAAGTACTTCCCGACACATGACGTATATATACGTCATGACTTTAAACTGTCACTGCGTCTCGAGACGCAGTGACAGAGGGACGATGTCTGCTGTCCCTGACAGCAGACATGTCCCTGCATGCCCAGGGGGGGCTGCGATGTCGCCCCCCCGTCGGCGATCGCTGTGATTGGCTGTTCAGTGTGAACAGCCATTCACAGCGTTTTCCTGTGTTACCAGCGAAAGAGACGCTTGGTAACACAGGTGTCAATCACCGCCGGGCGTAAGGGGGCATGAGGGGGTCATCGGTGACGATGACACCTCACCCCACCCTCACCCCACCTGCCCCCAAGGCTGTGATTGGTCCGTGGGACCCACGGACCAATCACAGCCAAGGCGCGACATTTAAACTACCGGTGACTGCGCTGCAGACGCCATTCCGGTCTGGAGTAGCGTGCAGAGCGGTCACCGTGCCTATCTGCCGTGATACTGACCTGATCCTTGCTAATACTTACCTGATCCTTGCAAATACCTTACCTGATCACTTGATCACTGCTTGTAGCGTGCTGGACGCTTCCTGGATCTGACTTCCTGAGACTTCCTGCTGCTGCTGCAGTGTGATAGAGAGATAGAGAGATAGAGAGAGAGAGATAGAAAGATAGAGAGAGATAGTGACAGAGAGAGCTATATTTTGTGTCTGCTACCCCCCCTTTTTGGGGGTGCAGGGGTTTTTTATATATAAATAACTGTCGCTGCTGCTGCAGTGTCATAGTGATAGATAGTGAGAGATAGTGAGAGATAGTGATAGATAGTAATAGATAGTGAGAGATAGAGAGATTTGTGTCTGCTACCCCCCCTTTTTTGGGGGTGCAGGTTTTTTTTTATATATATATAACTGTCAGTGCTGCTGCTGCAGTGTCATAGTGATAGATAGTGATAGATAGTGAGAGATAGAGAGATAGAGAGAGATAGTGACAGAGAGTGATAGAGAGTGTATATTTTGTGTCTGCTACCCCCCCTTTTTGGGGGTGCAGGTTTTTTTTTATACATATAACTGTCAGTGCTGCTGCTGCAGTGTGATAGATAGTGATAGATAGTGATAGATAGTGAGAGATAGAGAGAGATAGTGACAGAGAGTGATAGAGAGTGTATATTTTGTGTCTGCTACCCCCGCCTTTTGTGCTGATCACTATATCTGAGGTGATCAGCAACTTTTTGGGGGTGCAGAGGTTTTTTTTTTTTATATATACCTGTCAGTTGCTGCCAGTTGCACCAAAGGTTGTGCACCTGCTGCCCCTCACTGGTAATCAGTGTCGCATCACTGATCACCTTTTTTTTTTTTTGTGGGTGCTGTGTGGTCTTTTTTTAATTTTTTTTTTACACACACTGTGATTTTGTGGGTGTCCTGTGGCCACTGTGCGCTGATCAGTGACGTACATCACTGATCAGCTTTTTCGGCACAGGGTTGATCTATTTTTTTTTTTTTGATCAAATTCCTGTTGCCTTTGAGCGCTGTTCAGTGACAGACGTTACTGACCAACATCTGTGCTCAATTTTTGGCGCAGGACCTTTTTTTTTGTTTTTTTAACCCCTTCATTTTTTTTTTTTTTAACCCCTTCAATTTTTTTTTTTTTTAACCCCTTCATTTTTTTTTTTTTTGTATAAAGTATTTTTTTTGTTCTGCACTACATACACACAACACACTACATACCCCCCGGGTTGAAATAAAGTTTGTACCCCCCCCTACACTATACACGTGTTGAAACATTTCACTACCAGTAACACAAAAATAAAAATGTCATCCCAAATGTCATCCCAAATGTCATCCCAGTCATCCAGAAGAATGTATTCAGTGGAGGAGGCATATGCCATGCTTGCCTCTGATTCTGACACAGCCAGTGAGGCAAGCGGGGAATTTGAAGGATTCGTCTTAAGCTCCTCTTCCTCCTCTGGTGATGAGGGACCCCCTCAAAGACGCCCCCGTAGAGCAGCTGAGACCCCCCCCCAATAATTGATCTCGTATGGACCCCACCACCAGACAATTTTGAGCCCCAGGTTCCTGAGTTTTTGGCCATGCCAGGAATCCAATTTGATTCCACAGGTCTCAGAGAAATTGACTTTTTCAAATTATTTTTCTCTGATGATTTTATAAATTTAATGGTGGACCAAACTAATTTATATGCCCAGCAGTTTATTGCTCAAAACCCCACGTCATCATTTGCTAGGTGGACCCCTGTAGATGCAGTAGAGATGATGACGTTTTGGGGTCTGGTGTTTCATATGGGCATAGTAAAAAAGCCACAAATTAGGCAATATTGGAGTACAGATGTTCTGTACAGCACCCCATTTTACCGTATGGCCATGACTCTGACTCGTTTTGAGGCAATCCATAAATTTATACATTACACCGATAATGCACAGTGCCCACCCAGAGATGATCCCACCTTTGACCGGCTATTCAAAGTCAGGCCGGTCATTGATCATTTCAGTGCCAAATTTGCAGAGCTATACATCCCTGAAAAATTTATTTGTATTGACGAGTCCCTTATACATTTTAAAGGAAGGGTTAAATTCCGCCAGTACCTTCCCAGTAAGAGGGCAAGGTATGGCATAAAAATGTATAAGCTGTGTGAAAGCACCACAGGGTACACCCACAAGTTTAGGGTATATGAAGGGAAGGATTCAAGAATTGAACCGCCAGAATGCCCCCCCTCCCTCGTAGGTGTTAGTGGCAAAATTGTCTGGGATTTAATGCACCCCTTCCTGGATAAGGGTTATCACCTCTATGTGGATAACTTTTACACCAGCATCCCCCTGTTTAAGGCCCTTGGTTCAAGAGGTACAGCAGCTTGCGGTACTGTGCGCAAGAACCAAAGAGGCCTCCCCAAAACGCACATTGCCCAAGTAATGAGAAGGGGTGAAAGCAGGGGAATATGCACCGAAAATATGTTGTTGGTCAAATATAAGGACAAGAGGGATGTCCTTATACTGACAACAATTCATGGAGACAGTACCACCTCCATCCCTGTACGAGGTACCAGTACCCACACCTCAAAACCAAATTGTATCCTAGATTACAATAAGTACATGGGCGGAGTGGATCTTTCAGATCAGGTACTGAAGCCGTACAGTGCCCTGCGGAAAACAAATATCTGGTACAAGAAGCTGGCCGTGTATATCATCCAGATGGCACTGTATAACGCTTACGTGCTATTCCGTTCTACCGGCCAGAGGGGGACATTTATGCACTTTCAAGAGGAAGTCATAAAGGGCCTAATATTTGGGAACCAGCAGGCAGAGGGCCCCAGTACTTCTAGTACTGGCCCCCGTATTGTACCAGGGCAGCATTTTCCCAACGAAATCCCCTCCACTGCAAGAAAGGGCAGGACACAAAAAAGGTGCAAAGTTTGCTATAAAAAGGGAATAAGAAAGGAAACTATTTTCCACTGTGAAACTTGCCCCGACAAACCCGGCCTATGTATAAAGGAGTGTTTCAAAATATACCACACATCGATGGATTATTAGGTTCATCATTTCACCGTGCATCGGGGGTCTTGCTAATGCCACATAGCACCCACCATTCATTCCACCAGAATCTGAGCTGCAAAATCCAAAAATCACTCCTTCCCTTCTGAGTCCTGCCATGCACCCAACTGGTATTTTTTGGTCACATGTGAGGCATTGCCGTACTCTGGAGAAATGGGGGCACAGATTTTGGGGTGCTTTGTCTCCTTCATTCCTTGTGAAAATGAAAAATTTTGAGCCAGAAGTACATTTTTGTGTAAAAAAATGTAATTTTTCATTTTCACAGCCCAGTTGTACCAAAATTGGTGAAACCCCTGGGGGTTTGAAATGTACACTATACCCCTAGATGAATTCCCTGAGGGGTGTAGTTTGCAAAATGGGGTCACTTGTGGGGGGGTTCCACTGTATTGGTAATGCAACATAGCACCCACCATTCATTCCACCAAAATCTGTGCTGCCAAATCCAAAAATCACTCCTTCCCTTCTGAGTCCTGCCATGCGCCCAACTGGTATTTTTTGGTCACATGTGAGGCATTGCCGTACTCGGGAGAAATTGGGGCACAGATTTTGGGGTGCTTTGTCTCCTTCATTCCTTGTGAAAATGAAAAATTTTGAGCCAGAACTGCATTTTTGTGTAAAAAAATGTAATTTTTCATTTTCACTGCCCAGTTGTACCAAAATTGGTGAAACCCCTGGGGGTTTGAAATGTACACTATACCCCTAGATGAATTCCCTGAGGGGTGTAGTTTGCAAAATGGGGTCACTTGTGGGGGGGTTCCACTGTATTGGTAATGCAACATAGCACCCACCATTCATTCCACCAAAATCTGTGCTGCCAAATCCAAAAATCACTCCTTCCCTTCTGAGTCCTGCCATGCGCCCAACTGGTATTTTTTGGTCACATGTGAGGCATTGCCGTACTCGGGAGAAATTGGGGCACAGATTTTGGGGTGCTTTGTCTCCTTCATTCCTTGTGAAAATGAAAAATTTTGAGCCAGAACTGCATTTTTGTGTAAAAAAATGTAATTTTTCATTTTCACTGCCCAGTTGTATCAAAATTGGTGAAACCCCTGGGGGTTTGAAATGTACACTATACCCCTAGATGAATTCCCTGAGGGGTGTACTTTGCAAAATGGGGTGACTTGTGGGGGGGTTCCACTGTATTGGTGCTTTGGGAGTCTTGCTAATGCAACATGGCACCCACCATTCATTCCACCAAAATCTGTGCTGCCAAATCCAAAAATCACTCCTTCCCTTCTGAGTCCTGCCATGCGCCCCACTGGTATTTTTTGGTCACATGTGAGGCATTGCTGTACTCGGGAGAAATTGGGGCACAGATTTTGGGGTGCTTTGTCTCCTTCATTCCTTGTGAAAATGAAAAATTTTGAGCCAGAACTGCATTTTTGTGTAAAAAAATGTAATTTTTCATTTTCACTGCCCAGTTGTATCAAAATTGGTGAAACCCCTGGGGGTTTGAAATGTACACTATACCCCTAGATGAATTCCCTGAGGGGTGTACTTTGCAAAATGGGGTGACTTGTGGGGGGGTTCCACTGTATTGGTGCTTTGGGAGTCTTGCTAATGCAACATGGCACCCACCATTCATTCCACCAAAATCTGTGCTGCCAAATCCAAAAATCACTCCTTCCCTTCTGAGTCCTGCCATGCGCCCCACTGGTATTTTTTGGTCACATGTGAGGCATTGCCGTACTCGGGAGAAATTGGGGCACAGATTTTGGGGTGCTTTGTCTCCTTCATTCCTTGTGAAAATGAAAAATTTTGAGCCAGAACTGCATGTTTGTGTAAAAAAATGTAATTTTCCATTTTCACATCCCAGTTGTACCAAAATTGGTGAAACCCCTGGGGGTTTGAAATGTACACTATACCACTAGATGAATTCCCTGAGGGGTGTACTTTGCAAAATGGGGTGACTTGTGGGGGGTTCCACTGTATTGGTGCTTTGGGAGTCTTGCTAATGCAACATGGCACCCACCATTCATTCCACCAAAATCTGTGCTGCCAAATCCAAAAATCACTCCTTCCCTTCTGAGTCCTGCCATGCGCCCCACTGGTATTTTTTGGTCACATGTGAGGCATTGCCGTACTCGGGAGAAATTGGGGCACAGATTTTGGGGTGCTTTGTCTCCTTCATTCCTTGTGAAAATGAAAAATTTTGAGCCAGAACTGCATGTTTGTGTAAAAAAATGTAATTTTCCATTTTCACATCCCAGTTGTACCAAAATTGGTGAAACCCCTGGGGGTTTGAAATGTACACTATACCCCTAGATGAATTCCCTGAGGGGTGTACTTTGCAAAATGGGGTGACTTGTGGGGGGGTTCCACTGTATTGGTGCTTTGGGAGTCTTGCTAATGCAACATGGCACCCACCATTCATTCCACCAAAATCTGTGCTGCCAAATCCAAAAATCACTCCTTCCCTTCTGAGTCCTGCCATGCGCCCCACTGGTATTTTTTGGTCACATGTGAGGCATTGCCGTACTCGGGAGAAATTGGGGCACAGATTTTGGGGTGCTTTGTCTCCTTCATTCCTTGTGAAAATGAAAAATTTTGAGCCAGAACTGCATGTTTGTGTAAAAAAATGTAATTTTCCATTTTCACATCCCAGTTGTACCAAAATTGGTGAAACCCCTGGGGGTTTGAAATGTACACTATACCCCTAGATGAATTCCCTGAGGGGTGTACTTTGCAAAATGGGGTGACTTGTGGGGGGGTTCCACTGTATTGGTGCTTTGGGAGTCTTGCTAATGCAACATGGCACCCACCATTCATTCCACCAAAATCTGTGCTGCCAAATCCAAAAATCACTCCTTCCCTTCTGAGTCCTGCCATGCGCCCCACTGGTATTTTTTGGTCACATGTGAGGCATTGCCGTACTCGGGAGAAATTGGGGCATATATTTTGGGGTGCTTTGTCTCCTTCATTCCTTGTGAAAATGAAAAATTTTGAGCCATAACTGCATGTTTGTGTAAAAAAATGTAATTTTCCATTTTCACATCCCAGTTGTATCAAAATTGGTGAAACCCCTGGGGGTTTGAAATGTACACTATAACCCTAGATGAATTCCCTGAGGGGTGTACTTTGCAAAATGGGGTGACTTGTGGGGGGGTTCCACTGTATTGGTGCTTTGGGAGTCTTGCTAATGCAACATGGCACCCACCATTCATTCCACCAAAATCTGTGCTGCCAAATCCAAAAATCACTCCTTCCCTTCTGAGTCCTGCTATGCGCCCCACTGGTATTTTTTGGTCACATGTGAGGCATTGCCGTACTCGGGAGAAATTGGGGCACAGATTTTGGGGTGCTTTGTCTCCTTCATTCCTTGTGAAAATGAAAAATTTTGAGCCAGAACTGCATGTTTGTGTAAAAAAATGTAATTTTCCATCTTCACATCCCAGTTGTACCAAAATTGGTGAAACCCCTGGGGGTTTGAAATGTACACTATACCCCTAGATGAATTCCCTGAGGGGTGTAGATTGCAAAATGGGGTGACTTGTGGGGAAGGTTCCTAACTTTTAGCACTTATGGTGCCTAGAAACCTACATGGTGCCTAAAAAAAAATCTCATAAAAAGGAGGCTCCAAAATCAAGTAGGTGCTCCTTCTATTATGAAGCCTGTGGTTTGGTCAACGTGCACACTAGGGCCACATATAGGATATTTTTGAAAACACAAGAATTGGGGGAATCAATTTTTAGTCACATTTCTCTAGTAAAATCTACTGTATTTGTTAGAAAAATGTATTAAAATTGAAACTCTGCAAAAAAAAGAAATTTTGAAATTTCACCTACACTTTGTTTTAATTCCTGTGAAACACCTAAAGGGTTAACAAACTTCCAAAATGCTGTTTTGAATACTGTGAGGGGTGCAGTTTTTGAAATGGCATCATTTATGGGGGTGTCTCACATACAAGTCCCTCAAAGTCACATCAGAACTGAACTGGTCCCTAAAAAAATCAGTGTTTGAAATTTTCTTGAAAATTTGAGAATTTGCTAGTCATATTTGAAGCCTCCTAGTGTCCAAAAAAATGAAAAGGGGGTTGAAATAATGATGGCAACATAAAGTAGACATATGGTCTATGTTAGTTATTAACTATTTTGAGTGGTATGATTATTTGTCTCACAAGCAGAAAATTTAACATTTTGCATATTGCTAAATTTTCCATTTTTTCACGATATTTTGGTATTTTTCACAAAAAAACACAGACTGTATCGACCAAAATTTACCACTAACTTGAAGTACAATGTGTCACGAGAAAACAATCTCAAAATCACTGGGATAAGTAAAAGCAAAAAAAAGTTATCCCCACTTAAGTGAGACATGTCAGATTTGAAAAAAAGGGCTCTGTCATGAAGGCACAAACTGGCTCTGTCATGAAGGGGTTAAGCACAAAACAGACGCCCGCATCGGAGCATCTATGGGCACCTTAGGAAAGAAATACAAATTTTAAGGAGGGCAGAATAAAAAATATTTTGGGGACCATTAAAAGAGATCTGAGAAATTGTTATGTTTTTTGGCATGCTGATTTCAAATATGTTTCAAAGGTGTTTTTTTACAAAGTGTATGCAAAAATATGTGGCAATATCATAATAATATGTATCCTGGTTAAAAGAATACAGATGTATTTGTATGAAAAAAAAACATGAAAAATAGTTTTATGCACATTTACAAGTACTTGTACTGCAGTTTCCTTTTCCCCTCATGGCTCCTCTATGTGTGGCACCTGACAGTAGTCTGAAATCACGCTGACTTTACACCTACCTTCAGCTAACTAAACACAGATATATAAATATAAATAACAAGTCATTAAACAATATACATGGGTACTGGGCAAAGGGCAACTAAACTGAAAATGTCAAAACTAATGCCCTTCTTTTGTGTACTAATACTGAATAAATGTAGCTTTCTTCTACAGTCTTACTTGCCTTGACTTTATTGGAGTCATACATCACATAATCCGCAGGTAAACTGTACCTGCTCCCCCTCTCAGCAGCCCTGGATGCTCCTCGTCATGGGGTTCCTTTTAAACAGTGCGCCAGTGCTACCAGAAGCCGCACTTCCGGGTAGCGCTGGCCGCGCTGTCAGACAGACACTCTCTGACGGACACTAGAGGTATAGCAGTACCTCTAGTGTCTGTCTCCTCCAAGGCGGCGGCCATTTTTGGAGGGGCCATCGCCTTACAGGGAGGACAGTGTGTGGCAGCAGGACCCGGAGACGGCTGCGGCAGCAGGGCTGTGCAACTTCAAGAGGCACACAGCCGGCCCAGGCCCAGCCACTACATACCGGCCCGGGGGGCACGTGGCACCCTGCCCCCCCGGCCCAGCCCGCCCCTGACTATGGATCAGAAAATGAACTAGTGGCAGATTTTACCTATGAATCTGCCAACTCAGCTCATGTCAGTAAGTCATATGCAGTTCATGAAACTGCACTTGCTTGACTGTGACTGGAAATGACTATTTACTTGTCATTATATAGGAAAAGGGAAAGTTTGGAGATTGTTGGGGTGCACTCTGGAAGTATGTTAGGGGGACGTCCAACTGATATATTCACAATTTCTAAAAAGTTACTTTTATTAGGTTAGTTAAAAAGAGGTGTACTGATTACACCCTATTAAAAGGACAGTATTAAAGAAAATGTGCAAAAAAATTAGAAAAAGTGATTTAAAATGTTTTCGGGGTGTAAAAACTCAAAAATGTTTTATAGCATGTGTAATTTTTCCTTAATCCTTTATCTCATTACATAGGATAACTTCACTGAAAGGCAGATTTTGAGCAGTCACATCTGATGTTCTTATATTGATAGAACATGTAGCAGTCTCTGATGTTTCTTATGTACTGTGTGATATTTATTTATGACACTTGGTTACTTTTTATTTATCCACAGTGTTCCAATCAGTACATTGTATCAGCATTACAATTCTTCAATCTGCAAGGTTACTGAGCCTGTACTGTCCTCCTACATTGACTGAGGACAGTCAGTTTGTTTATTGGCAGGATAAAGTGAAAGCTTGCAGATTGGCCCTGTATAATTAGGACTTATTGTTCTTAGGACTGCATACAGAATTTATTTATAGACAGTGATGATTTTAAGCGATTTAATTATTTACTTTTAGTAATAAATAAGGTATTTATTCCCGGTATGGTGTATGTCCAATTTATTTTACACTTTGTGGTCTCTGCGGTATTTAGAGATCAATTTTATTCATACAATATCTCAATATTTGTGTTGCCTTCCATGTTTGTTCTCTTATTTAACTCTGTCTACCCTGTAATTGGGGTGTGTTTTTAACAGCTAAATGATTTTTGGGCCATACACTACCACAGTATACTTGTAATTTAGCCAGTGTATAGAGGGTACGCACCCAGTATCCCAGAGTTTTGAACCATTGGTATTTAGAGTTTCCTGACCCATTCAGTGATTGTTGTCTTCTTTTTTTCCCTTCTTGCCCCTTATGAGCATCAATGGTTACCATGATCGTTCCGCACAGAAGGACAGTTAAAGGACCATCGGTGGACTAATAGTTTTCCAGCGCCTTGACCAACATTGTTTCACATTTGAATATGTATGACTAGTTATTTGATTAGTGTAAAAAACTGCATTAACTGTGGACCTATAATAATAGGTAGGAGGGTTGAATATGAGCAGCTAAATTATAGTGGTTACTGTACCAGTGTGTATTAAATGTTCCCCTTGGCACAAAGCAATCTAATAAATATGACAAGTAGATTTCAGTTCAGTGCCTATGAAGAGAACATCTGTCTCTCCCCTCTCCAAATGAATAATCTCTGGGATCCTGTCCAGCTTATCCTTGTAACCCTATTGTTAACATGTACCTTCTGTCTCTTTCCTATGGGAGACCATGACATGCATAGGTTAATCACATTCTTCAGAATAGTGAAATCTATTATTTTGTTATTTACATACTTGTATAACTTTTTATACTTCCATAATAACTCAATATAAAACAAAGTTTTGAAATGGCTGAACAGAATATTCTTTGTATTTCGCATTTGTCAGCAACATTTTTCACCAAACAATCTGCATTCCCAATCTAATGTGGCATATACACAGGGCAATTCCAGGGTGATTTTGAAGAGATCTGACTAGATCGCTTAGAAATTAAGCACGGATCTCACACAGTCTCGCATGTTGCCATCACCTGACTAGATTTATATGGCATGCAGTATGAATCTAGCTAGATCGCCAGTGTTCTCATGGGGCGGGATGCAGTAACATCTGCAGCCCCTCTCCACCACACATCACCGGCTACTGCATAGATAATAATCGCATATCAACTAACAGAGGCATGTCCAAACTATGGCCCTCCAGCTGTTGTGAAACTACAAGTCCCATCATGCCTTGCCATAGTTTTGCTATTAGGGAATGTGAAAACTATGGCAAGGCCTGCTGGGATGTGTAGTTTCACAACAGCTGGAGGGCCACGGTTAGGACATGCCTGCACTAACATATGCGGTTATTATCGCAAAGGACAGCTCTTGCGTTAAGAGCTGCCCTTTGCGATGCGCCCGGCGATGTGTTAGCGCGTCCCCGGCTGTTCTCCCCCCTCCTCCTGCCCGTCAGCCCCCTGATCAGACATCTACAGGGACTGTTGCGATCCGCCTCCTTCTCCCTGCATTGCTTAACACAGGGCTTCATTCTCTCTCTATGGGCCTTATTTTGGTTCATTCTTTCTGACAAAATCCTTCTTAGATGGACAAAACCATGTGCACTGCAGGGGGGGCAGATGTAACATGTGCAGAGAGAATTAGATTTGGGTGAGTAATTTTGTTTCTGTGCAGGGAAAATACTGACTGCTTTATTTTTACACTGCAATATAGATCTCACTTTGAAGTAAAACCCCACCCAAATCTAATTCTCTCTGCACATGTTACATCTGCCCCACCTGCAGTGCACATGGTTTTGCCCATCTAAGAAGGATTTTGTCAGAAAGAATGAACCAAAATAAGGCCCTATGTGAGCGCCACATAACTCTATGGTTTTGTTTGATCCACTTCTGTTTTTTGAGAAGGATGTGATGTTAGGTGAGGGCGGAAGCTCTTAGACGCCCTAACAGCGTTTTTTATTTTATCTGTAATTTATGTAGGTGTAGGTTTTTTTTATTTTATTTTAGCTGGATTGTACTCCGCCATGCCTCAGGCACAGTGGCTCACTTCACTCGCAACATATTTATATTCCCCCTCCAGGTATACGTGGACCCAGTGCATGATGGAAAAAGTAAATAAACAGAAGTGGCTCTAGCAACAACCTTAACACTATCCACACTGCACAGCAGAATGAATATAACATGATTGCTACAGCTCTGTTTGTAATTCCTATAATCCAAATTTACAAATACAGAAGTTGATGTACAGTATGAAGCAGTGATAAGGGAGGAGAACTGGCCCACGGCAACCAATCAGCACTGAATTAACATCTAAAATTATACAGAGCAGATGATTGGTTGCCATGGGACACTTCTCCTTTGGCTCACTTCTTCTCCCTTATCACTGCTTCATTCATCTACCCCTCAGTAACAAATATAATCCAGAGGTGAGAAAACAGATCTTACAGATTGTATTGCTGATTGCTTAAACTCCACAAAACTATTCATACTGTATGTAATTTCAACTTCAGCCATTCCTGACAGATATCCCTAAACTGTTCACAAGTTCTCATTAAACGTATATGTACTGTATGTCCTTGCCAGGTATTCATTTACAGCTCGCTGTGCATCTTAGGTATCTTTATGTTTAATAAGCAGTTTCTAATAAATGCACAATACAATAGTGTATTCTCCCCCTCCCCCCTTTCATATCACATAAAGCAGTGTTTTAGTCTCCAGCGGTTTGTGTTCTCCCAAGCACAGTGTACAGTAATCAGAGACTATGATTCATCTATCTCACAGCCAACATTGTTTTTACTGAAAACAGATTCTAGTTTGTAGCAACAACATTCCCAGTTTCCTCCGTAACCTTAAGGGACGTGACAGCGAATCCTGTGCTTATATCAGGTAATGTTCTTTCGTCCAATAAAACAATGTGTTCAAACCAATTAGTTCACAGTGTGCAATAATGAAACTAGTACCAGTGACACAGACGTACAGTGTTCGTGTGGACTGTACAGGAGTTAAGAGCTGAGTTTTTCTTGCCAGCAATTATTGGACAAATGTCTGACCAGGGGAACCTGTAATTTGTGCAGAACTGGTTTAACTAATAATAGAAGTGTTCTATCATCTGATCTGTCTGATTCCACATCCGATATGAAGTAAGAAAGACATGATATTCTCTCGAAGGTAAGATAGTTTTCAAATTCCCAGGAGCAATGTCTTTTTACATTCTATATTTCATGTATTATTTGTCTTTTTTAATTGAATGTTTACCGTATGTAGAGACACAACAGAGCAATCAGCTATGACACTACTCTATTCCTCCATAGTGCGTTCCTAACAGATCTTCTGCAAATTAAAAAAATATATATTTTAAATTATTGTGTAAGTACAAAATAATTACCGGGCTGGGTATTTAGAACAAGTTGGATATGTGAATGTTTCATATAGAATTTGGCAATATACTGTAAGTACACTATACAATATACTGTATAGTGTCACTGGAGCCACAGGTCACTTCTCTTTAATTTCACTGTACCCTGCTCTACAGTTGGAAGCAAACACAAATATAACAAGACTGGGTATTAACAGAAGAGCCAAGGAGTAAGAGGGCTGCACTGACAAGCTTAACATCTTTAAGAAAATAGGAGTTAGATAAATGAGATTAAGTGCCACAGATTGCCTGCTTACGGGCAGATTTATCACCATCCGCATCTGAGGATGCTCGAAAAGCCCTTTAATACAGTCAGGTGATCCTTTAATAACGTGAAAAGAGTTCTACACCTTTTTACACATACTTTTTAGAAAGAAAAAAAAACTGCCCCTATATGATTAAGTTATACAGCAATGTTGCTTTGGGATGGTTTGATGATTTGATAAACTCAAGAATGTAGGTTTCTGGGAACACTTTAGGTACACTCCCTCACAATAGCAGCTCCGAAAATGTAGATTTAAGCAGGACTACTTGTTACACATGGTACACTGAATACACATAATCTACTGTAACTCACCTTATACTATAGCATATACTCATAGAATTAGCTCATGAAACTGTGCATTTCTGTGCAATGTCAGCCTGGAGCATGAAGGGCCCACCAATGCAATACAGCGGTAGGGGCCCATGTTTAAGGGTATGGCCAGTCTCCAGAGCGGCTGAGGCCTGCTGCCGCAGAGGCTTGGCTAGCCATTAGAGATTACATGGTCACGGCCTCTTACTTACTAATATGTATAGTAAATACTTGTAATGCATGTATGATAATGTACCAGATTAATAACAGCAATGCACTGTAGAGAATGCATCCTAGTCTTGTGCAGTATAATGTAATCAGAGGTACAGATGGAGCCGGTCTCATGCTTGCAGGGGCTGGTGATAGAATCGCCAGCCCCCGACAGGCGTCAGGCCATCGCCTCGCCGCCGGTCCCGTCGGTCGCCGCCACCCATCTGTACGGGCAAGGTCCCACCACCCAGCCGCCGAGTGACTCGAGAGCGTGGAGATTCTGGCGAGCACTGGCAGTGAATGAGAGGGGTTTCATCTTTAGCTGCAGTGATCAAAGAGTGCAGAGGGGGATTCCAGAGCACATATATACATGCTGGATCGATCCCTCGGGGATCGCTACGCTGCCCGGGAATCAGCATAAGCTATTACAGTGTTAAGCCTGGCTTATAGGAGTCAGGAGGGGATGGATTACTCTGATTTTCGGGTACTGCAAAGTGCCCAATGCAATCAGCAATGCTGATCCCCAGGGGATCGACCCAGCACATAAATTACATGCATGATATAATGCACGTATACTGTATATGTGCACTGTGACCCCATACACACTCCTTGGTTATCGCAGCAGCCCAAGGGCTACAGCCACCTCTGAATGTAACATTTACAGTATCATCAGTACACAGTCTGAACCTGATCTCTAGAGAAGAAGGTGGATCCTAAAGCAGTGGGGCCCACTGGGGGGGTGTACCCTTGGGGCCAGTCCAGCCCAGTCTCTGGTAGCTACCCCCCATGAACACCCCCGATACATTTACAAGACTGCACATTTGATCTGCTAGTGCACCTCTATTTTACTATATTATATCATATAAGACATATCAGATACAGTTAGTTGTCATATTTATTTGACAAATACACTATTTACTTTATAATAGTGGCTTGGGTCCTTATTCAGACTTGCACACTAACCCAATGGTTAGCATACAAATCCAATATTCGGGAAACTGCGCATGTGCAGAAGTGTACCTGGGTACTTGCACACTATGCCCACTAAGCCCCAGTCTGATTGACAGGCTTAAGGTGTTTGGGGGCCGAAGTCAGTGTCTGCGTCAGGCAATGCCGATTTATGTGTAACCTGGAGGTTAATCAGATGACTAATGGTCCTGCAGATTGATCAATTGGTGCATCAGCACAGCAATGACCTATGGAAGCAGGAATGAGGCATCTTTTTACCCCAGACGCCTCCTGATGCATTAGCATTTTAGCTGTGCAGTATTGGTATTGTACAGCTGCTTCCCTGAAAAAATTTTGGACAGAAAAAGTTTTTACAGAATTGGTGTAGCAACCTAATAATTCCACAAATCCGGAGAAATACCATATAGATAAATGGTTAGAGATTACAGATGTGAGCTACAATCAGGATGGCACAGGAAACAGCTATCTGCTTATTGGTGAGGGAATAGAGTCTGATTGAGATGTGATCCTGGCAGATCAGGACAGGATGGTGTAGTTATAGTAGAAGGAAGTTCATGCAGGTATTGAGGTTACGTTGAATGGTTGAAGTTGAGGTTAGTTAATGCAAAGAGTTTAAAGTGGTGGAGGAGGGCATGTGAATATGGCATGTCCGAGGGAAGGAAAGTAGTGTCAAATACAGTTGGTCAGAACCTGAAAAAAGTCTGGGGAAATTAAGATCAAGGCCATGGCCATAATGATGAATAGAATAGAAGAGCCAGAGCAAGAGAAGGGGCCAGGAGAGGTTAAAAATAATGTCTGAGTTAGGCACAAGGAGAATATGGATGATCATGGGGGATGTTAAATTAATGACGGGGATGTCAGAAGATAATAATAACTTGGCCAGGAAGAAATGTGAGGAATTGTTGATGTGGCATTGTGGAGTCAGTAGAACCAACAGCAAAACATCAGAAGTAAAGGGTTGAAAATCCAAGTACTGTAGTATGTATTGGAAATATTGGAAGATGATCAAACAGTTGTGAGAAGTATAAATGTGCAGTTGGGGTAAATCCGTGTCATCTGTTTCAGTGCATCCAGTACAAGAGGTGTGAGTGATATATAGACTACTAGCTGAGTTGCAGAAGAGGCAATATACAGTTGTTTAAGCCATATAAAACCAGAAGAGTAATCCGCCACTCTTAGCAGCTTCAAACATGCACTTAAAGGACTCCCATCCCTCACCTGTCCTATCCCAGTGTACCCTTCAACTCTTCTTCTTCAGGTGCTGGATGACTCTTTGACAGTCGGGATTCCGATGGTCATTTCTCCAACATCGGAATCCCGGCTGCCAGGAGCCTGACAGTTGGAATCCTGATTTGCATGGGCTATTTTCCCTCAGGGGATCCACGACCCCCATAGAGGGAGAATAGAATAGGTGTCAAGAGCGCAGCGAGCCACCGATCCCACAACATGCCGAGCATAGTGAGTCCATAAGTGGATTGAATGCACTCGCCCCCCTATCGGGCTCCTGACAGTCATGATTCCAATATCAGAGAAATTAAAGTCGGAATCCCGATTGTTGGTTAGTTATACTATACCCTCTTCTTCTCCTTCTCCTCCTTCTGCCCATGCTACAGTCCAAATATGTTCAGCAACTCTGATACTGTGTGCAATTTAATGGACCCTTTCCTCCTTTTTCAAATAAAACTGTCCTGTAACATGCAGTGCTGCCTTCTCCAACATAACCAAAAATGTAATGGAATGAATGTACAGTACTGTATTCATTTAGAATAAGTTGTATATGAGCCTGTGCCAGATAATAAATGAAAGCCACTTGAAAATATATACATAAATGTTTCTTTGTTTTCCGTGGACTTCAAAATAAAGATTTATTCCTTTGTTTAAAGAACATCATATAATTCAACAAAAATCAAAAAACATTTATAAAACACAAGATATAAAATGCTCAGAGATGTGAAGGCTATCATTAGTAGCCCGTCATATTAGTAGTCCCTCACAGTATTTGCAGTTAATCCAACCAAAGATATAAAGACATCCCAAAAATGGACAAATTGAATCAATAACAAGGGTTTGGGTTCAAAAGAGCTGACCATAGAGACGGATAGCTGGAAAGTATGGCTTATTATATTATATTATATCTTATATCTTCTTGCAGTAAACAATGCTAAAAAGTTTCTGGAGCCACTGTATCATGCAGACAAATGCACAATGATAATAATGTAGTGAGTTAATTTGCAAACATGAATAATTAATTGGAAGCATTTTACGGTTTCCAGTAATTTATCATAAAAATAAAGGAAAAAAATGTCTGATTATCATTATAATTGGCATCATTTAAGGTAAAACAATGCTAATACAGGATATATTAGTAGTCAAGGGAGATCAAAATGCACACTTTGAGTGCAAAGTGAATTTTAAAATAGGTGTGAAAATTGGCAAGCAAACATTTTTATTCATCATAATGACCTGTAATGTTCACCTTATATAGGAAATCTAATCTTTTTTTAAAACAACATTTTTTTATTAAATTTATATAACAAATGTGATCGACGCTGGCATTTTTAGTGGATATTTTGAACATCTCTCACAGAGATGTTGGCACGGAAAGGGTTAAGTTGCTGTTAGATTATACAGGATGCTAAAATTATACATTTTAGTAGCTTGTATAATCTTATAATCCTTAGTAGCTTGTATTAATACTTACCATTGTGATGTACTGTAAGGCCCCATACACACCAGAAAGATCAGGATCGTCTAACGATCGGCTAACGATTTTACGTGCACTTCCCTGGAGCGCTCTCCCGCGGCCTACTCACGATGTGCTAACGATCGTGTTTCTTTTGCAAACAATGTACTTACGATGTAGATACGATACGACGTCGCTCCCGACGGTCGTACGACCATCGGATGTGCGGATCGTGAGTGCATCGTGTGTGCACTGGCCATGGTCGTTTATGACATGTAATTAAGGGGCTGGGCTAGCAGAGGGGGGACAAAGACCAGTAGCCATTTTAAAGGACCTCATTTCTGCTTTGTGACTAGTGAGGCTTGGTGTATACCTGCTGAACGCTGCACATTGTTATTTTGGTCTGCTTTGTTTTTGCCTGGCATTTCAAAGTGTGCTTTTATTTTTCCCATTCTGCTTTTTGCATTATGGATTCTTTCCAGCAAGAATTCCTGCTTTCCTACGCTGTCCTCAGGTTGAGGAGGATGAGGGCCCAGCGTAGGAAGGCTCGGTCCTGCTGGACCAAGCAGTGGCTCCTAGGCCGACAGGCGCGGTCTCATATGCCCCTGTTGATGGAGATTCGCGAGAATAATCCCCAGGATTATCGGAATTTTCTTCGCATGGACGATGAGACCTTCCAGGAGCTGCTGCGTCTTGTCACCCCCCTCATCCAGAAGCAGGATACCAAGTACCGCATGGCTATCCCTGCTGAGGACCGGCTGGTGGTGACCCTCAGGTTTCTGGCAACAGGACGATCGCTGGCGGACCTCAAGTTTGGAGCCATCATCTCCCCGCAAGCTTTGGGCCTGATTATACCGGAGACCTGTAAAGCGATTGTGAAGGTCCTGCAGCATCAGTATTGCAAGGTAAGGAAAAATGCAGCACACAATTGTAGTGAAAACATTTTTTATTTTATTTAAATAATTTAACCGTCAGATTCACAAATACTTATAAATGTATTTTTTCAAGTATAAATATAAAAAGTGCAAAAACAGTAATGCAAATACCCAAAATAAAAAAACCATTGTAATGGCTCTGGTCTGCCATGAGGTAGAGATCAGTATGCCACATGGTGCTTGTAGCGCAGATAATGCATGTCCCCTCCACCTCACGTGGCGCATAGTGCAGATGCAATAGTCCCGGCCCCATTGATATGCACTATGCGCCACGTGGCCCTGTCCTTTGTCTGCACCACATGTACCATGTGCCATACTGCACATTGAGTACACATAATTTTAAAAAGTGCTTTGTGTTTTTTTAAATATTGCTATAAAATGTTAATGAAGTTTGCAATGCGGTAAGGGGCAGTATGGCAGACGGCACATGTAGCGCAGACAATGAAAGCACCCTCATGCATGCATGGCACATAGTACAGAAGCATTGGTCCCGGCCCCATTGCTCTGCACTGTGCGCCACAGTATCATGAAGGTCCTTTCTTTGTCTGCGCAACATGCACCATGTGCCATACTGCTCCATGCATGGACCTATAGCAAAAACACATATAATATATAAAACCTAGGCAAAGTGCCCTAACAAGTAAAAGAATTAACATAAAACCACAGAAATGCCTAATTGCCGTGCGTTAAGGGACAGTATGGCAGACGGCACATGTAGCGCAGACAATGAAAGCACCCTCATGCATGCATTGCACATAGTACAGAAGCATTGGTCCCGGCCCCATTGCTCTGCACTGTGCGCCACAGTATCATGAAGGTCCTTTCTTTGTCTGCGCAACATGCACCATGTGCCATACTGCTCCATGCATGGACCTATAGCAAAAACACACATAATATATAAAACCTAGGCAAAGTGCCCTAACAAGTATTAACATAAAACCAAACCAATGCCTCATTGCCTTGTGGTATGGAGCAGTATGACAGACGGTGCTTGTAGCGCAGATAATGAAAGGGCCATCAGGATTACCTGTTGCATACCGCAGATGCAATGGTCCTGGCCCCATTGTTCTGCGGTATGCAACAGGTCACCATAGCCATTATCTCCACGACAAGCACCGTGTGCCATACTACTCCATGCCAACTTTGAAATAATTGTATGGAATGTGCTTATAAATCTTGTAAAACCGGTGTTTCGTCTTGGTCCGTGCTGTCACTCAACAATGATGTATACAGGTGACTGTAGCGAGGAGGTGTAGCCGGTTGGGTACAGGATTGCGCACTCGGTGGGGTGGTTTCAGGCAATGAGGCAAGTGCTGGTGAGGGTACGGCACTACTAGTAGATGGCGTCTCCTGCCATGGGAGAAGTCCAACAAATTTGGTTTGAATTGTCAGAAGGCCAAGACGGCCCCTAAACAGGAGTTCGCTAGTGAGACGTTCGAACGCCATCTGTTGTTCCGGATTCAACTTCCGCAAGCCCTCAGCCACGTATTTGCCGAAGGTGTCATACTGGTCAGGGGGCCTACGCAGCACCTGCTCTGCTCGTATAAGTATATCATCATCCGGGTCTGGGTCAGGGACTGTCTTGGTCCTGCGTTTTTTCTTTTTTGTGAATAGTTGTGGCGGGGTGGGGGTTTCTGGCACTCCACAGATTGTTCCAGATGAGTCAATTGCAGGTGGCTCAGGGGTTGGCGATGGGGTTGGGGTAGGGGTTGAGGTGTGGCCAACCTCTTTCCTCTTTCTCTGTGCTTGTTGTCTGTTGAAAAGAAAATAACAACAATTAGTTAACATCTCCTTTTCTTTTTTGTTCCAGTTCCCCAGGAGTGGCAAAACATCGCTGCTGAATTCGACGAGGCGTGGAACTTCCCTAATTGTGGAGGAGCCATTGATGGGAAACACGTCCGCATCAATCAGCCACCCCACAGTGGTTCCTACTACTTCAACTACAAGGGGTACTTCAGTATTGTGCTGATGGCTGTGGTTAATGCGAACTATGAATTCATCTTTGTGGATGTCGGCAGGAATGGGCGGGCTTCAGATGGTGGAACTTTGAAGGACACAAAGTTCTACCAGAGGCTTGCCTCCAACACCCTGCACTTGCCCACAGTCAAAGAAACGAAGCATGGACTTAACTTTGTTTTTGTGGCGGACGAGGCATTTGGGCTTCATGAACACATCATGAAGCCCTATGCCAAACGTGGTCTTGACCACGACAAACGGGTCTTCAATTACAGGCTCTCCAGGGCACGGCGGCTTGTGGAAAGTGCATTTGGAATTATGGCTAGTAGATTCCGCATTTTCCACACAGCCATCAACCTGCGGCTGGATAAAATCGACTGGGCCGTCATGGCGTGCTGTGTCCTGCACAATCTACTTCGGCGCAAAGAAAGGGCCCATCGGCCGGCAGGACCAGCACCACAGGAGGACCCAGACGAGCCTAGGGAGGTTGCCCCAATCGTGTCCCTGGAGACGCCGGCCCAGCAGTACCGGGGGACAGCAAGAGCCAAACAGGTCAGGGACCAATATAAGGAGTACTTTAATGGCGTTGGTGCTGTCCCCTGGCAGGAAGACCACATTTAAAAAATGATGGGACTGCAAAGGAATGCTCTATAGGAGCCTAAAACAAACAAAGGAGGAAGGGGTGTATACACATTGGACCAGTACTTACCGACAACGGCTGGGAACTTTCATCCTGGCCCACAAACACATCGTCTGCCTCACTCTCCACCATTAGGTAGAGTCCCGACCTTGGCACCTCCTGGCTCAACGTGAAGGTCAGCAGGTTGTAGTACCATAACGACGTCTCGTATACATCTGCAGTTCCTGCACCGGACCTTTTGGATGATTGCATTTTCTTGTGTTCTTTAAGGAACACGGTCCTCAAGTTCTGTATTTTTTTACGGACCCAGTCCGCATCAGCCTCGGGATTGTAGCTCTTGCTGAATTGGGCCAGCTCCTGAAGCGCTTGAGCTCTTTTAATTTTATTGCTGTACTCCTTTGATTTAGTTTTCCAAAGGCAGTCCAGCTCCCTATATTTCTCTATGAACGCCTCTATAAATTCGTGTTCCTTGGCAATCGCCTGGGCCATTTCTGTAAAAAATGAATAGATTTTGAAAAAACCTATGTACATACTTTTTGACAAAACAAGTTGTCTTCATATAAACAGTATATGTAAATATGTTTTAATACACTGTATATTATTATTATTAAGAATACATGTTTGGTTTTAAAATTATTAAACAAATTTTAATAAATATTATTATAATATTTTGTTTACAAAACTTTTTTAAATCCTGGGGTAGGAGAACATCCCCTGCAAAAGGGCAGCTGGATGGTAACATTATGCTTTGGGTAGTGGGTAGGCCGCAGGGGGGTGGGGTGGCCTGTGGTGGCATACTGTGTAGTGGGTAGGCCGCAGGGGAGCATAGTGGGCTGTGGTGGCATAATGCACCTGGGGCCTTTGCCATTGGTGGGCAGCGGGTACACAGGGGGGGTAGGGTGGACTGCAGTGGCCTGATAGCAATACACATTGGTAGGCAGCGGGTACATGGGGCGGTAGGGTGGACTGCAGTGGCCTGATAGCAATACACATTGGTGGGCAGCGGGTACACAGGGGGGGTAGGGTGGACTGCAGTGGCCTGATAGCAATACACATTGGTGGGCAGCGGGTACACAGGGGGGGTAGGGTGGACTGCAGTGGCCTGATAGCAATACACATTGGTGGGCAGCGGGTACACAGGGGGGGTAGGGTGGACTGCAGTGGCCTGATAGCAATACACATTGGTGGGCAGCGGGTACACGGGGGGGGTGGGGTGGACTGCAGTGGCCTGATAGCAAAACACATTGGTGGGCAGCGGGTACACAGGGGGGGTGGGGTGGACTGCAGTGGCCTGATAGCAATACACATTGGTAGGCAGCGGGTACACGGGGGGGGGGGTGAGGTGGACTGCGGTGGGCTGACAGAAACATACCTGCAGTCCGGTGCACGCTGGAGCAGACGTCGTGTGATCTCTGCTGCATCCACGAGGCTCCAATATGGCTGCGGTGGGAGTGTCCAGGATCTCTGGCGTAAACAACCCGGATCGGATGGATGGTCGCGACGACGTAAGCGCACACAATGTGCTAACGATGTGCATAAAATCAGCACACAATCAGCGGTCGGATCGGCTGATTCTGCTGCAGGAGGCCAAATCTCCAATGCGACATACGACGTGCCGGGAGCGCGCATCCAATCGCAAACGACCAGGATCGTGAGTAAAATACAAACGATTGTGCACCAATTCAGGCACAACCGTCGTTACAACCGTCGAAATTTGCCCTAATCGTGCCCTAATCGTTCTGGTGTGTACCAGGCCTAAGAATATATGATTCTTCAACACAACATTGTGCAAACCTGTGTTCTGTTATCTGTGAACATATAAAGCATTGTGGAAAAGTTGTCCATACAAGTCCGGTGTAAAGGCCCCCACACACTCCGGCGACTTCTTCCCTTGGAGAAGTTGCACTCAGTGCTCCCTTAAGCCGCCTGGGAAATATTGCATGCAATCTCCGCCGAGCCTACACGGAGCTGGAAGCAATCCTGCAGATTGCTTCTTATTCTGGGGTGACTTGCAATGCGCACGGGACCACGTATCACACAGGACTCGCTGTCATTCACCTGCAATTTTCTTTTCCTGCGATTCATCAACACAATCGTAGGAAAAGGACCTAAACTGCAGTTGAATCGCAGAGTATATGGGGCCTTAAGACTTCTGGGCACCCCAGGCAAAACCTAAACCTACTGACCTACTGCCCCCCTTCCTCAACCCCACACTGCCACTAATACCCACTCAAGTGAAAGTGTGGAGGTGGCATCTTAAGGTCCATACACACTGGGCGATTTTGCCCAGCGTGTATGGACATCGATTATCGCTATCATCGCTGGTGGGAAAACTGCTCAGTGCATACACACTAAGTGGCTTTCCCTCTGCCCAGCACTGTCAGCCGGGGGCAGACAGCTTTACGTAGCGCAGTGCTATGCAAAGCCGTACACAAAGCCGCTCATCTGCTGGTAATACAAGCAGATGAGTGGCTTTCCCAGCGATGATGCGGGAGCGTGCATCACCGCTCATCGCCCAGCCGTACACACTGGGCAGCGTTAAGCTGAAAGCCGCTCAAACTTGGTGTCTTTCAGCTCAAAATAGCCCAGTGTGTATGGGCCTTTAGAAGTTTCTCAGCTGCTACCTGCATTAAGTATAACAAGAATGTCTTCCTCATAGATATCCTTCATTTTGTAACCGACAGACTCGGTGGCGCCCCACAGATTCTGGTGCTATAGTCAGCTGCCTAAAGTTGCCTAATGGTAGAGCTGGCCCTGTACCCATTGCAACCATAGCTCATTAGTTACAACTTCTCCACTTCCTCACTCTTTACATTACTTGATACATAAATAATATACTTTTTACTTTAAAGATGATTTATCAATTGTGAATAATATTTGATCCAACCTTTCTCAGATTGCACAGATATAGCACCTGTGAGCCAGAATAGGCAGAATTCAATTAGCGCAGGAAATTACCATAGTTCATTGAACTCTGGAATGGGTTGTTATTCGATTGTCCCACATAGCCGGCATTATCAGGAATTTTGTTTCACCTGCCCGACAACACATGGATACAGGAATTTACAGTATCTTAGATCCATGTGTTTAGGCACAAAAACGAGTATGGTACCTTTTTATTGAAAAATTTACAGAATCAATTGAATTCCCCACATACTGTAACATAGTCTGCTACAAATGTCACATTCTAGGTTTTATCTTTACATGTGAAAGGAACATATGGCATTTTCTGTTTTCAATGACAAAAATCTGTATAACATAATAAGTAACACATACTGTAGATCATTGTTTATATAAAAATAAATGATTATGTTAGCAACAAATATATTATTCTACACTGGAATGAAAGAAAAGGAAAATGATGCTACAGTACATTTCACATATTTCTGCCAAATTACACATGGAAAAATGGTTGAGGCAAAAACATTTGCCAAACCAACAGCAAAACTGAGCTCAACAAAGAGATATTTAATGCAGAAGAATCTGGGGAGGGGAACATCTAAACAATGCAACGTCTGTATTCTCTGTGATACTGTATTGCGTTGCCAAAATACAATAATTGTGCTGAATTGATCTCTAGTTCCAATTATGTCACAAGAATATAAATTCAGATTTATCAATAAGTACCACTATATGCGTTCCCATTATAATTCCCAAGTGGGTTGATGTCATTTATTGCTTTTGATATTGGTGGTATTTTAATAACTGTAATATGCATGTGACTCAGTATGGGTATAGTGCTGTTGTGTTCATAACTATAGGTCCCTGTGTTTTAAAAAATAAAATAAAAAACTTTAAATTAGTAATGTACTGTAGCAATGTTCTAAATTGACAGTGGCCCTTTGTTAACATTAGTAATTACTATTCTGTCTTTCTTGTTTCTTTTCTGCCTTGGTTGCTCCGTGGATAATATGGCACTGGCTGATTACCCTAATTTACATACATTTGCACATATTTCTGGGTCTTTCATTGGGTACGATGGAACTGTATGTGGATAAGAAAGGGAGTTTGCACTTACATAAGGAAGAAGTTGAACAAACTATATTGGGGCATTTAAATTGGCCATGCACCCCCTGCTGATCATCTATATTAATGGGTGCAGGGGCATACAGATGTAGCCGCCCTCAGCCTTGCTGAGGGCTTGCCAGATGCCCCTAGCTGGCAAGCACTGGTGGTGTGCGGTGGTGTGCGGCCCAGCAGACAGGGACGCATGAGCGGTTCACTTGCTCGCATGTCCCCATCAGTATAGCAGTGGGGAGTGGGGACAAAAGGCTTCCCTGCCCGTCTCCGCTTCAGGGAGATGGGCAGGGGAGCTTGGGCAGGCAGGGGCAGAGACAACAGGAGCAGGGAGATGGGCAGAGGGCTGCAGGGCTTCTGGGAGAATGGGGAGAGCGAGCGTCTCGTGCATGCTCGCCCCATTCTGTCAGAGGATGGCGGTTGGCACGGCACTCTCTAATGAGAGTGGCTCAATCTATACCTATAAAATCTGCACACCCTGCCAAAAAAGAAGTTTCAGGTATCAGGGGTGCTACCATTTGCTATGCAATGCTGCACACTGTGCAATTAGAGATGAGTGGTTGTTCTCAGCTATACTGTATACTGCTACTCATTGTGTAATGTCAAAATCCGGACATTTTTTGTCTGCTATAATATATGGGAGGCAGCGAGGCCACTGGGCACCTCTACTGCATAGACTATCTCCAGTACTCTGCCTTCCAGGCAATGACAGAGGGTCAGAGGCACAAGGCGAAGGGCATAACTGAAGAGACAGCAGGAGACAGAGCCTCTCCCTTTGCAGAATGTAACATGTTAATCAAGTATGGTAGCAGTCTGTCTAATCCCATGACAATGCAGCACTCTTCTAAGAAAGGTGATGAGTTGATTGTCTCTGCTTTGCAGCCAGCACCCACCCGCCTTTCCCCACAGCAGCATCCCAGATGTTACATGGTACTCTCCCTTGCCCTCATCAAGGACCAATAGAAGCAGACTCCATCCTCACCTCATGCTGATTCACCATCAGTGCCACTTGTGGTTGCAGCGCCATCTCCACCAAGCCACCACAATATCTTCAGGGACCAACTGAACGACTGATATGATGTCTATCAGAACAATTCAATTGTTACTCTGATCAGCTAAAAGCGTCGGGTTTAGCTGTGCAAATCACTTAAAACAGGTGCTTTCAGTTCTCTTCCCCAATGTCTCCTTGAATTAAAAGGCCCAACCAGCAAACATCTGGATGCAAGCATGCATGTGCAGATTTGGATCAGATGGCCAAAATGTCTTCTACACAGAAGAATTATATCAGCATTAATATTTACAATATAATAAAACACTAGCTTGGCTGCAAATTGTTTATAAATGTGATAACGTTGAACTAAAAGCAATGGCCCTTGTTTGTTATTGTAGTAAAGGACAAAAGTGAGTGGTTCTAAGAAGGTAAAGCAGATTGTTTTACAACCAGCTTATGTAGGTTTGGAGAAGCGACAAGGCTGTGAGCCACCTCAGAGAAGAGTGTTAGGGATAATTGGATTACTGTATACAAAGATCCATAAATCCTGTAAGAAGGGATTATATGTGCTTACATGACAGAAAGGTTAGGGTTCCTTGTCTGTGGATTGCTGGCTGTTATCTTGGAAATGTGCATTGATTACTCCATTAACTGGGACGCTCAGTACTGCAGTCATTAGCATAGCACTCTTGCTGATAACTGTCACACCCAGAAATGGCCTACGTTAAAGGGACATTATACTGACTTATTTTATTATTATTAAATCAATACATTTTATATTCTATCACTGAATGATACTAGTGTTACTAGATATTTTTAGGATAGTACTTGAAAAAAACAATGAATATTCAGCATTATTGGCAATGTCCCATTATAGCTTACAAATTATATTTTATTCTGTTCAACAATGAGCCCAGCAATAACTTTATGTAAAATGTGGGGGTTGCAAGGGAGAAGAAAAGAAGACTCTTTTTGCTGGGGCATCTCTGTTGTTTATATACAAAAAATGGGAGACCATGAGTATTGTTCCAACAAATGAGATGCATTGACATCATCCGGCTTATTGCTTCCCCTCCCCCTCCCTCCTTTTATTTCCCCCCTCCCCACCCCCTTTTTTCTTCACTGACCATCAAATGATGTGGAAGGCACACGCACATCTAAGGTTGCTTAGAGCAACCTTAGATGTGCGTGCACATTCTGAGGGGAAGTGGGCGGGAAGCTGACATCTCGTGATGTCAGCTACCCGCCGCTGGCACCCACGCCACCGGGCGATCTTCATGGGAATGCTGGGCATTCCCATGGGTGAGTCCCCGGGCCGCCGCCCCCCTGCCCACCAGCTGCAATGTTGGATGTGTGCACCCCGCGAACAATCTGCATGCGCATTTCGAAAACATTGCACTCGCATGCAAGCGTACCGACCTGATTAATGTGCATAGTAAATTGTGGGGTGTAAGGTTTTCAATGATAATTAAACTTAAAAATATGTGTCCCAGAAGAGACACGGTTAACATTTCAAATCTGAATATGTCCTCTTTCACACAGGAATGCTCGCTAACACTGTTGTCTGGGTTTATATTTAACTTTTCACCTAAAAGTCATACTTGTCTGTGACAACATGATAGCATTCACTTACTGTACATTAGAATTGATTTCTGTTCTAGTTCTTTAAATACCAAATACATTCTCTGTGGTAAAACATTTCAAACTTACATTTAGCACGTTGCTCTCATTCATGCCTTTCACTGGCATTTCAAAATTAGCTGTAACCAATCAAAATGAAATGGTCCTCCTCATTTATTAAGTGCTGCAAAATCAGGTACAGCTCATATTTAATCTTTGACAAATTCCAGACGTGGACTGTGCATATGTTTAAAAATCACATAGCAGATATATATCTTATCACTAACACATAATTTTACCTTTTCAGTTTTTCTCAAAAAATACTTTTTGCATGTTTCCCTTTCTTGTGAGTGCAACCTTTTATAACAATGCTTGGGGTAGAAACTCATTTATACACTGAATAGCTATAAGTGCAGACTGGGTACTGTTGAATGTAACAAACAGGAATCAAGCACTTAGTGCCGGGGCACACATAGCGGCGAAGTGGGTCCCGTTCAGCGGGACCCGCTTGGCAGGAAGGAAACCATACCGCCCAACTTTCATTGCTGAGGCAGCGGGACCTTTGCGCATGCCACCTGAAATGCGGGGGCCTGGCTTTCAAATTGCGTCACTCACGCAAGGCCACACCCCATTTTGTTGCTGCTGCTCCTCTGGCTGCAGGAATAGACGCTGTGTGCTTGCACACAGCGTCTATTTACCACTGCCCAGTGGGTGGCAGTGGGGACTTGTAAAGTAACTTAGTGAAATTTGACACCGACATAACTTGGTCTATGAGGAAGTAATAGCAAGTGTTAAAAGTGTACGCCATTAGTATACATGCAAGCTTGAATGTGTTGCTTTCCAAAGCTCAAATACATACCCTCCAACTGTACCGATTTAGCCAGTACAGTACCATTTTCTATGGTCTGTACCGGCTAAGACCAATGTACCTTTTTGTACTGGTTTTCATTAGGTTCCAACGGGGCTGCAAATTGTCTGAGTATCTCTTTGCTTGTCCTGTGATTGGGCAGTCCCTGAGGCAGTGAATCCGTGTATGTGATTGGGCAATGCTTTATCAGTCACCGTCTGATTGGACGGTTCTGGCGACAGCAGTACTAACTGATGTATGATGGTTGGTCAGTTCTGGTCAGTGTGTCCCCCCCCCAGTCCTGATTGGGAGGACTCCGATGCAAAGGCTGCCCACATGTCGGCCGGGCTGTATACACGCACTGTGTGCCAGGTCCCCCCAGGGAGTTGCTCCCTGAGCAGCAAGGAGAACCCGAGGCTCCCAAGCCGGCTGCGCGAGCAGGAGGGTCACAGTGCAGGGATGAGGACGAGCAGTAACGCTCAAAACAATTGTCGGATTGCCTGTTGGTGAATAAAGCCTTATTCTCGTTTGAAAAATCTCAGAGTGACGCCTCTGCTTCGTGCTACGGTGAATGCCTGTATATGTATATATATATATATATATATATATATATAGTATATATATATATTAAAAATTATTAAATGCCTCATAATGGCCCTTATTCTGGTTGGTGCGGTCGAGCCGCATATGCGGCTCCGACCGCACCAGACGAATCCCCGCCTACAAGACGGATCGGCACGGCCGTCCGTACACGGACGGCTGCCGATCCGCATGAAAATGGCGGGGCGTACGCCTCCACCATGTTGGGAGCTGCCCCCTGCATTCGATGGTCGATGACCATCGAAGGCAGGGCCGCACGCTCCCCCCGCTCACGCAAGCTTAGAGCACACGGACAATCGTCCGTGTGAAAGCTTGTATTGGGGCGGGCAGCTGACATCCGGCGATGTCAGCTTTCCGCCCCCATCACTGGCGTCATAGCCTCATTACCATGCATACGCCCCGCGTTTGCATGGGAACGCCCATGAAACGCTGGGCGTATACATAGGGTAATGAGGCTATTAAGCCCCTCACACCCCTATACGCCCCCTTTGCGGCGTCTAAATTTTTTACTCGGCGAATTCCCCTGCACATGCGCAGAGTGACCTCTGCGCATGTGCAGAGTGTAAACATCGGCGGTACGGCCGCACGCGGGCCGTACCGCTCAGATCAAAATAAGGGCCAATGTCAGGACTTTATTTCTGTGTTGTGAAATATATACAGTAGATTCCACCACAGGCTAACTGAGTATTTCCTATCATTGCAATCTGTGTGTTTTGTAGCTGTTAAAGTAAGCACATATTAACTAAATCTAGATTCTTTGATAATGAATAACTGATGGCGTAAAAATGTTGATTATATCTAAGCAGCTCAGTAGCTGACTGGAAACAGGAATCAGCTGAAACATTTTCAGTACAATATTAGGGGTGAGATGAAAGAATGAAGAAAATCTTCTTGAAGTATATTTTTGGCAACTATTATCACATTGCTGAAGATATGCCATAAATCAAATCCTGAAATTGCTATATCCACAAGGATTTACCGCTAGTCAGGGAAATGTTTTTCAGGCATTTCTGTACTGTAACATATTTACTGATTACCATTTGCAAAAAAATAAACTTTTCATCAAGCGAAAGACAATTTATTGCAAACAAGAATTGGAAGTGATGTCATCATAGATCTTGTAAATGTGGCATGACTCGTGTATACAATTATTTTCTTATTTGGTAAGTTCATATTATCTTTTACTTTTATTGTAAATACGGTATATATGTGATGTATATATGTGATGACTACAGATTAATAGAGTGTAGCTGAACAGTTTAAGAGCCAGCAGGATTAGTGAGCACTCCTGGTGTACAGTATGCATATGCTATCCTTTGTTCCTTGCGAGTTATTTTTGAGTATAAGTTTATTCTGGTTTCCCCAAGTATATTTGAATGGTAATGGAAGCAGGATACCCTGAGATGACGGAGGACATTTTACCTCCTCAAACTTTTATGCATTTTTCTGAGTGTTACAGTTATTGTTATTGACCCAACTTCTTTTCATGTTTGCTTGCATGCTAATGGCCCTAACCCCAAATTGTGTTACCGATACTGAGCCATTGCTGCCTGCTTTGACCTTAATTGACTCTGTTCATTTAATGTGATTTCTCTATAGCAGTGGTGGCCAACCCGTGGCTCTTGAGCCTCATGCGGCTCTCCCCCTTGTAAAGTGTGGCTCCTGCTCCCACTGCTGCCCGCCGGCCCCACCGTCCGTCCCAGTCCCCCCTGCTGCCGGTTCCCGGAATCCCTTCTCCTTCTGAGGGGAGGAGAGTGCGCATCGCGCATCTCTCCTACCCCTTACTGTGCACCCCTTACTGTGTATCCTTGTGACTGGGCCGTCCGCCAGCGAGCTTTGATTGGTGGACAGCCCTGTCACAGGGAAGTGAGGGAGGAAGGAGACGCGCAGTGTGCTGTGCTCTCCTCCCATCGGTGACATGACAGGAGGACTGCAGGGGGACACCAGACTGTCCTCTCCCCGCCTGGCAGCTGCAGCAACAATGGTGAGTGCTGCAGCTGGGAAATTTGCACTGTGGGTGCATAGCAGTTTGTGGCACTGTGGGGGCATAGCAGTTTGTGGCACTGTGGGGGCATACCAGCTTTTTGGCACTGTGGAGACATACCAGCTTTCTGGCACCGTAGGGGCATACCTGGCACCCTGTGGGGGGACATATGTGTATCTGGCACTATTGGGGGCATATGTATATGGCACTGCACTATTGGAGGCATATTTGTATCACACCCACCCAAGGGGTCAAAATAGACTACGCCCCTTTTTTTGGCGCATGCGCCTTCGGCGCGCGCATGATGTCGGCTCTTTAGCTTGACTATCGATATTTTTCGGCTCTTTACCTCTGACCGGTTGGCCACCCCTGCTCTATAGCAAGGGTTTTCAAACTCAGTCCTCAGGACCCCACACAATTCATATTTTCCTGATCACCCGGCAGGTGCACAGTTGTATTCCTTACTTATTGACATATTTTAAAAGATCCACAGGTAGAACTAATTATTTAACTTGTAATTCTGTGAGGAGACCTGCAAAACATGCATTGTGGGGGGCCCTGAGGACTGAGATTGACAAGCTGTGCTCTATAGTGAGTGGCTGCCTAGTGAGGCTAGACCTGGGGGCCATGACCTAAGAACTCCACAGGATAAAGCTTTGAGCTGTCTCTGTCATATGGGGAAAATTACTAAGATGATAGTTCTATTTCATATGGGATGTTGCTATGGGCAACCAATCTGATACTATTATATTTTAGAAGGTGCTAAATAAATAATAAGTAGATTATGATTGGTTGCCCTTAGTACGGGCTGCTGCCATCCTATGGAATGCCCTTCCACGTACGATAAGACTCTCCACTAGCCTCCAAACTTTCAAGTGTTCCCTGAAAACTCACCTCTTCAGGCAAGCCTATCATATTTAAGTTCTACACGCATAACCCTCTGAGGCACTTATGCATTATATAGCTTCCCTTCTGGACCTGTAACTTGGTGGGACTGCTATGCTATTACTGATGCCTGTCTTTGTGTTTCCCTCCTATATCCCTATAGATTGTAAGCTTGCAGCAGGGCCCTCTAACCTCCAAGTCTGTCTGTTGTCACCCAGTTTGTTTTATCACTATACTAAAGTGCAACGGAATCTGCTGCGCTATATAGGAAACTGTAAATAAATAAATAAATAAACAAATGTGAAAAAGATCTCCCATCTTAGTAAATTCCCCCATAATGGGGCAGATGTATGAAGCCTTAACAAGAGATAAATGCAAGGGTGATAAGGAGAGATAAACATCCAGCCAATCACTTCCTAACTGCTATGTTACAGGCTGTGTTTGAAAAAAGTCAGTAAGGAGCTGATTGGCTGGACGTTTATCTCTCTTTATCACCCTTGCATTTATCTCTTGTTAAGGCTTAATTCATCTGCCCCATAGTCCCTTACAGGACAAAACTATTTTGTGGAACTTATTCAATGCATAGGACAAAGCTGTTTCATTAAATACAAGCTTAAAAATAAGAAATAACTACTGTATGCCTAGCAGTTATAATGACCAAACAATTCGGAGAGGAGACCTGAAATAGATTTGGTCAGGAACATAAAAATACAACCAGACTGAACTACAGACAAAACCTGTCAGCTTATATTATCTTTAGCACTTCATTTATATTCTTAGTATATGTTTTAATTATATTGATTAGAATCCAGAGGGATACTTGTGATATTTATTTGTTGCCATAAATCACTTAAAAATATTTTGTTTGGCTTGAGTATATATGCTAGTCTATTACACGCTATGAAATATACATAGTATCTCATTTGATTTATTTGCCTGAATGCAGTAATATATGTTGAAGCCAGCTGGCAGAAGATCGTAGATTGTAGAGAGATTGTAGAGGCTTGTGCACTGTATATCCATCCTGGGGGGCGGGGAAGCAGGACAACCTCTGTTTAACTCTTTGAGTGCCAATATTGCTGTGAGAGATCCTCAAAATATCTTCCAAAAATGCCAGCGCCGCTCACAGTATTTACAGATGGGGCTGGGCTCTTCTTTGCTGGTGAATCACCAGAACGTCACCGCTGGCGATCCGCCAGCAGCCCGGCTCGCCATCTGACTGAGACGCGCGTGCGTCTCACGCGCACGCGCATCTCAGTTTCCGTCGGCGGGGCAACGGGAACCCTGTCCGTCTCCGCTTCAGGGAGACGGACAGGGTTAGGGCGGGGTGCGGGGAGGCGGCGGGGACCCCGGGTGACCGCCGACAAGCCAGCGGTGACCCGGGGGAATCGATCGGAAGAGGACGCGTGCGCATCTCGTGCGCACGCGTCCCCTTCTCGCTGTACAGATGGCGGCTGGCGGGGGATGGCGGCTGGCGTCGCCATCGCCATCCCCTGCAAGGATAAGTCCTGCCCCATCTGTACATGTGCTGTCAGGTACCTGCAAATAATACAGGTTGAGTAACCCTTACCTTTATTTTTTTTGCTAAAAGCACTACTGAGGATTTCATATGTAACTGACACTAATATCTGCAAGGAAATGATTGGTTGGCATTCAACGTGAGTAGGTGGTATAGTATACAATCTTTGTTTCATGTCCTGAAAACTTGTTTTATGCACAAATAAATTATATTAGTGTGTATTTCATGTGTTTGAACAACATACATGTAATATACCTCAAGATCATTGAAATATAAAAATATTCTGAAATACAGAATTATCCGTTATCCAAAATTCTTCTGGTCCCGGGCATTTTGGATAAGGGATACTCAACCTGTATAGCTAAAACAGGCTGATATGTATCTCTGTTTTGATCTGCATTCCTTCCATTGTTCTACTGCTCCAGCTGTAATGTTAGAGTCAGATAATGCCACAATGTCAGATTCATATGCATGCAGACTGCTTTTTTTTTAACATGCCCAGAATGATTTAGTACATTTTACACTAGCTGTCAGAATGGTCTTTGCTGACGTTGTCTCTAGGTAAATGATCTATTTTGAATAGAAACTGTTGATTTTTTTTTTGTTTGTTGGTTGGTTTAAATAGACCCAAAATTGATTTCCGTAATTAAACCCCTAGAACTAATGTGATACTACCCAAATTGGCATAAATTCAACTTCATAATCTCTAACTGTCCAGTTCTTCTTGAAACAGTTACAAATTTGACTTGGAAATTAGAGCAGACCTAAAGCTTTATGTACAGAGCTGCATTTATTAGGAATTATGTTATGAAAGTATGGATTGGCCAGATCAGGGATTTCACCTAAAGTATCCAATGTAGTTTATGCTTTTTTCATTTTTAGGGCAGATGTATCAAGCTTCAAAAAGTGATAAAGTGAAAAGTGATAAACACAAACAGCCAATCAGTTACTAACTGACATTTTTCAAACTCAGCCTGTGACATCACTTTTTTAAGCATGATACATCTGCCCTTAAATATTGTGTGACACTATGACGGAAATTCACTAAGCAAAATAGTCCTGGATGTGACAAATTTGTAGGCAGTCGTATGCAAATACGACTGCCTACACATATTTTCGTAATTTACTATGTCGAAAATACGCCAATTCATATTCACATTCATGGCACAGTCATATTCCTATTTACGAATACGAATGCATATAAGTAGGAATCACCATTCAGTTGAATGGTGATTCCAAATTTACTAAGTGGCCGTATGTAATATACGGCTGCTAATTGCCGTGGAAATATTTGGCTTTAGTCTGCACAGGTCAGTCAGATACATGCAGGCTTCAGTGTTAAAAAAAAGCCAGTACTGGTTTTAAAAATTCAGGGAACAGTTAAAGTAGGGGTTCCCCATCGTTTTCAAAACCAGCACCAGGCTTAAAGACTGGTCCTGGTTCCCAAAATATGGTGGACAAAATTACTAGGGGTCCCTTGTATTTTGAGAACCAGCACCGGACTATTATCCATTATGCCCAGCTCAACAGGATACCACCCAGAATTTTTATTTGAGACCTCTTATAGTCTGTAAAAAATCTGCACTCTTTACTGTTATCTCCATGGTTGCCTTTTACATATTAACATTTTTAACTCCCTTATTCTAAAATCAGTCATGTTCCCCTTCCATAAATCTGCACTTATTCCATTTTTCTATATATTTAAAGGTATTTAATGGTTTAAATATATAGATTAAATCATTGAATCAGACATTTGGAAATTGTTGGATGTACGATACCAATGCTAGCGTTACAATTGCAAAGTGTAATTTTTTAAATTTAGAACTCTCGTGGAGATTAAGGGGGAAAATTATAAACATTGTCGATTACGAACGAATACAAACGAGCAGAAAGCCTGCATGGAACCCTGGGCTGTGGACGACGGGCTGATGTTAAAAAAAAAAGAGTTAAATAAAAGTGTAAACACATGGGCTTCCTTCACCCCAATTCCGGGTCCCCCCGTGACTCCTGTCACTGCAGGACCCTACAGTCAATCAGGGAGTGCCACATCAGCAGTGCTCCCCTGATTGGCAGAGCTCTGTTGACCTGTGAAACAAGCGGAGCCATCTTTATATTTAGAACGGGGTGGGATTTTCCGCTCCCTGCTCTAAATAGCCATGGGAACTTTGTGATTTTTCTAAACCTGGCCTAGAAGTCTGGCCTATACTATTAATGGGCATAAATCATGAATGGTTAGTAATGATTGATGGTGCAATACCGATGGCAAATAGTTGTGCCATCAATAGATGTTCCCCAATAGTAATCATTAGTGGTGGAGGTTGAATGGATGAGCATCTGTGTATGTGCATCAGAAGACCATCGAAAAAGACTTTGTCAACTGACGTCTATTACTGTACATGCACTTTCATCTGAATTCTATGTTTGATGAGGGTTGGTATTGATATCATGGTGCACAGGATCATGATAGTCAGAATGCCAACAGCACAATTCCAATGTTCAAAATCCCATTTGACTCCCAGTGAATATTTTAATCCTAACAAGTACATAACACAATGACTAATACAGTCAATAAGTAAGTAAGTTTAATTTATATAGCGTACTTTCTCCAACAGGACTCAAGGCCTGGATCACACCAGGATTTAATAGCGCAGCTACGGCATATGTGTCCACTTGTCAGATCTGTGGGAGACACAACCTAGGGCAATTAACAAAAAACACACTCAGACACACGCCTAAGTCATTGAGCTCATTCCAGAGACTGCAGATAGATTACATACTATTTTTCACAAAAGTTGCAGTATAATCATGATTTGCTTATTGATTTTATGATATTAACCCTAACACACCCCTCCTGCAGCCTAATCCTAACCCCATTACTTACCATCAGGATCAGTCAGAATTCTGGCCATCCGGATGCCTGTCGTCATTCTGACCATTAGGATCCTAAGCATCATGATATTAACAATTTGTTTTGTTGGGTACTGTAGTTATCCAATAAATTTAGTACTCTATGATCTATGATTCTAATATTAGGGCCAGATAAAGATTTCTGGTGACTCTGGGACAACTAAATTGTGGGGGCTTCCTGCAATAAAATAAAATTTTGCTCTGTTCAACTCTCCCCTATCTGCCCCCCCCCCCCCCCCCTTTATGGCCACAGTGCACCACTCTGATTCTCTCAATAACACAATTTACTGTTTGTTCCCAGTATTTATGGGGGGGGGGGTATTTAATAGGATGAGAGATTCAGAAAGTGAGAGCTTTGGTAAGTAATTTCCAGTTTTTTTAAAGCGGCAATCATTTACACTGCAAAATCAAACTGGTTTCTTACCAAATCTCTCACTTTCTGAATCTCTCATCCTATTAAATCTCACCCAGAGTGTTTGCTTGTACCTCCTCCTTCAGAAAGGTTCTTGTTGACAATACAGTCTGAATGTAGAAGAACTATTCTTTTCATGCATTTGTCATAGTATTTCTTCATTATTGCCAAAGATTCCTGACAGTTTTCTGGTGCAATTGTATGTGCTTAATACACATTTTAGCCCATTGTGGCTGTACTCAACCCATGTGAGTGTGTTATTATCTGCATACACAGTAAAGGTGGATGTGTATAAATAATGTATCTAGCTGTGTCACAGATTTGACACTTTAATACCATATACTACAGTATAAAAAAGTTTCCGTAATACATTCTCGCTTAGCTAGAGCTGGAGTTCTATTTCTATAGGCAATTATATGTAGTTTTAAATTTGATGTTGAAAAACAGTATAGGTAAGGTAACCCATCATTAGGTGCATTGGTATCAAGCACATATGCCATGTTAAAATCAAGATATGTCAGCAATGGAGGTTGAGTTAATATATCTACCAATCTAGCAATCAAGGCATATTGCTCAGTTTTTGTTGAGGGCTTGGATGGTTTTTGTGGATTAAGGTGTTTCTTAATTTAGCCTCTGAGTTTTGAGGGTATTGAATGTTCGGTACTTGTGTAGTTTCACGGCGCCCGATATATCGGATGCGATATCAGCCGATATTTCTGATGCGATATTGGCCGATATATCGATACGATCCAAAGCAATTTTTTTACTTGTTCATAACCCCACTATCCACTACACATGGAGTTGATTTTATATAGTGTGGCGAGCGCAGTGATCCGCGTCCCCTCGCGGGGCTCGCCACGCTTCAGGCTCGGTGGCTCGCTGCACTCGCCACACTATATAAAATCATCTCCATGTGAAGTGGATAGTGGGTTTATGAACAGGTAAAAAATCGCATAGGATCACATCGATATATCAGCTAATATCGCATCCAATATATCGGGCGCCGTGAAACTACACAAGTACTGAATGTTCTTGAAAAGTTTTTTGAGTAACATACTGTAGCACATCATCTAAAAGAGAACACAACATTCATAGTGTGTTCCCTATAGGACACTGCCCATACACCTCTGAATTGGGGGCAGGGACCATTCATCAAACCAAGGCCATACTTGATGCAATTTCTTGAGTCTTCTGAAATAATTCCTTTATAGTAGTCACAACCCTGATTAAGGATAGAATTTCAGGAAGGGCCTAAGTTACCCTATAAGGCTTGGATTCTAGGAAGTAAATATATATTGTGAATGGTTTTCATATTTAACTATCTAAACTCAACACACCCTCATTTCATTTCCGAGAACAGACAGAATGCTGGAGATAAATGAAAAGGTTTGGATTTCCTTGCCCAGTTTCCCTTTAGTAGAATATGTAATACTCTTTCACTTATTTATAGAGAAGTTTAGTTATTGTAAGACTTCTAAACAGGTGATTCACCTGTTCAGAGCTTAAAGTTAATTTTTAAACTTTAGGTTTGGAATGCAGCCTACAGTATGTCACCCTTGTCCCTACGCAGAGAACTCAGTTTCTTCATAAAGTATGCATCTAGCTACAGTAGCTCTTGTTCTACTGTGATAGATTTCTCATAAATCTACTGTCTTGGCATTTTCCTCTTCTCTGTTGCAGTGAAGAATTGTGTGATTGTTTGTATTGGTGGTTACCGATATTGCGCTTATACAATTAAAAAATCTTCAATACTCATTTAGACAAATTTAAGAATGGCCACCAGCCCAGTTCCTTTGTCTGATAAGGACCAATAGTAATTAAAATACAGATTAAAGAGTTCAGGGGCACCATTTAGCGAGTAGTTGGTCTCAGATTAATTGTCATGAAATGTGATTAAGGACATCAAGTCACTCCACCAATTTTATAGATATTGAAGAAATTTGACAAAAAACCCTTGAGCGCTAAAGTCTTACAAATCCTGCTTCTGTTTGTCCACAAAAAATATATACTGTAGTCCAACTGTAGACTAAACAAGGGTTAAGAATATTTTTAACAGGAACTTTTGTGGACTTCCTACAGCGCTAGATTTATTGGATTGTAGAGTGAACTAGATGTTACAAGTTTCTCTAATATGCTCCTCCTTTAGCTCCAAAATATCCTGGCATAAATCACGGAAAGTCTTTCTTTCTTTAAAAAGGTATATCCAAATTTTATTAGATTCAAAATACTTCTTTCTGAGAAAAACTCCAATCAAAAACACAAAATCATAAAAAGTCTATAAAAAATTCCACATAAAAACAGTCACTTTGCATATATATATATATATATATATATATATATATACGTCGGGATAGGTATGGATGGACTTTACTGGACCTTTTTAGGAAAAATAAATTCCTCTATATACTTTAAATGACTCTCTGGGTTTAGATGTTCGATCCTGGGGATCCCATCATAGTCAGAAGTATATATATAAAGGGCCAGATTTATGAGGGAAAAATTGAAGATACTCTCACCCGACTTAGTTGAAGTTCTTGATTCTGCCTCGCTGTACCTCGCAATCCTCTACCACAGGGGAATGTTCTTACACGCCGGATTACTGTTCTGCCACTACAGCTCTTCGTGTTCCCCTGTTCTCCGGATCTTTTTCAGGTCGGATAGTGCTAGTTATTTCCAGGTCACTGCAGGGACCCCGCCAACTTAATACTCAGCACCACAGGGACCTCTATCACCGCAGGTACCCCAGCACCGCACGGACCCCCTGCCCGCTCCTGCCAGCTCCCTGCTGCACCCATAGGGAGGGGGAGCAGTGGGAGTAACAATAGTGCCCGCAAACCCCCCTACACCTCCCCGCCGTCGTGGGGGCTGCGGCGCTATAGCTACGCCACTGTGTGCACTGTATCCCACTGCACCTTTGCTGACATACTAATATAAGCGGTTTGACTTGCTGCTTTGTTTTTTTTTTTTAAATAAAGAAATTGCACTTTTTTTCAAACAAACTGTGAATGCTGTATACCACTGCACCTATATTGACATAATAAATATATGAACATTTGTTGACATAATATATAAAAGCATTTTTGTAGGCATAATAATATATGCAGTTTGACTCTCTGCTCAAAAAAATAGAGTTTAGAAGAGGTGTCAAAAAATTTAAAGTGGAAAATCAGTGCAAAAAAAACAATAAGGTAGTAGTACAAACAATGTGTTCAGAAACATCACAAATCCCTGAGGTAAGTCTAATGGCTAAATTTACTAAAGCTTCTAAAAATTCAAAACCGGATGTTGCCCATAGCAATTAAGCAGATTTGTGTACCATTTCTCTACTGCATTATCTAAAATGATAGACAGACTCTGATTGGTTCCTAATTTGCAACATCACCTCTTTTTCATGTTGAGAACCTTTACTAAAGGTCCCCTAAGTGGCCTGAAGTTTTCTGATACTGTACTTGTAAAGAAGCCTCATTCCACCATTTCTCCACCCACTGCAAATGTTAGGATGTGCAGCAGTAGTATAGCTGGTGATATAGATATTGAGGAAGCCATTGTGGAAGTGCAACAGGATATAGCTGATGCCAGCCCTGGGGCCAGATGCACTCAGCTTCAAAAGTGATAAAATGGAGAGTGATAAACAGCCAGCCAACCAGCTCCTGTCTGACATTTTTCAAACACAGGCTGTTACAAGACAGGTAGGAGCTGATTGGCTGGCTGTTTATCACTCTCCATTTTATCACTTTTGAAGCTTAGTGCATCTGGCCCCTAATGAGAGTACTGATGATGAGAATACTGTTTGTGTAAGTCAGGCACCAGTGGAAGCAGTTCTTGCCTGTGATAGGAAGAAGGCCATTGTCACATCTGGGCATATGACCAAACAATCCACCTCATACTGTATGTGTAGAATTATTTTTACCCAAATCCTGACAACAATTGTCTAGCCATCTGTAGTGTTTGTAAAGCTACAGTAAGTAGAGGTTGAGACCTTAATCATCTTCCAAGCTCCTCCCTGTTATATCTTTTGCAGCGAGTTCATGGAAAGGGTTGGGAAAAATCAGAAACGTGCTAAGAAAATAAGAAAATCCTACCCAGCATCAGATAGCGTCCTTCTCTCAGCTACATCCCCAATGACCCTAGATATGTGTACAGGGCATCGAGCTTTTTTCAATAATATATTCGCAAACTGGAAATATTGACAGAATAAATTGTTGAAAGTGATTGAAAATCTATTATTGAACATTGCATGAACTGGGAAACAGAGGGGAAACAAAACAACCCTCTTTGTGTACTATATGATAATTTGGTACTTGTGTATTTTGGCGGCGCCCATCGCATCGCATACCATAACACATACGATGGTATGCGATGCGACGCGATATCGTACGATAGTGCACGATGGCATACAATTTTGAAATTGTATGCCATTGTACATGGCATACGATGCCATACGATGCGATGCGATTAAACATTGTATAAGCACCCTAATGGGTGCTTATACAATGTTAAGCACCCAAATGGGTGCTTACAATGTTAAATGCACCCCCACGCCACCCCCCACTATAAACGTGAACCCGAAGCGTGGCGAGCGCAGCGAGCCCGCGAGGGGCGGCGGTACGCGTCCTATGACCTTTTCATACCCCCACTATCCACGTCGGCGTGGAGTTGAGAATAGAATAGTGTGGCGAGCGCAGCGAGCCACCGAGCCCGAAGCGTGGCGAGCGCAGCGAGCCCCGCGAGGGGACGCGGATACCTTCACAGGTAAACGCGTCCCCTCGCGGGCTTCACAGGTGTCCGCGTCGCCACGGACACCTGTGAAGCCCGTGAGGGGACGCGTATAACTGTGAAGGTATCCGCGTCCCCTCGCGGGGCTCGCTGCGCTCGCCATGCTTCGGGCTCGGTGGCTCGCTGCGCTCGCCACACTATTCTATTCTCAACTCCACGCCGACGTGGATAGTGGGGGTATGAAAAGGTCGTAGGACGCGTACCGCCGCCCCTCGCGGGCTCGCTGCGCTCGCCACGCTTCGGGTTCACGTTTATAGTGGGGGGTGGCGTGGGGGTGCATTTAACATTGTAAGCACCCATTTGGGTGCTCAAAAGCACCCTTTAGGGTGCTTATACGATTTTTGGTCGTATAGGGGGTCAAAATCGCGTTGCATCGCATCGCATGCCATCGGGTGCATGGCATGCGATGCGATGCGATCTGTTCGTCGTACGACGGACATCGGGGGCGCCGCCAAAATACACAAGTACCGATAATTTTTATTAAATACAACTCTAAAAAAGAATAAAAAATAAAAAAAGAAGAAAAGCACTGTTTATTTTAAGGCATATTGAATAAAAGTTAGTTTTTAAATACAACAACTATACAAACCACTAAAAAAAGTGCCTCAGAAAAGACATAATCAGTCTTCTCTTGCACTCCTGTGCAAGACCCCTGACTATTTAAGTTTTTCTGAACTTGTTCTGGGGGCACCACCAACCCTGAGATCAAGGTATCAAACACTTTAAGATTTGATCCATGTTTGTCTTTCCTAACTGATACTACAAAAAACATTCTCTTTTGATTATGTGCGGACTCATACAAATGTAGTCTAGAACATCCCCAAACCTGCACTCTCCACCACCAACACCTTAATCATCAATATGCCTCACTACTTATCAGAGGTCGTCCTGCATTCAGTTTGATAAGTGTAGGTCCTATCCAGGATTCCTCAGAAGAATCCTTGAGCACTAGGCCTGCTGCTGCTGCTTCTAAGAGTAGATCTTCATACCAGAAGAGGACCAAGAAGACTACAGGTAGTTTCAAACAATTGACTGTAAAAAAAAAATTTGCAAGAGGAAGCAAATATGGCATCTGTCACCCAGTTGCGCAGAAAATTACTGACGGAATGATGGCTATTAGATTATTTTGGTTCCATTTTACTAGCCAAGTAATTTCTTTGCCTGTACCAGAATAGGAAGAAAAAAAACCTTATTGGCCTACAAAATGCTACTGTACCCACTGTCCACTTAACCACAGATATATGGACAAGTGGAATTTGGCAAATCAAAGATAACATGACTGTGACAGCCCACTGAGTTGTGCCTACAGCAACAGGAACATCTCTATCATCGGATTCTCTCTCTCTCTCTCTCTCTCTCTCTCTCTCTCTCTCTCTCTCTCTCTCTCTCTCTCTCTCTCTCTCTCTCTATATATATATATATATACACTCAGATTTGAAAGAAATGAATACACCATATGGTAGATATCAATGTTTCATTTCTTGTGAAAATGTCATTAGGACACAAACATTGATTAAAAAGAACCTCACCTTATACCTCGGCAAACGGTCAAGCCGTCCAGAGTGTATGTATCAGCTGTCTCACCTGAGTGACATCACCATACAGAGACTCTCCTGCCACGTGCCGTATCCAGCTTGATTGGGGTCGCTTCCTCAATCTGTTACCATAGTGATAAATGAAAACAAAAACAAAACAAAAACATAAGAGACAGTTTAAACATCTATAGAAAATACACTTTTTAACCCTTAATAGTAATAGAATGGACAGCAATAGTATACTAAAGAATAATTATTATACTATTAAAAGCATGCTAAAGGGATATCACATTAGGGAGATGGATCCATCGCACTTCACAGCGCAGTAGAGCAGAATTTCCATCACCACCTCTCTTTGATGCCACAATGTGATCAATAATACAATCGCGAATGGTGTCAAGATTGTGTCTCGATTGCACAAGGTGCCTTGCCACCGGTTGTTCGCTATCTCAATCTACTAAGGCTGCTTTTATTGCTGACCTATATAGGCAAGACCACAAATAATTTGATATACCAGATGGCTACTCTCACAGGTATGGTGATGTTTAATTTTATACTCCTTGCCTTTATGGGGGTGGCAGAATTTATTTCCGGTAATGAGATATTTAGAAGTAATGTAGGAGCAATTAAAACACCCCATCGGTTTGTTATACCTGCTATATAAGATTTAAGAGGTCCTTCACATTTCTAATTCTCTTAAAGCTACGCATAATTCTAGTAACTTGTAGTTTAAGTTCCTTGTCAGAATTAATTAGTTGCCAATACTTATTAACAACGTTTACTATTTTCTCTGATTGGATATTATATTGGCATAACAAGGGAATTGAATGTTTTCATGATCAAGTAAATGCTCTCTTGAGAGCCCCATTACTTTATTTTTAGAATTTATGAGGTCCCTGATGTTATAGCCTATTTTGGTAAAACAGATGAATAAATTGTCAAGTTGGGATTCTGCCATTTTCTGATCACTATTAAGGCACAGAATCCTAATAATTTGGGAATAAGGTACACTAAATGAACATTTCCAGGGATGGCAACTTGTGTTGTGCAGGAAGGTGTTCCAATCCTTATCCTTGGTGAAGACCATTGTCACATATCCTGTATCGAGATTCTTACATCCAGATAGTCTATGGTCTTCTGGTGCATTGCATATGTGAGCTTTACTGGACTGCAACATCTGTTGTGTTTTTTAATAATCATTTCCCGTTCCGTTCTTGTTCCTTGCCCAAAAAACTTTCTGAAAATATAATTTTTATCAAAAAATTTGCTTTCTAGAAAAAAAAATTTTGGTCTTCAACTCTGAACATGTAAATATTTGCATATGTGGGTGCCACCGAAGAACCCATTGCGCATCCACGCATCTGAAGAAAAAATTGGTTGTCAAATAAAAAGAAGTTCTTTGTGAGTACCATTTCCAGCAGATGTGTTACGATGTTGATATAATCTGTGTCCATATTGGAAGCTTGTAGTAATTTGCCGAATCTAATAAACTCTCCTGATGTGGTGTTAATGTGCATAGACATTCAATTGTCACCAGCCACGTATCCTCCAAAATTGGGCCCATATAAGTAAATAATTTGCACGCAGATTTTTCTAAGCTTGCTGTTTTAATATTGATAAATTATGATGTGTTGATTTGGCAATATTTATTACTGATTTGGTATCCGGATCAATCATTCAATGAACGTTTTGATACTTGCATTGTTTGACAAATGATCAAATATTGAGTGTTCTTTAAATTGTAATAATTTATCTGGGATAAAAGATGGTTGATTATTTTGCTCTTTCTTGCTAGCAAAATTTTATTTTAATTTCAGTTTTTGTTGAATTTGATGTTTTTCTACCTGCCACTATAGGTCATTAAAATCATGGGAAGAGACAAAAGAGATCCCCTTGGACAGTAGTGATCTCTCTGCAGATGTAAATTCATGACTGGATAAATTGAATATCAATTCCTCTTGCTCAACACAGGAATTTTTTTTGTGCCAGGTCTGGCGTCACCACTGGCCTCCCCTTCTGGTAAATCTTTTTTGGCTGACCACGGGTACAGGTGACAACAACCAGTGTTGTTATCAGCAACCAGTGTCAGCATATGTGTACTCTCAAAGTCCACAATCTTGCTTTTAGCCATTTCTATTTCTTAATTGGAGTATTCCATAACAAGCAACATAAGGTCTGATAAGCATTTATTTAAAATTGATATCCACTTATGGCAGAAGTTAGGATCAAACCGACCAATTGGCGGACAATTTTGTATGCGAAACCCGGGTGGGATTTTCTTAGACTTAAAAGAATCACTTAAAGTGATAGCGTGGTAGTAGAAATCAATTTCTCTTTTTCTTAATGTTAATAAGTCTCGAAACAGTGATTCCACTGAGCAAGCTTCTGCTAAGTCAAGGAGATGCTCCTTGTGTAAAATACTTTCTGATTCTGATTCTGAATCACTAAAATGTTCTTGTAGTGGTATCAATAAAGGGTTAAATAACTGTTTATCCGCTGTTCCATGTTCCGCCATGATGATCCATTAGTGTGATTGTTCAAACAATTCAAAATTATCTCGTCTTTAACTTATGGCCATACACTCAGAGTTTCATAGAAATGAATACACCATAGGCTAGATATCAACCAGGATAAATAGCACTACACCACCAGCAGGTTCCTTGCTGTAGAAAGTGATGTGTGGTTTATGCTGTGCCTTATGAATTGGAATATTTATGTTGCTGTTTACTCCTGATGACGGTCCCTAGTGGACAGAAACATCTCTATATTTGCATATTTTTGATGCTCGCTCATTAAATACACAGCAGTTTTTTATTTGCATATTAAGCTGGTGAGTGCTTCCCATTCTCTCTCTCTCTCTCTCTCTCTCTCTCTCTCTCTCTCTATATATATAATTTTTTTTTTTTTTTTAAATGTTTTTATTTGCAATTTTAGTACATAGCATCTGGGACAACAAAGTCCGTACAATCTATACATATAAACCCACAAAAACAAAATATGGACAATACATTACTTTACATACAAAATGACAAGTTTGGCAAGAGATAATTTACAAGTCTATTATTTTTATTTTGACTTACTAGCCATGAGAGGGTGTCTGGGATGTGTAGTTATCCCGGCTAAATCCCCCACAGTATCAGTTCCCGAATCTACTATTGCTGATCTTCTCTAGCTTTTTTCCAGTCTCTCCAAGCAATCACCCTTTTATCACTATATTTTTTACCCAGTGTTTCCATTTTAAAGTTATATTCTACTTTACTTTTTACTTTCTGCAGAGTGGGGGCTTGTTCCTGTTTCCACAGTTGTGCCGTTGTTGCTCTTATCGCACAAATTATTTGATTTAGAAGGTATTTTTGTGAACGACTCAAACTTGCTGGAAGGATATGCAGCAAAATCATTTGCGGGGATAACTGGACCACCAAGCCCACACTCTGCCGAATGAATTCTTCAATCTCCATCCAAAAAGATTTTAATTTCTCACACGACCAGAATATATGCTTTATGTCTCCTTTATCGTCACATCTCCAGCATGTGTCTGGTTGCTCCGGGAAAAAACCATTAATCTTTACTGGCGTATAGTATGTCTGGTAAAATATTTTAAAAAATTTCTCTATTTGTGATGTAGATTTGGACATCTGGTTTACTGTTCTAAACAATTGTCCCCATTGTTCCTCATCCCAAAGGAGGTCCAACTCCCTTTCCCATTTTAATTGCCATCTAGTTTTTATTTCTTCCCCTTCTTTCTCCTGTTGGAGTTTTTTGTACCAAAAGGTTATTCCTCCATTCTTTTTTAGACCAGACACCTGGTTTACCCAATCATTAGAGAGTGTTTTCAACTCTGTTGTTTCAAAAATATCAGATTGGAGCCAGTGTCTGATTTGAAGATATTTATAGAATTCAGAGTTATCTAATCTCCATTTTTTTTTTATCTGGTCAAAGGCCATTAATTGTCCATTTTCATATATATCTCCTAATGTTTCTGTTGCAGGGTTTCCCCAGTATTTCAGATTTAAATTCGGAATTATTTTCGTTAAAATATGGAGGGGGAGATGTGCGATAGGCGCACCCAGCTGGTTCCTCCTTTCTAGGAGAGAATACCATTTCTGGAGGATCACTTTAGTAGAGTTTGTTAATTCTTTACTGTTCTTTACATATTTAGGGGGCAGCCAGATTAGATTTTGGGGAGGGACCTCTTTCATATTATTTATCTCTGGATTTATCCAGGCGTTGTTCTTCATAGGGCAGCTCCAATTTTTAATTTGGTCTAATAGTGCTGCTGCTTGGTATAGTTCCAAATTTGGGAGGGCTAAACCACCTCTATCTTTAGGGAGCATTAAATATTCCTTCGCAATTTTAGCTCGTTTGTTTCTCCAGATATATTTATTAAAGAGGGAATTGAACCTTGCGATCCAGTATTTAGGCAGTGTTTTGGGGATAGCCCGAAAGAGATATAAGATCTTTGGTAAGATAAACATTTTCAGAATCGCCACTCTTCCTATTAAGGATGCTTCTATGTTCATCCATTTATGAATTTTTATATTTAGTTGCTGTAACAGGGGGGCATAATTAAATTCTATTATTTTTTCTTCCTTGGTGGCCAATTGAATCCCTAGGTATTGGAGAGACTTATTTTTCCATTTAAATTTAAATCTTTCTTTCATTTGAGTTTGTTCACTTAGTTCTACATTTAATGGGAGGGCTTCAGATTTATTTGTATTTAACCTATAGTATGAAACTTTCGCAAATTCTTGAATCATACCTAGCAGTGCTGGAAGGGATGTACTGGGGTTTGTGATAAAAAGGAGGATATCATCCGCATACAGAAGGATTTTATGTTGCAGGTTATTTATTATAGGGCCCGAGACTTCTTGTGATTGTCTAATTAGTTCCGCCAGTGGCTCTATCGCTAGAACGTAGATTATGGGCGACAGGGGGCAGCCCTGTCTCGTCCCATTTGAGATCAAAAATTTATCTGATAAGAACCCATTGCAGTAGACCATTGCAGATGGAGAAGTATATAGCGTCAGTATGGCTCTGAGGAAGTTTCCCTCCAGGCCATATTTCTGAAGCACTCTTTCCAAAAAGATCCAATGCAGGCGATCGAATGCTTTCTCTCCGTCTAGAGACAGAGCCACTAGCTGGAACTCCTGTCTTGCCGCATATTCCATTATGTGGATTGCTCTACACACGTTATGTGGGCCTTGCCTATTTTTGACAAATCCGGCCTGGTCTATATGCACTAGATTTTTTAATAGGGGAGCTAGTCTATTAACTATTACTTTGGCATATATCTTAATATCCGTATTAAGTAAGGCAATTGGTCTATAATTTGCTGGGGCTGTAAGATCTTTTCCTTGCTTCCCTATCATGACGACTCTAGCCTCAAGCATCTCTGCTGGGAAGCTGCCTACTCTATTTCCCTCCAGAAAAGTCTGGAGGAGAACGGGGGCAATTTCTTTTTGAAAGATTAAAAAGAAGTTATTTATAAACCCGTCTGGGCCCGGGGTCTTATTTGGTTTTAAGGACTTAATTGCCTCTGTGATCTCTTGCAAGGTCCAAGGGGCCTTCAAGCCTACTGTCTGTTGTTCCGTTAGCTTGGGTAGATTAATCTTGGCCAAGAACTGGTCAATGTCCCTGAGGGAGGGTTGTGGGGTATCTTCATCTATAGCTAGATTATATAATTTCTCCAGGTATTTCGCAAAGATATTTGATATATCTGCAGGGTTTGTTATTTTCTCCCCTCTATGGTTATACAATGCTTTTACTGCATTTTTAAGTCTGGCTCCTTTAATTTTTTTGGCCATATAGCTTGTGGCTTTGTTGGCTTCACCATAATATTTTTGTTTGAATCTCTCCAATTGATAGTTTATTTGTTTCATGTTTATTTCTTCTAGGTCACCCCGGGCCTTACCCAGGTCTTTTAGTATTTGTTCATCCGTAGAGTTGATTTTATGGGCCTTCTCCAGTGTTTTGATTTTATCTTCTAAATCTGTACGGAGTTGTATCTCCTGTTTTTTTATTCTCGCACTGATCTGGATAATTTTGCCCCGTATAACTGCTTTTAACGCACACCAAAGATTAATTGCATTGGTCTGCTGTGCTTTATTATATAGCAGATATTCTTCTAGTGCTTCTTTTAGGAGATTTTTAGTCTCCAGTGCCGAAAAAAGTGTGTTCGGGCATCTCCAGATTCTCGGAGTGACCCTAAAAGTATTCTGTTGCCAGTTAACTATGAGGGGCGCATGATCCGAGCAGGTCGAGGGCAGAATATCTGCTCTTTTTATATTCTGAAGGGTAAGCCTATCTGTGAATGCAAAATCGATTCTTGAGTATGTTTTATGCATGTTTGAAAAGCAGGTATAATCTCTGGCGGTCGGGCTAAGGACCCGCCAGACATCATACATCTCAGCCTTATGCAAAACCTCATTAAAGTCGTCAGCTAATTTATTGATCTCCCTCGGGGACTTCAGTTTTCCAACATGCGATTTATCTAATTTTGGGTCTCTTACCATATTGAAGTCTCCCAAAACAAATCTTGCACCCTCTGCTACAGTGTCAAACTTTTTCCAAAAAGATTTTATAAAAGGGATTTGAGCAGTATTAGGGGCATAGACTGATGCTATTGTAATTTTTTTATTATTAAGTTTACCTTTTAATATTATATATCTTGCTTCTTTATCTATTACTTGTAACTCTACCTCAAAATTAAGATCTTTTTGTATAAGGATGGCCACTCCTCCCTTTTTCCTTACCGCGCTGGAATAATAGGCTTTTGTATATCTAGCGTTACATAAATTGGGTTGTGAGACTCTTGAAAAATGCGTCTCCTGCAATGCTGCTATCCCTACCTCTTGATCTTGTAGATATTTCAAGATTCTATTTCTCTTTTGCGGGGAGTTTAATCCTTTTACGTTTATTGAAATCAATTTTATTATTTTTGCCATCTTGGGATAAATTCTCTCTTGCAGTGGCTCGCTTCTTCGGGCCATCCCAGTACCCTCCCTTTCACCCGTAAGTCAAAACTTCTCTTGCCATTACAAAAAACATACATAAATATCCCAAACCCAATACAAAAAACATTCAAAGTACTACAGTTAGCACTAAAAAACTCCCTTATCCCGGGGAGTTGCATGACCATTATTGGGGGGTAGCGACTTTTATTTTCCCCTCTCCATTTCCCCCAGTACTTCTTCTTAAGTCGTCAAGCTCCGTCTCCAGAGCTATCGTGATGATGGGTTTCTCATTTCTACTCTAAGTCTTTATGTTTAGGGGCCTCCTAGTATACTACTTATCAATCTTTAGCTGGAGTAGCTAGTCTCAGTATCTGTGGGAAAGGATACCTTCCATCCCTGACCGCGGGGCTAGAGGAGAGGGAGCGTAGGGGGGCGGGAGGAACAGAGACGGAGAGAATAGAGAGGGAAAGAAAGAAAGGAAAAAAAAAAAAGGGGGGGGGGAGGGAAGAAGGGGAATAAAAAAAAAAAAAAAAAAAAAAAAAAAAAGGGAACAATCAGGAAAGGCAAGATGGTAGGGCAAGGGGCGTGTGTAAGGGAAGAGAGAAGAACCCGTGGTCGGTGCAACAAAGAGAAAAAAAAAAAAAAAAATTATACTCTAGTGATATTATTCTGCATTCATCTTATCTGACGTGTTTTATTATTCTTTTAAACTCTGAATTTTAATCTAAGACTGTGCATTTATAGTGCTTTCCTGTGATATATATTACTTAGTCTGTGAAATAAGTGTATCTATTATTAGCTTAATCTACTAATATAGATATTCTCCTCGTGTTAATATCATAATGGTTCAATTACTTTATTAAGTGTGAAAAAAAAAAAAAAAAAAAAAAAAAAAAAAAAATTTTGCCTATTGACATAAGATCATAATGACACTAATTACACATATTTCATTCAACATTTTTCTAAATCTCTGTTTCTACTTATCAAACGGAGAAATTCCCGCTCTTTTACACTTGGAGAATCAGCACGTAGAGACTTAGATGTTAAATTGCATAAAAAAGAGAAAAAAAAAAAAAAAAAAAAAAGGGAAGGAAGGGCGAGGGGAACACTATATCCTAGTAGTCCACTCCATTAATCTACCTTGTAATCCAAAGAGGACAGTAATGTAATAAGGAGAGATTTATATAAAAAAATTCTCTCTCTTGCCTACCAAGTAATACCTTATTCAGCTATGTGTCTCTTAATTCTTATAATCTTCAGGTATACAGGTAGGTTATAAATGCATTAGCCTCTTGGTGCTTGGGCTATTCCTACTGAGCGGGCAGCAGGATATTAGGTCCTAAAAAAAAAAAAAAAAAAGAAAAAAAAAAAAAAAAAAAAAGGGGGGGGGGAAAGGGGGCCTTATACGCTAGTAGTCCACTCCATTAATCTGCCTTGTAGTCCAAAAAGGACGCTAGTATGATAAGGAGAGATTTATAAAAAAAAAAAAAAAAAAATAAAAAAAATAATACCGTATTTAACTATATATTCTTTAATTCTTATAGTCTTTTAACCAAGGAGAGTGGCTAGGCCAACATTGGTACTTTTAAACCATTTGTCAGCAATGCATAAACCAGTAACAGTACGCTAAACACAGACTATTTCTGCCATCTCGAAAAGCTGTGTTTGATGCTCCTGCGTCCTTCACAGCTCACCTTGCTAAAACCTGCTTACGTTACATTTAAATTGCCCATAAACCAAAGTTCAAGTACAGTGTATAATATGGGTGTGCATCAGTGCACCAAGCCATTTAGAAGTAATGGGGGGGGGGAGGGGTGCCATTTAATGTTAACAACTCCCATAAGTGTGTATCTTGTATAAATGGTTACCACTCCTAACCTACTATTCATAAAGGACAGAAGTTAATGTTTTATAGTGAGAGATAGATAAGACGATACCACAAGTGTGTGAGCAGTGCATAGTTTGGGAGAAGTACCTTCTCAATATTTAATGAAGAGTCTGAACGTAAGCCAGCTAATTGTACCAATGCAAGCTTTTGAGCAGTCTACATTGCCCATTTCCATTCGTACACTCCCAGCGATAAAAAAGGTGGTAATACATGTGTCTACAAGGACATCTTGAGCTATTCCTGCCAAAGCGGGCAACAGGGTATTGTATCCACAAAAAAAAAAAAAAAAAAAAAATCAATAAATAAGTAAAGGAAAAATATAATAAACACCCAACTCCCCCGCCCCGCCCCCCCACCCCACTCACCCCCCCCATCCACCCCACTGTCCAGCTGTCAGTTCATCTTATGGTAGTTTCGTATCGTGTCTCTTTATGTACCAGATACAGAGACCCAATCTTGTTGGAGAGTAACCAATTTTACACCTTCTTTTTACTGGCGGTTACAAGTTCCATTGGATTAACCCTATATATATAATTTAAATGATCCACCCTCAGACCTGGAGCTCCTGGACCTATGTTTCCTAAAAAATAATACTGCAAAGGACTGTATCACCAGCAGGAACAGGTCAAATTTCCCTACCACCAACTCAAGCAAGAAGTCATAACAAAGTGGAATTCCGCCCTTTATTTGCTTCAGCAGATAGAGGAACAGCAAGAAGCCATCAAAAGTGACACAACAAGCCATAACACTGGAAGAGGAGATGGGAATGTACCTTACTCCATTGCACAGGACAATACTTTCCGTGCTGTGCAAGGTGCTGAAACTATTAGAAGTAGTCACCTGTGAAGTGAGTTCAGATACTGCCAGTTTGAATCAGGTGATTCCCCTAATTAGACTTTTGGAATAGCATCTTAAAAAATTGGAGATAAAACTAAACAATTCTGCTAAGTATATTGTACTTGTAGATCAAGTCCTTTATTCGCTCTGCCAGCATCAAAGGGTTGTGAATATCTTGAATTTTGGTCACTACATTTTGACGACCATATGTGATTCTAGGTTTAAGTTGAATCTTTCTTTCTAATGAACTTAAGAGATGCAAAAAGCTCCTGGTGAGAAAGTTGGCAGCTCAAATGGTACATGACACAATAATGTCTCCTTCAGTTTCTCTGGCAACTACTGCTGCCATTAAAAACTCAATTTTCACAATAGAATCTTTGGTAAGGCCGAGGAGTAAACGCAACAGCTTGACATTTGGTTGGGTCCAAAATAATTGCTCAAAATTAATGTCACCTCTGCCATAAATCCATCTGAGTCCTTTTGAGTAGTAGAAAAAGGCAGGGAAAAAGGCAATTTGGAAGCCCTTTTAGAAACTCCCTTGACAGTACTTGAGCTGAACACCTTCCGGTGTGTACACAAAAGGAGGTACTTGTTTATTAGTACGGCGCCCATCGCATCGCATACCATAAGGCATACGATGGTATGCGATGCGATGCGATGTTAGCCGATGTTATACAATTTTAAATTGTATACCATCGAATTGTATGCCATTGTATGGCATATACAATGGTATACAATTTTAAATTGTATAAGCACCCTAATGGGTGTTTTCAATGTTAAATGTGCCCCCTATAAGATAAATAATTGTATAAGCACCGTAATAGGTGCTTACAATGTTAAAAGCAACCCCACGCCACCCGTACTATCAATGCCAACCCGAAGCGTGGCGTGCGCAGCGAGCCCGCGAGGGGCGGCAGTATGCATCCTCTGACCTTTTCATACCCCCACTATCCACGTCGGCGTGGAGTTGATTTTATATAGTGTGGCGAGCGCAGCGAGCCACCGAGCCCGAAGTGTGGCGAGCGGTCGCAGAATACATGTGAAGTAATGCGCGGGCACTCGCTACGCTTCGGGCTCTGTGGCTCTCTACGCTCGCCACACTATATAATATCAAATCCACGCCGACGTGGATAGTGGGGGTATGAAAAGGTCGTAGGACGCGTATCGCCACGCTTCGGGTTGGCGTTGATAGTGGCGGTGGCGTGGGGGTGCATTTAACATTGTAAGAACCTATTAAGGTGCTTATACAATTAAAAATCATATAGGGGGACCATTTAACATTGAAAAAACCCATTAGGGTGCTTATGCAATTTAAAATCGCATTGCATTGCATTGTATGCCATTGTATGCCATATACCATGGGTCTTCAACCTGTGGCCCTCCAGATGTTGTGAAACTACATGTTCCAACATGCATTGCCACATTTTTTCCTATAAGAGCATGCCAAAAAACCTCAGGGCATGCTGGGACATGTAGTTCCACAACATCTGGAGGGCCACAGGTTGAAGACCTGTGCCATATACAATGGTATATAATTTTAAATTGAATACAATGCCATACGACTGAATATTGTGGGTGCCGTGCTAGGAAACAAGTACCCAAAAGGAGTTTTCAGCACAGTCAGGGACACTGCCAACAATCATTGTAGGAGGCTCATTCCTCAAAATGTAAAATAGATGATGTTCATCAAAATAAACAGAAAGTTCCATGAAGAAGAAATTTACAGACAATTACATCAAATTACAGAGCTTTCTTTAATGGTGGATTTCTGCAAGGATCATTTACTGTTGTGTGAGGATGATGTAGACACTCATGAGGGTGAAGATGGGTAAAATAATGATGATGACACCTGGCCACTGTAGAGCTGTTAGCTTATTTGCCCTATATTTTGTGAGAGTTTAAACAAACCAGGCACTTCAGTCACTAAAGTGTCAGTTCCTTTTAATAAAGTGCTTAGTTTGTTAAGCTCTGCCTGTCCTTCTTAATATCTCAAATAAGGGTGGGTGGGAAGGCCTAAGGACAATGCCATCTTTCATCACTTTTATTTTCATGATTGATTGCGTTAGGCATGTCCGCAACTAGGAGGGTGGGGGGTGTTGGAGAGGGCATGCCCTGGGTGCTGGATGTAATATCCATACCTGCATACAGGGAGTGGGGAGACGGGGTTGAGCCAAATAACTGCTTTTCTCTGGTTGATGAAAATTCTAGTTTCAGCCCTGCGTTAGGCAACTGTATGGTCCACTAGGGCAGAGACTGATGTGAATGACTATATTCTGTAAGGCCTACTGAAAAAAAAGACAATACATTAAGAATAAAATGATAATAGACCATGGTAGGCAACAGTATGGTCTACTAGGTTAGAGAAGCAATAACAGAAGAATACAAAAATGATTGATCGTTCAATTGATTAACCAAAATTTACATTTGTAAAGCTTTTCTACAGGATAAAAAAGGCCACAAATACAACAATGTTTGATTGATTATTCAAAATCAACATGTGTGAGACACCACATTTGCTATTAATTGCAAAAGTTGGAAGGTATGGTTTTGTGCATGAATGTGTAAGGCCAGAATATCCAGCTTGTACTACTACTTTTACAAGGCCATTTGGACATTGAGGCACCCAAAATACTCTATATTGTATGGTAGCAGGTCTGGTGACAAGGGGGACACTTGTTTTAAGCCCCAAAATTCCAGGAAGGCCCAACTCCTCAGGAATCTTGGGTGTCCAGTTCACTCTGGACCAGTTAGATTGCTGCAATATTCAACAGGGCACAGAGAGAAAGATGGAGCCTACTGTCCTGTGCTTAGTTTGACAGCATTTGAAACATTGAAATTAATACTCCTTTCGGTACTTATGTAGTATCTGGGCTGCCGATTTTGTGATTGTATGCCTAATGGTGCGTACACACGGGTGCGATATGGCTTCCGATATTGCCGATATAGTGCACATCGGAAGCCATATCGCATACCGATTGTGCACTTTTCAGGGCTTGCGAGCCCGATGCGCTGCCGATGCGCGCTCCCGAGTGAGCGCAAATCGGCAGCGACATAGTGAGGGCAGGCAAGACTATATAGTGCAGATCTGCACTATATAGTCTTTGTGCCTTATACTCACCATACCTCCGGCGGCCAGAGGGAGAGGGACGAGTCCTGGGGCTGCGCTGCAGGGCGGCTGATGACCCGGCCGGAAGAAGTCACCCTAAAGAGGAGGGGGGGTGTGGCCTGATGTCCTGATGTCTGCACGGCACGGCGGGGGACAGCTGTTTGATGTGCACACACTGACATCCCGGGCCCGGCAGGTAATGTCTCTGCTCTCTCCTACATGCTCCCACACGGTCGACATGCTGCCGTGCGATGCGAGTCCCGATGCCATCAGATCGCGTCGGGACTCGCATCGCACAGCAGCATGTCGACCGTGTGTACACACCTTTACCTTAAGGCATACAATCAGATGCGATGCGATGCGATTCGATTTTGCATAGGATTCAATGTTAAGAAGGTCCTGTTCATTTCCCCACTATCCAAGTGGGCATAGAGTTGATTTTATATAGTGTGGCGAGCGCAGCGAGCCACCGAGCCCGAAGCGTGGCGAGCGAAGCGAGCCCCGCGAGGGGACGCATATTTCTTAAAAAGTATTCTGTGTCCCCTCGCGGGGCTCGCTACGCTCGCCACGCTTCGGGCTCGGTGGCTCGCTACGCTCGCCACAGGTTTATATCCAACTCCATGCCCACTTGGATAGTGGGGAAAGGAAAAGGACCCCTTTTTCCCGTTGAATTCTATGTTAAAATGGACTCAGACCATTTTAACATTGAATCCTATGGAAAAATCTTGACCATCGCATACGATTTGGTCGCATGCGATGCAATGCGATGCGATCCGATCCGATTTCTAAATCGGACGCCCAGATACTACATAAGTACCCTCCTTTCTTTGTAATATACTGTACAGTCCTCATATTTGCAGCTACTTATTTTCTCACATTTTTTTTTACCATTGTTAATACAATAATGTCTTCCTTCCTCAACAGGTTTAATTATGTTGTTCCAAATTTTAGTAAGAGCATACTGAGACCTGTGCAGTCATTTTTTTAATGTCAGCACTATTTTCTTGCATTTCCAATTATAGTTTGGGCCAGTGCCAGGGCCGGCGCTACCCGCTCAGCACTGCCTGCAAAGCAGGTAGGCGCCGGCCCTAAGAGGCGCTTCGAGTCCCGGCCGCCAACTTCACCTGACGCTGCCGGGTGCCGCAGCCGGCACCTGTCAAAATATATGACAGGCAGCGGTGCCGGCAGCAGGCTTAGCGCGTCACACAGGCAGCGCAGCACAGAGCGGAGCCCTGTCCATGAGTGGCACAGAGCGGAGCCCTGTCCCTGAGTGTACCACGCCACGGTGAGCTGTTGCTGCTGCCAGGAGGAAGCAGGTGCAGGAAGTGACTCCTTGCACTTGCAGAGGCAATGGAGAGTGGACTGGAGGTGCTGAGTGCCAGAATAAGGTAACTAAGCACTAGTGGAGGGGGCAGGTTGCCCGAAGGCAATATCATTTAGGTTCCCCCAAACCATATTATACACTGTGACTAGCAACTTGACAAAGGGACGTTTGAGTCCCGAAATGTTGGATATGCTGACTTGGTGACCACAATACACTTTTTGATAAATTTGCTCGGAGTGCTGCTGTTTGTTTTATTGCTATTCTATATCCGGTCAGCCAGCACAGCAGTTCTGGATGTTATATTATATTATGTGTCCCTGTACTCTTCTTAGAAAAAAAAAATAAACTTCCTTGTGCTCTACAGAAAGTGGCACCCCTGGTACTTTCCAGAACACTGACAAGTAGCAGTATCAGCTCCCTCTGAGATACACAGAGCACTGTATCAACTGACTTCTCTCCCCCCGGCAGTGCTACTGCTGTCAGCAACTGTTGTGGGCGTTATGTATAATCAGCGCTACTAATGAGGGCAACAGTGGGCATTATGCATAAGCAATGCTACTACTGTGGCCATTATGTGTAAGCGGCGTCACTACTGTGGACATTATGTATGTGTAAGGGTTCTACTACTGTGGGCATCATGTATGTGTAAGGGTTCTACTACTGTGGGCATTATATGTTTAAGCAGCGCTACTACTGTGGACATTATATGTTTAAGCAGCGCTACTACTGTGGACATTTTGTGTAAGGGGGCACTACTGTGAAGTTGAATGTGAATAAGGGGCACTAGGTGCTGTGCACGGCCATAAATAGGTGTGTGCCAGTGGTGCCTTGCCCACTTGCAATATGGGTATACCATCTGGAAGCACCACTCCCCACCATTTGCCAGTCGCCACTGCTATCAGAGCTTGTGGTCCGGCAGCTACAGTTATTGATTGGCTGTTGGACCGAGAGCTCCGATTGGCTCATGAGCTGGCGCCATATTTGAAAATCAATTCCACGCCTATACAGGCTCTTCTGGGCTCAGGGCTAGGCTGGACTGGATTACACAGCAGTACTGGGGGCATACTGCGATGGGCACTACTGGGTCATTGCTTAAGGGGCACTACTGGTTACTATGTGTATAAGCAGGAGAATTCGGGGCATTGCGCATGGAATAATGTGTAAGGTGCATCACAATGTGTGGCATAATTTGTAATTGGCATTACTGTGAAGCATAATGTGGAATTGGCATTACGGCATGTGGCATAATGTGTAATAATGGTGTTATTGGCACTGCTATGTGGCCATGCCCCTACATATTTTTTTCGGCGCGCACTCTCCCTGTTTTCTCTGTAGTGGTGGTGGGATCACAATTCCATTTCTGGCACAATTACAGCTCTGGTGCTATGTAATGAGAATAAGATTGTGCTATTCTGTGTTATAATTTGAATTGGGAGTACTATTGTGTGCCCCTTCCTTGTGAGACCACACATCTTTTTTTTCTGGTGTGCTCTTTTTTGGTGGCCCTTTATAAAGTATGAGGGGGAGCAAATTTAAAGTTTGCATGAGGGCGCCAAACACCCTAGCACCGGCCCTGGCCAGTGCACATCTAAAGGTATGTACACACTGGGCGTTTTTGCCCGCGTACAATGTGAAAATCGATGCATACACACTGAGTGATTTTCACCTGGGGGTGTGACCCATGGGAAATTGATTCACTCATCCTGTTAAACAGGGCGATAGACAGTCCAGGCCAGTGATGATACGGGATCGCATATCAGCACTCATCACCCGGCCATTTACACTAGGAGATTTTGATTTAAAAATAACTCAAAATCCCAGCAATCGGCACCATTTTGATTCTGTTTAAGATTTCAGACAGCACAGATGTACCCATGGTGTCTGGCTGTGGAGGACAGCTATGGGGGGCCTACTTTGGGGGTACTACTAAGGGAGATTACTATGGGGGACTACTAAGGGGGACCTACTATGGGGGACTACTATTGTGGACTACTAAGGGGGCTGCTGTGGTAGACTACTAAGGGGACACTTTATTTAAAAAATAAAAAAAGATATATTTTAAAATGTTTTTTTTTTTTTTTTTTACTGCAGGGTGCTGCAAAGTGTGCTGAATAATTCTAGGGGTGCTGCTAAATGTGCCATATCAATTCAGGCGTGCTGCTAAGTGTGCTGTATAATTCCTGGGGTGCCACCATGTGTCGTGTATAATTCCAGGGGTGCCACCATGTGTGCCGTATAATTCCAGGAGTGCTGCAATGTGTACCGTATCATTCGTGGGGTGCCACCATGTGTGCCATATGATTTCAGGGGTGCTGTTATGTGTGCTGTAAAATTCCAGGGGTGCTGCCTTGTGTGCCGAATAATTCCTGGAGTGCTGCCCAGTGTCGAGTAGCAGTCCAGGGTTGCTATCCAGTGTGCCATAAAAGTCCAGCGGTGCTGCCCTGTGCTGTCGTATAAGTCTGCCATATAAGTCCAGTGGTGGTGTTCTGTGCTGCCATATAAGTCCAGCAATGCTTGTCTGTGCTGCCATATAAGTCCAGCAATGCTTGTCTGTGCTGCCGTATAAGTCTGCTGTATAAGTTCAGCGGTATTGCCCTGTTCTGCCTATAGATCTGCTGTATAAGTCCAGCAGTGCTACCATACAAGTCTGCCATATAAATCTAGAGCTGGTGCTATATATGTCCAGTGATGCTGCCATATAAGCAGGGGTGTAACTAGATAATCGTAGGCCCAATATGCGAAAGTTTGTAAGCAACTGATGGTGATAAATGTATGTAAAACATATTATGTAGACAGTAAAGATGGCCCCCCTTCAGCTCTGGGCCCCATAGCAGCTGCACCCCTTGCACCTTTGGTAGTTATGCCCTTGCATATAAGTCTGCTGTATAAGTGCAGCGGTGCTTCCCTGTGCTGCTGTATAACTCTGCTGTATAAGTCCAGTGGTGCTGTCCCTCTGCCCTATCAGTTCAGGGCTTCTGCTGCCTGTCTGCTGTGCTGTTCAAAAATAGCTGTGAAGACAGACTGGAGTATAATCATTAATAGGATGAGAGGTAAGAAATCTCCAGGTTTTTCCCCGGAGAGTTTAAAAGTAGGCAAGTATGTATCATTCTATTAAATTTCCCCCCACGTAGCAACTTCTTTTGTCCTCACTGTCCTCTTCCTCTTGCCTCTTCTCATAATGTGAACAGTAATCAAATATGAAGGTGTATGTTTGTAGCTACAGATGGAGCTGCTACCCCCTTGCCGCCAGTGTGCCACATATCAGTATCTGGTGGCTGCTGGTGGAGGACGGGCCAACAAACGAGGACGCGCAACAGGGTCTGCCCACAGTCGTGATCAGACCCTGCTGCTGAAATGATTGGTTTGTTAGCGGGTGCATGCCCTGTTTATACAACGTACAGGACAATTCCTTTTTTTTTTTTTTTTTAAATATGTTTTATTGATCCTCACATATTGCGGTTGTTACAAACAGTAGAGATAACAGACGTAAAGGTATTAAATGAGGAGCAATCCTCCATTTTCTAATTTTCCACAAACATATATGAATAATAACCATAGAATGTCCATAAAATAAAAAGGAAGCTTAACATGGCAACTCCGGTTATAGTATAGTGATGGTTGAGCATTGATATGCGATCAGCAACACTGTACATAAGATGTAGACAGTATTGGCCATTTCGAGACTGGGAGTTACCAAAAATAGTCAGTAATATAAAAGACTGGTCAGAGAACAAAATAAAAGAACAAAACAAAAATTTAACATTAAGCAATAGTAAACAAGTAAACAACTAACTAATAGCCCGCTCCGAGTTCCAAGCCATCAACCCATCCATGGACCGATCCAGCCATCCAGCAAGAGATAGAAAGGAGAGAGAATAAGGTGAGTGGAAAAGAGAGGAGAGGAGTACAGATAGGAAAGGTACGTGGATTGTGACACCTAAATAGCGACAGGGGTTTTATTTTGGAGAAGCTGTAAATTATACCATGAGGTAGACTGGAAGCATGCCTGGATTGCCGTTTTTGTTCTAAGAGGTAGGCTCTGGATGTACTTATCCCGTACAGGACAATTCCATCATGCACCACTTTTCTTTACATTATGTGCTCTTTGGGGCCTAGCTTTTAAATCTGCCATCCCGTCTGCCACTGCAGTGCCACTCATAGATGGGCCACTGCCCACTTGTGTCATTTAGCTTAGTCATCCAGCTACCTCGGTGCAACCTTTTGAATAAAAACAATATTGGGAGTTGTGAGGTGTTCAGAATAGACTGGAAATGAGTGGAAATGAATGTTATTGAGGTTTAATAATACTGCAGGAAGAAAAGAAATTCTGTCATTTTAGCAATTTTCATGATATTTTTCCAAAAAAGTACAGGTCCAAAACAAAAAAGCGTAAGGGTTCCAGATCCAAAACATGAACGGGATCCAGATCCAAAACATGTACGGAGATCCAGATCCAAACCCAAAACACAAAATCCAAAAAGTGTCTGGTGCACCTCCCTAGTGTGTATGGACCTTAAGAGACCCCATCTGCACCTTGCTGAATAACACTTGCATGTCTACTTAAGCTACAAAGTCATGCTCGTCCCTCTGCTTCCTCACTTGCAGCTTTAGTAACATGGGTTAGATCATCAATTACTGTCAAGCCAGACACATAAGGTCTCAAATCTCTGCTGACTATCACAGTTATCACTCAACCCTTGGTACAAAGAATGTAGAAATACACCTTGGACTGAATTCTTATCATAGCCAAAGGCTGTACCCCCTTGTGGAGAAGCAGCAAGCGCCCTTTGTTTCAGTCACATGATTCTATATACAAATTGTTAAAAAGTTTTATTTTCCTGTTGTGTGGCATTACTAAGTTCCAGAAAAAAATCTCAGTTCCGTTTTCCTTTTGAAGATGAAAATGCAGGGAAGCTCTTCAGCTCAACTCCTGATAGGTCTGCTCTATTCGTCAGCAATGATGTCAATGCACCTGTCTTACTGACTTCTAGGGCGCTTCTAATTATTTGTGTCTCCGCATACTGTATGCTTCAGGGAGGCCATCTTCAGTTTGCCTGCAAATCTTAATTAGCCGCTATGTGTTTTCTATCTCTATTGAGTCTTGGCAGGTTGTGCAGTGTACGTCGTGGATAGCGGGGGTATGAAAAGGTCGGAGGACGCGTACCGCCGCCCCTCGCGGGCTCACCACGCTTTGATGGTTGGCGTTGATGGTGGGGTGTCGTTAACAATGTGGGGGCATTTAGCCTAATACACCTAATGGGGGGGCCTGGAGGGCATTTAACATTGCCCTTAATGTGAAATCGGGTCTCAGGGACCATTTAACATTGATTCCTATGGAAAAATCGCATCGATCGCATCGCATGCAATTTGGTCGCAAGCGATGCGATGGATGTGATTTTACCGCTTAAATCGCATTAATCGCATCGCATTGCATGCCTTAAGTTAGCAATAATACACCAGTACCAAACTATCTTTAAAGATGGGCAAACATAGTATAAATATCAAATGTCTTAGTATATTATAACCATAGTAAAAATGTCATATCAGTAAATATCTGAATACAGTTTCTCAGCATGTTTTCAACCTTTATTCTTCCTACCGGGTTCCACAAGGGGGGAATTTAATTAGCTGTGCAATAATCAAATTAACTCCACTTGGCACAAATATTTTACTATTCAATTAACCACATATGTTAACCAACATTACCTCTCCATAGGATTTAATGCAGCCTTTTCTTTGAAGTCCTTGAGAGGTGAAAAGTAAGGGAAAATCCAAATTACAAGGTAAAAATGCCTGGACTTGTTGGGTGATTCTGGTTGGCTTGCTAAGCAGCAATAATTGGAGGACTGGGCTGATGTTACGCCCCCCGGCAGGCAACTGCCTGTCTGCATTCACATGGGGACGGCTAGCAAGTCGCCAAAAGCGCCCGCACAGAAGCCCTGCATCCGTCCCCAATGCAAACACGATGGAGACCGAATGAATTAGAATTAGGCCCTTGATTAGAACCCATGGGATAGTCTCCAACAGTTTATTAGGTAAGTTTTTAGTTAGTTTAATTCAGCCAATAATGCAGTGGTTCCCAAAGTTTCTAGAATCATGGAACCCTAGAGTATCAACATTTTTATCGTGGCACCCATAGAAAACGTTTATTGATAAATTTAAAAAAAAAAAACATTAAATTAAGTATATTTTGTTTGTTATCCCTTGGTTCAGTGATATGCCTTTAACATCACACCTTGGACCCGGGATATTGCTGTGATGGTGACATAGGGACACAGGTTGAGGGGCAGGGTGAAAGCACTACAGCTTCTAACCGGGTCGACCAACCCTGCAGTTCGACCCGGGTTACAAGAAGAGTTAAACCCAGGTCGTCCTCTGTACAGGAACAGGTTGACACATGTTTTTCACAAGTTTTTGGTGTCTGTGCCGACATATGTCGGTTAAAAAAAAAATCATGAAAAACATGACTTTTTCTGCGTTGACCATTGGCATGTAGACATTTTGCTTGCATCAACCTAGACCATGTTGTCATTTTTCATGTGTCAAACTATTGCCTGCTGACCAAGAGTGATTGTCGGCTTAGACACTGTTGACCAATTGACTGGATACCGTATGCGGATTGGGTAGTTTTTAGGAGTTTAGCGCAAGCATAGGTGCAAATAATTACTCAGCTGCTTGAACATTGGCATTGGGTACACTTCTGAATCAGCTCCTATAGAATGCAAGCTTCAGAGCAGGGCCCTCCTACCTTCCTCACTGTCTGTAAATAGTATATCTAGTTTGTTGTATCACTGTTTCCAATTGTAAAGTGCAACAGAATTTGTTGCGCTATACGAGACACTGTTAATAAATAATAAATAAATACATATATATGCTGTTGGCATCTCTATGGCTTACCATGTGGGTGAACTAACATCCCCTAACTTTCTGTGTCAGTATAACTGATGCACAGTCAGCATGAGTGTAGAATGACACATATGCATACAAATGACACTAGTCAGGACAGCAGTAATGCACAATAGTAGAGGAGTCAGCTCTGGTCCCTGCTGGCAGCTTCCTAGACAGGCACAGCAGCAGCAGCAGCATTTCCTTGCTGTGTGTGTGGGCGGTGTTTTTGAAGCGGCTTTAATAGAGAGCAGCAGTAAGTATAGTAGTCTGCTGGCACCGTCCTGTCCTGCTCTCACCCCAGGCTCTGGGCTCCCTAATGACACAAGCAATCAGCAGCAGCAGCAGCAGCCCAGGGCTGGAGGGGACAGAAGCCATGAGTCTTCTGACACAGAGACCCGGGACTGTGTAGTCAGGGTGTGGGGAAGACATGCTGCATCTGTTATAATGGAGATAAAGGACTCAGGCAGCGTGGTCCTGACAGGATACCACTCTTACACGCCAGCAAGGTCACCCATAGCTGAGGACAGCCCTGCTGTACCAGGGGGGATGCCCTGCAGCCAGTCTCCGCGCATCAGGTAACCCCAATGTATAATACTGGTGTTAGTAAGTGCATGGCTGGTACTTAGGAGCCAGAGGCTACATAGAGCATATCCTGAGTGACTGGCAGTGATTGGTGCTGTCAGACTGCATTGTGTCCTGACTGAGATGTCTCCTCTTACATGTATGTTACAGGTACGTGTATATTACTCATGCGTGTACTGTAGTGTGGTGACTTACTGATTCCTGTACCATAGACACGTTACACTAACATTGCTACCCCTGACCATAGTTGTTACTTTATTGCCCTTTAAATGGGGAATCCTTCTTTTAAAATGTCTGTGTGAAGTTTTCATGAAATGTATAATTTCATAGTGTTCTCATCGGTGTCTGTGTTCTGCATCATGCATATATACACACACACACACACACACACACACACACTAGTAAGCGCGCTCGAAGCAAATGCTTCAAAAGCTAGTCTGCTACCTTGTGATTGCCTCTGTGTTTGTGCATGTGTGAGCTAGAAAGAGATGTCGTTTCACTCGCTGCCAACAGATGTCAATGTTTTGGAGACACACAAACGGATATATACTGAAACAAGTCATAAACCCACATCCAGTACAAAGATAAAGTGAATAATGCACTTATAAAAAGTACCTATAAATAACAGAACTAGTCCCAGACAGGCCATTACTACAGCTAAAACAGGAAATATAACACAGTGATTATCTGAGGCACAAAGAGCCCCCCTCTTCTGGTTTCTGCCGAAAGGATGGAGTCATTATGTTATTGTCTGACAAAGTGACTTGCTCATGTTTTTTTTTTTTTTTTTTACTTAATATACTGCATGAAGTCTTGTATTTGACTCTACAATTTTGTGATTTAGAAAATAGGATATTGGTGCTTGGATGAATAAAATATTTCGGAAGCCATTGACATTAGTTAAAAATATCCCTTTTGAGTAGTGACCACAATACTGTCTCCAATTTCTAATCTTAACGCATAACAGCTGCCCTGTAGTAATGGCTGGAACTCGCCATATGTGCTGTTAAGAGTCAGCATCCATGCTCCACAGAGAGTTTATTAGCTCAGCATGTGGCCTTCTGGAATGTAAAACATATGAAGGGAATTACACCATATTTCATCAAATGTTCTTAGAAATACACCAAAGAAAATCCATAGCTTTGATCCACTAGCCCCAGGCTTAATGGTGGGTGAATCATTTTTGTTTTACTTTTTTGGCTCTTATAACCAAATATGAATGAGGTAAACATGATAAGGTCAGGAAGCTGATGGCGCGTAATTAAAAATAAAAAAACAAATTTCATAAAAAATCCTATAGCTGTTAATTAATAAATATATTGCATATTTACATATTATACACTACTCAAACGGAATTGCGTAATATGTAAATGACTTATTGGAGGAAATTTACTAAGATGTATATTCTACTTCACATGTGATGTTGCTATGGGCAACCAATCATAATCTACTTATTTATTTAGCACCCTCTAGAAGATAGTAGACAGGATCTGATTGGTTGCCCATTGCAACATCACACGTGAAGTAGAATACACATCTTAGTAAATTTCCCCCGTTATGTTATATCACGTTTCACAAAAACATAGGGACGTATAATTTGATGGACAATAATGATAATCCTACAATCAGAAAATAAAATGTATTTGACTAAGAATACATTAGGTTACATGCATGCATGTGCAAGGCTACAGTGGTTCTATGATACCTATTTGGGTATATCTTTATACCTCAAATCCCAAATATTAAGGTGTATGGGTCAACATGAGTAAACAGTGGACCCACACATGTAGGTGTGCATGGAAAAATATATTATATATGTATTTATTTACAGCCTGTGCATGTAGTATCTTTTTTGTTCTTCAAATCTACTGACATAGGAGAGCATAAATTAGTGGTTTATATTTTATAGTATAATTGTCCTCTATCACTGCACTTGTTATACCCCTTTCACACAGAAAATTAAATTCCCAGGTGAAGCCGTTTCACCCGGGAATTTTATGAAATACCTTGGTCCTTGTTCTGTGTGAAAGGGCCAATCCGGATCTCAAACTCCTGGGCTCCGGCCCTGCCAATGACCAGGGACGGCCCGGAGTTTAAGATCCGGGTTGCCTCCTTTAACACAGGCGAACACCCCGTCTAATAGAGCAAATTAATGGGTCTAAATTATAGACCCGGAGACTTGCTCTCCTGTGTGAAGGGGTCTGGTGAATAACCCGGCACTTCAAATGCTGGGTAATTGCCGGGTTATTCAGCCGTCACTGTATGAAAGCGGTATCATTACATAAATTGGACAATAACACACAAGTACACACAATTCACAAAAATTCACAAAAAACAAATACATTTTTACATTTAAAATAAGCCAAACCTGAATATTGGCAAAATAAAGCACAATTCTCAGAATGAGGACAGTAAAGGAGTGGGGGATATGCACATAGCACCCAATCAGCTTGTAGCACTGTATATATGTGCTACTGTAGACAATATGACAGAACTAGAATTTCTTTAGTGTATCTGCCTGGAAGGTAGTGATTTGCTGTACATGTACTGTAGCTGTTGGGTGTTTAGGTCGTGTTTAAGGTATAAATCTCCACTAGCTTGGACCTTTCCCGGCCTCTTGTAACCATCTAGGAGTAATATCATGAGCTTAGGGCCATCAAGACATATGGCAGGCCTGGGTGATACTTAGGGGACATGGCCAAATTTGGGAGTTGTGGTCAAATAATATACATTATGTATGTCTCAGTAACTGGCAATGACCCCTACGAGCACTTCAAACAATCCTGAGCCCAAGACCATTGTACCCCTTCATTTGGAGCCTGTAAACAAGGCTACAGTTCTAAAGTGATCATTTACTTTTCAGGGATTTTGACCAAATGATGATTCCAATGCAGATCAGTTCTTAGAAATAATTACTAGAAATCCCGATAATCCCAAAATTTAAATCTCGGACATTTCAACGCCAAATTCCGGGATCACACCGATCCTGGGATTGGCCACCCTACTTACAGATGGAGCGGGTCTCTTCCTTGCAGGAGATGGCGATGGCGACGCCAGCCGCCATCCCCCGCCACCCGCCATCTGTATCTGCGAAAGGGGACGTGCGCGCACGAGTTTCGCGCGCGACCCCTTTCGCACGGTTCCCCCGGGTCCCCCCCGGCTTGTCGTCGGTCACCCGTTGTCCCCACTGCCTCCCCGCACACCCCCTAACCCTGTCCGTCTCCCTGAAGCGGAGACGGACAGGGTTCCCTTCGCCCCGCCACCTGGAAACTGAGACGTGCGTGCGCGTGAGATGCACGCGCGTCTCAGTCAGATGGACGCCGGGCTGCTGGCGGATCGCCAGCGGTGACGTTCTGGCGATTCGCCAGCAAGAGGGAGCCCGGCTCCATCTGTAGCACTTGTGACAAGTTTTTGCAATGTGGGCAGTTTGGGCATCTTTATGTGCACCTTAATTTATCATAGATCTAACTGAATTATTGTCATCTTTGTAGCCAATGTTTGGAAAGAATTAGGAAACATGATAGTAGGAATAGGAACAAAATACATATTTGTTTGATATTGTTTTGACTTACTGGTTTTTGAAAATGTTGGTGTTTAACATGTTGGCAATACTGGTTGCTAAGTAGTGCTAATATGCTTTGTTCTGTAAACAAATAGGTTAGAGATTTTGTTTTCCCAGCACTTTTAGGAACTGGTGGTACTGTATAATTTTTTTACCCATAATGCAATGCATTTTTCAAAAGTTTTATTTGATCTGCAGGACAGTACTATTTGATGAGTATATATTACAAAACACCTGCATCTAAAGCATGTACTGTCTGAATATTGTTACATTTCAACCTTTTTAATGTTTCAGTGTTTCATAAACCTGAAGGAAATGATGTAGAAAACTTTTCACACCATCCGCACCCCAGTGTTCCATAGATGCAGCTAATTAAATGTATTTTTAAAATATAAGTGAAAAGGGCACATTAAAAATAATGTCATCAGTTTAGATTTCTCTTGAAAGATTTATACAGCAGGAAAAATCTATTTGAAGCTAATTGTCATGAAGAGACCTTGATGAATCACAAAGCTGATTACTACAAATAATCAGCGTTTACAGCAGAAGCTCTTATTTCCCAAAGATCAATACTCTCCATCTCAGAGTGAATCACAGGGTTTGTAAAGACTGGTCTTTTATGTCCTGACATCAGTACACTATTATGATTCCTACACTTTTTCTTTGTGAGTTGGTAATAATCAGTATAATTTTAATTAGACATTTAAAACAATGCTGTGTCTCAGTGGTTTCTGTGTGTGAAAGCTGAGGCCTTGGGGTACCATTGAAACACAGGGCACTATCTTTGTGGAGTTTCCATGTTCTCCCTATGTACTGTATGAGTGGATTTCATCCAACTGGCTCTTGACTATATTAACTGTAGTGTGTGTATAACAGTGTGTATGGAAATTAGACTATCAGCAGGGACTGATGCACCCATATAAAATTAATCAACACCACACACTCTTCACCTGTTTCTTTAATACTCACCTCTACGCAGCCCCAAGTCAGTCACAGCAAGAGCACAAATCATCACCGGGTAAATGGCTTGTCAGTCATTTTCATGGCATTTTGCACATGCGCAGTAGAGAAAGTGCCATTTTCCCAGAGATCTGCTAATGCGTATTATGCTGGGTACACCCCAAAACGATGTGGCCTCAATTCCCCCAATTACGATACAATCTTGACCGATTGTATGTAAATGAAGCATGTTTGGGCATGTTTTCAATCCAATTCTGATCCGATGCGCGTCCCCGTTGGTCCTTTGGTCGTTTTGGAGATCCTACCTGCTGCAGTCAGGATTTGTCAAAGATCCCTTCTGCTGGGTACAGATGGCGACTAGATCCTGTGCAGATTGTTCTGGTGTGTACCCTACATTATTTATTTATTTATTAACAGTTTCTTATATAGAGCATACATATTCCGCAGCGCTTTAGAGTCTGATCCCCTAGTGTTCCGAGTATACAGCGCTGCTGGCTAAAGAGGAGGGGGCCCAGATGGAGGAGACTGCTCACAGGCCTAATCCTCTCTTAAAATACCCCTGGATGTCTTTATATAATATTTGCAAGATGCACTAAGAAAGTGTAATGGAATCCAGACCAACTCTCTTTTTAAAGAAAGAATTTCTACTTCAGAAAGTTTACAGAAGATCTGAAGCGAAGAAGATTGCAGCTAGACAGTTATGTTTAGAAGGACAAGGACACAATCTCTGTTTCAGACTTGATAATTCAAGGCTTGGTTTCCTGTTATGGAGTCAGGAATTGAACTTACCAATTACAAACAGTTAGTATTGACCTTTTAAAGAACAGCACTTTTTTTTTAACTTTTAATTGGATATCACTTGTCCACATTGTAAAAATCTATGACCTTGCTAAAGACTAATTATTTACATTAGCTCTTAATTTGGTATATATATTACTTGTGCTAAATTATGTTTTATAAGAGTACATTTTACAGCCTGAAATTCATACCAAAAACATGCCAAAATAAGGAAGTGCTGGTTAAAACATGTATCAAAATAATTCAATATGATATTTATATTTATATTGAAATTAAAGGAGATGGGTCAACCTTATGTAATACAGAAACTATTCATCAACTAAATCCAAATATAGGAGTTAATTTCGATAACCGCAAGGGGGGGCTGAATTACCTCTGCAAAGCTGGCAATGGCACGTCCTCTCGCCCCCCAATACACACAACCTCATCTCGCCTTGAATCTCCCCTGTATTTAAAAAAAAAGAAAAAAAGAATCACAGTCCAGATCTACCAATAAGTGCTGCATATATCCGCGTTAATTGATAAAGACTCATGGGGTGAGTCGAAATTAATTCACTCCTAAGAGTTCAAAGTCCTAAATCCAATTTCCTAAAGTAGGGAGTTGGATTTTCCCTAAATTAGCTTAAGGCCCATACACACTAGAAGATTATCTTTCCAAAGTGGCTGGTTGAAATGAAAATCTGGAAATTTCTGGGAACAAATTAGAATTAATTGTTTGCTCCTAAACGCTGGAAAATGGACAAAAGCAGTCATATGCATAAACTAATTTAACCAATTTGTCTGTAGGACAAATTTTGGTCTATTTTCCATGTTTAGGAGCAAATGGTCAATTCTCATTTGCTCCCAAAAAATTCCAGATTTTCATTAAAACAAGCCAGATTGGAAAGATAATCTTCTAGTGTTTATGGGCCTTAATTCTCCAGGCCCATCCTGAGCCACCACTTTCATCATAGGGATAATTCACAAATGGCTGGAGGCGATTCAGTTCTTTTGGGCACTCATTGCTACCATCTAAAGTGATGGGTTATATTCAGTTGGGCTGGGCCAACCAACGCAATCTCTCATACAAAATACAATCGTGCCAGGGGCACTAATTCATTTTAGACATATGGCATTTGCGCCATGCCCCAAGGCCGAACTACGAGGGTGTCTGTTCACATCTCAGCCTTGGAGCTGGGTCCCAAAACAATTGAATAGCTCCGTCACTTAAAATGGTAAACAAAGTAAGTACATGTGTATGAGCCCCGTAGAAGAGGGTCGAATTTGCCTCTTTCGGTGGAGGCCTGAATTTGACAATATAGAGGAAGGCCTGGACCTAGAGCTCTGCTATACTGTACAGTATATGTACATTTTGTAGCTACATATTATCTGAGTAGCCTTTGTTAAAGCTTATCCCATAGTATCTTCGGTACTGGCATAGTATAACGGCGGCAGTTACGTAGTTAGCGTAGCGTCCCTGTCAGAATCAGCATAGTGTTCCTGAGGGTAGCGCAGTCAGCGTCCCTGTCAGAATCAGCGTAGTGTTCCCGCGGCCGCAGCCGTTGGGCTATGCTAACAGCGTAGTCAGTCAGGCGTCTCTGTTAGTATCAGCGTCATGTTCCCACCCATTCGCGGCCAACCGGAGCTTACGTAGTTAGCGTAGTCAGTCAGCGTTACGCAGTTAGCGTAGTCAGTCTGCGCTTATTACATTGTGTGGGAACCATTGACCATTTTAACCTACCTGACATGACAGGTGTCAATGTGTTCCTGAAACACCCCCACTATCCATGCCAGCCCGAAGCGTGGCAAGCCCCACGAGGGGACGCATTACGCGTCCTCCAGACCTGTTCAGCAATCCACCGAACCTGAAGCATGGCGAGCACAGATTGCCCCGCGAGGGAACGCAGAATACATGTGAAGTAATACGCGTGCCCTCGCCACGCTTCGGGCTCAGTGGCTCGCTGTGCTCACCACACTTTATAAGATCAACTCCATGCCGACGTGGATAGTGGGAGTATGAACAGGTCGGGAGGATGCGTAACCCCTGCGCTCGCCAGGCTTTAGGCTGGCGTGGATAGTGGGGGTTTGAAATTAAGACATTTGCCTGTATGTAACTGGCTACATGTTACCCTGCCGCAATACTTATTGAGACGCTCAAGCTTCTGAGATGCTCCTGCATCTCAGACAGATGGAGCGCCTCTCCGCCGGTGCCCGCATGATTCTCTCTCCGCATACGCCAGCGGAGAGGGGATCATGCGGGCACCGGCGCTGTGTGAGAGGCACTCAGTAGGCTTGCCAGGGACGCCGGGGACAGAGCTGCAGCTCCCATGGACAGTATGGTGACTACGCTAACTACGCAGGGCAGTCGCGGAGACATAGTTACATACATAGTTACATAGTAGGTGAGGCTGATTAAAGACTTCCATCTAGTTCAAACTATGTTTATAGTAGCTTATCCCTTGTTGTATAGTATGTTCTGATATTTTAAAGACAGATTATGTTACTTATTCGTACCCGTGGATGTTTTTAACCAATAAATGCTTATCCAACCTTATTTTAAACAAATTTATAGTGTCTACCGACACCACTTCTCCAGGAAGAGAGTTCCAAAGTTTGACTGTTCTGACTGTAAAGAACAAAATATTTTTTCTTCTAATCTAAACTCGTGCCCTCGTGTCCTAGATTCCTGTCTAGCAGAATAAAGGGTGTTTGACAGTTCCTTATATTGGCCCCTAATATATTTATACATATTGAGCATGTCCCCCCTTAAACGTCTCTTCTCTAGTGTAAATAGTCCCAGATTGCTTAATCTTTCCTCGTAGCTTAAATTCTCCATTCCCCTAATAAGCTTGTTGCTCTTCTTTGGATTTTTTCTAATTCTATGATGTCCTTTTTATAGTGTGGGGCCCAGAATTGCACTCCGTATTCGAGGTGCGTTCTAACCAATGATTTGTACAGAGGCATAATTACCTTTGAGTCCCTAGTTTCCATGGTGACATCTTCTGATGATTTAATAACTCTGCTCAGTTTTGTATCATCCGCAAAGATGGATACATTGCTGAGTAACCCCATCCCAATATCGTTAGTAAAAATGTTAAATAAAATGGGCCCTAGAACCGAACCCTGTGGCACTCCACTTAGTACTGGTATCATATTTGAAACGGCACTATTCATGACCACTCTTTGTTCTCTATTACACAGCCAGTTCCCTACCCATCTACAGATATTTGCCCCTAATTCCAGGTCCTCCATTTTATTTATCAACCTCTTGTGTGGTACGGTGTCGAAGGCTTTAGCAAAATCTAGGAAAATGACATCTACAGCGTTTCCATTATCAAGGTTTTTGCTAACCTCTTCATAGAAACCAAGTAGATTAGTTTGGCATGAACGATTTTTCACGAACCCATGCTGGTTATTACTGAGTAAACTATGAAGGTCTAAATATTCCTGGTTACCATCTCTTAAAAATCCTTCAAAAAGTTTACCCACTATTGATGTTAAACTAACAGGTCTGTAATTAGCGGATCCTCCTTTTTTTCCTTTTTTGAATAATGGCACTACCTCAAAGATATAATGTAGAGGGGAAGCTAATTCCTCCCTTAATTCCATTAGTACCCTGGGATGAATCCCATCTGGCCCAGGTGATTTATTTGCTTTGATTTTGCTGAGCCTCAATATTATTTCCTCGGCAGAGAAATCAATATTGAGGTTTGGCTTGTTCATCCCATTTGTGGTATGTGTGCGGTCCACAGTCTGCTCTCCCTTAGTAAACACTGATGAGAAGAACTAATTTAACAGTTCTGTTTTCCCTTATCCTCCGTAAAACTTTTTCCAGTGATATCAGTTAGTGGGCCTATGTTGTCCTTATTTATACGTTTACTATTTATGTATTTGAAAAACTTCTTGGGGTTAGTTTTGCTTTCAGAGGCTATGTGCTCTTCATAATCCCTTTTAGCTACTTTGATTGCCCCTTTGCAAATTTTGTTTGATTCTTTGTATTTGGTGAACACCTCCTCATTTAAGTTATTTTACTACGCTAGGCAGCCGTTGGGCTATGCAGACAACGTAGCTTAGGCTGCCGCCGTGCAACTACACAAGTAAGGCAGCCATTGGCCTACGCTAATAATGTAGCTTTAAACGTAGCGTAAGCTGGCGCCGTGAAACTACAAAAGTACCGTATCTTCAATTAGCACAACCTTGTGCTAACATTGTATTCATGTTTTGTAATGATACTTTATGTATCTAAACATTTTAGCTACTGTACATAAAAATACAATAATATAATATGAAGTCCCCAAAGAATTGGTTGTAAGCAAATTGTTTTATTGGAAGTTTTATTTGGTTGCAAATTTGATATAAAATTAAAGTTGAAAATTAGAAATGTTTATTACTGATCAAAAATCAGGACATTGAGCAGAAAGAAGAGCTATGTACTATGTATTTAATGTTTTTTTTTTAAGTTTTTCAATTACATTTTTAGTTTGTATGCTAAAACGTAAATGTATCATTCTTGTAAACAATACTGAGAGCCTTGGGGCTTACACATGTTCCTCTGCTTAAGTTTTGCATATATTAACTGAAATACAAGAAGAACGCCAATCCTCTATGAGGTACATAATGTGTGGACACACAATTTTCCAGGTATACGGTCATTAGGTCTACCCTTTTAAGGTCAACATGCATTTGGTTGACCACTGAAGGTTGACAAGCCTTAGATCGACACCAGAAATAGATCAGCATGAGTAAGATCGACAAGGTCAGAAGGCCGACGCAAGCATTAGATCAACAACGGGAAGGTCGACAGTTAAAAGGTCAACATGAATTTTTCACTTTTTTTTGAGCTGACATTTGTTGGCAGGGAGTATTTCATGCCATACCATCCACTACAACATGGTGGAAGAATAAAATAATGTGCCAAGTGCAGCAAGGCACCATGCCGGCAGCATGGCGAGCCATGTGAGGGGATGCGGTACACTCAGACTGTGTCCATATCGATGGTGTCGACTTTTGACTGACGACCTTACCATTGTTTACCTAATGCTTGACCTTACCTATGTCGACCTATTTCAGGTGTCGACCTAAGGCCAGTGGTTGGCCGACTTCATGTCGACTTAAATTGGGTTGATCCAATGACCCATACCCATTTTCCAAATGGATTAAGTAATAGCAACCTCTTAGGGAAGTTATTAGTATGCACATATATTGTGTTTTTAATAGACTTCAACGAGCCCTTAGTAACTCTTCATTAATCATGTGTACTTAAATAACCTGACCGAATGCAAAATCACATTGCCAAAGGAGAGAAGTAGGTCCTTTAATGCTCTCCACATGTAAGACAACACCAGAGCACAAATGTATTTTTTTTAAATAGATTATTTCCTGAGTATTTAAGAAGAACATTAACAAAAAACACAAATGCATTTATCTAACGTTCTAAAATACATTATTACTGTAAATATGTTTGCAGATGCTTAACCTTGAGTTAACATTTGTACATTGATTATGTTACCATATATCCGTGGTATGTTTCTGGCTGATATTTGTTCCCTTCCATTTAATTCTTACTTATGTTTATACACTTATAATTTTTTCTTTTAGCTGTTCTATGTACAGTCATTTTGCATTTGCTCCAAGCTATTGTTATACATATGGTATCTCTGTATAGTCTTCTGTAATATCATAGAAACTGGAGGTGGCGTCTCACATTTCTCTTCTGACCCCATGGTACAAGCACATTTAGAGCTGATGGAAAACATCAGGGAATTCTTTGATCACTTTATTTGTTGAATATTTAGCCAGCTGCCCAGTCCTATTTTAGCTGAGTGAGTTATCATTGATTACACAAGGGTTGGAGTTACCCACAAAAATGCACACGTCTAAAAAAGATGTTTCTGCCCTTCTTGAAGGAATCTCAACAATTTAAAAGATAAATTAAAAGTATGCTGGCTACGGTGGAACGTAATGTCAAACAAGGTCTACTGCTTATAAAAATACAATATGCAAATGCCTACTATTTACATGTAGGTTTGGAAAGTAAGTAGTTTGTTAAATAATAACAATATTAAATAATAATTATCATTATGATCATCATCATCCTTTATATGTTGCCACAAGGGGTTGACTGTGCATTACATGGTGCATAAACAGAAGCATTGAAAACAAAACAAGAAAATAACTTTGCTGTATGAAATATTACATTGCATTGCATAGATAGAAGATATACTGTATAACCATTACTGCAGTCATCATAACCACAAAAGCAGAGCTGGCAGAACCCAATGGCTCTGGGTAATTGTCAATAATTGGGAGGAGCTGATGGTACAATTCTGCCGGCAGGTTTTTCAATGCGCCTGCTGCAGACCGGGCCGGCTCTAGGTATGCAGTGGAGCAAAATGATGCACCCTCTAAGGGTGCCGCCCAGCATGGCCGCTCCTATGGAACGTGCCTGAAGCCGGCACTGGACAAAATACTGGCCCCACATCCTTACCCTAACCTTCCCCAGGTTACTTATATTCGGATTGTAACATCAGCACCGGTATTCTGGCCATCGACATCCCGTCCATTCGAATGCCAGCTACAGTACATCCCATTACAATCTATAGGGGAGTGCAGGCAGAGACGGTAGATACAGTATATGGCAGGATGTATTAAAGCAAAAATATGGGCAAAACTCTGAAAATCCTGCTTCTGAGTTCTGCCTGAGTTCCTTATGTACGAAGCTCCAGAATGTGATACATGCAAATTGTAACATCATTTTTAGAATAGAGTACACGACTCCTGGGTCCTAACCCTGAAAGTTTTTCTATCCAAAGGACAGCTCGTATCAGGAGAGCTATACATTGCACACCCTGCCCACGGTGTGCAAATAGCATAGATCCGATTGGTTAGGATAAGAGCTGGCAGGCTTTAATAAAAATGGGTTGGGTTTTAGAGCTTATATGAAAGCATTGGGGAGAGGAAGACAGTCTCAATGGAGCACAAGTAACCTTAACAGTGTAAATGCTTTTAGAGTAGACCTGTCAATTTAGAAACTTTAACCAACATAAACTCTATGGGATTTCATCTCATGCAAATCCCCCTGTCAAACTGTCAGTCTCCATTATTAATTAACTGTCGTGCAAGGAGAATCTCAGCTGGAAACCATCTGTAGAAGTAATTGAAAGTCCATAATGCATCCCACTCCATCCCCTTCTATTTCATAAACGGGAAGTATGGGGAATTAGACTGTAAGGGTGCAGGACTTTTGTGATGAAGCAGATACTTTAGACTGTTTAACTGTATAATTCCGCTGAGCCTAATAAAAAAGTACAGGAGCTCAGGGATCCCAGTACCTCTATGCACCTCCATTAAGAAATGTAGGATTTATACTCAGCTGTACAAATGTAATGGCTGTTTGATTTTTTTAAGGCAAATCTTTAAGAAATGACTATGCAGGATATTCCCCAGATACCTACTGTGTTCATAAAGCTAACTTTAATTACTGCAGACCTCTTGAGGCTGTAAACTTTAATAATTTTTAAAACTCTGAAAAGTTGAACAGTTTGGAGCTCATAGTCTATATAGCTAACCCCATCGAAGGAAAACATTAGCAGCTGGACTCTATCGCCTCAATTGTTTTGCCTCAGATTTTGTTTCATTTTATTTGTGCATGTGCTAATGACATAAACGGGCTGAGGGAGGTTGCCACTTGGAAACATCGGGAGTGAAAAACGGTTGTTTTCTTTGAGATTTTTCCTGATGTTTCTCTGATAGATGTTATATTTGGGCGATCCAAAAAGGAAAAATAATTTCTCACAAATACACACAGGCTCAGTGAGAGCTTTCATAGATTTGGTTTTCCTTCCTGAGGCAGGTGAAAAATATTGTCAATAAGCCGCCGCTTATCAGAGGCACTGTCCCAGCTACACCTTGGTGATAAATTACTTCTGTATATAAATCAGTGGAGCGATAAAGAGGCAAATGTTGTGGACAATCATAAATAGGTCCCATATTCTTGTTGGTGCCATTCCCTGCAACTGGAACAGATGTAAATAGAAAATTAAGGTGTTATTAATTATTTAAATTAGAGCTATTTCACTTAGTGTCTAGTGGTCCTAGACCTACGCTCTTCGTAGACCAGGTTGGTTGCATGGATTCTTTTCAGCTATTGAGGGAGGTGTGTGTGTGATGCCATTCGCCCACCAGCATTTACTGCACCATTTAGTCTGACACTTCCTGATTGTTTATACAGGTTGAGTATCCCTTATCCAAATATCTGTTATCCAAATTATTTCAAAAACCATACATTCCAGAAAGTGGAATTTTTTTGCTAAAAGCACTACTGGGGACATCTGTACCAGCACTACTGAGGACATGATATGTAACTGGTACTACTGGGGACATCTGTACCAGCACTACTGAGGACATGATATGTAACTGGTACTACTGGGGACATCTGTACCAGCACTACTGAGGACATGATATGTAACTGGTACTACTGGGGACATCTGTACCAGCACTACTGAGGACATGATATGTAACTGGTAATACTGGGGACATCTGTACCAGCACTACTGAGGACATGATATGTAACTGGCACTACTGGGGACATCTGTACCAGCACTAATGAGGACATGATATGTAACTGGTACTACTGGGGACATCTGTACCAGCACTACTGAGGACATGATATGTAACTGGTACTACTGGGGACATCTGTACCAGCACTACTGAGGACATGATATGTAACTGGTACTACTGGGGACATCTGTACCAGCACTACTGAGGAAATGATATGTAACTGGTACTACTGGGGACATCTGTACCAGCACTACTGAGGACATGATATGTAACTGGTACTACTGGGGACATCTGTACCAGCACTACTGAGGACATGATATGTAACTGGTACTACTGGGGACATCTGTACCAGCACTACTGAGGACATGATATGTAACTGGTACTACTGGGGACATCTGTACCAGCACTACTGAGGACATGATATGTAACTGGTTCTACTGGGGACATCTGTACCAGCGCGACTGAGGACATGATATGTAACTGGTACTACTGGGGACATCTGTACCAGCGCTACTGAGGAAATGATATGTAACTGGTACTACTGGGGACATCTGTACCAGCGCTACTGAGGACATGATATGTAACTGGTACTACTGGGGACATCTGTACCAGCACTACTGAGGACATGATATGTAACTGGTACTACTGGGGACATCTGTACCAGCGCTACTGAGGACATGATATGTAACTGGTACTACTGGGGACATCTGTACCAGCGCTACTGAGGACATGATATGTAACTGGTACTACTGGGGACATCTGTACCAGCGCTACTGAGGACATGATATGTAACTGGTACTACTGGGGACATCTGTACCAGCGCTACTGAGGACATGATATGTAACTGGTACTACTGGGGACATCTGTACCAGCACTACTGAGGACATGATATGTAACTGGTACTACTGGGGACATCTGTAACAGCACTACTGAGGATATAATATGTAACAGGGACTAGATTTGTGCAAGAAAATGATTGCTTGCCATTCAAATTCAGTACCTGAGATAGTACACAAACTTTGTTTCATGTTTTGAAACCTTATTTTATGCACAGATAAAATATATTTGTTGTGTTTCATGTATACAGTATGATGTGTTTGTACAACATCAATGCAAGATATCTCAAGATACATCATTGAAATATAAAAATATTCTGAAAAACAGAATAATCTGGTATCCAAAATTCTTCTGGCCCCGAGCATTTTGGATAAGGGATACTCAACCTGTGTTTCTCATCATACTGACCCTAGTCACCAGGAGTGTTTTTTGAGAGGAGGGGTTCCATGTGCTGTCTCCGAATGGATTTTCTTCTCTCACCTGCACAATTGCAGAAATGACTCTGGCACTGTCGTTTCTGTATGCACAAATCTTCAGGAAAATTGTGGCGGAACCATTTCTGCAGCACTGAACCTGGAGTTAGTAGTAGTAATAATAATAATAATAATAATAATAATAATAATGCATGGATGCAGGGTGAGTGGTGTAGGCTCCCTAGACCAGTACTTAGATTCTATCTCACCCACTACTTTATAAATACTTATTAAAGGTTGGGGACAGGTTCCTGGTGTTTACCATCCCAGCGATGAGAACACTGACAGCGGCATGCCAATCGTGTGGCAAAACTGGTGGGTAAGTATCCTAACCCTCTACCCTTTTCTCCCTAACTCTAACTCTCCCTACCCTTTGTCTTACCCTCCCGCAACCCAAGCCTAACCGTCCCCCTTTATGTTTATTCCTAACTGTCCCCCATTAGTGTCTAACCCCAGCAGTACCCCCTTAGGGGTAAATTTAATAAGATGGGAGCTCTGTTGAATATGGGATGTTACCCATAACAACCAATCAGATCCTACAATTTATTTATTTAACACCTTCTAGGAAATAATAGACATAATCTGATTGGTTGCTATGGGCAATATCCCATCCTCAATAGAACTCCCATCTTAGTAACTTTACCCCTTGGTGTCTAAACAGTAAACCTCTCTTCTAAGTGCCTAACCCTATGCTTGAAATGCCTACAATCGAAATTCCAGCATCAGCATTGGGAGTGGTGTCCGGTTTCCAGTGCCAATCTCTTCACAAGTGTCGATATTCTGGTGCCAGTATCCCAAGCACCAGGATGACAACTATATCCCCTTATTAATGTCTGAGATTAGTGGTCTTTGGAAAGTATGTAATACTGAAGACTTCAAATAGAACATGCATAAAAATCCATATTCTGTGATATATAGTGCTAACACGAAAAATTCCCTCTCTGAGGGTTTAAAACATAGCTTAGATTTTTCTAATGCTTTACTTTTTCTATATAGACAATCTAAAAAAAATGTTTCATTTAAAAATACCTATGTAGTTTACAGTATGTTCTTTCAAAAATATACAAAATATATTTAGATCGAAAGAACCTTCTACAAACCAGAATGATGCAAAAAGAAATTACCTGAATCTAGAAAGTATACTGATAGCTGCCAAATTGACTGTGTCTTTGCCTAATTAGGGCCAGATGTACTAAACTTGAAAAGTGATAAAATAGAAAGTGATAAACCAACAGCCAAGTGGCACCTAACCAGTGGCGGATTAACCACGGGGGTGACATGTAATAGGTCAGCATGTAATAGGTAGACATGATCAAAAGGTCCACACATGAAAAGGTCAGCATGGGTTTTTCCCAGTTTTTTTTAATTTTGTTGACTTTTTCATATACATATTACCATCCACATGGACTACAACTGAGAATGCCAAGCAAAGCAAGGCACCAGGCCCGATGCATGGCAAGCGATTTGAGGCTTTGTAAAGCTATCTAATAATCCACATCCACAGGAGTGTTAGGCTGAAGATGGGACAGGTTGGGTTAGGCAATAGAGGGAGTGTTAGGGGTAGGAATTAAGGTCAAGGTTACGGAATATATCCATACCAGAACTTTGGAGGGTCAAAGGTCTGCAGCGGAAGTGATGGTCACATGACCATCGGGAACAGCTGTCAGGAGCAGGTAAACACTAGTCCACCAGGGACTGTGGTGACAGTCTAACAAGTCGACATTTCATCACTGTCTTGATCAGAGATGGGGAGCCTTTGGCTCCCAGCTGTGTATGAACTACACATCCCAGCATGCCCTGCTACAAGTTTGCTATTTGGCTATGCTGAAACTGTTGCAGTGCATGCTGGGATGTGTAGGTCAACAACAGCTGGGAGCAAAAGGTTCCCCATCCCTGGTCTAGATAATCAATGTTGACATTATGATTATACTACACCCCTCTGTAGTACTTTACAATTTGAAACAAATGTAATAATAGAAGACATTCTAATAATAATAATAATAATAATAATAACACCCATACAGATAAATAGAAAAATTGACAATGTTGGTGGGGATATGTGATCCAATTAAATGAGATAAGAGGGTTTTTGAATATAGAAAGGTAAACTTGTATGAAATGCTGGTCATGCTGTAGAATAAACTAGCAAGAACAGGGAGCAAGGTGGCTCATAAAGTTTGTGTAAAAGGTACTCTTTACCTAGAACGGCGCCCACGATTGAAATCGCGGGCGTCGGGGGTAAAAATCGCAGTCATCGCGGGCATCGCGGGTAAATCGGGATGGCCGTGATGCCCGCGATGACCGCGATTACCGCGATTTTCCCATAGGGAACAATGTTAAAAAGCCTGATTGACCGCGATTTTACACTTAAATGCCTCAATGGACCCGATTTGGGCATAGAAATCAATGTAAAATGGGCCACACAGCCCAAATAGGGCCAATGAACCGTTAAATGTCCCCCCAAATTTTTAACGCCACCCCACGATCCACGCCAACCCGAAGCGTGGCGAGCGCAGCGAGCCCGCGAGGGGCGTCGGTACGCGTCCTCCGACCTTTTCATGCCCTACTATCCACGTCGGCGTGGTGTGAGAATATAAGTGTGGCGAGCCCGAAGCGTGGCGAGCGCAGCGAGCCCCGCGAGGGGACGCGGATACCTTCACAGGTAGACGCGTCCCCTCGCGGGCTTCACAGGTGTCTGGGTCGCCACGGACACCTGTGAAGCCCGCGAGGGGACGCGTATAACTGTGAAGGTATCCGCGTGCGCTCGCCACGCTTCGGGCTCGGTGGCTCGCTGCGCTCGCCACACTATTATATTCTCACACCACGCCGACGTGGATAGTAGGGCATGAAAAGGTCGGAGGACGCGTACCGCCGCCCCTCGCGGGCTCGCTGCGCTCGCCACGCTTCGGGTTGGCGTGGATCGTGGGGTGGCGTTAAAAATTTGGGGGGACATTTAAGGGTTAATGGGCTCTGTGGCCCATTTGACATTGATTCCTATGGCAAAATCGGGTGGATTGAGGCATTTAACAGTAAAATCGGGTCCATCGCGGCTTTTAACATTGATTCCTATGGGAAATCGGGAGCATCGCGTCGCGGGCATCGCGGGTGCATTTATGGCCGGCCGCGACGCGACCGACACGATTTCCAAGTTTAACATTGGTTTCAATGGGAAATCGCGGGCATCGCGTCGGTTGCGTCGCGGCCATACATAAATGTACCCGCGATGCCCGCGACGGGCGCCGTACTAGGTAAAGAGTACCGTGTAAAAATATCTTTGTAGGGGAATAGGTCTTGGCAGAGCAGAGGGGCCAAACTGGGAGTTATATTGAGTCAATGAAGGAATTATATGTGTACTGTATGTAAATAAAAAACATTTACTCTACATTCTCAGCAAGATGGCTATTCCAACCTATAAATCTTTTATACATCAGCACCTCCCTCATGAGGGGATGAAGTTAACATCCCGATGGATGGTTTGCCGGTGCTCAGAAGACTGCCGGTGCTGAAAACCCAACACCTTTTAGAATGCCAACACTGGAATACTTACAGCGGGTATCCTGAATATAATTATGCTGCAGTCTGGGGGGAGAGGGTTAGGGTTGGGCTGCGGTGGGAGGATTGTTGTTAGGATTTGCGGGGGGGGGGGTGGTGGTTAGGATTAAGCAGCAGCAATGGAGAGTTAGGATAAGGCTGCGGAAGGGGAGGGGTAGGGTTTACGTTATCTTATTTGCTCGTACCTTTTGGGATTATGGCGTTCATAATGGTGGCCATCGGTATTCTGAATGCCGGCTTTCTAACTCCCGGTATCCTGTACCCAAAAACTCGCCATGAGAGCTTTATTTTTCACATCGGGTTAAGGACAGTTTGAACCAAGAATCATCGATCCCTGTGACACATGTGAAAGCTTCTGTGTGCTTTGGTCTTCATAGCTTGTGTGACATGATTAGTTAATAAACACCAGTGATAGCTAATTTGTATAGTAGCGCTGCGACTGTTGTGCTGGGTACACACCAGAACGATCACGATCGTGAGCAGATCATGAGATGACCATATGATGGTTGCATGATCTGTTGGAGCACACGATCTGCTCACGATCCGATTACGATCCAATCACGATCTGTACCCACTTGAAGGGGTCGTTTTCAAATCCTGACTGCAGCAGGTAGGATCTGCAAAACTACCAAACGATCGGTGGGGACGTGAATCGGAACGGAATCTGATCTAAACATTCGAAAACATGCCCAATTTACGTACAATCGGTCGAGATTTTATCGAAATTGGGGGAACTGAGGCCAAATCATTCTGGTGTGTACCCAACATTAACCTTTGCAGTGGACATTGTACTACAAAGAATCTAAGCTAAATCATATACAGATTAACACAGTAACAATTATTGGGCTTCATGTGTGTCTTTTATCATTATTATACAGTATTTGTGATTTGACCACAATAAAATTGGTAATGGTGTCAAGACAATCTGCTCTAATGGGCGTATCAATACTATATTAGAACAATCTTTCTTACAGTATATCATTGGAAGTACTAAAGACTGTGTGAGTCATTGTAAAACAATATGTACAGATGTAATTTAAAGAATGTAATCTATGTAAATATCAGATATCTTCTATTCTTGTTTGCACAGATAAAATGCACAACTGGAACAAAAACAAGATCACTGACATAGGTCTCACCCTCCCAATACTGCTGGAAACCATCCAGCTTTGTTCTCCTTTGCACTGTTACACATCAGTAGCAAGGGAGAAAGAATTGGCCCAATACGTTTAATATGGATCAAATTAAAGTCCTATGCTGCCAGAAGGAATGATTACAAGACAAGCAATTTGATCACAGATCTGTTCTGTGGGACAGAGGTCTATCACTGAATGTTTTTATTTAATTCGTTTTTCTCAGAGATGCAGCGATCGGTGTATGTGTAACTATATGTCATCCTGTATAAAAACAGTTTGCAAGTTGTCCCACATTAGTATGTAGTGACTTAGTGTGATGTATTAATATGAAATTTGCAGCCCAGGGGAGCTTGTGGTAATGCCGTTAACATTACACATTATGATATGAATTTTACTAACCTCCTCCCATCTGCAGTTTATGAAAGCTGTGGGCTTGTAAGACAAAAAATAGCTAGGATCCCTTTTGTTCCCCAAAAGCTTAAAGAGCGTACATTCTTCATCCCCATTGGTCTGTGTCCCATATGTGTCCCCTCTTCACCACAGAATGTTTGTTTTCCCCGTCAATTTTCTGGGCCCTATGTGGGTTTCTATATATGAGGGAACCAAGGGCATGAATGCCGTGGCTAGTCAAACCAGCAAAAAAGATGCCCCCCTGAGAAAGATGCACACGCATAGCTGGCATGCTTGTGCATCATGGGATACAAGTCGCAACCCACGCCGTATCAGAGCCACGATGAGCTTGACTATGTCTCTACATTCTCATATAGGAAGTGTTGAGTATGTGTGGAGTGCCGGATTACGCAGTTTGTTGACCCCTACACTCCCTGCAAAGTCATTCTGGGACCTGGCATCTTTCTATAAGCCCTGTGCACTGCACAACTCCACCCTTGTTAGCTGCACCAGCCCTCCGCCCCTCTACAATATTAAGATTTTGTTTGCTCTTAGGATTGGCTTTATCCAGATTTTATTTTGCAGTAAACCAGATTTAAAAAAAAAACTGTTAAAAAACTTTTTGGCTTTAAAGGTTTACAATAATCTATAATTACACATTATTATGGAGCCAACACTTCCATATATATTTATGGTATACTTATCAAATGTAAAACATTTGATTACGACTGATCAAATTCAATTGGCACATGTGCAAAATAAAAAAAAAATTGAATTGTAGTGTTATTTAGAGACTTCTTAATAGTTGGACATATTTTCCCTCCAAGCGGAAATAGGAAAAGATGCATGTAAGTAAATTAGGTTACTAACACATGTTTAGTCAGACACATCTAGATGCATGTAGGTGGTATAGGTTGTTAACCTGCATGTAGGTGGTATAGGTTATTAACCCTTTGAGTATCAACAGCTCTGTGAGGAATGTGCAAAATATCCACTAAAAATGCTAGCGTCGCTAACATTTGTTATATAAATTGAAATAAAAAATGTTGTGTAAAAAACTATAATATTTCCTGTATAGGGTAATATAACAGGTCAATATGATGAATAAAAATGTTTGGAAATGCCACCAGACATTGCAGCTAGTAAGAAATAAAATTGCTCTAGCCGTGTTTTGTTCCTATCATGCTGTGCAGGTCACACTTGAACTTGCTGCAATTGGGAGGGCTAGGGGGTTGTAGGCCATGAGTGCGGGATTTGTTACCCATAGGTGCATGCATTGGGGGGGGGGGGTATGGGACAGAGTGGGGCCATATTATTGCCATGCCCCATGTCACAAAAATTGAATGCAATGTAATGAGGTGAGAGAATCAAAAAAAAGTTAGAGATTTGGTATGAAATCTCCAGTTTTTTTAAAGCAGCAATCATTTACACTGCAAAACCAGTTTGATTTTGCAGTGTAAATGATTGCCGCTTTAAAAGTGGAGATTTCTCACTTTCTGATTCTCTCATCCTATTACATTTCACCCCTGGTTTCAGTGTTGTATTGTATCCATTGATTAAGGTTCATTTTCTGGTGTCTAAAGTTCATTGACATAAACAATTAAGTAAATATTTTAGTACTGGTGTTTGTTTCAACAACAGCCTTTTATACACAAGAAGAAAAACAAGGAAGAGAGTGATAAGGAAGCATCTGTATTCTGATTTATAAATAACCTAAGGACGAGCCTTGAGCAGGCTTTCCTTATTCCTCTTCCTTTTCTAAACTACTTCTATAGTGTGGTTTACTTTACAAAATACTAAATGATGTGCATCCAATTAGAGATTATTGATTGAGGAAGCATTTTGTATCCCTAAGGAAATGTGTGCATTATGCTGTGTTTGTTCTGTCTGCATGATCTAATTTGTGCTATGCTGTTTGCTGCTCCATGGGGAAAATACTAAACAGCATTAAAGGAATTGTCTATATTTTGTAGGCCTGCATACAATCTAATAACCTGGCTGAGTTAATCCAACAAGAAGTAGTGGCCAGCAGGACTGCACACAAGGATATAATAACACAGAAATGATTAATATGTTTCATTTAATGGACCCTTATAGGCCTTTAACCCCTTCGGTTATATGGCTGGATATTTCTTGGGCTGCGCTGCAGGAGCGGGCTCTCCCGAAAAATTTACGAGCATGCCACTGTAAAGAAAGGGAGCACCAGTGGTACCTCCAGCGGTGAACCACTGGTCACACCACCATCCACCCTGTCACGTATTTCTGGGGCAGGACAAACCTGCCCTAGTAGGTTTATCCTGCCCCATGAAAATCAACCACTCAGGGGGTTAGGGGTCCATTACGGAAGTTTCTTTACTGTGTTGTATTCAGTGCCATCGAGAAGAGTTGAGCAGGTGCTTTTTACCTGGGCCCGGGTCTGTTGGAGGGGCCGGGCAGTGGGTGTAGAGAGCAGAGGCTGCCGCAGCAGCATAGCCTCTCTCCACCACTCAGCACACTCTGCACAGCGCCATGTGCTGAGCGGGGGAGAAAGCGGCAGCAGCTTCAAATTTTACAGGGGCGTGGCTATTCTCCCATTGGTCACTCTCCTCCCATCGACTACACCTATTTTACCGGTACCCTGCGGCACTTTCATCGGCCCTGGTTGTATTCCGGAAGTCATAAGCTTTCCAATGACAAAACAACAGAATTAGCATTAATAGATTGAACCCATTTTAGAACTTAGATTGTCCCTTAAGATGATAAGGAAGAGTGCAAAGTTTGAAGACAATTAGTTAAAGCATTTGAGAGTTATCGTGGAACATCCATACACACACACACACACACACACACACACATCATTCAATTATAGTTATATAGATACCCAAGCGGCCCTATGTGTGTAGGTTAGTAGAGGAGGGATGGTCTAAGAAGAATACCTGTGCTATTGAACTGGAATATGGTTTCATGAATATTGTATAGTCTTCAGTACATGGCACTGATTTGATCAGTAATAAAACATATTCTTTGTTTGTATTTCTTCCCTCACTAGACTATAATGGTTTAAGAAAGAAAATAAATCTTTTTTTATTAGTTATTTATTTCTTAAAGTGGCAAACAATGGCTTTGAGTTTTTTGGGGGGAAATTAGGTAGGAGTTTTAGGGAACAATGAGGTGGCAAAATTGCCAGTCTAGGGGTCCCAATCTTGTTATTACCCGGAGCCCCAGGTCGACAGTAGTAAGGTTGACAGTCAATAGGTTGACATTGTCAAAATGTCGACACAAGCAGTAGGTCCACATGGAAAGGTCGACATGAGTTATTCACTTTTCCCCGCCCCCTTTTTCCATACATGGCGAGCGATGCGATTCTACGCTAATATGGTGTCCTTGTCGACATACACACAAATACTGCAAAAAACTTGTCGACCTATTCCAGGTCACTTTTTTCCTGACGACCTGTTGCTCGTGTCTTGTCGACCTTTTGATCATGTGAACCTAAGTTACAGTATGTTGACCTTTTTTAGGTGTTGACCTATGGCCTGTTGACCTTATTATTGTTGACCCTTTGACCCTATTGCGATGGCATAATGATAAAGCCCTGCGCTTTTCTGGTCACCAGGCATGCATATTTGCTCCCCCCACTCTTGACTGATCATCCTTATGGTCTTTCTGGCAGTGCAGAGAGAGGAACTGTGTTTTTTTGGTACTACAGTACTTACACTGTGAGTTGGCAGAAATACTAATTGCTGAATCATGTTACTTCATAAAATATATTGGAAGCTTGTGAGTTGAAATGGGCCAATTATATTAAATTCAAACCAACTCATTGTAGTCTATCCTCTTCATCTGTTCCTACGGGTTTCAGCAGTTAGTGTTAAATAATGTCACATGGCAACGAGCTTTCATCCCCTACAGGAACCTATTTATTCATTAACAGGTTTTAAGTCTGATAATTATTTATTTTCACCACTTATTGCAAAGTCTAATATGATCGCCTTACTTTCGGTTTCAAGAGTTGGCTGCAGGGGGATCCGGCTGATAGATCTACAGAGGGGAAATTTACTAAGATGGGAGTTCTGTTTCAAATGGGATATTGCTATGGGCAACCAATCAGAATCTATTTCTTATTTATTTAGCTATTTAGCACCATCTAGAACATAATGGATAGTATATGATTGGTTGCCCATAGCAACAGCCCATCTGAAATAGAACTCCCAGGTTAGTATATTTCCCCCACAGTGAATAGATCAACAACAATTGGTCGTCAGGGTCAAAAGGTCAACATGATTTTTCACAGTCTTTTTCATCTTTAGGACTTTTTCATACTTCATTATCCATGTCAGCATAGAGGGAGAATATAATAATTTCAAAATTTTGCTTTAGCTTTCCATGCAACCGTACGTGGTACAATAATTGAGGTTATTCGGGAAATTTACTAATATGAAAAACCTAGTTTTTCGTATTAGTATTTTCCCTACGACTGCATACGACATACGATGTCGTAGGAATTCATATTAGCAGCCGTATATACGGCTGCTAATACGAATTATTTGTAGGCAGTCTGCACGGATCAGTCAGATCCGTGCAGGCTGCAAGGTGTAAAAAAAAATTAAATAAATAAATAAAAATAAAAAAAACCCGGCGTGGGGTCCCCCCCACAGCCGAAACCAGCACCAGGCTGACAGAGCCTGAAGCCGGTAATTAAAAATCAGGGAACCCGACAAATAGGGGTTCCCTGATTTTTAACAACCAGCCCCAGGCTCCTGCTCTGGGGCTGGTTCCCAAAATACGGGGGACAAAATGACTAGGGGTCCCCCGTATTTTAAGAACCAGCCCCAGGCAAAACCAGCCAGCAGGGTAATGCCACAGCCGGGGGGAGACTTTTTATGCAAGTCCCCCCGGCCAAAGCATTAACCCTACCGACCAGTCAGCCTGGCCAGGGGCCCTGGGGGAGTGGGGACCCCCCCAATAAAGGGGTCCCCCCCCTCCAGGACTTACCTGACCAGGCTGAAGCCTGGTGCTGTCCTCGATGCCCCTGGGCGGTGGGCATCGAGCTGATAGCGTTGTAAAAAATAGAACAAACGATTGTTTTTTACTGTGGCACTACAAGTGCCAGCAAGCCTCCCCAGCAAGCTGGGACTTGGAGAACCACAAGTCCCAGCCTGCTGGGTATTAAAGGGCCCGCTGGGTCTTGTAGTGCCACAGTAAAAAAAATAGTTAAATAAAACACACTGACACCCATTTTAAATAAAAGTTTAATACACACATTACACACATACTGATACTTACCTATCTTGATCCCGTTGGTAGGTCGCTGGCTCCGGTGTCGGCGGCTCCGTGTCGGCGGCTCCGAGGTCGGCGTCCTGTCCGAGGATAATCCATGTTGGACCTGTGGAAGGAAATCCAACTCACCCAGGTCCTCCATGGATGGTCTTCTTTCTTCATCTGTCGACATCCAGGTCTTATGGCTGCTTCTGGCGACTTCCAGCAGCTGCCGGCATCTCCCGCGACGCTCCCCGGCTTTCAGAGCCGGAGAGATCCTTCCTCATCGGCGTCAGGGCTCAGAATGAATTCTGGCCAATCAGGAGCCGCCTAGCCGCCTAGCGAGCAATCAGGAAAGACCTTTCCTGATTGGCCGCTAGGCGGCTAGGCGGCTCCTGATTGGCCAGAATTCATTCTGAGCCCTGACGCCAAAGAGGAAGGATCTCTCCGGCTCTGAAAGCCGGGGAGCGTCGCGGGAGATGCCGGCAGCTGCTGGAAGTCCTGGATGTCGACAGATGAAGAAAGAAGACCATACATGGAGGACCTGGGTGAGTTGGATTTTCTTCCACAGGTCCAACATGGATTATCCTCGGACAGGACGCCGACCTCGGAGCCGCCGACATGGAGCCGCCGACACGGAGCCGCCGACACCGGAGCCAGCGACCTACCAACGGGATCAAGATAGGTAAGTATCAGTATGTGTGTAATGTGTGTATTAAACTTTTATTTAAAATGGGTGTCAGTGTGTTTTATTTAACTATTTTTTTTACTGTGGCACTACAAGACCCAGCGGGCCCTTTAATGCCCAGCAGGCTGGGACTTGTGGTTCTCCAAGTCCCAGCTTGCTGGGGAGGCTTGCTGGCACTTAGTAAAAAACAATCGTTTGTTCTATTTTTTACACCGCTATCAGCACGATGCCCACCGCTCAGGGGCATCGAGGACAGCACCAGGCTTCAGCCTGGTCAGGTAAGTCCTGGAGGGGGGGGGGTCCCCTTTATTGGGGGGGTCCCCACTCCCCCAGGGCCCCTGGCCAGGCTGACTGGTCGGTAGGGTTAATGCTTTGGCCGGGGGGACTTGCATAAAAAGTCTCCCCCCGGCTGTGGCATTACCCTGCTGGCTGGTTTTGCCTGGGGCTGGTTCTTAAAATACGGGGGACCCATAGTCATTTTGTCCCCCATATTTTGGGAACCAGCCCCAGAGCAGGAGCCTGGGGCTGGTTGTTAAAAATCAGGGAACCCCTATTTGTCGGGTTCCCTGATTTTTAATTACCGACTCCAGGCTCTGTCAGCCTGGTGCTGGTTGCGGCTGTGGGGGGGACCCCACGCCGTTTTTTTATTTATTTCTTTAATTTTTCTATTTTTTTACACCAAAGCCTGCACGGATCTGACTGATCCGTGCAGGCTAAAACGCAAATAGAACAGGAAAATGGTGTTCTATTTTCCTGTCGTATTTGCGTGGGTGTTTTACACCACTAAGCAGCCGTATTATCAGTACGGCTGCTTAGTAAATCAGAAACCACCATTCTTTTGAATGGTGATTTCTGTCGTATCCTATCGATGGTGTAGACATTCGTATTTGTAAATACAAATACGAATGTTCCATCTTTAGGACTACGAATTGTTGTATTTTTGGGATTGTAAATCCCGAAAATACAAATTCGTAAAAAAAAGGTGTATTTCTCCCTACGAATACACCTTTTTTCTACGAATCCATTTTGGTAAATGTCCCCCTATATGTCGACAGGTGTTGACATAGAAACCCCAAAAATGTGAAAAAAGCAAGTTGACCTTTTGAATGTTGACCTTGTGACCATGTCGACCTTTTGAATTTCAACCTTTTGACCCTCTCGACCTATTGCATGTCAACCTTTTGCTGTCGACCTACTGACTGTCTATCTAGACACTGTAGCTCTATACATTCACAACCTGCTGCAGGTACACTTTGTGATCTGTAGCTCACCGGCTTAAACGGATTCACATTCTGGAACTTGGTAATGTAGGCAGCCCCATAGAACCTATGGAGGGCTGGTTTTTCAATTGAAAATGCGGATCCTATAGAGATATCTATGATAACCCCATACATACATACATACATACATACGGGTTCCAGAAGGCTGACAGACAATATCTAGTCAAGACAGTTAACACCAAAAGTTAGACATTCATTAATTTGACATTGACAAAAGTTAGACATGAATTAGTTAGACATTGACAAAATTTATTCTCCCAAGAATACTTTTTTTACAGTTTTGCAATGTGGCCCCTTACTATTTTGAATCAACATATGTTATCCCTATGACATGAAAGGGAAGTTGTTTTAATAATGCGGTTCCTACAGTACTAAACTTTGGGAAATGTCATGCACTATAAGTCCAATTTATATGTTTTACTTAATCACTCAGACAGTGTGAAGTCAGCAATGTCTTCTGGAGCCAGGTTGTAATTCTAGATGGGACTAGGATTTTTAATGCATGTTATTCATACAGTAAATTTTCACTGCTCTAACACCCTTCACATTCCATGGCAGATGCCTTATACAGTATCTTGGTTCTAAAAATATATTGTACAGGTTGAGTATCCCTTATCCAAAATGCTCGGGACCAGGAGAATTTTGGATAACGGATTATTCCATATTTCGGAATATTTTAATATTTCAATGATGTATTTTGAAGTATCTTGCATTTATGCTATATAAACACATAATATACACACAAATATATTTTATTACCACATAAAATACACACAAATATATTTTATTTGTTCAAAAAACAAGGTTTCAAAACGTGAAACAAAATGTGTGTACTATCTCAGCACTGAATTTGAATGCCAAGCAATCATTGTCTTGCACATATATAGTGCCAGTTACATATCATGTCCTCAGCAGTGCTGTTACAAATGTCCCCAGTGAGTTTTTATAAAAAAAAAAATTTTTTTTCACTTTCTGGAATGTCTGGTTTTCGGAATAATTCGGATAACGGATATTCGGATACGGGATACTCGACCTGTATAGTTAACTAATGGTAAAATCACACAGATTAATGGGCATATGTTCTTAAAATCACAGAACTTCTGTAGTTTTTTTTTAATTTGTATGTGTATCAGGGAAAGTCATTCTTTATATGATAATCCGGTCTATGGGCCTGATTCTGGTTCACTCGCAAAATCAAATTCTCTCTGATGGACAAAACCATGTGCATTGCAGGTGGTGCAGATGTAACGTGAGAGAGAGTTAGATATGGGTATTATTTTGTTTCTGTGCAGAGTGAATACTGGTTGCTTTATTTTTACACTGCAATTTACAGTAGATTTCAGTTTGAAGTACAAACTCCACCCAAATCTAACTCTGTTTGTAAATGCTACATCTGCCTCACCTGCAGTGAACATGGTTTTGTCCATTAGAGAGAGAATTTGATTTTTCAGGTGAACCAGAATCAGACCCTATGTATTAAGCAGGGCTGAAACTAGGATTTCTGGCACCTGAGGCAAACAAGTAAATTGGTGAACCCCGCCCTCTCAAAAAAAAAAAAATTAGATTCCTCAGCAGAAGAAGGAAGGCAGACCCAGGCCGCACAGTACAGCGGTGCAAGTTAAAAAAATGTCTTGCCGTGCGCCATAGGTGTGCGCCAAAAATGCCTGTGGTCACAAGTCATGAGGGGGCATGGTTATGCAAAGAGAGAGGAGTGGCTACATGACGATAGGAGTGTGACCACACACCGCAATGCCTTTTACACATGATGCCACATACTATAATGCCCATTACACATGATGCCAAAGCATAATGCCCAGCAAACATGATGCCACTCACCGTACTACCCATTACACATAGCACCACATCGTAATGCCCATTATATGTATAATACATCGCATCTCTCCTTTGTACATATATATACACATATACACAAAGCCCATAGGGCACCTTACCACTGATTCTGGCTCACTGCCGGGCTGCTGCTGTCCCCCTAACTCCCTGTTGTGTTGCTCAGGCACAGCTGCTGGCGGGGGGACTGGGTATTGCCATGGAGAACAGGGAGGGGGGGGGATCTTCCTGTAGTCACGGCCCTGTACTAAGTAAAGTACAACTGCCAGGGACAGTGGTAACAGTTGCCCATGCTAGTTACAACCTGGGGTATTGGAGGAGTCTTTCTTGAATACTATTCCAGGGAATCTGACACTGTGAATATGCACAGCGATTGTTTCAGTAGAATGCAGGAGAGATATTTCTACTCCGAATATTCCTTCATAGGCACAAAGTAATTTCAGCCATCTAGGGATGGATTAAACCAATTTGAACGAACTCCCTCAAAAAACAGAGTTTGGTACATAGGGGGGTCAGACCGTGTTTGCCTTTGATAATAGTTGGGACTGTCATCTACACCGCTGCATGTGAAATCTCCTGCATTAGGTTGTTAGAACATCATTTATAAAATTATTCAGAAACAGTTTTTTTCTAAATAATTTTATACAAAAAAATGCTTGATAAACAGAAATCTTAAGTATGTTGTCTGAATGTGTGTGCTACATAGGTTCGACCACAGGAAGGTCTACATACATTGGGTCAACCACTAAAGCTTGACAGGCCTTAGGTCGACACCCTTAGGTCGACACCCTCGACATGTGTCTAGGTTGAAAGGGTCATTAGGTCGACACAAGCATTTGGTGGACAGTCAAAAGGTCGACATGGTGTTTCACATTTTTTTATACCAAATGTCGACAGAGTCGACATTGACTCTGTATCAGTGCACCTCGTGATATCCATGTATCTTCTCCTAAAACATCCTTGTAATTTTGCTCTAGAAATCCAAGCAAACAGCATAATTGGTGTAGTCATTAAGGTACACTTAATTTTATAATTTACAGAGAAACACGGGGGGGGGGGGTGTATTCAATCCTGCCCGATACTTTCTAACAGGCGGAAATATCATCCGTTTTCAACAAGAATAGATCGAATTTACAACCATGAAATGTCAGGTCCGTTTTTTCCAACTGTCGTAAAGATTCCGACAGTCGTAAAGATTCCGACAGTCGGAAAGCCCAAGGATCAGCGACTTATCTTGTTGGATATCACTAGTTGGCTTGAAGAACCAATAAAAGAATAAAAATAATAAAACTTAAAGAGAATAAAAAAGACTACAAACTACAGTATGATGATGTTGAAATATATGTCTATGTTATTTGGCTACAAAACTAATGCAATCAAATCCATATTTCACAATAAGAATCATCTCTATATATTTCCATTAAATACAGTTTACAAAGCTGTCTTTGTCCGGCAGTGTTTGCCTTGCACTCTCTCTAAACTTTTTTTTAATTAAACCCATGTAGTCCTGTGTACTATAAACACATTTCACTATATGAAACTACAATAATCCTACTGGAACAATGTAGTCCATGTGTTCTTTATGTGATGCTATAAACTAGAGTGACGGGGTCAACCAAGAAGCTAGTTGTACTGTAGTTCTGCAAGTGCCGGCCGGCATAATCAAGCAGTCCACGACTGTCATGGATTACTGAGACTAGTAGTGACACATACAGTACAGTAAAAAGTCCATTTTTTAACGATTAAACCATATTATACCAACACACACTGTCAAGTAGTGTGGGTCATGGGGCTCAATTCACACCTGATCACATGGGCACGAATGTGCATGGACAGCATTCAGTTAAAACGCCACCCCACTAGAGTGAAAGGCTTTCTTATGAATGAATATATACTCTGGCTGTCATTCTAATTTCCTCGGTCCCCCGTGCACTCGCATGGAGGAGCGTTGGTTAGGGCCTGCGCGTCCGGATAATTGGTTATGTATATGTGCAGGCCTTCTGTGTGAGCACCCTCGCTGACCTGCAATGTCAGTGTGGTGCTCGCACAGTGAAGGCACGGGCAGAGGTGGGTGGGCGGTGGCAGCGAGGGGGCATGGGAAAACCCAGTGTTTCATGGTCGGTGCCATGCAAACACTGGCGTTCCCATGCTAATGGTGCCTGGGGGGGCAGGTGGCTGACGTCAGCTGGCCAGCCTGTCTTCGGCCAGGCCCACGCAAATATAAGTCAGTCTCAACTGGGGGGGGGCCTATTCCCCGTGGGCAGCGGGGTGTGCCCTCTGGGACTCGATAAGCTGCGACTTTCGCAGCTTACCAAGTCAACCAGAATGAGGGCCACTATGCGAATGGGTGTGTACAACTACACATCCCTTCGCAGCCCTACGAATATGTCCAAAACCCACCTTCAAATGATTTCTATACTGGGCACAAGTTATCGCAGGTGCAGCTCAGCCAGAGACTTACTCGGTGGTGTGATGGAAAAGGGCAAATCCGGCCCGTAGCTGACGTCACACACCGTCCTGTAAGACGCTCAGGCATGCCTAGCATTTCCCTGGACGCTGCCAGCGTTTTTTTCTGGCACGTCATTTTTCTTAGCACTCCCACTAAACGGCCTGTTTACACCCCCAGGCGCCTACTCCTTGCGAACGGTGTGCCAATAGAATTAGTTGCAGGATTTAATCACAGGACGGCATTGCATATGCATACTGCAAACCGTACACAAGAGCAGAGTATCATAATTGCCCGCCATGTGAATTCGAAGCCATGCCTTCAGGTCTGAATTGGGCCCATGGTCTTTGTTTTGCAGGCCCTATATCCTAAATAAGTCAAACTGGGAATATTTTTATTTCTTCATTTTATTAGTTTTTTTTTTTAAATTCTATGATAAAAGACTTGTCACCACTATGAAGCCAATAATACTGATTTGCATCACTAACACAACATTATTTAAATACATAGTCTACATTTTGAACATAAATGCATCCAACTGTATGAATCCCATAAGAGCATATATTTTAGATGACACAACCTTTGTATAATTTGTCTTTTGGTCCAGTCCAGTCCCTGTAGTAGTCATTTCAATCTGTGTTCAGCCCTGCGATGGCTATCAAGTATGACCATGAGGTTTTCCTGATGTGTAGCTAAAGTTCATTGGTTTCAGCCAAGCTTGTAAACCACTAAAACTGACTCTGTTCCTTGTCTTCTTACTGGTGTGAAAGTGGTGGACAGGTAACGTTTGGTGATCACATCCATAGTAAATAACATGCATCGTGTCCCATAGCGATAACTGTACATCTGGCCGCATGCATCACTGCAAATCCACATCTGCATCCAGTTTATCCATGGGTATTGCCAAATGGCTACATCTCATAGGAACTCATTTGTGCTGGTGTTGGAAGTCCATGTTTTCTTTGATTTCACAACCTTAATCAGAAGAATGGACGGAGCAAATTAAATGTCATGTAAAGTTTATTTATTTAAAAAAAAAAGAAAGAAAGTAAACCAAGTCTCAGCTGAAATTTCAGGGAATGCAAACAAGTGTGCAAAGCCAAAACTTAGGAGCCAATTTGTAAGAACATATTACATGTCTAATAAACAATATGGGAATTACGGAAATTCAACAATAAAATATCAGAAAAAAGGGTATGCTAATCCCCCCTCCTCTTGCCCCATCTATCAGTGCCAGTGAACCGCAGGAACCATTGTCCCCTACGGTATAGATACCCTATGACTGTTGTACAGAGAAGTGTGGTGCTCATTGTGTGGTATTGATAAATGACCCGTTACTCTCAACATGCCGTTTAAAAATGTTGGCAGAGGCCAAATGCTGCAGCTACTTACATGATGTATGGAACCCTTGCAGTCAGCAGTGCCAATAGAACACTTGCCCGCATGGATACTGTGCAATCTGCCAAGATGCATCTGACTGGTATTCTGCCAGATATTCAAGGTGCAGTGACCCACACTAGCCTCATAACAGCAAATATCTGACTTGCTATTCGTGTTATATGCAAAATATACTTTAATATACATTAAATGGCGTCTACATGTAAAATAAAGTAGAAGAAGTTTAATATAATAATAGTAGTAATACTAATAATTGACCAAGGCCTGTTTATGGAAATGTGCAGGATACCTGGGGAGAGGGGGAAAGACACCACTGCACTGGGACCCAACATTCCTTTTGGTGTCATTTCTATTTGGATGGCTTTGGGCAAGTAGTAATACCCATGATTCCAATCGCACCTGAATTTGGGCAGCATGCCCCTCTGTGCAGGGTTAACATGTTTGCCAAGTTCTCATTTCACAGCGGTGAACACTTTGTGTAATTGGGATACAGTTGGCATTCCAGTGACTGGCTCTGAGACTAATCATGTGCAACCGGTGAGCCATATTTCTGCTCTGTACTCATTCAGTATTCATTCATGCCTACTTACAGCTTATTTTATCCTGAACAGCTACTGGATGGGGTATGGGTCATTGGGTCAACTAAATTAAGGTCAACATACATTGGGTCGACTACTGAAGGTCGACATGGTCAAACAGTGGACATTAGATAGGTCAACAGTCAAAAGGTCAACATGGGTTTTTCACGTTTTTTGGCCCAAATGTTGTCATGGACACGAAAAAGTGCACTGCATCCCCTCGCATAGCTTGCTGCACTCACCATGCTTCGGGCACGGTGCCTCACTACGCTTGGCACACTATTCTATTTCCCCTCCACACCCTAGTGGATGGTAAGGCATCAAATACCGACTGTCGGCACATGTCGGCTCAAAAAAGCCCCTGAGAAAACCCATGTTGACCTTTTGACTGTCGACCTTCCCATTGCTGACCTTATGCTTGTATCGACCTTTTGACCCTCTCGACCTTAGGCATGTCAGCCTTTTTATGTTTTGACTAGGGAAGCCAATCCCGGGGCATTTTTTCAATCCCGGGATTCGGGATTGAAAAATGCTCAATCCCGGGATTCCCGGGATCCCGGGATCGGTTTTCCTAATAAAAAAAACTGCCCCACAATTACTGCCCCAGTCAGTAATTACAATGTAATTACTTACATTTGATGGTTGCCTGGCATGCTGGCTTCGCGCTGGCTGGGTGAGCGGGTGGGCGCGCTGGCTGGCTGGGTGCTTGGGCTGGGCATGCTGGCTGGGCGCTTGGGCTGGGCACACTGGCTGGGCGAGCGGGCGGCTGGGCACGCTGGCTGGGCACGCTGGCTGGGCGGGCAGGCGGCTGGGCACGCTGGCTGGACGGGAGGGCGCGCTGGCTGGGCGGGTGGCGCGGCATTACAATGCCGGGCGCGACCTCTGCCTGCGCAGCGTAACCTCTGATCTCACGCTGAGAGGTCACGCTGCACACAGTGCTGCCGGGAGAAGTCGGGCAGCGTTTGAGCGATGCTCAGACGCTGCCCGGCATTAGACTGCGCGCAAGCGCAGTCTAATCCCGAAATCCCGGGATTGGAAACTCCAATCCCGGGATTGAAATCCCGGCGTTTTGGGGGCCAAATCCCGGGATCCCGCCGATCCCGATCCCGGGATTGGCCACCCTAGTTTTGACCTAAGGGCTGTTGACCTTCAGTGGTCAACCCAATGTATGTTGACCTTGATAGTGTCAACACAACGACTGTATACCAGTGATTCTATGCACTAGTCTATATTGTCCACTCTCATTGCTCTATTGTAGTTTGTGCAGTTGCATTGTCCTATTGTAATGTATCACATATGTTCCGGGCATTGTTGAAATATGTGACATTAGATTTGCAGCGGTGTTGCATTACCTTACTTACATTTGGAGAAAGCAATTTTGTAAATGTCTTTTTTTGTTGGCTGCTCTCCACGTAAACTCCCCTGAAGCAAAAACATAAGTTCATTCTTCCTTCACTGCAGCCAGGACGGGATTGTCTGTGCAGAAGTGTGTAGAAGAGATTATATAATTATATTCACTGCAAAGTGAACCGTACATATGTAGACCATTGCACCTTGTTATTAGTCTGCAACATACAGTATTAAGTTGGAGGTTCACTTGTTGCACTGCTTTGGACTGAGTCGGAAATGTTTCTATTTCCAATCCTGACAACATTGAAAAAAAGGGACTCTCTGCAGCTAATTAGCCGTAATCCTGCATTTAGGAAATAGTTCAGCCCTGTCACAAACAGGAAAATACTACAAAGGGCTGTGCTAGAGTCTGGGACTCCACACATTGTAGCAGAGCAGATTGTGCATTGTTCTCCTTGCTGCGTGGGACTGGCTGATTGTTTGGTGGAGTATTCATATACAGACCTTTACTATCATACCTATATTTGGATTCCAACAAGGATATATATTTTTTCTGTTCAAAGAACTATCAAAAAGTGGTCTGATATAACTGTTGTTTCATCACAGAATTTTGCATAGTGGAACCAACTGAACATGTGAAGGTACGTACTGTACACTGGGACAGTGTATCCAGCCTTTGTTCTTCTATGCTTTAGGATCCTTCTACCATTGTCACGTAAGGACTGGTGAACTTTCATGAGCAGTGTGTTTATCTTCAGATATGCAATGTATGTAATTTCTATGTTACTGCAAGCAAGGCAAATAGTATGTTCCTATAACTTTTCGGTTATCAAATATGAAACTTTTCTCACCAATGCAAAACGTGTTAACAATAGTAACCTGATTTATATTAGGCTTATTGTGTATGTATTATAAAGATACCTGCACAACCTAGTTTAAATTCACTAAATGTTATAGAGAAGTATTTGGTCATTTTAAATAGGGGATATGGGGAGATTGGTTTATAGATAGATATTTATTTCCAGTTTCTTATATAGCGCAGCAGATTCCGTTGCGCTTTACAATTGTAGACAGTGATAAAAGAAACTGGGTAACAACAGACAGACATGGAGGTAAGAGGACTCTGCTGCAAGCTTACAATCTATAAGGATATATATATATATATATATAAAACTTTTTTTATTTAATTTAAAGTAATTTGTTATTTTTGTATTAACTGTTATGTGGCTATTGATTATAAGTTTTTCAAAGTAAATGTAGAGCATAGCCCCAGCCACAAGAGAATTATTTCAAACGACTAACCAATAGGCATCCTCCTACAAGTGTGTTGTGACTTTCCATTGGCCTTGAAAATATGCCAGATTCGTCAACTTCTTGCTGTCCCTGACACACAGACGTCAGTACCTGCACTGTGCATTGTCTTGGAAACCAGGAAGTCCCTTGTGCTTAAAATAATTTAAGTGCAAATCTGGAGGAGCCTAAAAACACATAACTAAAGCAATTCTGTACATTTCTGCCTTAAAGCACTTTTACACAATGACATTTTTTTCTTCAATGGTTTTTCCCTTCCTTTATTGTCAATGAGAGCTTATGTCCCAAAACATATAGTTATTTCATTTTGTTTTGTCATCACAAATTACTATAGTGATTTTCTCCTACTTTTGCACATTATGTAAAAAAAAAAGGAATGTTTTATGAAAAAAAACAAAAACACAAATATCTCTGAAGACAAGGGTAAATTCTACTCCTGTTATCTGATTGACAGGCTTATCACTTCCTTAACGTGCTTTATTTTAGACTGTTTAGCTGGCCTGCTTCCCTCTTCCACAGGATATCTGTAATTCCAGTGGAATCTTTGCAGGAATTCTAAGTAAACTGCATTTGAAGTACAGAGCTAAAAGATCTGGCACATTTTTATGGAAGGCTAAAGGAAATAGAAAGAAGGTTAAAGTAAGATTGAAAGAAAATATGAAATAGGAAATTATGTAATTGCATATAGTATATGCTATATTATCGATACAGTTTATATGGTTATACATACTGTATATATATATATATATACAGGTTGAGTATCCCGTATCCAAAATGCTCGGGACCAGGAGAATTTTGGATAACGGATTATTCCGTATTTCGGAATATTTTAATATTTCAATGATGTATTTTGAAGTATCTTGCATTTATGCTGTATAAACACATAATATACACACAAATATATTTTATTAGCACATAAAATACACACAAACATATTTTAATTGTTCAAAAAACAAGGTTTCAAAACGTGAAACAAAATGTGTGTACTATCTCAGCACTGAATTTGAATGCCAAGCAATCATTGTCTTGCACATATATAGTGCCAGTTACATATCATGTCCCCAGTGATGCTGTTACATATGTCCCCGGTGAGTTTTTAGCAAAAAAAAAAATTTTTTTCACTTTCTGGAATGTCCGTATTTCGGAATAATTCGGATAACGGATATTCGGATACGGGATACTCGACCTGTATATATATATATATATATATATATATATATATATATATATATACACACACATATACATACACCAACATATAGGAGCGGCACTCAGATTATAAATAATAAAGTTTTGATGTTTAATTACATCATCATCAGGCAATTGCCTGATGACGATGTAATTAGACATTTAAACGTTGCAGAAACTTCTGTTTACTGTATATATATGTCTAGTGTCCCTGTGGCCCTGAAACACTGCCATCTGTTGGCATCAAGTGAAACTACATCTACTAGCTTTCAAAACATTAGCTGACTATATATATATATATATATATATATATATATAACAGCACGGTCCGGCGGCACTCAGGATAAATGACTCACGACACCAGCCTGTGTACAGTCAACGTTTCAATAAGCTTTACTTATTTTCGTCAGGTAAAGTAAGCTTATTGAAACGTTGACTGTACACAGGCTGGTGTCGTGAGTCATTTATCCTGAGTGCCGCCGGACCGTGCTGTTATGTGGGAGCTACATGCTTCCTAAATTACGGAGGGCAACAGGGACTGTTATTACGTTTAGAGAGTGCCGGAACCCACTGCTGGGTATATATATATCATGTCTTGATAAAGGGTCTCAGTACCCGAAACGTTGACTCACTGCATTGCCTGTCGGCTGTTTTATTTGATTTACCCAGTTGCTACATTGATGAGTGCCGCAAACCGTTGTGCTATATGTGTTTCTCTGCTTGAGATTGCGGGCACCATACAAGTTGGACAGAGTTTGGGAGAGTGCTGGGCATATTGGCCATATATATATATATATATATATATATATATATATATATATATATATATCCTCCTCTATTGCTGGCGGCATTCAGGGACTCATAAACACATTAATGCAGATGAAACATTTATGCTGCTTTCAGACCGCATAACTGGCTTTGACCCTGTATTTGGAAACGTTTCCAAAAACGGGTCTGCCAGATAAAACCCCTTTCACACCGCAGCACTTAAACGGTATATTACCGTTTAAGTGCCGATTTTTTGACACTGGCAGACCCGTTTTTGGAAACTTTCCAAATACAGGGTCAAAGCCAGTGCAGCCTTCAGCCCTCCCCTCCGTGCAGCTCCCCCCCCCCCCCCCTCGCGTGTCGACCGAGAGCATGTCGACGCCCCCCCGCGCATGTCGACGCCCCCCGCGCGTGTCGACGCCCCCCCCACCCCGCGTGTCGGCGCCCCCCCGTGTCGACTTACCCCGTGCCGGTACCTCCGTTGTGAACTGCAGCTCAGTATGCTCGGAAAGCACTTATGAAAAAAGTGTCTTCCAGAAAATGGCTGCCCCATAGGAAACCCTGTTTAAAAAAACTGTCTTCCGTATGGGGGGCAGCCATTTTCTGAAAGACACTTTTTTCATAAGTGCTTTCCGAGCATACTGAGCTGCAGTGCCGGGAACCACAACGGAGATACCGGCACGGGGTAAGTCGACACGGGGGGGGGCGCCGACACGCGCGGGGGGTCGACACGCGGGGGGGCCGTCGACACGCGCGGGGGGGCGTCGACACGCGCGCGGGGGGTGTCGACACGCGCGCGGGGGGTGTCGACACGCGCGGGGGGGGGCTCCAGTGCTGTGAATACTTAATGAGCGCTCATTAAGTATTCACTGTGCTGAATTTAGGACCCAGCTCATTGGCTGGGTCCTAAATACCGTTTCTGAGCCGATTTTTGCGCTAAAATACCGGTTCAGAAACGGGTAGGACCCTGCATTTTAACCGGTTAGAAAAAACGGCATTTTCTAACCGGTTAAGTGGGACTGGACCTTTCAGACCGCACACATTACCGTTTTAAAACGGTAAAAAAACGGCAATTTACCGTTTTAAAAGTGCGGTCTGAAAGGGGCATTATTGTCAACGTTTCGGGGTATGTGACCCCTTAGTCAAGATGCACATGCACCTGCAGTACATATGGTTTTGTCCATTAGAGAGTGATTGTGCCTTTACGAGTGAACCAGACTAACCCCCGGAATGCACACCACATATAATTTTAATCCGCAAGAGCTGCTTTTGCATTCTATGGGCCTTATTAAGACTATTGCAAAGCACATTTTTTCTCTAATGGGCAAAACCATGCTACACTGCAGGTGGTACAGATGTAACGTGCAGAGAGTGTTACATTTTTGGGTGTTTGTTCAAACTAAAAATCTAAATTGTAGTGTAAAAATAAAGTATTTACCTTGCACAGAAACAAAATAACTCACCCAAATCTAACTCACAGTACTGTATGTATTGTGAATAGTTTATTGACGTGAGTGACTCTTTCTATTGTTATATCTATTATTGGCACATAAAGTGTCCCTTATGTGTTTACATTTTTTACGTGTTGTTTCTTGATTGTCTACATTTTTCAAGACAAGTTTAAAAAAATGTCATCTTTGACTACATGTCTATTACAATGCCTGTATTTACAATATTTATTATATTCTGTATATGGGGCAGTACGGATGGTGTAATGGGTTCAATCCCCACAATGGCTATAACTGTGCAGAGTTTGTATATTCTCACCGCACTTGCGTGGGTTTCCTCCAGGTACTCCGGTTTCCTCCCACAATCCAAAAATATACTGGTAGGCTAATTGGCTCCCAACAAATTAACCCTAGAATGTCTCTGTGTGTGTTTGTACATGTGGTAGGTAATATAGAGTGTTTCTCTCTTGTCCATCCTGGTGATACAGCTAACCATGAGATGTAGGCGGGTCCGCAGGAGCAATGCACCTATGCTAACTTCTTTGAGAGGCAGGCTCCTCCCTTCAGCATCCCAGCATTCCTCAGTTTGTTTTAGGTGCCCACTGGAGTGGATGCTATGCTGACTGGCTGCGGACTGTAGCCATTCTTTAGAGTAGCTAGGGGTTTGTTTTTTTATTAATATTCTCTTAGTTAGTTACAGGCTACAGTATGAAACTTCCATAGGAAGTTTCTTTACACTGAAAGCGCTGCAGAGGCTGACAGAAGCGCAGAGAGATGCTGTCGGTCCTCTCTGCACATCGCTTTGACCTCCATGAAAGGAGGTTTCCTGGGCCCTGGGGTAAGTCCTGAACCGCCTCCCTTCTTAGGGGGGATCTTGGGGGACAGACCCCCCTCTATGGCGCCGCCATTTTACAGGGCTTATAGGCGGAAATCCTTAGGGAGTTGATGCCTATTTCATGCCTATGGACGCTTCCAAGTGGTCCCAGACTGAGGGGAGACACTGGAAGTAAGAAGAAGCACTTGTAGGAGTGGCTAATGCTGGGTACACACCAGGATGACTAGGGCCCGATCCCCTCAATATAGATCCAATTCCGACCAATTGGATGTAGATTGTGTGCTGATTGGGCCCTTTTCTGTCCTGGTGTGGACCGATACCGATCCGATGCGCGGTCCCGCGGGTCGGTCGATCGTTATTGAGATCCTACCTGCTGCAGGTAGGATCTCAATGACGACCATACAGCCGGGTGCGGGTCGCCATTGGATCGGACCCGCTCATGGTGCACATCGTGAGCGGGTCGTGCCCCCCCGCGTCACCGTGAGCGGGTCGGACGAGCCACTGACGACTCGCTCACGATGTGCATCATGAGCGGTTCGTCCTGGTGTGTACCCTACATTATAGGGGGAAGGCGCCAAAAGGCTTCCCTCCCTGCTGAAGAAGAGACTTGGTCTCTTCCTGCACTCTGCTCTGGCTCTTTTTCTTTCCACACTGTGCGGAGCTGAAGGAGTATTTCACACTGCAGAGCTGAGTGGAAAGCTTCTCCTGGGCAGCGCTTTTCCTGGTGACCGCTGAGGGTCCATTGCAACAGACAGATAAGTACTTGGATGTAATATTCTGTACAAACCCCTGACATTGTGCACTGTGTGTGTTATCATGACAGAAAGGTGTAGTGCTGCTGCTCTTGGGGAGGGAGCGTCTGCCATGTTAATTAAGTGCAGGGTGCTGATTTCAAAGACCCCGTGGATAAAAATATTGAAGGCTGTCTTAAGGCTGTGTTTGAAGGAGTGTGCTTTACCTTACGCTCGATTATTGCATCTGCTTGGGTATCCAAGGCCATGATGATTGGGCTGATGCCTTGTGTAATCAACTTCAACCTGACACAGAAGCTTTTGCTTTGGCATGTATGAGTATGTTTGTGAGGCTAATGAAGAAGGCACCAAGATGGTGTCAAAAGTGTCAGCCACTTCCGTGATAGCTAGGAGAGCTCTCTGGCTTAAGGCTTGGGAAACTGATAATGAGTAAAAAGGGTTGTCCAAAGAGGAACAAAGGCAGAACACTATAGGTTTTTGGGGCACACTTGTAAATGATAGGTGAAATAGATGAGAAATGTGTGAATTAAGATTTAACTTTTATTACACAAGATTAAACAAAAAGGGGGGGGGGGACAACAAACGTCACTTACGTTAGTAGAAATAAACAATAATTCCATACATAGGTTTAAGATTATCACTGATTCCGAGGCGATAATGATTCGTACACGGTGTCCATCTCTAATAAAAAATAATTGTTTCTAAATATTTCTTGCTCCAGCCTTTTGAGATACAAGACTGGTCAGAATAAGGCACATAACAATGAATTACTGACGTCCCAATCTGACCAGGTGTACACACTTATGTTACATTGATGAGAAGTGGATTTGTGAGAATTGAGTGGAGTGGTTTGAGATAGTGAAAAGGAGCTCCTCATAGGACACCATGTACCTCTGCTGTCCCGGTGTACATACAGCACCGAATATTCCCTGCAGGTCTCCCCAAAGGTACTTATTCGGCCATTCACTGCTTAGCTGCTGAGCTCAGCAGGGTTCAGGCGGTACAGTGATGTATGACCATATACCCTTGTGGATGAGAGGGTACAAAGGTGATGTAAGGAGTCAAGAGTCACTTCTGCTTTCCCTTGGATGAGTTCAGTCGTACCCTGGTGCCATTGAGGTATTGCAGGGAGAACCTGGTCACCCAGAGTGGCGAGGTTTAATAGGAGTTAGAGTACAGAGGTGGTTATTGCAGTTAACAGACCCTTTTACTATGCATGGATGGAATTATTGTTTATTTCTTCTAACGTAAGTGATGTTTGTGGTCTCCCCCCTTTTTAATCTTATGTAATAAAAGTTAAATCTTAATTCACACATTTCTCATCTATTTCACCTATCATTTACAAGTGTGCCCCAAAAACCTATAGTGTTCTGCCTTTGTTCCTCTTTGGACAACCCTTTTTTCTCAGTTTAAATGCTGAACAATTTTGGGAGCACCACCAACCAAGTAACTATATATAATTTCCATACACAATAGGTCACATGTTGGTCTTTACAGTAATATACTGCTAATACAATTACATTTTTTTCTTCGCCTGTGACAATCCCCCTCCCTCCGTACCAATAAAGCTGATAGTGAGTCCAAGAAGTCTCTAGAGCAGGGGTTCCCAAACTTTTTTGAATCACGGCGCCCTAGAGCATCAAAATATTTTCAAGTCACCCCTAGGCCAAATGCTTCTTATCGAGAAAATTAAGAAAAAATAAATAAATTAAGTGCATTGTGTTTATATGTCACAGTTATCTGGTGGGGGGCAGGATTTGCTTCTGTTTGTCCACATATATTATGATTGGCAGCCACAAGTACTGGTTTTGACTGGTATATTGACCATAAATAATATGAATTGATCCTGGTCCACCAACCCAAGGCACCCCTGCAAGTGTCCTGAGGCACCCCAGGGTGCCTAGGCACAATGTTTGGGAACCACTGCTCTAGAGGCATTGCTCTAGAACTTCTTTTTGGGGCAGAACTGGATTCCATTATTAAACATGCCACGGGGAGAAAGAGCACATTCCTTCCCACCACATCTTGTAAGTACTCAGTGTCTAGGTTTGGGGAATTTAGGCTGTCCTTTCGTTTCGTTCCTCCTTTCGAGGGGGTGTGTCCAGTAGAGGACAAACAGGTAGAGGAAAGTTCCCCTCTGGCAAGGGAAGGGCGCTCAGATCCTGTTTTGGGGCCTTTGCAAAGAAACACCCTTCCAAAAGTGAGGAAATGTCCTCAGCATGATGGGGTGAGACTCCCCATTCTGGTATTAGAGTGGGGGGGTCACCTCCTGCAGTTTTGGGATGTGTGGACTCTCTCCACCCTGGACCCTTGGGTTCTCTCCATCATTTCTCAGGGTTACAGGATCAATCTCAGGGGTGTCCCTCCAAAGAGATTCTTCCAACACCCCTGCCATGAGAAGCTCGCTTGCAGAAATCCCTCTTGTGGGTAGCAACGTCTCTTCTCGTCAAGGGAGTGGTGATCCCAGTACCTCCGTAGCAAAGAAAGAAGGGTTTTTATTCCATTCTTTTCTTGGTCCCCAAACTGGACGGTTCCTTCAGACCCATTCTAAACCTGAAGTGTTTAGACCTACATCTGTGGGTGGATCACTTCAGGATGGAATCTCTTTGGTCAGTGCTTTTAAGCATAGAACCTGGAGAATTTCTAGCAACAGTGGACATCCAGGATGCTTATCTACACGTGCCTATATGCAGGTAACATAAATTTTTACTGCGTTTCGCAACAGAGGAAACTCATCTGCAGTTTCAGGCTCTATCTTTCGTGCTGGTTATGGCTGTCATGGCTGCGGCTGTCAGGTTAAAGGAAATTGTGATTATTCCATATATGGACGACCTCTTGTTCAAGGCGGAATCGGCAGAGAAGTTGCAGGAACATCTATTGATTGCAACACAGTTTCTTTGAGACCACATGTGGATGTTAAATCTTCCAAAGTCTCATTTAACGCCCACTCAGAAACTTCAGTTTTTGGGTGTGATCTTGGATACACATGTGCATTGTGTCTTCCTCCCAGGGTCCAAAGCAGTGGACATTCGCCGGTTGGTGCTGTCGATTATCCAGTCACTAAATCTCTCGATATGGCAGAGTTTGCAACTGTTGGGCAAAATGGTGGCAATATTCAAGACCCTGCAGTATGCAAGGTTTCACTCAAGGCCATTTCAATGGAACATTCTGTCCAGTTGGTCCGGGAACCCAAAATCCATGAAACAGGAAACACTTTACTGTCTCAGAAGACAAATAACTCGATGATCTGATGGACGGATCGAGTCTCTTCAATTAGGGTGGTCCCTTCGCTCGTGGGATTGGTTGGTCGTCACGACTGACGCCAGTCTCAGGGGCTGGAGGGCAGTTGATCCTACACCTCAGATTGCAAGGGCTGTGATCCAGTTCAGAATCAAAATGGCCGATCAACATTCTGGAACTCAGGGCAGTGTAGAAGACACTTTTATGACAGTTATGACAGTTCCATGGTGTTTCAGCTTCGTGTATGTATTCCCTCCATTTCCAATGATTGCTTGGGTCCTCAAGAGAGTGATGACACAGGGGGTGCAAATCATCTTGATTGCTCCGGATTGGCCCAGGAGGTCTTGGTATTCAGACATACTGAGGTTGTCGACTGAATCCTGGCATCTTCCTTTTCGGCAAGACCTACTCAGGCAAGGACCTTTTCTACACCAGGACCTAGTTCGTCTCAATTTGACGGACTGGCTTTTGAAACCTCCTTATTGAGGAAGAAAGAAGAAAGATTTCCCAGATGCTATTATCCGAACTATGCTCAGGACTTGGAAGCCTGTGTCAGCAGCAAATTATCATAGGGTTTGGAAAAGGGTGTAAACATCAGAAGGTACACATCTCTAGGTTCAAGGTCACTAGACTTTTGGAGTTTCTCCAAGACGGTTTTTCAGCAGGGCATAGCCTGCGGTCTTTAAAGGTACAGTTGTCCGCTTTATCCATAGTCTTTCAAAAAAGAGTGGCTCTGTTGCCAGAAGTACAGGCCTTCTTACAGGGAGTTAAGCAACTAAAAACTCCATATAGGCAGCCGGTGGTGCCTTGGGATCTGTCTCTGGTGTTGTCGGATCTACAGAAACCTCCATTTGAGCCTTTCAGGTCGGCTGATCTTAAATATCTTTCTTGGAAACTTACTATTCTGTTAGCTATAGCCTCGGGTAGGCGGGTTTCGGAATTGGGGGCCTTGTCTTGCAAGTCCCCGTTTCTGGTTTTTCATGATGACAGGGCTGTTCTTAGAACAGTGCCAAAGTTTGTACCTAAGGTAGTATCAAATTTCCATTTAAACCAGGAGATTGTGCTCCCGGTGTTTTGTCCTCCAGCGGAGTCCAAAGAAATTGGATGTGGTTCACACTCTGCGCATTTATATGGACAGAGTAAAGGATTTTCGCAAAACTGATTTGCTATTGGTACTATTTGACGTGCATAAGAGAGGGTGGCCTGCTTCTAAGCAGACCATTGCTAGATGGTTAAGATCGGTGATTGCCTTTGCATACACTAAGGTAGGCAGACCGATTCCCTCCAGGATTACTGCCCATACCACTAGGTCAGTTGCTTCCTCTTGGGCTGTGCGTCATGGGGCTACAGTGGAGCAGTTATGCAGGGCTGCTTCCTGGTCCTCTGTTCACACCTTTACCAAATTCTACAGGTTCAATGAGTTAGAGTCGGAGGACGCTTCATTTTGGCGAGCAGTGATGAGAACTGCAAACCTGAGCGTACCCTCCCAAAGGACCGGCTCTTGAAAGTCCCATGGTTAGCTGTGTCACCCTGATGGATGACAGAAAAAAGGGGATTTTTGTAAGAACTTACCGTTCGAATCCCTTTCTTTGAGTCCATCCTGGTGACACAGCAATCCCTCCCTTACGCTCAGTAAGTTTATATTTATACCGATTCATGTATTGTCATGTTATTTGGTTATATTTGTGCATATTAATATGTTCAGGCATTGTGCTGAGTAATATATCCTAGTGTGCTTTAGAAGTTGAACTGAGGAATGCTGGGATGCAGAAGGGAGGAGCCTGCCTCTCAAAGAAGTTATCATAGGTGCCTTGCTCCTGCGGATGGACTCAGAGAAAGGGATTTGAACGGTAAGTTCTTACAAAAATTCCCTTATGCTCCTGTGGGGCAGGGACTGATGTGAATGTTTAAATATTCTCTGTAAAGCGATGCGCAATATGTGTGCGCTATATAAGAAACTGATAATAATAATAATATACGGTGCATCTAGAAAGTATTCACTGCTCTTCACTTTTTCTATATTTTGTTATGTTACAGCCTTAACCCAAAATGGAATAAATTATTTTTTTCCCTCAAGCTTCTGCACACACACAATTCCACGTAATGACAATGTGAAAAAAGTTTTTGGGAGACTTTTGCTAATTTAATAAATTTAATAAAAATTAAAACTAAAAAATCACATGAACATAACTATTCACAGTCTTTGCCATGAAGCTCAAAATTGAGCTCAGGTGCATCCTGTTTCCACTGATAATTTTTTAGATGTTCCTACAGCATAATTAGAGTCCACCTGTGGTAAATTCAGTTAATTGGACAGGATTTGGAAAGGCACACACCTGTCTATATAAGGTCCCATACTTGACAGTGCATGTCAGAGCACAAACCAAGCATGAAGTCAACGGAATTGTCTGTAGACCTCTGAGACAGGATTGTCTCGAGAATCAAATCTGGGACAGGGTACAGTAAAATATCTGCTGCTTTGATGATCCCAATAAGCACAGTGACCTCCATCATCCGTAAATGGAAGAGGTTAGGAAACCACCAGGATTCATCCTAGAGATGGCCTAACCCCGAAAATTAGTGATCGTGGGAGAAGGGCCCTAGTCAGGGAGGTGACCAAGAACCCAGTGGTCTCTCAGTCAGAGCTATAGCATTCCTTTGTGGAGAGAGGAGAACATTCCAGAAGGACAACCATCTCTGCAGCAATCCACCAATCAGACCTGTATGATAGAGTGGCCAGACAGAAGCCACTCCTTAGTAAAAAGTACATGGCAGTCCAAAATGCACCTGAAGGACTCTCAGACCAAAACAAGAGACAAAGATTGAACTCTTTGGCGTGAATGCCAGGCATTATGTTTGGAGGAAACTAGACATCACTCATCACTAGGCCAATACCATCCCTACAGTGAAGAATGGTGGTGGAAGCACCATGCTGTGGAGATGTTTTTCAGTGGCAGGACCTGGAAGACTATACAGGATAGAAGGAAAGATGAATTCAGCAATGTACAGAGACATCCTGTATGATAACCTGCTCCAGAACACTCATAACCTAAGACTGGGGCGACGGTTCACCTTTCAGCAGGACAACGACCCTAAGTACAGTCAAGATATCAAAGGAGTGGCTTCAGGACATCTCTGTGAATGTCCTTGAGTGGCTCAGACTTGAATCTGAATGTTTTTAGCCTTTATTGTAACTATTGGGGGTTTTCTCTCACCTCAAGCCCTAGGGGTTCATATTATTGTCATTCATAATGGAGGTATGGACTCATCCAATGCTTCAGCTATCATCCAATATCGTTACTAAATGTGGACATTAAATTGTTTGCTAAACTCCTTGCTAATATGCTAAAGTTTTTATTTCTTAATGTTATACACTCCGATATCTTTGGCTTTGTCCAAGGCAATAAGTTTTGAACAAAACCACTAAAGTCATAGACCTAATACATTTAGATGAGACTTATCCTGTCTCCGATATTGTTCTCTCTACTAACACCGAAAAGTTAGTTTGATAGGGTCGGCTGGCTGTTTATGCAGGAGTCCTTGGAGCACTTGCTTTACCACTTTCCCTCCGCACGGATAAGGACTACGAGTGTTTTCTATCTAACCTGATTAACTCTGTCCCAAACCTTGTCACTGAATTTCAGCACTTTTTTACTCTATCTAACTTTGCGGTTAATTATTCAAAATTGTTTTTGATTAACTTGGTGTCGCGCTCTCATTCTGTGACCACACTTCATCAGTCATTCACATGGCATACCTCTAGCCTAAAATAGCTCACGTTTATTCATCCAGTCACGTTCATCCATGGAGCTTAGCTTGGCTCCTGCAGCATATATGCAAAGTGATGATGTCATATGGTGAGATATGTCGTCATGGTGCAGCTGGGCAGGAGAGGCTTGTGAAGCCTTCTGCTTTACAGCCATTAGCAAAATTATAAAGCCCAATTTTCAACCTGGAGTGGAAGCAGGAAGGGGAGGGGGATTGCTGTTTGAGTAATGTGGTCTTAAGGCCCCTTTACACTAGTCCGATTTGGCCATTTTTGACCCGATTCTGACAGATCAGGTCACAAGTGGTTTTATACAGAAAGTTAAATATAAGATAGCATAAGGGAGAACAGTACAAGACAATGAACTGTAAAATACTGCAAATAAATACCAAATAACACCATAACTAAGATAATGATGGGGAGTATTCAGTGAGTGGGACCTGCACACATAGCTTATTACAGTAAGTAATGGAGTCCAGGGGCAGAGGAAGGAGATGAGCAGATGACATGGGGACATTAGGACCAGACTACTTATCTCCATTATGGTAAGGTTCATTTGTGCTACAACGCATACATCCCAACTGTAACCATTTTTTTGCAGTCAGTCACATTTTTTGGGACTGTCAAAATTGTAGGCCGGAGTGTCATGTGGTGGGGGAAGTTGGGAGGCTTAGCAGTACAGCAGCGAATAGATTTTTTGTGCTTGCGCACAGCATCTACTGTTTTCACGGAAGATAGAGGGGCTGGTTACATTGAACGTAGTTCACAGAAAGCTGAGCATGCCCACACAATGGGAGACATGTCTCACAAACATGACATTCTTCTGAAGCCACACCCCTTTTAGCAAGGTTACACCCCCTATTTGGATGCGCATACCTGAGGTACAGTATGTGCAACAGCCCTGACTGGGCCATGCAGAATGTTGAGAGGTATGTACACACTATTTTGCACAGGGGCATAACTAGATGTTCAGAGGCCCCATAGCAAAAGTTTGTAAGGGACCCTATTTACCAGCCAATACTGCTAAATGTATCCATCTTTATGGATTGGTAAGTGCCCTTATTGGACCTTGTTTTGCTAAATAAGGGCACCCCTTCGATGATATGAGTTGGCTGTGAGTGCAGATTTCTGTGAACTGTGGAGGTGATTTAGATTGATTTGATCCCCCGCACGTTCACACGGGAGGGGGGGATGTTGTTGTTGTGCGCATACCATAATGATTTATGCACATGTGCAGGGTCCATGAGCAAACGGCTTCAGCGACTTGCATAGGCACCGAGCCGTTTGCACATGTGTGTTTATTTATTTATTAATTTTTTCAAATCATTATTGGATAACTCCTGTTCATTAGGGTACCTAGACCCCATTCCCTTGAGGCCATAGATTTGTATTCAGTGTTGTAAATTATGCTGATGATTAATTTCTTTGTTACTGTACATTCCTGTGTTACTCCCACCTGCCTTAATCAAGTTGTGAAGAATATTCTAGTGCGTGTATGTTATCTGTAGGGCTTGTAGCTGTAGTAGCTAGTACAAAGAACATGTGTATTGCCACTATAAAAAACCCATGCTTAAAATATGATTCAGAGGGGGGAAATTGCTAAGATGGGAGTTCTATTTCACATGAGATGTTGCTATGGGCAACCAATCAGTTACTATAATTTATCTTCTAGAACAGTGGTTCCCAACCAGGAGTACTCATACCCCTGGGGGTACTCTGCAGGCTAGTTGGGGGTACTTCAAAATAATATTGGTAATGGTGAAAGAAGAGGAAGAAGTCTCCCATGGCGAAACAAGTCTCCCATTGCCATCGAGATGAACCACGTCGCATCACTTCCGGTTCTGTCTGCAGCATCATCAGCGTCTCCTCACACTCTTGTCCGACCAGCAATCTGCTGGGATCTACCTGTGCTTGCCTCAGACATCAGCGATCATCTGCCCCGCACTGACATGGCATGCCCTCCAACGGTACCGATTTTCTAACTGCCTGTACCGGCTAAATTCCCCTGTACCGATTGTACAGTTCTTTTTAGCCTTTTAGATGCAGCTGCCTTCCTTCACCTATCTGTCAGCAGAGGAGGCCACAGGGATTCTGGGAGATGAAGTTTCCGATGCAGTCGGCTATTCCACAGGGAGCTTGAGGGGGAGCTAATAACCAAGATTACAACCCCCATTGTGCACCAATGGGGGACACGGAGGGCCCGCCTCCTCCTGCTCGGGGTAGAGTAGACTGGTGAAGTAGGTCATGCTAGAGTGTGCACTGTGCAGGGCAGCAGGGACAATGAATGAAGCACAGCGCACCAGGAGAGGACCAGCGCTAGGCAGGGGGGACTCCACTCACAGACAGAGGTATTGGAAGAATAGGAAAGTAGATGTGGCCACGCCCCCTTTCCCGTAACCACGCCCCTCTCTGGGTTTTTTTGCACCGATTTCTGACCCTCAGATGTTGGAGGGTATGACATAGGTGGAGGAAGCAGCAGCATTAACCCTACAGTCGTTAGCAGGAACACCGTAGACAGTACACAGCCTTCGACCAGACACCAAGGGACCTGATTCCTGACCGCACATTACACCTCTGCTACTCCATAATATAAGGACACCCATAAGGATATGCATACTGCTCACTTCCACTTCACTTGTACGTCATGTGTATATTTCAAATAGAGAGAAGGGGGTACTCAGAAATTAAAAGTCTAATCGAGAGGTACGGGAGAGAAAAAAGGTTGGGAACCGCTGTTCTAGAAGGTGCTAAATAAATAAGAATGATATTCTGATTGGTTGCCCATAGCAACATTCCATGTGAAATAGAAATCACATATTTGTAAATTTCCCCCCGAGTATCCTGACTAAGGAAAATGAATGCTGACTAGGCTGATATAGAAATCTCCTTTTTTCATTGCATATTCCAGTGTGGTCTGCTATCATATAAGGCCTCCAACACAGTTCAGCAGAGTTGTGGTTTTTACATTAGAATATTATTATATTAATCTCATGATTATATTGCTTCTTGTGAAATATGTAACTTACTTTTCAGTTAGAACTTAGGTTCAATTTTGAGAAAATATCATTGGAAAGAACAAAAAATTGTCAGCATTTTTAGAATGTTTGCGTTATGTTTTTTACATTTCTTTCCAGGTATAATTGCTTTAAATAGCTAAACAAACATGTATATTGTGTTACACTGGAGACTGGAGTCTACTGGCTTGTACTCAGGCTACTCCTAAGTTACTCTGTGCTCATTATTGGGAAGTACTTGCGTGAACCATACTGTAGGGCCAGCTATCACTATCAGGTTTATTTCATAGTTCGAATTTCCAGTACAAATATATGGTCTATTTTCTACATTATTTTTATGTACAGTATGTTGTGGTAACAATGTTTTCTCTTTCACCTTTATTTCACTCTTCTCACAGTTTAATCTAACAATTGGAGACCCCGGGGTTATGCACTAACAGATTATATATACAGGAAGCCATAGCAACCAGTCAGATATTTGTTACCGTCATGCCCAGACTTGTGGAAAAGCCACATAGGCCAGACGTAGAATGCCAGATGTATAATGGGCTGACTACTTTTCATGATGTAATTGTCAATGCGGCCTTTCTGCTTTCTGCATTACTTGTCAATTTGCTCATTTGCTGTTGTCCTGATGATGGGTCCTTGTGTGGCCTGGAAACGCCACACTGACATAGCAGCAAAGCAGCATTTGAACATGCAAGTTTATTGCTATTAAAACTTTGCTAATATTACAAGAAGCCGGAGTGCTGTGCGTACATGAGCTGATTGAATCAATACAGCAAAGGCACCCAGCACTTTGAGGATGCACTTCTCTGGATGCAGGTAAAATATGAGTTATATAGATATAAAGATAGATAGATATATAGTGATATTCAAAGTTGTTTGGCACTTATATATATATATATATATATATATATATATATATATATATATATATATATAATTTCAGATGGATCCGGCACTCTGAAGGTATAACAGGTAAAGTGCTCTGGTGCCTTCCTTGGATGCAGAGATCCCAAATAATGTGGGAAATGAAGCGGCACTCTCCAGACTTTGTAATTTCAAACAAGTGAGTATTTTATTAATCCGACATGTTTCGGGAGGTAACCCTCCCGTCGTCAGGGATATACAAACAGTGAAACAAAAGGTGATCTTATACAAAACGTCAGGTACATCTTAACCAATCCTGTGCATTATACTTAGAAACAGACACTCCCACCTCACCTGAGACTATGGTTCCAATTAGAAACCAATGTCCATCAGGGCTGTGGTCTGGGATGACGTCAGTGACCCGAAAAGAAATACTATATTATTTGTTACTATAGTATTTCTTTTCGGGTCACTGACGTCATCCCAGACCACAGCCCTGATGGACATTGGTTTCTAATTGGAACCATAGTCTCAGGTGAGGTGGGAGTGTCTGTTTCTAAGTATAATGCACAGGATTGGTTAAGATGTACCTGACGTTTTGTATAAGATCACCTTTTGTTTCACTGTTTGTATATCCCTGACGACGGGAGGGTTACCTCCCGAAACATGTCGGATTAATAAAATACTCACTTGTTTGAAATTACAAAGTCTGGAGAGTGCCGCTTCATTTCCCACATTTTATATATATATATATATATATATATGGCTGGAGTGACTTCCATAATAGTAACAGCAACTGTAATTTTAAGAACCTACCTGCCCAAAAAGAGAAAGACTTTTGAAAAAGGTTGACAGCAAAAAATACTTCAATTATAGCCATTAAGTCGATCTTTCAAGGCCTGTGGCCTTTTCTTCAGGACAAGCTATATAAGTGCAATGTGCAAGTAGGAAAAACGAATATACCAGCTATCTTACCTTAAATACCAGCTATGAGTAGTATTGCGTTCCCGATGCCCGGCATTCGCACGCGGTGCTTCCAGCGGGAGCGTCAGGACCCGCCCAGGATGTAAGATCTTTGAAGCATTGCGCCGGGACCCGCCCGCCTGTGACGTCGGTTCAACTACCGCACCGCCCATGCCCATGGCGCTGTGTAATGAAATAAGACCAACTTAAAAACAAGTTGGAAAAGTGCAAATCCATGCATACAAAAATGTGCCATGTATAATTAAATAATTCTGGTATTTGAGGTGTGTGAATAAAATAGCATAAGATTACAAATACATAACAAGGTTACATCACATAAAAATCAAACTGGATATTTACACAGTAATAAAAAATATAATGCCAAAAAATTAGTCAAGATAAATATAGAAAAGAAAATGATTTAGAAAACTAGTGAAAGCCATAAAACTTAAACAAAAGCATTCCATGCTAGTTTCTCGTTTAACCCCTTGGGAGTCAATAGGGGTGTTCAATGCTCCTCCGCTTTTCCTGATGGGGGGAAATAGCGGTGGGTCCCTATTCAATGTTGTCTTTACCGACAGCATTGAAGAGGGATCACGGCAGAACGAGCCCAACTTCAGAAGCTATCGGGCCCGTTCTGCCGATAACGGCCCTGGATTGTCACGATCTCAGCCGCAGATTGACAATCCACGCCCGCTGACATGGACACACCGATTTTTTCGCAGATCGGCAGGCAGGACATTGAATCCCGCCTGCCAATTTGCTGATGGGCAAAACGTAAACGGGCCTGGATTACGGCTGTCGGGAGGGATCAACAGCCGTGATCCAGGATTGAACACCCCCCAATGTATTTAACCTAAAAATGAATTCAGATTCTCTCTGTGTTCGAATTTTTTTCTATCTCCATCCCTTGGTAAAGGGATGATATGGTCAAGTTTTTTTACACTTTTGGCAAGATAGGGGATGGCAGAAATCTTTAAAGTGTTTGGCGACTGGCCATCTGGTACTTTTCCTTGTAGTGCCACCCTTACAGCCGACCGGTGTAGAGCCATAGGGTCACGAAAGAGTCTGATGGTTTGTCCGACATAATATTTGCCGCATGAACATATAATATAAATTACAAATTGGCTTTTGCAGTTAAGAACAGGTTTGATTTTGAAATTTTTTCAGTGTTAGGATGTTTAAAATCATGTTCCATAAAACCACAGGGACTAGATAGATAGATAGATAGATAGATAGATAGATAGATAGCACTTTCTGTTTTTTTATGTTTAGCAATTACAGTTTAGTCAGTCACTTTATACTTTAAAATCAGTGTGGCTATTGTAGCTTTTATATCTGCATATTACCAGGCTGAGCAGTTCAATTTATTGTACACTTATGTCTGTTCTTTACTCATTTATTACACTCTGCTGAATATTCTCAAGTTCTCAACACTATTGTGTGTAGATGATGGATTGTTGGAATGAAAAGCCATTCCACTGGTGTATTTTATTTCATCCCACTTGCTGTCACTCCACTTACTGAAGACAGTTTACAGTCAAAATTCAATCAAGGAGGGTTTATATTAATCATAATACTTTAGGTGATATAAAAATAGATTAGATAGATAGATAGATAATGCTTTCTCTGGGAAACTGCAAAATGATGTTATAGATAGGGTTAAGCTTTCACATACAGCATCCCTGCAGAACTGCACAGGCACATCACATGGGTGAGTGATTGGTTAGTGAGTGTCTGGGAGATGCTTAAATAGCTGTTCTTGTTAATGGGTCAGGGTGACCTACGTTGGATAAGCTGGCTGAAGAATAGCTAGATGCTTATAATATTTTTTTTTAGATAAATGTATGAATAAAATGTAAACTGATTACATACTTTATTTCAGAATGCAAACTTCTCATGAGTAATAACATCACAAAGGACAGTTTATACATTTCTGATGGGAATTTAACTAACGGCCAAGCTTTGGGGATAGAAACAGATAGTGTTTCACTGAAAGTTAATCATTTATGCTTAATATATATTTACTTTGTAAAACTGAGCATTATTTTTTTTTATATATCAACTCGGAGAAACAATTTTAGCCATTCCATAAACCAAATAGTAGAAATGAAAGCGATTTCTTCCAAATTTGGCGATGCTGTGCTAGTCAGTGGAAGGTTTTACAGCTCTTCAGTTATTTGCTTTCATGGTATCTCAAAATTCCTAGTCACCATTTGCCAATTTTTTGCAGTGAAAGAGATGTTAAATAATAGAAAACGTACGGTACAGGGAACAAGGGTTATAGCATGTTCTTTATTTGTCTTTTAACAGAGACAGCGGAAAGGGAATACTAAAAAGGTTCTCATGTCAGAAATTAAATCAGGATGTGTGAGCAGTTTATGTTCGAGGCCACCCACCGCTGTCCTCTTGCTTGTACAGTTCTATCAATAAAGTTACTTCAAACATCTTTTATTATATAGAATTGATTATCAAAGGATGGAACTGAAGTTTGTAAATAATTCCATATTGTTGATGAGTGTTAATGCTAGTATATACATTTAAGTGTGAATTGTTTTCAAGTGAATGCATATGTTGTGGTCTATAAACCATTTACTTGTTAGAACATATTATAAACTCATGAAGAACTATCTAACTTTAAAAACTTTATGGTAAATAGAGTTTTATGTCTCTGGCAGATCTAATAACATTGAAGACACACAAAGGGGTGCATTTACTAAAGGTGCTCATACACTTCTGCAATTTGGCCTGTTTTTATCCGATTCCAACGGATTGGCCTGACAGATCGTATGAAAACTGGCCAAATTGGTGCTAGCGGTGCCACCGCTGTCACACACCGATAGTCTGCAGAGCGGGAAAGTGCCAGGCAGGAGAGTCGCTCTCCCCTCTCTGCATTCTCTGCTTTGGTAGCGGCGGCTGGTGGCCAGGCAGATTTGGCAACTCCCATACAAATTAATGAATAGGCGCTGATTGGCTGAGAGAGGTCTCCCAGCCAATCAGCGACCGCCCATACATTTGTATGGGAGCTTTTCTAGCAGCAAATTTGAAAACTCCCATACAAATGAATGGGCGGCTTCTGATTGATGGAGAGTTCTCTCAGCCAATCAGTGGTCACCCATTCATTTGTATGGGAGTTTTCAAATTTCCTGCCCTCCCACCACTACCAAAGCTCCCCGAAAGACCTTTTTTATACGATTTATTGGTTGTGATGAATCGTATGTAAAAATAAAGGGAGCATCAATTGACAAATCGTATTAAGCCCTCCCTGGGTGTTGCCAAAGAGCTTCAAAGGAAATCTGGTCCGAACTGTCCGAACCGGTGTATGGCCACCTTAAGATGGGAGTTCTATTGAAAATGGGATGTTGCCCATAGTAACCAATCAGATTTTTCTTATTTATTTAGCACCTTCTAGAAGATAACAGATCCCATCTTTAATAGAACTCCCATTCTAGTATAGTAATTTACTCATTTTGAAATTTAACTAGAAAATCACATGCCTGTGAAGGGAGGAACTTCTTATAATTCTTAATGATACATGTTATCTTGGAATGCCATGGTTGTTTATGTAAGCCACTTTTATAACTTTTTATTGTAGTAGGGGGGTGGGGATTGGGTGGTAGAGTCCAATTAAGGAGAGCACATGCAATGTCTCAGCATTTAAGGATCATTACATAGGCTGTGGCCGGTATAGGCTGTGTGCATGGTATAGCCATGTGCACAATATTGGAAGGGCATAATTATTAAGGACGGCATCATTTAAGCATAACTGCAGCATAATACCGGTGTTCAACCAAAGTCAAACAGAAGGACAGAAAACAACCACAACTCTGAAAAGCAAAGCACTACTTTGAGTGAGTTTACTTTATCCTCACAACATACAACTCCTGGCTGCTTAATCTGGGTATTCTTCCATAATAACATCACCTTTTGACATCAGCAAGAACATTCACTATAACCATTAATGCTTGTATTTTTACTGTCAGTCTTGAAAATGCACAGCTATACGTCTAATGACTCCACCTCTCCTGCACTTCCACTTTCAGTAGGTGTCTCCCAAGGTTCTGTTCTTGGTCTTCTTCTTCTCTCTCTCTCTATACCTCCTCTTTGGGTGAGTTAATTCACTCACTCAACTTCAAATATCACTTTTATGCTGATAATAATCAACTCTACCTCTCATTCCCTGATCTCTCTCCCTCTATCCTCACTCATATTTCCACCTGTCTCTCTGCTTTCTATTCTTGGATGATCCACCGCTTTAGACTTAAAATGTCTAAAGGTGGCCATACATCAGAAAGACCGGTTTTACAATCATGATTGTGTCCAATTTCCTTTCAACTCCCCGGCAGTCCTTGGTGGTTTTTGGACACACAATGTACTCACTATCCATCATACAATCAGTCATACAATCCAGCTGCTGCATGATTGTATGAGTGAAGCTTAATTTAAATAGGGGGCTGGCCTACTAGGATCAAAAGGATAGGAGTACCAAAAATCTAATTTTGTAATACATTTTTTACATTTTCAGGTGGCCAGCAACTACCAATCTGCTCTCATCTGCTGTGTTATGCCATTATTAAATAGCCCTAATGCAATGTTCCCTCTAATTTTACGAAGGCTGTGTGCGGCAAAAGATTTTGGCTGTGCAACTTTGGAAGGAAATTTAAATTTTTGTGCGTCACTTATATATAACTGGAAAATGACGTTCAGCATTTGTGTTAACTTTACTTCAAAATGATATTGAAGATTTAAACATTCAAAACACAGTACACAATGTAGTTAATGGGTGGAACACACATTAATTGAGTCCACAACTGCAAAAGGGACCACTGCTGCTTTGTGCGCTCTGTTGTAATGTCTGTGCGCACGCTCATCTAGTTGTGTGCGCGCGCACGTGCGCACAGCTTAGAGGGAACACTGCCCTAATGAAGCAATCCTCTGAAAACTGTTTTCAGAGTAGTGACAGAATTGTGCATAAGGACATCCACTGCTCTCTTCAGCTGCCTGCCCATCTGCCGCTTGGAAACTTCTGCCGCTCCCAACGTCTTTACTGCCGCTCGGAAGCTGCACCTCTCTTCTCTGCTAGTCAGGGAGGGAGTGTCACATGACACTGGTTGCATGAGCCATCTAAAGACAAATTGCATGTGCTTAAAAGCACGTGCAATCTACTACCAATCCCAACTGATCTGTCGTTCAGCATGTCAGATCAGAGGACCAATCCTCCAATCTCCCGGGGCCGGCATTGTATGATTGTGTGCACACCTTGTGCACACAATCTGCATAAATGCACTTTACAATCCATTGAGATTGTATGATTGGGTACAATGTCTTTCAGGTGTATGGGGTCTTAAGACTGAACTGATCATCTTTGCACCCTCCCACATAAAACCCAACCATCTCTCATCCTAACCTTCTGTTCACTGCTACTCTTCTGTGTCACTCCTGTCTGTCTAACCCTCCCCCTTAAAAAGTAAGCTCTCACGAGCAGGGCCTTCTCTTCTCATGTACTTTTCTTAGAATATATATCTCTGGCACCCTGATAATTTGCTTCAGTGTCCTGTTCCTTGATGCAGCAATCCTTATTTACCATGTACTTGTCCTGAATGGTCTTGTACTGTAAATCATTATTTGTTTTTTGCTCATTCATGTATTGTTAGACACTGCGGAACCCTTGTGGCACCATATAAATAAATGATAATAATAATAATACTATACAGTATTTAGCCTGTAGAGTTAATTTCTCACATGTTTCAAATTTGGGACCATCGGTCTGTGGAAATTATAATTAAAAGGGAATCCCTATGACCAATATCCATATTACATGTAGCTGAAGTATCGCTGTGCCTGCTCAAATTTTGACAACGCCAACATTTTCGGTTTTGTTCCCCTGAATGCTGACACAAGACTAATGGGAAGCAGATGTTTAAACAGCTCTACCTAGTATTTAAAAGCTCTGGAGGCTGCATTCCTGCTTGATTATGCAAGGAAATAAGAAAGTGGATAAGGAAATGAGAGGCAGAACTGTTCCTATATGCAGATCTGATTATCCAGGCTCGCTCTCTGGCTGATACAATGGTCTGGAGGGTTTTCTTACATGAATCCACATATGTTCATAATTATATCCATGACTTATTGACTAAAAAATGTTTTCCCCCTTGTAAAAAAAATGTAATGTATACCTCAGTGTAATTGTCCTTATCACAGTCTGTCACATAAAATGATCTTCAAGCTATAAAACAGCAAAGTCAGCAGCATACTTGCAGAAACACTGACACGTGCATGCATGCGTGTGTGTGTGTGTGTGTGTGTGTATGTTCCGATGTATCCCATAGACTCCCATGGTTCATTAAATTTGCTAACAAACACCTTATAGACTAAGCAGCTCCCTGAAATACCGTCACAGTACTACGGTATATTCACCAAACACTGCATACATTCTTATTTCTCCTGTAATTGCTTTGACATATAGAATATTTTCTATGAGCCAATATAACTGTTCAAAGGAAATATAATAATATTGTTGTTCCCATTGTGCTAAGTGTCACTTGTCATTTTGCCTTCTAGAAAAAGTCACTCTCGAAGAATTAACAGGATGCTTTCAAATGAATCTTTACACACCCCTGTGTTCAATCGTTCCATCTCAGAAACATCCAATTCATCAATGGAGGATTTCTGGTGTGAACTCAAAAACATCAAAGAGAACAGTGAGAATGGGTCAGAAGACAGACTGTTAGTGGATATGAAGCCGGTGGATGGTAAGTGCCAAAGGGTGTCAGTGTATTGTCAGCAGAATCATTATAGGATTATAAGAGTAGTCATGTGGATGTGTCATGAGATTATTTTTATAATAGAGAATAATGTGTGTGGCTTGAGAATTGCAAAAGCAATTTAAAAAATATTTGCAAACCTGGAAATTGCATTCTGCGCTGTGAATGTCTATAATGGGAATTACATATAAGCCCCTTAATACAATATTCTCACTTACAGCTGTACTTTTTCTGTTAAAAGTTGGGGTAAGTCAAACAAACCACCAGTAAATATTTTTTGGTCCAATCCTTATTAGTATTCTGTTAGGTGCATCGATCACAAAAAGTAAAATATACATACAGTAAGTCACAGGAGTCAGTGTGGAAGAATCATGGCATGCAATTAGTTGATATATAGATATGCAGACAGTATGTCTACATTGATATCAGTGTCATCTCTATGTGGATGATACTCAAATCTGCATATCCTCCCCAGGTTGGTCACCATCTGTATAAGTGCGTGTTACTGGCTGGCTTTCTGCCGTTTCATCTTGGATGTCATCTCTCCACCTTAACCCCTTCCTGACAGAGCTAGTTTTTGCGTTCCTGACAGAGCCATTTTTTTCAAATCTGACATGTCTCACTTAAGTGGGGATAACTTTTTTTTGCTTTTACTTATCCCAGTGATTTTGAGATTGTTTTCTCGTGACACATTGTACTTCAAGTTAGTGGTAAATTTTCGTCGATACAGTCTGTGTTTTTTTGTGAAAAATACCAAAATGTCGGAAAAAAATGGAAAATTTTGCGATTTGCAAAATGTTAAATTTTCTGCTTGTGAGACAAATAATCTTACCACTCAAAATAGTGAATAACTAACATAGACCATATGTCTACTTTATGTTGACATCATTATTTCAACTTCCTTTTAATTTTTTGGGACACTAGGAGGCTTACAATATGAATAGCAAATTCTCAAATTTTCAAGAAAATTTCAAACACTGATTTTTTTAGGGACCAGTTCAGTTCTGATGTGACTTTGAGGGACTTGTATGTGAGACACCCCCATAAATGATGCCATTTCAAAAACTGCACCCCTCACAGTATTCAAAACAGCATTTTGGAAGTTTGTTAACCCTTTAGGTGTTTCACAGGAATTAAAACAAAGTGTAGGTGAAATTTCAAAATTTCTTTTTTTTTGCAGAGTTTCAATTTTAATACATTTTTCTAACGAATACAGTAGATTTTACTAGAGAAAAATTGATTCCCCCAATTCTTTTGTTTTCATAAATATCCTATATGTGGCCCTAGTGTGCACGGTGACCAAACCACAGGCTTCATAATAGAAGGAGCACCTACTTGATTTTGGAGCCTCCTTTTTATGAGATTATTTTTTAGGCACCATGTAGGTTTCTAGGCACCATAAGATGCTAAAAGTTAGGAACCCCCCCACAAGTGACCCCATTTTGCAAACTACACCCCTCAGGGAATTCATCTAGGGGTATAGTGTACATTTCAAACCCCCAGGGGTTTCACCAATTTTGATACAACTGGGCTGTGAAAATGAAAAAAATTAATTTTTCATTTTCACAGCTCAGTTGTATCAAAATTGGTTAAACCCCTGGGGGTTTGAAATGTACACTATACCCCCTGATGAATTCCCTGAAGGGTGTAGTTTGCAAAATGGGGTCACTTGTGGGGGGGTTCCACTGTATAGGTGCTTCAGGGGTCATTCAACCAGAATCTGAGCTGCAAAATACAAAAATCACTCCTTCCCTTCTGAGTCCTGCCATGCACCCAAATGGTATTTTTTGGTCACATGTGAGGCATTGCCGTACTCGGGAGAAATTGGGGCACAGATTTTGGGGTGCTTTGTCTCCTTCATTCCTTGTGAAAATGAAAAATTTTGAGCCAGAACTGCATTTTTGTGTAAAAAAATTTAATTTTTTACACAAAAATGCAGTTCTGGCTCAAAATTTTTAATTTTCACAAGGAATGAAGGAGACAAAGCACCCCAAAATCTGTGCCCCAATTTCTCCCGGGTACGGCAATGCCTCACATGTGACCAAAAAATACCAGTTGGGTGCATGGCAGGACTCAGAAGGGAAGGAGTGATTTTTGGTGGTGGAATGAATGGCGGGTGCTATGTCGCATTAGCAAGACCCCCGAAGCACCAATACAGTGGAACCCCCCCACAAGTGACCCCATTTTGGTCACCAGCTTTGGGAGGGGGGCTGGCGCTGCGGCTGGCGGGGGGGTGGGAGGGGTGCTGGCGCTGCGGCAGCCGGGTGGGTGGGAGGGAGGGGGGCTGCCGGGTGGGAGGGGGGGGGGGGCTGGCGATCGGTGCGGTATACGCACACAAACACACACACACACACACACACACACACACACACACATATATATATATATGTGTGTATATATATATATATATATATATACATATATATACATATATATACACACACACATATATATATATATATATATATATATATGTGTGTGTATATATATATATATATATACACATTTGCCCATTATTTTTTATTTTATTTTATTTTTCACTTTTCCAGCAGCAGCATGATGCTGCTGCTGCTGCTGCTGCTGCGGGGGGGAGGGGGGAGGAGGGGAGCGCAGCGTGCGCTCCGGACGCATCGGTGGAGCCGCTGGAGCTGCTGCTGCTGCCGGGTGAGTGCCCGGCGGGTGGGAGGGGGGTGCTGCCGCTCGGTGGTGATCGGTGCTGCACCGATCACCACCGTTTTCTGTGTTACCGAGCGGCTTAGCCGCCGGTAACACAGGAAACGCTGTGAATGGCTGTTCAGATTTGAACAGCCAATCACAGCGATCGCCGACCGGGGGGGGCACCCCTGCCCCCCCTGGGCGGCGAGGGGGGATGTCTGCTGTCAGGGACAGCAGACATCACCTAACTGTCACTGCGTCTCTAGACGCAGTGACAGTTAGAAGTCATGACGTACATTTATGCCATGTGTCGGGAAGTACCTCCCGGCCATGACGTAAATGTACGTCAAATGTCGGGAAGGGGTTAATATTTCTAAAACAGAATTAAATATATTTGCACCAGCAACAGTAGTTACACACCTGATATCTCTATCACTGTTGTTAAAGCACTGACTAGGTGTCATCTATAACTCTGAACTCATATTTTTACCAACATTCAGTCTCTCAAAATCATGTTACTGTACATACATCTAAAAAACTTATCCAAAATATGACCATATTTTACACAAGACATCCATGCACTTATTTTTCCCCACATTGAATATTGCAATAAATAGTCTCTTTACTGGTCTACCTAAAAACTTATACCAAAGAGAGATTGGATTTAACTCTAGAACATGCTTTATATACACACAAATTAAAAGTACACTTTTTAGATATTCAAGTTCAGAGGTCAAATCATGTAACCTTGAAATGTAGAAGTCAATATTTAAATCTAAAACTAATCTTTTTTTAATGAAAACTATGGTCCCTTAGCTTCAAAACAAACCTGACATAAAAGTTCTTCCACAATTAGAAACTATGGGGGTTATTCTAGTCCATTCTTTCTGACAAAATCCTTCTTAGATGGACAAAACCATGTGCACTGCGGGTGGGGCAGATGTAACTTGTGCAGAGAGAATTAGATTTGGGTGGGGTTTTTCTTCAAAGTGAGATCTATATTGAAGTGTAAAATCATGCAGTCAGTATTTTTCCTGCACAGAAACAAAATAACTCACCCAAATCTAATTCTCTCTGCACATGTTACATCTGCCCCCCTGCAGTGCACATGGTTTTGTCCATCTAAGAAGGATTTTGTCAGAAAGAATGAACTAGAATAAACCCCTAAGTTATGGTTTTTGTTTTAGTTAACCTTGCAAGCATACATTTGAGGGCTAAAATGTTACATTTGAAAGTAACTTTACAGTATGTCATCTACAGTATCATCCTACCAAGTTTCATGAAAATCTGAGATGGTCAGGTTGGAAGCTGAGATGATTTGGCATGGAATGACCCTAAATAAAATAACAATATATTGTATAGAAATAATAATGAAACAATGTGATGAGATTTGTTAGAGGTGTTGGTATTGCTGTATATTTACGAAAGTGTAGGTCTTCAACAATCATATTATGGCTATTATCCTCTAGAACAGGGCTGGGCAACACCGGCCCGCCAGATGTCGATGAACTACACAGGATGCTTTGCATTAGTTTTGTTATGTGGCCATGCTGAAACTGATGCAAGGCATGCTGGGATGTGTAGTTCATCATCATCTGGAGGGCCGGTGTTGCCCAGCCCTGCTCTAAAAGGTGATAGATGAATGATACATTGAATTTGATCTAAATCATAGGCGTACACACATAGAGTGTTAGGGGTGCACATGCACCCCCTAATGCTGTGCCCACCCTTATATACTTTTGCTTTTTAGAACTGGTATTCCATTAAAACAAGCGCCCATCAATCAAGTATGTGTGTCTTGCATTGTTAATTGTAATAGACCATTGTCATATCACTACATGCGTCATCTATATATGTTTATGACTTTATTTGCATGTACTGTTACACAGAGTAATTAGTAGATTGAAACTGAACTAGGCAGAAGGTTATGATGTGGCTGAGAGATGTTTTATATTGTAGCAAGTGCGAATAGCTGATGGTAGACACGTCTGATTGGTGGTGTTAGACACACCCAATGGGCGTGTAAGACACCCCCTAATGAAATGTGCTGCGCATGCCTATGATCTCCATATTTGTAAACTTGCACTTAAATGCACATAAATAAATCCCTTAGTGCTTTATTCTCTTTATTCATATTTGTGATTATGTATCATAACATTTTTACCTGATAACAATGTAGCAGTGTTGCATTCAAGTCAGGACACAGCAGGCAGCTTTTGGCATCAGTCCCCTGACTAACAGACTGAACAGGGTTCAAATCCCTGCTATTGCAATCAGACCACTTGCCAGCTGTTGCTGTGCAGGTCTGAAAACACAGACCGGAGCCGTGTGCTTGATAGCCCACCCGTCTTTACCTCAGGCACACCTCAGAGACCCATTCCTGGCTTTGTAGTGAACCTGGGTCTGCTACCTGGCTGCAAAGTACTCTCTCTGAGGCTGATCAGCTTCTTCTTAAGGTGCGTACACATGTACAGATTTTCTGTCCGATCTATCTGGTGGGAACAAAATCCTGGAAATGTATGGGAGCATATGACAATCAAAAATTTCTACCCAAATGCAGGAAAAAAAAAATGCTTTGATAAATTTGTTATATCAGAATGATTTAAACAATTTGTCTGACTGATCACTGTCTGTTTTCAAGTGTTTGGGACCAATTTTTTGATTGTCAGTTGCTCCCATACATTTCCAGATTTTTGTTCCCACCAGATAAATCAGACAGAAAATCTATACGTGTGTACGCACCTTTAACCTTTTACAGGGCAGTTGCGACCAGAGAAATACAGCACTCTGGTGTAACTAACCCTGTTTCACCACAACAGTTATTGATTTTTTTTGGTACTACTAAGATATAATTCCTGCCAAAAGTATTTCTGTAGTTATCATCAACATTGCTATTTATAAAGTGTCACTAATTTTACACCATTATACAGTCAGAGAGCACAGATCACATCACTTCTAGTTAAAAATTAAATTAAGTACAAATACAATGACACAATATATAAAAGTACAAATAAAAATAATACATAATGAAATACAGATTCCATGTGTATGGCTAAAAAAATGCATATATTTACCTGTACAAGTAATTTAATTGGCTGCATATTTGTGTCTGGACCATCAGTTGCAACTTTGAACATCTAAACAACCCAATGGCTGATCAGAATGCCCATATGAATTAATGGGGTAATTCAAACCTGATCGCATGGCTGCAAATTTGCACGGCCAGCGTTCAGTTAAGATGCCCCCACGCTATAGTATAGGAAGGACAGAATGGGAAAAATTGGAGGAGGGGTTGCAATATATGTGAAAAAATATATAAAGACTACCTTAATACAAAGTATTGAAGAAAAAACGGAGGCCCTTTGGGTGACCATAGAAACAGGGGAGAAGGCGATTCTTCGTATAGGGGTGATCTACAGACCACCAGGTCAGGAAGAGGAACTAGACAAGAGCCTATTGCAGGACATCAATAAAATGGCATTAAAAGGAGAGGTGATAATCATGGGAGACTTTAATCTACCTGATGTAAACTGGGAGCTGCCTGTTGCAAGTTCCACCAGAAGTAGGGACATGCTGAATTCCTTGCAAGGAGCATCCCTCCAGCAATTGGTGAGGGAGCCCACTCGTAAGGACGCAATATTAGACTTAATACTTACAAATGGTGACAGAATATCTGACATAAATGTGGGTGAAAATCTGGGATCCAGTGACCATCAAGCAGTATGGTTCAAAATAAAGACAGAGACTGACTCATCGCACACAAAAACAAAGGTGTTAGATTTTAGGAAGGCTGATTTTGTAGAGATGGGAAACTCTGTAAGGGATACTTTGGCAGAGTGGAAGAACTTGGAAGGAGTGCAGGATCAGTGGGAAAAATTAAAAAGTGCAATTCTAAAAGCAACAGAACTTTGTGTCAAAAGAGTTAGGAAAAACACAAGAAAAAGAAAGCCATTGTGGTTTGCAAAAGAAGTAGCAAGTATTGTGAAAGCAAAAAAGTTGGCCTTTAAGAAATTTAAGCAGACGCAGAAGAATGAGGACAAAGAGGTGTATCTTGTTAGACAGAAGGAGGCTAAGAAGGTAATCAGATGTGCAAAAGCACAGGCTGAAGAGAAAATGGCCCAGTCAGTGGGTAAAGGGGGAAAAACTTTTTTTAGGTATATAAGTGAAAGGAGAAAAACAAAAAGTGGAATAATTAGACTGAAGACAGAGAGTGGAAGTTTTCTTGAGGGGGACAATGTAATAGCAGATAATATTAATAATTATTTCTGCTCAGTATTCACTGCTGAAAGAGAGGGGAAGGGGCCACAGTTAAGTTGCAAGTATAGTCAGAAAACTGAGGGAGAGACAAGTACATTTACAGAGGAGAAAGTCCTCACAGAACTCTCAAAACTGAAAGTGGATAAATCAATGGGGCCAGATGGGATACATCCAAGGATACTAAAAGAGCTTAAAGGGGAGCTGGTAAAACCAATAACAGAATTATTCAACCAGTCACTAGCTACTGGAGTAATCCCAGAGGACTGGAAAACAGCGAATGTAGTCCCACTGCACAAAAGTGGAAGCCAGGAAGAGGTAAGCAACTATCGACCAGTGAGCCTTACATCAGTAGTAGGGAAATTGATGGAAACACTCTTAAAACAAAGAGTTGTAGAATATCTCAAAACCAGCAATTTACAGGATCCAAAACAGCATGGGTTTACTGGGGGAAGATCATGTCAAACAAATCTTATTGACTTTTTTGACTGGGTGACTAAAGTAATAGATCAAGGTGGGGCTGTAGATGTAGCTTATCTAGACTTTAGTAAAGCTTTTGACACCGTCCCACATCGCAGACTGTTAAATAAACTTGAAAGCTTGGGATTGGATTCTAAGATAGTTGAATGGATAAGAGCGTGGTTGCAGGACAGAAAACAGAGAGTTGTAGTAAACAGAGTACAGTCAAAGGAGGGAAAGGTTACAAGTGGAGTACCCCAGGGATCTGTACTTGGACCGGTGCTTTTTAATATCTTTATTGGTGATATTGCAAATGAAATTGAGGGTAAAATGTGCCTTTTTGCAGATGACACAAAGGTATGCAACAGGGTAGACACACCAGGAGGGGTAAAACAAATGATTGAGGATCTAGGCAGATTAGAGAAATGGTCAAGAGAATGGCAACTACAGTTCAATGCCAAAAAATGCAAAATCATGCACTTGGGTCTCAGAAATCCAAAGACTCAATATAGTATAAATGGCACTATAATGGAAACTACTGAGGAAGAGAGGGATCTAGGTGTCACTATTTCAGGGGACTTAAAAGCAGGTAGGCAATGTAACAAAGCAATGAAGAAGGCAAGTCAGATGCTTGGTTGCATAGGGAGAGGTATCAGCAGTAGAAAGAAAGAAGTAATAATGCCACTGTATAGGTCATTGGTACGACCTCACCTAGAGTATTGTGTTCAGTTCTGGAGGCCATATCTCCAGAAGGATATAAATACATTAGAGACTGTACAAAGAAGAGCAACTAAAATGGTGCATGGCCTACATCACAAAACGTACCAGGAAAGACTAAAAGATCTTAATATGTATACTTTAGAGCAGAGAAGGGAAAGGGGGGACATGATAGAAACTTTCAAATATATCAAGGGCTTTAACAAGGTACAGGTGGGAGACATTCTTCACAGGAAGAGGAGCAACAGAACACGAGGACATGCACTGAAACTAGAGGGAGGAAGATTCAGGGGAAATGCGAGGAAGAATTTTTTCACAGAAAGAGTAGTAGATAAGTGGAATAGCCTACTATCAGAGGTGGTAGACGCAAATGCAGTAGTACAATTTAAACATGCTTGGGATAAGCATATTGATATCCTTACAAAAAAATAAGGATCAAATATGGTTTGAGGTAACATATTTAAAAAAAGGGGCAGACTAGATGGGCCAAGTGGTTCTTATCTGCCGTCAAATTCTATGTTTCTATGTTTCTATAGTGAAATTCCGCTTGCGAATTAATGTACACTGAAAAGGACAGTTTTGGGCAAAATCTAGAGGAAATTTTGATGGATGATAGAGGGGTGTTAAGAAAACTGAATTAGGAGAGAAACTCTCTCAGTGAGTCACCTGGTATCTATTGGGTACAATAGTATCCTTCTAGTTAGGCTTGTGACATTCAACGGTGCACCCCGGAGTTATGTATTATACATAAGGTTAAACACAGGGAGAGGGAAAGAAATGTGATCTCTGTGCAAATTTATGTATTATTTCATTCATTTACAGTTTCTTATGTAGCGCAGCATATTCGGTTGCGCTTTACAATTGGAAACAACAGTGATGAAACAAACTGGGTAGTAACAATCAGCATAGCGTCTAGGTCTGACTCAGAACCACAGATACATCAGTTTATACTTCATGCAAAAGATCCTCTCAGCATAGGCCACGATGCATTGTCTCTCACTACGTTACCCAAGTGCACACCTGTGGTAGAAAACTAAATAATAGAATAGACAGAGGGAGTAAGTGAGCGAGCGAGTAAGAGAGTGGTCATTGCTTTTTACCAATATTCAATAAGATTTAGGTATAGTATAAGCGGTATAACAGTTTTTAGTGTCGGAGGCAGAGTATACATTATTAATAATAACAATAACGGAACACCTAATTAAACATTTCCCAAGGCTTCTAGTCTAATTACGAGTTTGTTTTACAGAGGGAGAAATGGAGGCAGAATGGTTACAAGAAGTGGGCTTGTCCACACTCATATCTGGCACTCAGGAACACGATGGCCAGGCCTTGTTGTCTACTCTGACACGAACTCAAGCAGCTGCTGTACAAAAGAGATACAACACTTACACTCAGACCATGAGGAAAAAAAACAAACATTCAGTAAGAGATGTACGAGACATCTTTGGAATAAATGAGTCTACAGTAAGTATGAGATGAGGAGATGATTAAAAGCAAGTAAGATGCATAAAAATAGATTGCTAATAGAAATTAACAACAAAAATCAATGCAGATGTAAATTCACACTGTATGAGTCACATCTTCCTGTAAAGTATAAATGTGTATTATCAGAGTAATGTAGGGTACACACCACGACGACCCGCTCACGATGCACATTGTGAGTGGGTCATCAGTGTTTCTTCAGACCCGCTCACGATGATGCGGGGGGGCACGACCAATCCAATGGCGACCCGCACCCGGCAGTATGGTCGTTATTCAGATCCTACCTGCAGCAGGTAGGATCTGAATAACGACCGACCCGCGGGACCGCGCATCGGATCGGTATCGGTCCACACCAGGACAGAAAAGGGCCCAATCACCACAAAATCTACATCCAATTGGTCGGAATTGGATCTAGATTGAGGGGATCGGGCCCTAGTCGTCCTGGTGTGTACCAGGCATAAGATGTGTGGGCCCGTTATAGCGGGGCAGGTCTCCTAATCATTGGGAGAGTGCTGGATCTTTTTATGTATACAAGGTGTGTTGTTAATCTCCTTAATTTAATACTTGCAGGTTATACATAAAATGGTTCCAAGAATATATTCATATATTGTTAAGTATCTAGTGGTATATTAACGCCATATATATATATATATACATATATATATATATATATATATATATATATATATATATATATGAGAGAGAGGTTGTATGTATTCTTTGGGTGCTAATGTTTTTACTTTAAAGTGTATTTATATGATTTTTGTCTGCATATAACATATTTCATGGAGGGTTTCAATTGTTATTTATATATAACTCTAGTTTTCCGTTGTTTAGTATTATCTAATGAAACTGAGCCAACTATGAACATCAACAGTTATAAAATATACATATTCAATACTTGAATATTAGAATCTAGAATTCACTACAAAATGTCTGCATACTGCATAGTACAAAATTTCGAAGCTATCCTACACCTAGGAAATTATTTTTCTTAGCAGTCCTTTAACCTAGCTGATGAATCACTAGGTAATTTTCTCTGGAAGGCTCTGTACAGGGGCGGATCCAGGAGAAAATGACAGGGGGGGGGGGCACCATAGGAGGGAGGGGATGGGGGGGGGGGGGGTGCCAGCAGAGAGAGAGAGTGGAGGAGAGCAGAGGGAGGGGGGGGGGGATGGTATTATACATAGACCCTGGCCTTTAAAGTACACAGGCCCACCTTGGTGTCAAATGTGAAGGATGTAGTAGTATGCGCGCCAAAGGCACACGCGCTTCGGAAATGGGGGTGTGGTCATGCAAAAGGGGGCGTATCCTTGAGTGTAGTGTACCACACCATATTCCACTTCTACACATTATGCAACAAAATAGTATACCCCATTATACTTACCCCTTACACATGATCCCAAATGGCATGAGCCAAAATTTACATAATGCCACACGGATTGAGCCAAAATTCACATAATGCCACACGGATTGAGCCAAAATTCACATAATGCCACATGGATTGAGACAAAAGTCACATAATGCCACACGGACTGAGACAAAAGTCACATAATGCCACACGGATTGAGACAAAATGCACAATAAATTCCACAAACAGGGACATTGCGCTCCGAAGGCACGCCTCAAAAATTTACAACGTAATGCCCATTACACGTTAAGCCACACACATAATGTCCATTACTTATTATGCCAAACACCGTAATGCCTATTACAAATTATGGGCAACATAAATGCTGCTTACCTACATGTTCGTTGCCAGGGGTTCCATGTTCGTTGCCATGTGAGATTACATGTCTGTTGCCATCTGGGATTACATGCTCATTGCCAGGGGTTCCATGTTCGTTGCCAGGTGGGATTACATGTACGTTGCCATGTGGGATTACATGATCATTTCCAGGATTTCTATACTTGTTGCCATGTGGGATTACATGCTTGTTGCCAAGGGCGAATACATGCTCGTTGCCATGTGGGATTGCATAACCGCAAATTATATGAATAGTGACTGCGCCCTGGATACTGCAGCCCTTGGTCAACCACAAGACTCCTCAATCTTAAACCAATAGCATTTACAAAAAAGGATGACCATAGGCGCTGTATCCCCACTTTAAATCTCTTGGAGTATAATCTTTCTCCAATATTATGAATCTTCCGTCTAGACGTCCCCTCTAGGACACTGCTAACTGACCTTTGGCAAGTGCCCTATGTGCACGTGGCGGTTTCTTTAAATCTTCAACATACACTTCAAAATAGATAGCTTCCAAGGTCCCACACTGGGTAACTTTTGGGTTTACACTCACCAGAAATCTGGGCCCTATGTACCTTGAAAGGTATCTTTCTCCTGGTTACACCGCAGCCTCTGATTCAGGAAGCAGTTGACTCCAAGGTTCCAAAAAGATTTTTAATTTCCAACGGAACACAGTCCAAGTACATACAAAGCAAGATAAAACTTTAAACCATGCAGACACCAAGGTTCTTGCGGATACCCCTTTCTGAGGATACCTTCCTATCCGGATAGGGAAGAGTACCCCGATCGTTGCAGATGTTTAAGCAGCAAGAAATGGATTCCACAAGTCCAAGGTGTAGCCTGCTTTCCAACGCGTTTCGGGCTATACCAAGGTGAACCTTGAAAAAGGGCTTGGTATAGCCCGAAACGCGTTTGTGAAAGGAGGCTACACCTTGGACTTGTGGAATCCATTTCTTGCTGCTTAAACATCTGCAACGATCGGGGTACTCTTCCCTATCCGGATAGGAAGGTATCCCCAGAAAGAGGTATCCGCAAGAACCTTGGTGTCTGTATGTTTTAAAGTTTTATCTTGCTTTGTATGTACTTGGACTGTGTTCCGTTGGAAAGTAAAAATCTTTTTGGAACCTTGGAGTTAACTGCTTCCTGAATCAGAGGCTGCGGTGTAACCAGGAGAAAGATACCTTTCAAGGCACATAGGGCCCAGATTTCTGGTGAGTGTAAACCCAAAAGTTACCTAGTGTGGGACCTTGGAAGCTATCTATTTTGAAGATTTAAAGAAATCGCTACGTGCACATAGGGCACTTGCCAAAGGTCAGTTAGCAGTGTCCTAGAGGGGACGTCTAGACAGAAGATTCATAATATTGGAGAAAGATTATACTCCAAGAGATTTAAAGTGGGGATACAGTGCCTATGGTCATCCTTTTTTGTAAATGTGGGATTGCATACCCGTTGACATGGGGGTTACATGGTCATTGCCATGTGGGAATATATGCTCCCAGTAATGGGGGACAGCCGGGCAGAGAGCCAGCTCTGTTTACAGGGCTGCAGTCCCCTAATCCTGCCTAATTCAAATCCCGCCTGTCATTTCTAACATTCTCCCCCATGTCATTTCTGTCATTCCCTAAAATCTTCAACTCACATTGGTTTTATTTACATAGGGCCGGAGTCAGTGTTGATCGCAAAAGTAAACCCAGGTGCACTGCAGGTGGGGCTAATATAATATGTGCAGGGAGAGTTAGATTTAGGTGAGTAATTTTATTTCTGTGCAGGGTAAATACTGGCTGCTTTATTTTTAGACTGGAATTTACACTAGATTTTAGTTTGAACACTCCCCACCCAAATCTAAGTCTCTCTCTCTCTGCACATGTTAGATTTGCCCCACCTGCTGTGCACATGGTTTTGCCTATTTGAGAAAGATTTGCTTTTGTGATCATTTTTTTTTGTGCGTGTGTGTGTGTGTGTGTGTGTGTTGGACAATTTGCATTTAAAATCATGACATTTTCCAAAATAATGGATATTATGGTCAAATGTTTCTTTTTTTCCTTTATTACAGACAACATTTGATTCCTTACCAGTGTCCCCTCTTCCACCAAATGGGGTTCAAATTCCCATGAAAAAGCCAATTTGGAAACCTATTACTTGTAAGTTGGATTTGAAAAACTTTCTAGCAAATCTCCAAATTGTAAAATTAAATTGATTAGGGAAGCTAGGCAAGTCATAGGGATCTGTACAAGGCTGTCTGTTTGATATTTCATTAAAGCAGGATGGGTGGATGTATCAAACCTTGGAAAGAGATAAAATGTAGAGACATAAAGTACCAACCAATCAGTTCATACCTGTAATTTATCAAACACAGGCTATAATATGACAGGTAGGAGCTGAATGGCTGGTGCAGTATCTCTTTACAGGGTTTGATACATCTCCACCGATGTGAGATATGTGGTTAATGTGTAAACTGACCTAATCAAATAGTATCATTAGTTCTAGAGGATACAGAGGTATTATTTTCAGTGTTTTCCTATTGTCCGCTTGAAATAGACAAAATATATGTTTATTTTATATAAAGATCAAATTCTTTCTGATAATAAAAGTTTCTTAATCCGTAGTAATGTGACAGAAAGCCATATGCTACAAAGCATAGTATATTATAATTAGTGCTATTTCTGTATTAGAAACTAATTTTTTTCATTTTAAAAATAACAAGTAGGATGTATTATTTCTTATGTTTTAGCGAACAGCTGTGCATTAGAAAAAATCAGTCACTCGGTTGCTGAAGAGCTGTCTTTTGAAGTATCTTTCTCAGAGACTATTGTTATTGATGATAAAGAAAAGGAGAGGCAGAAGAACCAAAGAATTAAAAGGGATGATTGTATTTTGCCTGTAAGTGCAAATGGAAAATAATGATAAAATGTTGCCTATTCTCATATACACTATATACACTATTGCTTGTCTTATGAAAATGTAAAAAACAGAAATCAGCTGCTGCATAAATTGCTTCTAACAGGGAAGTGCTAGCATAGATATTTTATGTTGGCCCTAAACCCTATCAAGAGCTATGGGTAATATGAGCATTGTTAACTGATCATCCTTATCCCTTTGAGTCAGTGGTGTAAGTTTGCCCCAGTTTCCCGGAGGCAAGATGTATATTAATGCCCCCACACACATAGATGTGTAAAATATCGGTACTTGTTTCCTAGCACGGCCACAATCGCGGGCATCGGGTGTCATTTTTAGTGGTATACGACGCGACCGACGCGATGCCCCCGATTTTCCCATTGAAGTGCATTGAAAAAAGTCAAAATCGCGTCGGTCGCGTCGTATGCGGCTAAAAAAGGCTTAAATGGTCCAGACGCGATGCCCACGATTTCCCCATAAGAAACAATGTTAAATGGCTCAATGTACCCGCGATGCCCCCGATTTCTCATAGGGAACAATGTTAAATACCTCAATTTCACCAAATCATTATAGGGAACAATGGTAAATGGCCAGAAAGCCCCAAAAGCACCCCAGAACAGTGAAATGTCCCCCCAAAAGTAGTTTACGCCACCCCACGATCAACGCGAACCCGAAGCATGGCGAGCGCAGCGAGCCTGCGAGGGCCGGCGGTACGCGTCCTCCGACCTTATCATACCCCCACTATCCACGTCGGCGTGGAGTTGAGAATAGAATAGTGTGGCGAGCGCAGCGAGCCACCGAGTCCGAAGCGTGGCGAGCGCAGCACGCCCCGCGAGGGGACGCGGATACCTTCACAGGTAAACGCGTCCCTTCGCGGGCTTCACAGGTATCCGCTGCGCTCGCCACGCTTCGGGCTCGGTGGCGCGCTGCGCTCGCCACACTATTCTATTCTCAACTCCACGCCGACGTGGATAGTGGGGGTATGAAAAGGTCGGAGGCTCGCTCGCCACGCTTCGGGTTCGCGTTGATCGTGGGGTGGCGTACAATACTATTGGGGGGACATTTCACTGTTCAGGGGTGTTTTGGGGGGTTTATGGCCCATTTAACATTGTTCCCTATGATGATTTGGGTAAATTGACCCATTTAACATTGTTTCCTATGGGAAATCGGGGGCATCGTGGCTAAATTGAGGCATTTAACATTGTTCCCTATGGGGAAATCGCGGGCATCGCGTCGCGACCATCGCACCCGATTTTTTAGTGCTTGCGATGGCCGCGATGCCCCCGATTTTTCCTCACGATGCCCACGATCATGATCGTTGTGGCCGTGCTAGGAAACAAGTACCAAAATATCCACTAAAAATGCCAGCGTCTCACATTTGTTAAATTCAAATAGAAAATGTTGTATTGAAAAAGATTATCTTTCCTATAAAAGGTAAACATTACAGGTCATTATGAAAAAAAAAATGTTTTCTTGGCAATTTTCACACCAATTTTGACAAATTCACTTGGCATTTAAAGGGATAAATGATTGGGTGTGGGGGACCTGGTGAAACAATCACCGGGGGATGATCTTTCTGGTTTTGTTTCAGTTACTATTATTCTTATCTAGGATATAGTCACTTTTACTTTCCTAAACCATTAGTAACTGATTCCTAAATGATACTATTCCTCCTTGTCCAGCTGTTACTTCTTTTTTCTGCCAATACTTGAAAAGTACTGAAAATATTTACAATATCTTGTACCACAGCAATTAGTGCATATGAATTCAAAATCAGATGTATCTGTGCAGGTGATGGTGCAACAGTGTTTATGTTGTTAGAATTAACCTTAAGGGGAAGTATTAATTGATAGAGAACTTTAGTTTGTCATTTACATGTTAACTGTGGTTTGACAAAAGCAAGTCAAAACATTTCTGACTGCTGTAAGCATCATATAGTGTCGGTAAACAGGCTCCTCCACTTGTTTCCGAGGCATCCTATGAAAGCAATCCATTAGTACTGAAGATATTATGTTTAGAGCAGTCAATAGCCTCTCTAACACCGGAAAAAGGGATGTGGTCTCATTGGCAGGGGTGTGGCCTTGTTGGGAGGGGGCATGGTCTCGCAGTCAGATCTTTGTTCTTTGTCACTCATGGGGTCTGGGAGGTGTGGGCTGCCAATGTGGGTGTTGTGGATGTAAGTGCTGGCTCCTTACAGGAGCCAGGTGCTGCATGTAATATTACAGTGCAGAACCAGCATTTTAGTGTCATCCCTTGGTGGGCCTTACCAGGTTTAAGCCTGCACCCTGTTGTGACACCACTGATTATGCTATACAATTCCTAAGAAGCAAGTGTAAATATTTAGTGTTTGCGCTTGGTGGAAATAGTAATTACTAAGATTATAGTATAGCATTAATACATATATAGTATTAATTTTAGTACAATATAGTCATATAACTGGAAAATTAAAATAACAATGAAGTTGCATTTACCATGTAAATTGGAATTAAAAAAATATGGTTTGTCACGAGGGTGACATAGGCAGAACAAAAAGGGTTTTTGGGGCACACTTTTTAAAATGATAATGAATGGAAAGTATTTAAAATTTAACTTTTAATGAAAAACTACTACTAAAATATCAGTACGTATGAAATAACAGTTCAAATATGAACTCTAAACATGATGCATAACAAGAATAAAGATCACAATTTGAACATTTGGTGGCGAATAATGTTTAAGTACACTGGCGTGAGAAAATACTGGGGAATCCTGTAATGGATTCAATGTACCAGGCAAAATGGCCGCTCACAAACAATATGTTGCATTGGGGTGTACTTGACGCATAACACTATCCCCCTTCGGAAGAATCAATGTGGATAGATAAGGCGGTCTGACTTGACTGGGTTCTTAATAGAAGGAGAGAGAACAGAGTGTTAAAGGGTAGATAGCTCCCTTGGCCAAGTGTTTTTCTGCAATCCGGTGTATTACAGTTCCGGGTATTCCCCGTCGATCACCCTTACGGGTACTGGCCCGGCCAAACACTGCTTAGCTTCTGAGTTCGGTATGAGAATCAGGCGTGCCAGTGAAGTATGACCGTAACCACACCATAGGATGAGAGTATAACCTGGTTGTCAGGAGGCTTATATGTGCTTCTGCTTTTTGCTGAAAAGTAACACCATGTCCTTTGTTGCCGATGGCCTTGCAAAGAGACTAGGTGTACCCCAGCAAATCAGAGGGCAGCGTAGAAGGTATAGGGTAAAGTGTGGGTACCGTGAAACCCCTCTTCTGCTACTCACCATCTATCATTTAGACATTGAATGGTGATTGAGAGTGATAGTGGTGTCACGGGAAACCCAGCGGAGTGAAAAGAGGATGGTGAAGGAATGTACCCAACTCTCCAAGTAGGAGTAGTGAAATTGGTCTTAGTATTGTAGTCACTAAAGACCAAATTACACCCCAGGGAAGATATTCAATGGGTGACAATGCATGAATCTTTGAATACACATGCAGATGGATATACTGTCACCAATATGAAAAAAGAATATTAATTGGTATATAAATGGTCACAAGATTAATCCGAAGACAATATATGTGCGGTATAATACCATCTGCGTTAATACTGACACTGTGTCAGTGTTGACACGATTGTTGACACTCAGCTCAGACTTCTCAACTTCAACACTCAAAATATGAGTGGGTGTAGTTACCTATACAAATGATGAAATTACAGTGTCTAAATGTTCACAAGGTTATTGAAGCAAAATACATGCGGGACATAGCAACCCTGGATACTGTAATAGTACCGGATCAGTGTTGACACGGTTGTCGACACACAAGAAACATTGATTGTACAGGTATATTAGCTGACTTCAGTTGATATAACAAGACCTGATGTTTTGAGCTGCCAATGTATTAGTGTTGACACGGTTGTCGACACTCAGGGAACATGCACGTTATCAAATGAAACAACCAGGATGTAAATGAGTGCTGTCACCTGTCCGATGGATTGGATTACAGTGTCTGTATGATCACACGGTTAATAAGACAAAAACATGTGGGGTATGGCAGACCCTAGGTGTTTTACTGGTACTGGATCAATGTTGACACGGTTTGTCTACACACAAAAAACCTTGGTTATGCAGGTGTGTTTAGCTGGCCTCTGCTAATCCTCAGATACTGGGGGTATTATAATGTTTGCAGAGTCAGTCAGGTGGTTCCAATAACGGTCAAGCTGTTTGACAGTGGTAATTAGCAGAGTATGAACAGACTGTTTCCCTTTAAGTCAAATCTGCTGGGTAGGTCTGGTCTTAAAGCAAAATAGGGGCAGAGTAACTCTGTCTCAGAAAAAATCATACAGTGTAGTCAAAAACAGCAGAAACCCGTCTTTTAGTATGCGGGTCAGGCGGTTTGCACATTGATTTTGTTAAAGATGCAGGTAGGACTGTAAATAGCAGACAGCAGCTGGTGGCAACTGGAAAGAGTGTCACTCTGGCCGGTCTCCGCTCGGTGAGGTGTCTGAGCTGACTATCCAAGTGAGAGTGTACAGCTGTCTTGACTCACGTGTCACGGTCAGCTCAGACACCTCACCGAGCGGAGACCGGCCAGAGTGACACTCTCCCCAGTTGCCACCAGCTGCTGTCTGCTATTTACAGTCCTACCTGCATCTTTAACAAAATCTGACTTGACAATCAATGTGCAAACAGCCTGACCCGCATACTAAAAGACGGGTTTCTGCTGTTTTTGACTACACTGTATGATTTTTTCTGAGACAGAGCACTCATTTACATCCTGGTTGTTTAATTTGATAACGTGCATGTTCCCTGAGTGTCGACAACCGTGTCAACACTAATACATTGGCAGCTCAAAACTCAGGTCTTGTTATATCAACTAAGGTCAGCTAATATACCTGTACAATCAATGTTTCTTGGGTGTCGACAACCGTGTCAACACTGATGCGGTACTATTACAGTATCCAGGGTTGCTATATCCCGCATGTATTTTGCTTCAATAACCTTGTGAACATTTAGACACTGTAATTTCATCATTTGTATAGGTAACTACACCCACTCATATTTTGAGTGTTGAAGTTGAGAAGTCTGAGCTGAGTGTCAACTGTGTAGACACACCGTGTCAACATTGATCCGGTACCAGTAAAACACCTAGGGTCTGCCATACCCCACATGTTTTTTGTCTTATTAACCGTGTGATCATACAGACACTGTAATCCAATCCATCGGACAGGTGACAGCACTCATTTACATCCTGGTTGTTTCATTTGATAACGTGCATGTTCCCTGAGTGTCGACAACCGTGTCAACACTAATACATTGGCAGCTCAAAACATCAGGTCTTGTTATATCAACTGAAGTCAGCTAATATACCTGTACAATCAATGTTTCTTGTGTGTCGACAACCGTGTCAACACTGATCCGGTACTATTACAGTATCCAGGGTTGCTATGTCCCGCATGTATTTTGCTTCAATAACCTTGTGAACATTTAGACACTGTAATTTCATCATTTGTATAGGTAACTACACCCACTCATATTTTGAGTGTTGAAGTTGAGAAGTCTGAGCTGAGTGTCAACAATCGTGTCAACACTGACACAGTGTCAGTATTAACGCAGATGGTATTATACCGCACATATATTGTCTTCAGATTAATCTTGTGACCATTTATATACCAATTAATATTCTTTTTTCATATTGGTGACAGTATATCCATCTGCATGTGTATTCAAAGATTCATGCATTGTCACCCATTGAATATCTTCCCTGGGGTGTAATTTGGTCTTTAGTGACTACAATACTAAGACCAATTTCACTACTCCTACTTGGAGACTTGGGTACATTCCTTCACCATCCTCTTTTCACTCCGCTGGGTTTCCCGTGACACCACTATCACTCTCAATCACCATTCGATGTCTAAATGATAGATGGTGAGTAGCAGAAGAGGGGTTTCACGGTACCCACACTTTACCCTATACCTTCTACGCTGCCCTCTCATTTTCTGGGGTACACCTAGTCTCTTTGCAAGGCCATCGGCAACAAAGGACATGGTGTTACTTTTCAGCAAAAAGCAGAAGCACATATAAGCCTCCTGACAACCAGGTTATACTCTCATCCTATGGTGTGGTTACGGTCATACTTCACTGGCACGCCTGATTCTCATACCGAACTCAGAAGCTAAGCAGTGTTTGGCCGGGCCAGTACCCGTAAGGGTGACCGACGGGGAATACCCGGAACTGTAATACACCGGATTGCAGAAAAACACTTGGCCAAGGGAGCTATCTACCCTTTAACACTCTGTTCTCTCTCCTTCTATTAAGAACCCAGTCAAGTCAGTCCGCCTTATCTATCCACATTGATTCTTCCGAAGGGGGATAGTGTTATGAGTCAAGTACACCCCAATGCAACATATTGTTTGTGAGCGGCCATTTTGCCTGGTACATTGAATCCATTACAGGATTCCCCAGTATTTTCTCACGCCAGTGTACTTAAACATTATTCTCCACCAAATGTTCAAATTGTGATCTTTATTCTTGTTATGCATCATGTTTAGAGTTCATATTTGAACTGTTATTTCATACGTACTGATATTTTAGTAGTAGCTTTTCATTAAAAGTTAAATTTTAAATACTTTCCATTCATTATCATTTTAAAAAATGTGCCCCAAAAACCCTTTTTGTTCTGCCTATGTCACCCTCGTGACAAACCATATTTTTTCAGTTGTCTTGCTGAACTTTTTGGGAGCACCGCCAACCAAACACCGCATTTATTTGCTTTCGGGCGGTAAGAACGTTGGTCAAATAACATGTACGTTCATAATTGTACCTCACAAATTCATTAATCTGCCTGTGCCAACCCTCAACCATATTGTAAATTGGAATTAAACCCAGATGCAAATACAATATGAAATTACATTCAAATCAATGAAACAATCATTATGTTCCCCATTATTGCCAGATTCTCTTCTCTGTCAGCTTTAGACTAGGCTTGCCATCAGAATACACATATGATAATATATGCAGTTAAGTTTCAAGGACATTCATAAAAATAAGGTAGATGGAAGTACATTTACTAGGGAGAAAGTCCTAACAGAACTTTCAAGACTGAAAGTGGATAAATCAATGGGGCCAGATGGAGTGCATCCAAGGATACTAAAAGAACTAAAAGATGTGTTGGTAGCGCCATTAACAGATTTATTCAACCAGTCACTAGATACAGGTGCAGTTCCAGAGGACTGGAGAAAAGCAAATGTAGTTCCACTGCACAAAAGCGGAAGCAAAGAAGAAGCAAGTAACTACAGACCAGTGAGCCTTACATCAGTAGTAAGGAAATTAATGGAAACTCTATTAAAATAAAGAATAGTGGAATATCTTAAATTAAACAATTTACAGGATCCAAAACAGCATGGTTTTACTGCAGGGAGATCATGCCAAACAAGTCTCATTGACTTTTTTGACTCCGTGACCAAAATACTAGATGAAGGGGGGGCTGTAGATGTGGCATATCTAGACTTTAGTAAGGCATTTGACACTGTCCCACATTGCAGGCTGCTAAATAAACTTGAAAGTATGGGATTGGATTATAAAACAATTAAATGGATAAGAACCTGGTTGCAGGATAGGAAACAGACAGTTGTAGTAAATGGGGTGCATTCTATGGAGGGACATGTTACCAGTGGAGTACCCCAGGGATCTGTACTTGGACCAGTGCTCATTAATATCTTTGTTAGTGACATTGCAAATGGTATTGAAGGGAAAGTATGCCTTTTTGCAGATTACACAAAGATATGCAACAGAGTAGACACACCAGGAGGGGTAAATCAAATGACTGATGATCTAAGTAAACTTGAGAATTGGTCAAGAGAATGGCAACTACAGTTTAATGCTAAAAAATGCACTTGGGACTCAAAAACCCAAAGGCTCAATATAGTATCAAGGGTACTATAATGGAAACTACTGAGTAGGAAAGAGATCTAGGAGTCACTATTTCAAGTGACTTAAAGGCAGGGAGGCAATGTAACAAAGCAATGAGGAAGGCTAGTCAGATGCTTGGTTGCATAGGGAGAGGAATCAGTAGCAGAAAAAAAGACATAATAATGCCACTTTATAGGTCATTGGTACAACCTCATCTGGAATACTGTGTCCAGAAGGATATAAATACATTGGAGAGTGTACAAAGAAGGGCAACTAAAATGGTGCATGGCCTACATCACAAAACGTACCAGGAAAGACTAAAAGATCTTAACATGTATAGTTTGGAGCAGAGAAGGGAAAGGGGGGACATGATAGAAATCTTCAAATATATCAAGGGTTTTAACATAGTACAGGAGGGAAATTTTCTTCAGAGGAAAAGAAGTAATAAAACACGAGGACATGCACTGAACTGGAGGGAGGTAGGTTCAGGGGAAATGTTAGAAAGAATTACTTCACAGAAAGGGTAGTGGATAAGTGGAATAGCCTCCCATCAGAGGTGGTAGAGGCTAAGACAGTAGCACAATTTAAACATGCTTGGGATAGGCATATGAATATCCTTACAAATAAATAAATATTAAAAAGGGTTGAGTTTACCTGAAGGGTAAAAATAGGGGCAGACTAGATGGGACAAATGGTTCTTTTCTGCCGTCAAATTCTATGTTTCTATACTGGTGCAGATGCAGTTGAAGGATGCCTTTCTGAAAAAAAAAAAAAAAAAAGAATATAGCATTTAGGCTACAGTGACTTAACACCATCTATAGCTGCAAGCAAGCACACAAATCATAAGGTTTAGAGAGATTGTTAAGTATTTTCTCATTACCCATAAAAAGCTATGGTGACTACTTTTGCAATTTAAATCAGATGTATGGTACCACCACAAATATCTCTTATATGGTGTGGAGTGGCTGGTCGACGAGTCTATTGGTGGCCGGAGAGCGGGTGCGAGAAGGTGACTCCCTCTGTCAGTACCGGCAGCAGAGAGTCTGACGAGAGGAGAGGGAAGGCGCGCGACGCCGTGCAGTGACGCGCCGGTCAGTTGTTAGCCGGCTGGCGTCTCTTCCGCAAGGCAGGCGGCGGCGGCCGTGAAGTGAGAGACGGGCCGCGGGGACAGCATCTCCCCCCTCCTTCCCCCCGAGATATTCCCAGCTGCAGGCAGCAGCAGCACAAAGAAGGCCGCAGCAACACGCGCCAACCCGCGCCCGGACCGCGAAAAACACCCGTCTATCCGGTGACATTCTGAAGGTGGGCTGTGGTGGACCTGGAGTGAGAGCCGGGTAGTGGGGACAGTAACCCCCCCTCCCCCCCCCAGTGAGCACATCGGCAGCAAACTGTGAGTAGGCAGTGCGGACAACACTTGGGAAATTCAAGTAAGTGGTGCCTGTGAGTATAGTGCAGAGACTATTCTCCTGTTATAGGCTCTTCTGCAAGGGCCAGATACAAGGAGCTGAAGATTGTGGATGCAGTGAGGCTTGAAGGGAAAAGCACCTGCATATGCTGTAACAATTTATTGTGTGCTGACTTCAGGGGCAGTTTTGAATAAAGTGACTGCAGTGCTTATTTACAGCCTGTCGGGCAGGCACGGTTTTGGAAGTCACGGTTATTGGACTGTGGGAGTCTGTTTTAACAGAGATACCGGGGAATTAGGACTCGTGTCAGGTCACCATTGTTGGACCCGAAGGGCCTATCTAACACAGTAACTGCTGTACTCAAATTGGATCAGTAATAAAGGCATCCACAAACTTAATGCAATTTTGGTCCTAGGGGTTTGTACTGATGGAAAGACTGTGTTACTGGAACTTATTATAACGCTCTGACGAACACTGTTATCTTTGTTTGCTCCTAAGGATCTATTTGAAACAAAGTGACTGTTGGGACTACTGTCATTGTATTCGATCATACCTATATTACTTGCCTATTGTGTGTGCTCACAGGGGTTGCTATTGTAAAAGAGGTGTAAGCCGGTAAATTGGTTCTCAGTGGTGTAACGTTAAAACTAACCCCTTCCCTGACGATATAATACGGGAAAATGGGGAAAACAGGGAATACAGCCGCAGCAGCGCGACTGGAAAGATACGCCAGGTCCCAGCCCAGTGGAAACCCACAAACCCCGGCCTCAACTCCACATAGCACACCTGTGAAAGGTCAAGACCTTCCATCGCCCCCTGAGATATCTTTACAGCAGGTATTAGAAGCCATCAAAGGTAGCGAGCAACGCCTTATGGAAAAAATTAATGACGTCCAAATGGATGTCAGTACTGTGAAGCAGGACATTAAAGAGGTTAAAAGCCAAATAAAAGAAGCAGAGACACGGGTTTCTAATTTGGAGGACAGTAACAACATCCTGATCACTAAAGTTAATTTGCTGTCAGAGCAGGTTCGCGAGATTAAGCATAAAATGTCCGATATGGAGGGACGGATCCGTAGGAACAATGTAAGGTTGGTTGGTTTGCCGGAGCGTGAGGAAGGGGCGAATACAACGGCCTTTGTTGAGAAATGGATACTGGATAAATTCGGCAGTGAACCATTTTCCAAAGCATTTATTATTGAAAGAGCGCACAGAGTTCCAACCAGACCATTACCACCTGGCTCAGCTCCACGTACTTTAATTATCAAATTCCTGAACTTTCAAGACAGGGACACTGCACTTCGTCTGGCCAGGGAGAAGGGCCCCCTGGAGCATAATGGTTCAAAGATATCCCTTTTTCCCGACTTTGCAATCCAGGTCCAAAAGGACAGAGCAAAATTCTATGAAGTCAAGCAGAGTCTTCGGGAAAAGGGAATTAAATATTCGATGATGTTTCCATCCAAATTGAGGGTGGTGGCCAATGGGGAAACCCTTTTTTTCCAGACGGCAAATGAAGCGGCTGTTTGGGTTGATAAATGGACTCCGGGCAGTTATCAATTAGCAACTGGATGTGCAACCTGATAAAATATATTGATATAATTGAATGTTTGGGGGGCTCACCGTGCTAGGGTGTGCCATTTTGAGAATAGCCTCGGGGAAAAGATTGGGGGTAAAGGGGGGATGTAATGTATGCCAGAGGGAGGTTGGTATACGGGGTGGGGGGAGGGGGGGAGGAGTATGTTTAATGTTTTTATGTGCCCAGCTATATGTGTAAAAGTATTTTGGATAATTCTTTCTGCATGCGGTCTTAGTACCCAAATATATCCAGAGGTGGGTGAGAAATTTATTGGTAACTACCCGGATGAGTTTAATAATCATAATACCTTGGATCTGGGGGATGGAGGAGTATTTATGTTGATTATTTTGTATGATTCCCATATGGTTAACAAGTTAGTATGGTGGTAATACTGTCCTGGAATATCAGGGGTATAAACGATAAAATAAAAAGATCATTAGTATTAAAACAAATAAGGCACTATAACGCGGATGTAACTTGCCTGGTGGAAACCCACCTTACTGGGAGCAAGCTCCTATCTCTCAAGAAACCCTGGGTGGGATGGACATACCATGCCCCCTTTACTAATACCTCTCGGGGTATCTCGATCCTAGTTAAAAAATCCCTCCCCTTCGTTCTTCATGGGAAGAAAATTGATCCATTGGGACGGTATATATTTCTGGATTGTACCTTGGGGATAAGACGTGTACTCCTGCTGGTGACTTATATTCCACCTCCATTTACATATGAGGTCTTAAAGATGGCGGTGGAATTTATCTCCATAGCGCCGGACCTACCGATAATTTGTACAGGTGATTTTAATAACGTATTAAATACCAAGATGGATAGATGGAGTAGGTCACCAGTGGGGAGCGGAAGAAATAATAGAGGATTTGATGAGTTTATTAAGGATTTAAACTGGGTGGATGCTTGGAGGGAAAAAAATCCAGATTCTGTCCAGTACTCCTGTTTCTCATCCTCCCATCACTCTTTTTCGAGAATAGATCTGATGTTAGTATCTAGGAAATTGATGCCTGAGGTGATAAAAGTAGATTATAAAAATAGAGGTATATCGGACCACTCCCCAGTGGCGATTGAGTTATCTGAAAACAAAGGGAGAGAGCAAGGGTTTTGGAAATTCGATGCTAGGTGGTTGGAGAAGTTGAAAGATAAGGAGAAATTTAGGGAATACTGGACAGAATATTGGGAGATAAATAGGGATACGGCATCCGGAGGTGTGGTGTGGGACAGTTTTAAAGCCTACATGAGAGGGACATTGAAAAGTGGAGTCTCTGAAGTTAAAAGAACTAGTAGGAATAAAATATTGCAGCTAGAGAAGAAATGTGTAGAATGTGAAGGGTTGTATATTACAAATAAGGATGAAGGAAGGAAAAATGCCTGGTTAAAAGCTCAGAAGGAGTGGCTTGAATGCATTGAGGATGAAAACTGCAAGATGATGCTACACGGAGCACATGTTAGATATGCATCCGCTGATAGAATGGGGAAATTCCTAGCCAATATAGCCCAGGCAGACAAGCCATCTAATATTATATTGCAAATAAAAGATAAAATGGGGAATGTGGTCTCCGATAAGGAAGGAATTGGAGAAGTGTTTAGGGATTATTTTGAGGGGATATATGAATCGAGGGTTAAATATAGTCAAGCAGAGATTGGAGAATACCTGGACAAAATAACTATACCATCACTCCCGTTAGAGGCCACGAGGGAATTGGATATTCCATTAAGTATTCAGGAAATAAAGGAGGCAATTGAATCCCTACCAAATGGGAAATCCCCGGGACTCGATGGAATCCCAGGGGAGATATATAAAAGATATGTCGATACACTCGCTCCCTTCATATTAGAAACATTTAACTCTAGCTATAATGAGAACAGACTCCCCCAATCCATGTTGGAGGCGAAAATAGTAGTACTGCTCAAGGCGGATAAGGACCCACTTTCATTGGACTCCTATCGTCCAATATCCTTGATAAATACGGAAGCGAAAATTATTGCAAAAATTCTTGCGTCAAGATTAAATAAACATATTGACAAAATAGTTAATAAAGATCAAACCGGCTTCATGCCGGGGAAATCAACCGCAATCAATTTGAGGAAACTCCACAGACATTTACAGAGTCCTAATGTGGACGATCCGTTCCCAGTGGTGATGTCACTCGACGCCGTCAAGGCATTCGACGCGGTCGAGTGGCATTACCTATGGGAAGTAATGCGAGCAATGAAAGTGGGCCCTAAGTTTATCAAATGGGTAAAAATGTTATATGCGTCCCCATCGGCAAGGATGGCGGTAAATGGACAAACATCATTTCCATTCTGTCTCCATAGGGGTACAAGGCAGGGGTGCCCGTTATCACCTGCCTTATTTGCTTTGGCCATAGAGCCCCTGGCTTGTATCCTGCGGGGACATCCTGGAATTAGGGGATTAAAAGCAGGATCCACCACAGACGTAACAGCATTATATGCTGATGATTTATTAATTTTTGCGGCCGACGGCACACAGGCTGTGCCAATAGTGATGGAGGAGATAAAAAGGTACGGAGATTATTCAGGCTTTAGAATAAATTGGAACAAGTCCAACATATTTGCAATAAAGTACGAGAATCAGGGGGTACCCAACTTGGTTACACCATTAAAATGGGCCCAAACCTTTAAGTACTTAGGTATTTGGATTTCTAGAGACCCTAAGGAGTACCAGAAATTAAATTTAGATCCACTAATAACATACTTAACTAACAAAATCAAGGTATGGCGGAGGCTACCCTTGACGAATATGGGCAGGGTAAATTTAATCACAATGGTAGTGCTTCCCAAATATCTATACGCCCTGCAGCATGCACCTCAGTATGTACCAGAATCCTTTTTCAGAAAAACAAACAGTCTGCTCTCGTCCTTTATATGGGGCAATTCACGCCCCAAAATACAACTGGCGGCACTAATGAGGAGAAGGGATGGGGGGGGAATGGGTCTCCCAGACCTCCGATTATATTATGTGGCAACCCAATTGACATCTCTAGTCGATTGGATAGCAACCACACCGCAAGACGAGGGGATTTACGATCTGTTGAGCCAGGAAGAAAGAGGGATAACTATGATCCAAAAATTGGTAAAAGGGCAGGTAAATAGGAAAGAAGCTCCGATACTCACTCAAGCAGTGAAAATATGGAGGGAAGCGAATAAGATTGTGGAATTTACGGCGTTAGATACGGAGTATCCATTGGACATACCCCGGGGAACTAGGGAAACAAGAGAACAGCAAATATCCCGGGCCTGGGGAAAATTGGGGATAACCAGGCTGTGCCAAATTTATGATAATAGTAAGATGAAGTCATATAGTCAACTGCAAGAAGAGTTCTCTGTTCCCAGGGGCTATGCCATTAGATATCTCCAGTTACGGAGTATGATGGAGGTACAATTTAAGGAACACCCGCCGGAGTTCGGGGACTCTCCAATTAAGAAAATACTGAGAGACAATAATAAACGGAAACTAACATCCAAACTATATAATATGCTGCTGCGGTCAAAAGTGGGGGAGATGGATGAGATGAGGAAAAAATGGGAGGGAGACTTGGGCCCGTTGGGGATAGAGGAATGGACTGAGGCGATGGCAGCAGTTGCGAAGGCAACAAACTCGATTAGAGTGCAACAGGTACAAATGTATGTGTTGCATCGGTCATATCTAACGCCGTTAAGGTTAATAAAGTTCGGAGGAAGAATCTCGGATAAATGCCCAAAATGTAAACTTACCCAGGGCACATTTTACCATCTGATCTGGGAATGCCCGTATGTGCAGGAATTCTGGGTCAAGGTTAAGCAAACAATGTGCGATATGGGTATTAAGGAGGAGTGGCTTTCAGACAAATGCTGCCTGTTGGGGATATTTGTGAGCAGTGGTATAAGTAGGTATACAAAAGCTTTGATCTTAAATATGTGTGCCCTAGCGAAAGTAATGATCGCAAGGACTTGGTTGGCCGATGTAGGTCCAGATTATAAGAAATGGGAATCGCTGGTGGATTATACAGCGTCACATGAAAGATACATATACATGCACAGGAACACTATATGTAAGTATGAGAAGATTTGGGGCACATGGGGTAAGGAGATATGACACTAAAATAGCCTATCAGATTTAGATAGACTAATGGAAGTAAAATGCACAATTATTCACTAAAAATAATATAATAAAAAAAAAAAATTAATTTAAAAAAAAAAGGCCAAAGAACATGATATAATCCTAACTGGGCACTAATCAGGGTAGTAGGATCGGAAGTCCCCCATAGAAAGTTAAACTAAAATGTTATAACCTTATGTGGCACCAGTTAATGCAGTAGGAGCGGTAGTTGTAGAATGTTCTCAAGGGTAGATAGCAAGATGTTCGGCATAGGTTAGGAGTCATAGGACTGTCCAAGGGTAGTGCTCAATACATGAGATAAGAATATGTATCTAAGAGCATGCAGAATAAGATAGGATGTAGGGGAAGAAAGCGATAGCTGGGCAAGCTGGGGTGTTATGTAATGTGTAGTCTGTCATGTATAAAATGTTAACCATTCGGCAATCTAGTCATGGCGCAGACATAGGGATAAATTATCTGGCTTAAAAGTATCTAGCAGCAAGAAAGGGTCGTACGCCTGATAAAATGTGATAATGTATTACGTTAAGAGGATTGCTGTAATGGTTGAAATGTATGTGAAATGTACCTGTTTGTATTATAAAACTAATAAAATATATTTAAAAAAAAAAAAAAAAAAAAATATCTCTTATATGTTTCCAGTACCCTCATAATAAATAGCACCCATACTTAGGATTTTGTGTGCTGCCCTCTTTGGCCGTTATAAACTATGGGGCCTATTTATTAAACTTATTTGCAGTTGATCCTCCAAGAATATCCATTTCCAGAGGATTGCAACATTATCCATGTGTTTAGAGATGTTAATTGATTTGAAGGCTCCTTGGTAATGCACATTATTTAAAACATCAAAAAATGACATAGATATTTAATGAAGCCTATGCTACACAAGTTAGCAGCCATTTAGTCATTGACTGAGAGATGGGATGTGTCTCGTGATGGTTGTTAAAATAGAGACAGAACATCATTCACTTTACTTTTTATCAAAGCAGGGTGGGTGCCCACATAGGCTTGGCAACTTAGGAACAGATTGGTTTAAATATACTACACTGGCATTTAAAATTAATTATATGTTTCACCAGCATAACTATTGGCTTTGCTTAGAAACACACGGTGGCAGGGCTGGTTTTCTATTGTGCCTTATAAATAATCTTGCCTAGGCAAGTGCGTCATACTCCGCTGCCTTAGCGATTGTGTGGTGTATTCAATATTGGCCACTGGGGGGAAATAGCACACGCCGCCTATTCAATGCTGCCGTTTCCGACAGCATTAAAGGCGGATTACGACATAACAGATCCGACTTTAAAACTGTAAAAAGGCGGCGGACTGTTCAATTCACTGACATTTTTTGACAATCCTTTTTCATCGACATGACCATGGCCTGGGATTCTGATTGTAGGAACGTTCCGACAGTCGGAATCCCGGATTGAATACCACCCTATATCTGCAAGTGGTAATTTAGCATTTTTCTGGCTCAGGCTTCATGCTTTTCATGTTACACACATGCAGGGGGTTCAATGAATGAACCAAAATATAAACAAAATGTTCTAAATGAATTCCAAACTGGAAAAAAAATCTATTTATATAATAAAGCTATCTTTCTCATTGATGTTCTCCTGCTATCATCATCTCAGGAACAAGGAATGCAGCGGTGGTAAATAGCTATTACCGTAGAACCCCGCAGAATATTAACACTGGTGGAGGACTATTCATGCTAATATGGATTTTTTTACTTTTAAAATCAATTAAAATGATTTCTCCGTACATGTTAGAAAAGGGCCAAGACCAAACAAGACATTTTCTTTCTGCATGCTGTAGCAGTACATTCTTAGTCATTTACTTTTATCCATGAATATATTGTCTCTTTCACATTAGTGATTTAATACGTGGACCTTTAAAGCAAAGTCTGTTTACTTATTTCAGTATACAGTAATTTTATTTTATTTTGAAAGTAACTACCAAGTCTTGAAGGAAATAAATTCCTTACTCTGTCATTATCTTTCAGAAATTTATTGTGTGGAAAAGTAGATTTGGGCTTACTGAGGTTGAAGATTTGTCTCTAGAAGACATGAAGAAAATCCGGTACCTCTCGCTAATCGAATTAACAGCTTTTTTTGATGCTTTGGGGATTGAATTAAAGAGGAACAGAGTGATACGAATCAAAGGAAGAGGTATAATCTATGGATCTGACAGGTGTTTGATGAGTTACAGGTAACATTGCAAAACTGCAATGATTGCTTTGTATCTTTTCTTTAGAAAATGGTCTTTTTGGAGTTCCCTTGACAACATTACTGGAAAACGATCAAAAGAAAGTGCCAGGCACAAAAGTCCCCTTGATCTTTCAAAAGGTAATTACTGAATAATATTGCAGCACAAACAGCATGACAATATAAATATACTATATGTATATATTGATATATATATATATACAGGTCGAGTATCCCGTATCCGAATATCCGTTATCCAAATTATTCCGAAATACGGACTTTCCAGAAAGTGAATTTTTTTTTTTTTTTTGCTAAAAAGTCACTGGGGACATTTGTAACAGCATCACTGGGGACATGATATGTAACTGGCACTATATATGTGCAAGACAATGATTGCTTGGCATTCAAATTCAGTGCTGAGATAGTACACAAATTTTGTTTCACGTTTTGAAACCTTGTTTTTTGAACAATTAAAATATATTTGTGTGTATTTTATGTGGTAATAAAATATATTTGTGTGTATATTATGTGTTTATACAGCATAAATGCAAGATACTTCAAAATACATCATTGAAATATTAAAATATTCCGAAATACGGAATAATCCGTTATCCAAAATTCTCCTGGTCCCGAGCATTTTGGATACGGGATACTCAACCTGTATAAATATATATATATATATATATATATATATATATATATATATATATATATCTGTATATATAGATATATAGATATATATATAGATATATTTTAGATAAAGAGATGTAGTTTCACTCACTGCCAACAGATGGCAGTGTTTTGGAGACAATCAGACGCTAGACATATATAGCATCCTGTTTGCACTTGATCGGCTGTCTGTTTGGAGCATCTAAAGGATGCACTGGCAGTTCTGCAGTAGTGGTTCTAGCTGCAGGGTGCTCCCCTAGAGAAAGGGCAGTATGGCCGTGCTTGAGATTGTTCTTATTTTGGCCTCTTGTGAATTAAGTTTTGACCAAAATTGATGTTTAATAAACTACCACTAGTAGTACCAGCAAAGAGGAGCAATAGCAATATGTGTAACCTTTATTTACAGTCCCCAAGGTGTAACAATTTGATCCAAAATTTGGACATTTTTCCCAAAAAGAGAAAGTGAAGAATCATAATTGAATCCTATGTTTAATGCATCATTATTGTAACAGCTATGTACCTTTTATTATATAGTTATTGCAGCGACTTGAGGACACAGGTTTGGAAACAGAAGGAATACTGCGGGTACCAGGTTCTGCCTCTAGGGTCAAGGTAAATATTCTGTTTTTATTCACTGATGATCGGCAGCTAGTTCTAACACTAAAGGTGCCCATACGCTGAGGTGATTTGGTCCAATTTTAGCCGATTGCGGACCAAATCGCCTCCCCCTGACATGCAGTCGGTGCCTTCCGCGGTCCCGTGCGCATCGGACCCAACCAGGTGGTTGGACCGGCTGGCCGTCCGACCACTCGTTCTGGGACCTCCCGCCAGGCGGCAAGGTGGGCGGGAAGCAGGGACGCATGCAATCCATCACAACGGATCGCATGCGTCCCTGCCGCCGGGAAGGTCCCGGCGGCTTGCAGGGGTATTGGGTGTCCCAACACTGCTGCGAGACGTTGCAGCAGTGTATGGGCACCTTTAGGAACCTGTGTCTGTGACAAATGAACACAGATGGAAGTATAGCCATTGCAAGTGGTGCGCTAGTTTTTGGTCCCATAGATGTGGCAGGCTTGGCGCTTCTGTACTTGGTCTGGGTGGAGTGCATGATCAGCAATTATTCATCAGAATATCATGGTGGGGAGACATTTTTCATTGTGAATGCAGACTTATTTGTGAAGTATGCAGGAACAATTCAATTAAAGGTTTAAAAAATAAATATGTAGAAATAGAAAGTAAGGACATAGAGAAACTCATTCACAGGTAAAATATGGTGTCCCTCAAACAACCAATCACATTTTATTTCACATTTTTCATAGTACAGCTTACAAACTAAAAGCAGTTGCCTGATTGGCTACTATGATTTAATTAACCTTTTTCCTCTACACCAGCCTTCTTAAGGGGCATACACGGGCGATTTAGGCCCTGTTTCTATCGGTTCAAATCATGGATCGCTACGTGTGTACACGCTATAGTGATGGCGGTGCGCGCTCCCACACGTCACCATTGCCAGCAGAGATAGACAGTGATTGCCAGTAAGCATAGGCAAAACACTGCACAGCACAGATCACTCAGCAAATATCGTAGGTGCATCGCATGTGTGCTGAGCGGTCTGTGCAAGTCGCTCCATGTGGACGTGGCTTTATATGTTTGAGACAAGAGAGCAATTAGTTGATAATATAGCCAGTGTTTTGTATTTACCCTAAAAGAGTGGTGAAGGATTTTGGCTGGTTGTGTAATTTGACTATTGTGCACATATGTGCAGATGTGGGAGTAATGTACTGCACATGCAGGATTGTTGGAAATGTTTCTGGCTTGCAATCATAGTGTAACATTAATTCACCAGGATGAAAGCTGTCACAAGGATGAATTAGACAGAATTTGACACATTTTTTAAACTGATACAGATTTTTTTTCAACAAAAATTTCAGTTGTTTGGAATTTGTAATAGTTCCAAAATTGTTGGCTGAATGAAACACATGGTCCCAATTATAAATGCAGTTGTGGCTTATTTTATGTAATTTACTGTTTATTTTAGAGAAATGAAATTCTGATCGGTGCGGCCAAACGTGCGTACGTACCAAAACAACATACGCTATCCATACGCGGCCGTTGGGGTTAAGTCCACCCACAACTCAGCCGCATACGTACGGCCAGAAATATCGGCAAAGGGGAGTGGCGTACAATTGAGCGTACGCCAACGTACACGGACGGGCCAGCCCTTACACTCCGACAACTGGCGTACAATTGAGCGTACACCACCGTTTACGGACGTCTCTCGGCCGTCTTCCCACCGACTTCTTGCGGCTATCTGAGCGTACGCCAGCTTGCACGGACGGGTCCCTATTGTTTTCAATAGAAAAGTCAGCTTATGGCACCGCTCGTGAGAGTGAGCGTACGTCCGTGTACGCTGACATACCCTTCACATATATGGACCAGCATATCTTCCCTTTCAACTATAATTATGAAAATTAATTAATTGATTGAATTAATTAATGTGCAAAATAGTGGCCATGGGATTAAAACATTGCTGAAACATCCTTTGAAGGTGTTAGATGTGGTTTATGTTATTGTATCATAAATACAAAACCTATGTTTGTATTAGAGTGAACACGTTGACACATGTCGACTTGTGTCGATTGAGTGTGCTACTGTGTAAAGTCTATGAAAGCACGTAGTGAATGTGTATAACTGTTTAACAAATACCTACCTTTGCATATATAAGCAGGTCTTACAAAGATTCTTACCTTAAATTAAACAAACCTTTAAATGTAGAGAAGTATAGAAAGATAAGCTTCCAATGTGTTAGAGTGATGTGTGTGGCTTGCAGGTAGTGAAATCATGGTTTGGACTTAATAGACTGCAGCATTGCTTATTACATTCAGGTGTATGTGTTTGGTAGTAATCCGCGTAAATTAGCTAACCCAGGCGCACGCTGGCATGCGGTATCTGTAGGGGTGGTTTGAGATGGCGGTTGGCGGCCGCCTGTTTTGTGTCCGAAATGAACGGTGGGTACTTGTTTCCTAGCACGGCCACAACGATTTAGATCGTTGTGGTCGGAAGATAAAAAATCGGATCGATCGCATCGCATGCGATTTGGTCGCATGCGATGCGACCGATCCGACCGACCGATTTTTCACCCGATTTTTTTTTTTTTTTCACCAGATTTTTTTCAATTGCCCCCCCAAATGTTACTAAGTGGGCTAGACCCCACGATAGACGTCAACCCGAAGCGTGGCGAGCGCAGCGAGCCCGCGAGGGGCGGCGGTGCGTGTCCTCCGACCTTTTCATTCCCCTACTATCCACGTCGGCGTGGAGTTGAGAATATATAGTGTGGCGAGCGCAGCGAGCCACCGAGCCCGAAGCGTGGCGAGCGCAGCGAGCCCCGCGAGGGGACGCGTATAACTTCACAGGTATACGCGTCCCCTCGCGGGGCTCGCTGCGCTCGCCGCGCTTCGGGCTCGGTGGCTCGCTGCGCTCGCCACACTATATATTCTCAACTCCACGCCGACGTGGATAGTAGGGGAATGAAAAGGTCGGAGGACGCGTACCGCCGCCCCTCGCGGGCTCGCTGCGCTCGCCACGCTTCGGGTTGACGTCTATCGTGGGGTCATGGCGGGCACATAAAAAATGTGAAATGGGTCATATTGGCCCATTTCACCTTTTTTATCATTTTTCCCTATGTGAGATGGACTTAATCAAGTCCATCTAATCTTGTGCCATTATAATGGCACAAGACCGACGCGATCCTCCCGATTTCAATGTTAAAAGATTTTTTAACATTGAAGTCTATGGAAAAATCGGGTGAATCGGTCGGTCGCATCGCGGCCGATTTTAATTGGTCGCGACCGACCGATTGACCCGATTTCTGTCATTCAAAGGGAAAAAATTGTAAAAAATCGGCCACATCGTGAGGATCGTGTCCCTTAATTAAGAGCCACGATCACTCACGATTGTGGCCGTTCTAGGAAACAAGTACCGAACGGTGCTTTAGTCGATCGTGCGGTAGTAGCACCGCTCATTTTTGGTGCACACCCCCGTGTACGCCCATATATACGCCCATTTTCCCTCATTATTTCGGCCGCTCCCCTCATCACGCCCCTATGCCGCCCCCAATGCCCGTACACTCGCGTACAGGTTTTTTCGCACGTAGAGACCCGTCCGTAAGCGTTGTGGAGTGTTCGCGCCTGCGCATTAGCGAATGTACGCATGCGCAGATCATTAAAAACCCTGGGACGTGCGCGTACGGCCCGGCCGCTCCAACCAGAATAAGGCCCAGAATTCCTAACAAAGCAATGTGTGTGTGTGTGTGTGTGTGTGTGTGTATATATATTTTCCACATCAAAGACACACACACATACACATATAGGATTTAGTATGATATGTCGACATGGTCAAAATGCATGTGTGTGTATATATAGATATATATATATATATATATATATCTATATATATATATATATATATATATACACATGCCAGCATTTGGTCTGAAGACCACTCACCTCAGGAGTGCCACCTCAGGAATCTATATATATATATATATATACAGTTGTGCTTGCCATGATTAAGGACCTTGTATGGTCCGAAACTTCGGCTTACTCTCAGAAATGAGAAAATAAAGGACTTTTGTTGCAGACTATCAGTTTGGTGAGTGCCCTGGATCTTTGGATTGTATATATACATATACATATATAAATATATATATATGTAGAGAGAGAGAGAGAGAGAGAGAGTATATTGTTGCTGCTCCATTGTATATTCACCCAGTGTTGCCATATGAATGTGCCTTCCGAAAATCATGGTGGTCAATTATCCATTTTAACGTGTCAACCTTTAACATATTGACATTTTGCTTGTGTCGACCTTTTGTCAATGTCAACATAGACCGTGTCACCCTTTTTAATGTGTTGACCTATTGCCTGTTGACAAATAGTGGTTGAAGTAATGACTGTTGACCTAATCAATGTCAACCCATCAACCTGATACCAGATGTCACAACTGTAAGGGCCCCCATACATTAGCCCGACTTGTCCTAGGGACAAGTCGGACCTGATTTCACCGGCAGCTCCCCAGGAGGATTCACATATGATTAGGCACTTGATGTGCCAAGTTTTGCATATGATAAATCACCATGCGATTTATCATATGCAACTCCCGGGGAGCTGTGGGCAGGGGTAGAGCCGGGCAGAATCAGCGGGCGAGGGACACTGGGGAGCTGAGCATGGTAAGATGTCAAACAGGCAGCGGGCAGGGGGGTGGGGCGCTGGGGAGCCGGGCAGGAGACACAGAGGCAGCGCGCTGGGGGGGCGCCGGTGAACCAACGAGGGAGCTGGGCAGGAGGAGAAAAAAGACAATACAAATGAATGGGCAGCCAGTGAATGGCTGATAGCTCCCTCAGCCAATTGCTGATTGGCTGAGAGCTCCCTCAGCCAATTGCTGATTGGCTGAGAGCTCTCTCAGCCAATCACTGGCTGCCCATTCATTTGTAATGGGGTTTTTTTCCCCTTGCAGAATGAGTCCCGGATCCTCCGGGACCACACATCGGATCGGAGGGGATGTCAAAACATGCGATTTGGGCCGATTTCATGGCCCGATTCATCCGAATCGGGTGAAATCGTGCCCAAATCGGATAGTGTATGGGGGCCTTAACTCCTCAAATTAATGGTGTGAGGGTCTGAGACTTCTAGTTGGAACTTTGGAAGCTCCTACTTAGAAATAATCTTTCTAAATTTTCTTTTAACCAAAGCTTGGCCTGTAATCAGGCTGGGCCAATATGCAATAAGTGACACTTACCCACAAGTATCCAATTCCTATTTCCCAATACTGAAGATTGCTAAACTTGCCAGTGGGACCACCGGGTTCTGGTTGACTCACTGACAGTCAGGATTCTGATGGTTGTTTCTCCGACATCAGAATACCAACAGTCGGAATCCCGACTTACACGGGCTGTTTTCTCTACTTACGTGGGCTATGTCCACCACCCCCATAGAGGGAGAATAGAATAGGCATCCAGCCGCAATGTGGTGAGCGCAGCGAGTCCGCAAAGGCTTGCCCTCCTGGCGGGCTCCTGACAGTTTTAATTCTGATATATAATAAATAAATAATAAATGTATGTTATCTCATATGTGCAGAGCCTGCGCGAGGAGCTTGAATGCAAATTTTATGACAACACTTTTGACTGGAAAAATGTACGAAACAATGATGCTGCCGGTCTTCTAAAGATGTTTATAAGGGAGTTGCCCACCCCTTTGTTTACAATGGAATATCTGCCTGCCTTCCTCGCACTAGTGGACAGTAAGTATATTTAATATCATATACAGTAGGTTCGCAATGCTTTCTTATTGCTGACAATGGTGAAGCAAAGTAATATATATTACAGATGATAAAGCCTACAGGATTCAGTGCAGATACGCACGGGGGCTTGTTCTGTGCCCATGGTGCTTGCTGTCAGTGCAGCTCATGTGGCTGTAATAGTAGAAATGATTGATCTGCTTGTCAAGAAATATGTCAGTACATACAGAAAACTCTCAGTGTTCATGGAGAGTCGAGTGTTCAGGAAATTGTCAGTATGCATGAAAATCCTCTTCTTCATACCGTAGATATCAATGATCGCTATCTATTTTGACAACTGTTCAGACTTTATGGATGAATCTGAATGCACATGAATGCTACAACAGACGAGTTTACAAAGAGCTGTTGCCTACTGTGTAGAGTTTGTTTGACATGATGGAGTTGGAAATAAATCCCACAATCATCATAAATCTAAGATTTCATTATAAAATATATAACATCTACAGTGAACATTTTCTAGGCTTTAGATATATGTTGACTTTTGGTTCATTTCTTAAAACAGATTACAGTAAGCAGCTTCCGTCTACAAAGTTGAATTTAATCTGAGCGATGTACAGTACAGTATATAACATTAGTAATATAATAGCATACAAAGTAACATTTGTAAGATAATAGCATTACCCGGCACCCTTTTATTATCAATGGTAAACATTTTTAAAGCAGGGTACACAGTAAACGATAATGACGGGAACCAGCGTAATGCTGGCATTGTCACCGTCACAACAAGCAACGGTGTGGGGGGCAGGGGCTGTGCTAGCGATATTGTACCGCATGTGCAGACAACGCGGCCACTACGGTCGACAAGCATTAGGTCGACACCACAAGGTCAACATGCCTGAAGGTTGACATGGGGTTAGGTCGACAAGGTCATTGGGTCGACATGGGGAAGGTCGACAGTCAAAAGGTCGACATGCGGTTTTTCACCTTTTTTTGAGCCGACATGCACCGACAGGTGGTATTTCATGCCCTACCATCCACTAGGGTGTGGTGGGAGAATAAAATAGTGTGCCAGGCGTAGCAGTTCTACGTTTCAGTGTCCATGTCGACTGTGTTGAAGTTCGTGGCAAAAAAACACAAACATGTCGACCTTTTGACTGTCGACCTTCCTCATGTCGATCTAATTACCCTGATGCCCAATGATCCTGTTGACCTAACCTCATGTTGACCTTCAGTCATGTCGACTTTGAGGCATGTCGACCTTGGAGTGCCAACCTAATGCTTGTCGACCTAGTTGCTGTCTGTCCAATGATCCATACCCCCGACCCATTGGAATGAGGAAAATCCCATATGTCATAGAGCTTGAGCCAGTTGTTGTCATGCACATTAATTAGGCTATAATAAATCAGAATATTGTTTTTATACATAGCCTAGAAAAATTAGACATACTCCACAGTTGTGGACAGCTAAGACATGTTGGTACTTGTGAGTTATCTGGGCGTCCGATTTGGGTACTTACGATTTGCATGCGATTTGCATGCGATATCGCATGCGATATCGCATGCGATATCGCATGCGATTTACGATTTGCATGCGATTTAGCATGCGATTTGCATAAGATTTGCTATTCATTTCATTACCCCACTATCCCCAAAGTGTGTCTATCAACGTGAACCCGAAGCGTGGCGAGCGCAGCGAGCCCGCGAGGGGCGGCGGTACGCGTCCTCCGACCTTTTCATGCCCTACTATCCACTAGGGCGTGGAGTGAGAATAGAATAGTGTGGCGAGCGCAGCGAGCCACCGAGCCCGAAGCGTGGGGTAATGAAATGAATAGCAAATCTTATGCAAATCGCATGCTAAATCGCATGCAAATCGCAAATCGCATGCGATATCGCATGCGATATCGCATGCGATCTAGTACCAAAATCGGACGCCCAGATAACTCACAAGTACCGACATGTTTATTTGCCTGGCAAGTAATCCTGGGAGCTTCAGGTTTCATGCATATCTGAGGCTATGCCCATCGTCCCCAGTGTCTCAGGCATGGAGCCTGGGCCATGTTTCTTTGGGCCTAGGTGGAGGCAGTCTCACCCCAGCTATTGCAGTAAGGCACACAGGGAATATAATAGTCTAACTCATACTACTGTACGTCCACCAATTAAGGACTGTGCCCAGCACAACAGCCTTATTTCAGTGTTAAGAAATAATCTGCTCTTGTTTTCTCTTTTTTTTTTTTTTTTAAACCTGAAGATTGTAAGGTAGAATCTGATTGGGTAGCACTTTATCACTTTATCTCTCTCAGCTTCGATAAATATCCCCCCATAGTGTCTTACTTCTCTAGCTAGTTGGTGTTGGCCTGCTTACCTCAGTGGAGAAGCCCTGCTATAGAGGAGTTCTGGAATCTTGCTCTGTTGGGTAGTAGCTGATCGCAATACTCATCACAGTTTATCTGAATGAGAAATAGCTATCACTTTACTTTTTGCTCTTTTTTAAATATTTGTATATACAGTAACAGTAGGGGTCGCTCACTATGGTGCCCAACACAGTAATGCCTACTGTAATTTTTGTTTTATCACCCTCCTACTGTATGTCTATTATATGTTGCTAATTACAGTATTTAAAGATTCCTCTTTTCAAAACAGAGTGAATTGTCCATTCAATATCATCTTATTATTTTACATTGATACGTATAGGTGTATCATATCTTTAACACCAGTACTGAAATATTTACTTATACTGCACACAGTTTAAGCAGATTGTGCAGATAACATAGAAATAAAGTTAACTTCTTCACAGTAATATAAACTTCTACAGACTATGGAAGCAGCCATTTTGTCAACTGAACTCAATTCCATAAGAATACAACATATCAGTTCACTTAAAAATGCATTGTGTAATGCATAAAGAACTAATGGAAATAAAGGTATTGTGTCTGAATCAGATACTGTAAATCAATTTTCCAAGAACTAGCTGGAGCCTAAAGACATCAGTTTAGCATGGGGGATAGGAAAGGTGTTTGCCCAAGTGTGTCCTATAATAACTTGTCTGCCTAGTGTCCTATGATAACTTGCTCTGCCTAATGTCCTATGATAACTGGCTCTGCCTAGTGTCCTATGGTAACTTGTTCTGCCTAGTGTCCTATGATAACTTGATCTGCCTAGTGTCCTATGATCATTTGCTCTGCCTAGTGTCCTATGATAACTTGCTCCGCATAGCGTCCTATGATAACTGGCTCTGCCTAGTGTCCTATGATAACTGGCTCTGCCTAGTGTCCTATGATAACTTGCTCTACCTATTGTCCTATGATAACTTGCTCTACCTATTGTCCTATATTAACTTGCTCGGCCTAGAGTCCTATTATAACTTGCTCTGCCTAATGTCCTTTGATAACTTGCTCTGCCTAGTGTCCTATGATAACTTGTTCTGCCTAGTGTCCTATGGTAACTTGCTCTGCCTAATGTCCTATGATAACTGGCTCTGCGTAGTGTCCATTGGTAACTTGCTCTGCCTGGTGTCCTACAGTATGATGACTTGCTCTGCATTGCGTCCTATGGTAACTGGCTCTGCCTAGTGTCCTATGATGACTTGCTCTGCATTGTGTCCTATGATAACTTTCACTGCCTAGTGTCCTATAATAACTTGCTCTGCCTAGTGGCTTATGATAACTTGCTCTGTCTACTGTCCTATGGTAACTTGCTCCGCCTAATGTCCTATGATAACTTGCTCTGCCTAGTGTCCTTTGATAACTTGCTTTGCCTAGAGTCCTATAATAACTTGCTTTGCCTAGTGTCCTATGATAACTTGCTCTGCCTAGTGTCCTATGATAACTTGCTCTGCCTAGTGTCCTTTGATAACTTGCTCTGCCTAGAGTTCTATAATAACTTGCTTTGCCTAGTGTCCTATGATAACTTGCTCTGCCTAGTGTCTTTTGATAACTTGCTCTGCCTAGTGTCCTATGATAACTTGCTCTGCCTAGTATCCTATGATGACTTGCTTTGCCTAGTGTCCTATGATAACTTGCTCTGCCTAGTGTCCTTTGATAACTTGCTCTGCCTAGTATCCTATGATAACTTGCTCTGCCTAGTGTCCTATGATCATTTGCTCTGCCTAGTGTCCTATGATAACTTGCTCCGCATAGCGTCCTATGATAACTGGCTCTGCCTAGTGTCCTATGATAACTTGCTCTGCATTGCGTCCTATGATAACTTGCTCTACCTATTGTCCTATATTAACTTGCTCGGCCTAGAGTCCTATTATAACTTGCTCTGCCTAATGTCCTTTGATAACTTGCTCTGCCTAGTGTCCTATGATAACTTGTTCTGCCTAGTGTCCTATGGTAACTTGCTCTGCCTAATGTCCTATGATAACTGGCTCTGCGTAGTGTCCATTGGTAACTTGCTCTGCCTGGTGTCCTATGATGACTTGCTCTGCATTGCGTCCTATGGTAACTGGCTCTGCCTAGTGTCCTATGATGACTTGCTCTGCATTGTGTCCTATGATAACTTTCACTGCCTAGTGTCCTATAATAACTTGCTCTGCCTATTGGCTTATGATAACTTGCTCTGTCTACTGTCCTATGGTAACTTGCTCCGCCTAATGTCCTATGATAACTGGCTCTGCCTAGTGTCCTTTGATAACTTGCTTTGCCTAGTGTCCTATGATAACTTGCTCTGCCTAGTGTCCTTTGATAACTTGCTCTGCCTAGAGTCCTATAATAACTTGCTTTGCCTAGTGTCCTATGATAACTTGCTCTGCCCAGTGTCATTTGATAACTTGCTCTGCCTAGTGTCCTATGATAACTTGCTCTGCCTAGTATCCTATGATGACTTGCTCTGCCTAGTGTCCTTTGATAACTTGCTCTGCCTAGTGTCCTTTTATAACTTGCTCTGCCTAGTCTCCTTTGATAACTTGCTCTGCCTAGTGTCCTTTGATAACTTGCTCTGCCTAGTGTCCTTTTATAACTTGCTCTGCCTAGTGTCCTATTATAACTTGCGCTGCCTAGTGTCCTATGATAACTTGCTCTGGCTATTGTCCTATGGTAACTGGCTCTGCCTAGTGTCCTATGAGGAACTGGCAAGGCTGCACATTTTCCTTTGATGAACATGGTTGCCCTTTGAAGTATTGGTGCATTCCAAAGGGGGGGTGCACCGCTTTACTATTCCAGACACCAACATATACCAGGATCCAGACAATCTGTGCCTGACCCACCCCTACCTCTCTCTACACTCCCATGAGAAATAATAACATCTGTGCGTCTGTGGTTTTATTAGTGCCTATAGATTTGATAGGATGGATACTCATAATCATTAGTTTGGTCCATAAAATGGCTGCCTTCATTTTGTATAAGTGATGGACACCCTTTAACTTCACAAAGATTACAGTGTAGAGAAGTTGTTTCAAGTCCTTCCATTTGACTGGTTCTGCCGTTATTTTTGCATCTGTGGGGCTGTAAAAATCTTTATGGATCAATGAAAAATTCATTTCGTCCTTTGTGCCAATAACTTTTTTTTTGTAGATAACGAGTAATTTATGTCAGTGAGTGATGATGAATTATGGCAGGGTAATCTTTCAACTCAGATGTTTTATAAAACAAATCCTCATGAGAACATAGCAAGCCTTCTCTCAGCAACTAATCAAATTGCCGACCTTCATATAAGAATTCTTGTTTGAGTTATTTTCATTTCTTTAGAAATCTCCAAGATAAAATTGCAGCTGCAAGCTCTTCATCTATTAATCATGCTTCTGCCAGATGCCAACAGAGATATTGCCAAGGTAAATGATATTACAGACTGTATTATAAGATTTCTGTGTGCATTTCCTTCCAGGAGTAAGACACGAGTTTCCTTGCATCCACTTTGTATACTTTCTTTAAACACAGTATACCTGTATGTACTATTTCCTCCCAAAAAATATCCAGATAATTAATTTGCCAGCATGTATTTGTAAATCCATGGGGCAAGTAAAATAAACCACACTAAGCAAGGCTGACAGTCACAGTTTAGTTGAATAGGGGTGAAATATTATTCCCTCTGCCAGTTATTAGTTTAATGATGATAATGGCGTGTGCTAGAGACTCTGTGGTGAGTGGAGTGTACTTCTCATTATTTATTCAATGAATGTTCTGTTCTTATTTCACCTGTTCTTGGGCAGCATTAGGTCAGCCCTGTCTCTGCCCATTATTAGGTTGAGACATTTCTGAATGAACATTCCCAAACTCCAAACAGGCTGTTCAGTCCTAGATATATGAGGCAAGTAGGGTACATGGGTCTCTGTACCCAGAATGAGGCTTTACCTGGCTGCCAGATACACCATGTTTTCAGTGAGGTCTTAGGACACTGTCACAGAAGATAGCAGCAGGGCCTCATTCAGGTATGGGGCTGCTTGGACTGCAGGTCCGAGTCCAGGCAGAAAGGGGGCCCAGGACTGGAGTCTATAAAGTATAATTTGTCATAAATGAAGTTCCCCTTTTTCTTGAAGCTATGTAGACGTAGAGTAGTTCGGCCAGTGCTGTAGACAACAGAGATCTCTGAGGCACGCCATAGGTTCCAGAATGGGGAAGGGGGTCCAGAATTTATTATGAAGAACCTGGATAGCAGACTCTGGCACAAGTGCAAAAGTTCTCTGTGCATGCACCATATTTAGGGGAAGGGGAGGATTGTGCACTGGCCCTATCAATTGTTAAAATGCTCCTGGATAAAAAATAAATTTGCATGGGTATGCGTCAATACTCAAGTGCCAGCGCAAGCATTTCCAACTTCCATCCTCAGTCCAGGTTTTAGTGACATCCATGCTTGAGCACAGGTGAATGAATTAGAACATCAGTTATTTTTAATTCACCATCTGCGCTGAAGCCTGCATATCACATACACCTGCACTGTTAGAGTGCCTTGAGGACCAAGGTGTTGGGACTGTCTGTGTTAGTGTGATACTGAAATTTGAGACTGTGTTACTGTCCTGTAAGGAGATAGTTTGTCATATGGGTAAAAAGTAAGGTGGAATTATACAGTGAGCAAGACAGTGCACATGATAATGTGCTGGTACAATACATTGTAATGTTAGGAGGTAATGTAACCTAATGTTATGGTGTAAGAAGGACTGAAAGTATGATATATATATATATAAATATATATATATATATATATATATATATATATAAAAGGATGGGGGGTTGTGACCCTGTCTGCGCTGTGGGGTTAGCAGCACCTCTAAATACCTCGCTGTTAATAAAGGTATAGGGAAAACATAGAGAGAGAAAGAAAGTGTAGAGGTGCGCTGATAGCAGTTTCACCAAAACTGTATATATGCACACATATAAAGCAGTAAAAAGTTTTTATTTCATACAATAAAAAGTATATAAAATATGTATTTCATACAGATGTTCGCATCATAAATTTGATGTGAGATACCACTTCCGAGAGACCCTCGGAAGTGGTATCTCCGAGGGTCTCTCGGAAGTGGTATCTCACATCAAATTTATGATGCGAACACCTGTATGAAATACATATTTTATATACTTTTTATTGTATGAAATAAAAACTTTTTACTGCTTTATATGTGTGCATATATACAGTTTTGGTGAAACTGCTATCAGCGCACCTCTACACTTTCTTTCTCTCTCTATGTTTCTCTCTCTCTCTCTCTCTCTCTCTCTCTCTCTATATATATATATATATATATATATGTTTGAGAGGTAATGTAAATTCCTTTAAGTATAGTTTATTAAATGCTTTTCTGTACTTCATTGTTTCTGTACTGTATTACATTCATTCGATCTGTTAAGCGCCTTGAGTCCTATTGGAGAAAGAGCAATACATAAATAAAATTATTATTCTTATAAATGGAAACATTGCACTAAATAATGAATTCTTCAGTAACAACTGGAACTTTCATTGTGTAGTATACAAAAATTGTCTTGTGCACCAGGATCCATGTCTATCTGTATTTCTAAAACTCTAACTCTGTACACATTACCAGACTAGCGGCACCGCCAATATAGTTATAGCAAACAAGATAGTGCATATTCACTGATAAATGTCATTGGGTTCCCCTGTGTGAATGCAGTCTCTGACAATATAGGTAGATTGAGCTGCATGCATTGACAGTAGTGCGCATCATTAGTTATATTGAGCAATACACAATAAACCGCTGAGAAGGGCATTTCTGAGCAATATCTTAAAAAAAGGTGTAGTGGTACAGAGGAATCGTTAAGCATTGATACAGAACTGTGATACAGAAAGTGACTAACGCAATAAAATGTAATAATGTACTGAGTGACGATACACAATTTGTGTATGTATGTTTCTTTTGTTTGTATTAGGCATTATTGCATTTCCTAAAAAAGATTGTGTCAAATGAAGAGAAAAACAAAATGAGTTTATGGAATGTATCTATGATTCTTGCACCAAATCTATTTATTTGCAAAGGCAAAAGTGCCAATCAGGAGGAAATGAAGGCAGCAGCCTCCACTGCACATATTGTTCGACTTTTAATTAGGTACCAGGACATCTTGTGGACGGTGAGAAAACATTTCCTTATTTATATAATACAAAAACATCTTATTAAAATAACATAGGGAAACATGGCTTGTTGAAGCATATTATGATTTGTTTCTCTGCAAATTTGCAAAATGTGGTAGTTTTGTGTGTGTGTGTTTCAATGAATAATACCAGAATTTTTAAATGGGGGCAGGATTACTAGTGTCTGGAATCCTCCCAAGCTAGGAAATATTGCTCTTTCCAAGGTGGCACTGGCAGCCCTTCTTCTGTTCAAATTGTTTATTGAAGTACTGTGTAATTTTTAGGCTACATGTGCCCACAAATACCATTGTTGTGTGTATTATATATATGCTATACATATGTGAAAGTGTGATGTGCATTCAACAATAAAAATAAGTTTAAGGTTCTGACTGGTAATAAAAAGAATCATTGGCATACAAAACACACTTGATTAAATATCCTTTTTTCACAATAGGCTTTATAGATCACTAATGATTGGTGTTACTACTGACATGATAAATTACTTGTGTTCAGATCACGTGCCAAGCAGCATCTGCAGCCGGCCTGGACAACCGGTGGCTTTTCAGCTGTTGTTAAACTAAAAACCCCAGCATGCCTTACCACAGTTTTAGTATTTTCTAATAGCAAAACTATGGCAGTACATGCTGGGAATTTGTAGTTTCACAACAGCTGGAAAATCGCAGAGTGGCCAGGTCTTGTCTGGAGCCTGGATCTGATTTTATCTTGAGTAGTTCCGTGTGGCTAACCTAGGCAGAAATCAGTACCTTGATAGGCTCAAGAACACCAGTGCTTCTGGAAATACCAGTTTACCAATCTAAGGCTTGTTAGGATGGACTGACCCCCCCGAAGTTGATGTCTTTACTTTTGTGCCCCCCCCCCCCCCCCAAGAAAAATACAATTTAACCCAGTGTGTACATGTGCATGTGTACATATAGGGCAGACTAAATAGCCCAAGTGGTTCTTATCTGCCATCAAATTCTATAAAAGCAAAAATGCAGAAAGAAAAAAAATCATTTTTCTGTCAATACACATTTACCAGTTTATGAATGGAAATACAAATGTATTTATAAAGCAACAGGCAAAGACAAGATTTTTGAGGGGGATCCCAAAAATTTGCATGCCAATACCTGTTGCTTCATAAATACATTTGTATTTCCATTCATAAAATGATAAATGTGTATTGATGCCATTTATAGAATTTGATGGCAGATAAGAACCACTTGGCCTATTTAGTTTGTCCTGCGTGTACACATAACAGATGTTACTGGGTTATTTTTTTTTATGGTGGGGGGGGGGGGGGGGCGACGACAATTAACCTACCAGTATATTTTTGGAGTGTGGGAGGAAACTGGAGTACCCAGAGGAAACCCAGGCAAGTGCAGGGCGAATGTAAAAACACAGTTAGGTCCATGGTGAGAATTGAACCCATGACCTCAGTGCTGTGAGGCAGTACAGGTCGAGTATCCCGTATCCGAATATCCGTTATCCGAATTATTCCGAAATACGGACATTCCAGAAAGTGAAAAATTTTTTTTTTTTTGCTAAAAACTCACTGGGGACATATGTAACAGCATCACTGGGGACATGATATGTAACTGGCACTATATATGTGCAAGACAATGATTGCTTGGCATTCAAATTCAGTGCTGAGATAGTACACACATTTTGTTTCACGTTTTGAAACCTTGTTTTTTGAACAATTAAAATATGTTTGTGTGTATTTTATGTGGTAATAAAATATATTTGTGTGTATATTATGTGTTTATACAGCATAAATGCAAGATACTTCAAAATACATCATTGAAATATTAAAATATTCCGAAATACGGAATAATCCGTTATCCAAAATTCTCCTGGTCCCGAGCATTTTGGATACGGGATACTCAACCTGTAATACAAACCATTACACCATCCACTTACTTGTATTACTTGCAATATAATATGAAATTGCAATATGATCCGTAAAAAGCAGAAAAACACTGGCACATTATCATAAAGTGTTTAGGATATTTACAATTTCCAATAAGTGATTGAGATTCTTGTTACATTTATTGCAATACCTAATTAAAATGAAACAAATATGTTTCATTATAGTAGTAATAGTTTATATTCTGTAAAATAGCATGACTGCAGTTAATCTGACTGTAGTGACCAATTCGCTCCCTACAGACTGATCCCATTCAGAAAGTTACGTTTATAAACTTCCAACGGTAGTTAATATGCACCACACATCTGTGTGCCTTTTGGCTAGAACTAAATATAAAGTCCAGCACGAAAACCTGCAGGAACTTTGACGCACGAAGTTCAGAACATTTGTAATACAAACCAGGCCTGTCTTCGTGTTACTCCTATAAAAGTATACATCCATCTTGTGGTTACAGGACACATTTTCGCCAGATTACAGAGTTAAACCTGCAAGTTATTATTTCTTAAGGATCAAAAGCAATGCAAAGTGATTCTACAAGAAAATATATAATAAAATGTGCTTTATAATGCTTGCTAACATTTGCTTCCTGTGTTAATACAGGTTCCAGCCTTCCTGATTTCACAAGTGCGGAAAATGAATGAGGCTGCTCTGCATAACACCAAAAAACAGCTAATATTTGATAAGAGTGTACGGAAGCTGCTAAGGAGGAAGACCATGGAACGTGAGAGGCCAGAGAGAAGAGAGGTACGTTATACTAAATTCATTCATCAAGAATTACTCACTAGCTTTCTACCTAATGAAAATCTATATGTGTCAATCCATTCTCTGCACAGAGGAAGTGAATGATTAATGGAAGAGTTATAAAGATTATTTCCAGACTCACTTATATATATAACAGATGTTACTAACTTCATAAGAATTACTTGCTATCCAGTACTTTATTTTCTTCTAGTCTGGCCACAGGAAACAATTCTAATAGAGAGATGAGCAGTTGTTTGGAACATGTACTGTCTTTAGCATGGTCAAGGTCAAAGGGGCAAATGCAATATTTCTAAGGGACGGTTCCCAAATGTTTGATTTTAGAGTGATTGTGGCAAGTCCATGAATAAGGCATAATAGTACTTAACCCAGCTATAATGTTGTCATACAAAGTGCATTGTACTTTGTATCGGCCAGATTTAGCGCCCCCCCCCCCGCCCTTCCCCCGAGGCAGAGGAAGTACTGTGCTATGCACGGGAGTGCGCATCGCCTCAAACGTAACAAAATGTACCATGTATGGGCACCTTTAGGCTGCAGGAAAGGAGGGAGGGTTAGGGGGGCAGGGGGCATGAATTCTCTGCTATTTCCCTAACATGGCATCAATTTGAACCACACTTGATATGCAGGGAGATGGGAAGTAATACCCCCAGCCTCTGTTCTTACCCATTTTTAGATTGAGCACAGACCTTACATATCGCCGCTAATCTATTAAATATGGCGCTTATATGAACCGCAAGTTGACACGCAGGAATTAGGAAGGAATACCCACAGCTGTGGCTATTATCTAAATACACTCACATGGCGGCGGGTTGAACCGCATTTGGAACGCCAGCCAGAAATAGTGGTCCCGGTCGAGCGGCAGCACCTAAAAGTAATCTAATCATGTGCACTGTAGATCGGCTATGTAGATCTGCTTCCTTGGCCTCTTGGGCTACGTAGAGGAGCCGGGGATTCCATTTATGGGTATCAATTCTTTCTATTTACAGAATTATTAGTGCCGGTGATGCAACATTGCATTTTGAGTAGGGATTATGGGTACCCACACTTATTCACTAATAAATAGCCAATACTAATATTGTATTCTTAGTCCACCTCCAGGGGACACTCTGATATATTTGTTATCAATACATAGGAATAGGGAAATGTAGGAGTCATAAAATTAGGTTAAAAGTGATACAAGGAGTTGGACCTATCAGAAGTAGGAGGAAGTGATGTCATGTACCCCACCCTATAAATTAGATATTTGGACACTCCTCATGATTCTGCCTGCTTCCCTTGGAGGAGTTAGAGCTTCCAGAAAGAGGTGAGACCCTGTATTTGAATTCCAACCACTGAATTGAAGATTTGTGTATGTAACCTATAGATTCATAATATAAAATTATTATTAGATTGGATATTGTAAACCAATATAGATACCAAAATTGGTGCTCTTATTATATATAAAATTCATGGGTATCTATTTTTATTAGATTCTCCATACATTTTTTATATATGGATTTTTTATATATGGATTTTTTATATACAGTATGGATTTATCTTATTTAGATATTTGTGGTGAGAATCTCTTGGCGCTAGTATGATTGAAGGTCGCCTATCTAGAGTAAAGGGATAACTCCCCTTAATCCCTAATATAAAATGTAAATATACAAAAAGTGAACTCTAAATTCTGGCGCTCGTTTCACGAACACTTTTTATCAGGGTAATATAGAGTATAAAAAATTATTTCAAAATCAAGTTATACTCCCCTTCTGTTAAATGATGGATCTTGGCTCCCACAAGGCTATAAGTAAAATTTTCCTCAGATTCTTTCCTCGGATATGTTTTTCAGATTTATGAAATAGAAAAAATACAAAATACAATGTGTAAAATCACTTCTGACAAACGTGAGTTTTGAATGGGTTAAAACAAGTATATCAAGGTTTCTTTTAAGATGGGATGGCGTACCCCTATTTACGGTCTGATGTAGCATTCAACATGTATCAAGGTTTCTTTAAGCTCCTTCTAAAATATATTTATTCCAAAAACATTCCAATATAAAAACATATAAACCTTGATTAGAACTCAGGGTGAAGGCAGTGATGTAGTGTAGTCTACACACAGGCTCCAAAAGATCCGGATCTGGAATCCGTGTGGACAAACACTTTGCCACTAACCTTCTTCCCTTGAGGTCTGGTGCAGGTAAAAACAGTAAGGCACTAGTCCAGAAACAACATGTTTTGAGAGAAGGATCTCTTCATCAGGTCTCTGACTAGTGCAGCAGCTCAGGCCCGTTTATATTTGGTAGTGATGTCATACTTCCGGGGTACTTGTGTATTATCACGGCGCCCTCGATATTTAGTCGCACGATTTTTCATCGCATCGCATGCCATACACCCGATGCACTGCGATGCGATGCGATGTAAGCCCCCTCTACGATGTTAAATTGTATAAGCACCCTAACGGTTGCTTTCAAGCACCCTAATGGGTGGTTACAATGTTAAATGCACCCCCACGCCACCCCCCAATATGAGCGTGAACCTGAAGCGTGGTGAGCGCAGCGAGCCCGCGAGGGGCGGCGGTACGCGTCCTCCGACCTTTTCATACCCCCACTATCCACGTCGGCGTGGAGTTGATCTTAAAAAGTGTGGCGAGCGCAGCCTGTGAAGTTATGCGCGTCCACGCTTCGGGCTCGGTGGCTTGCTGTGCTTGCCACACTTTATAAAATCAACTCCACGCCGACGTGGATAGTGGGGGTATGAAAAGGTCGGAGGACGCGCGCCGCCGCCCCTCGTGGGCTCGTTGTGCACGCCACGATTCGGGTTCACGTTCATAGTGGGGGTGGCGTGGGGGTGCATTTAACATTGTAAGCACCCATTAGGGTGCTTATACAAGTTATAATCGCATCCCATCGCATTGTATGGCATTGTATGCCATATACAATGCCATACAATTTTAACATTGTATGACATTGGGGAACATCGCCCGATATCGCATCGCATGCCTTATGGTCTGCGATGCGATGGGCACCGTGATACTACACAAGTACCACTTCCGGTTCTGGTCCTCCGCTGCCGTAAGTCTCACCGCGTTCCTTCAACATCGTGATTTACAATTAAAAAATAAGTCTCCCCAAGTCTACAAGATGTGTTAACCCCGCCGCAAGTGTTCTGATAGAGTGTGCCAATGAGAGCCGACACGCTGGGACGCAAACGTGTGCGTTCCAAACAGAAACGAGGGCAGGCTCTAAACATATGGCGCATGCGCATACCCAGCGGGGAGCGCTATTTAAGGAAAGGACATGATAACACACTAAATACACGTCCTTCTGAGGAAGCCGCCGAGCTAAAGGCGGGGAAACGCGTTAAGGACCAACACAGGTGCCGGTGCAGCTACACAGCGACATAGGTGCCGACCTTGCTGCCATCCCGCTATACAAGTGTGTGGAGGAACCCTGAAAGGCTGCATTGCACATGCAGTCAATCAGCAGCCAGGACGCCACTACCTTACACTAAGGACTTAATCGGGAGTCTGGCAAGTTATAGCTCAGTTGAGCTCCATATATCTCCATTTCTCTGACTGAAATTCGCTTTGCACTAACTACCAAAGCATGCATGCTACTAATAATTAACAAACAGAAGTTGTGAGAGAGCCGTTCGTTTGCCATATAACTGAACTGCTTTGTGCTTGCTATTTACGGAGCAATAACAGCTATACTAATTTGGATTCCAATTATATATATAAAAAGCACCTATAGCCACTGCTTTCTTTGGTTCATGCTAAATTTCTTAAAGCAACAGTTACAGTGGAAATATAGCATTTTTATATGTGTATTACCGGCCGGTCATTTATGTGTAACTATTTAACTATATAATTGCATTGTGTAACTTTTATTGAATTAAAACAATATATTCTTAAATTGACCTGGATCAGCGCTGTCTCTAAATTCTTGTTTGTTATGTTACAGACTGTGTGAAAAATTGAGCTAATTGGTTGGTGGATTATTACTCTCCATTTTTTTCACTTTTACAGGCTAAAGGCCCATACACACTGGGCGATTTTGAGCTGAAAGCCGCCAAGTGTGTATGACTTTTGTAACCCCATGTCACTTGGCCTGCACGTGATCATGTTCTTGTGTTTTGCACAGTTGTTACAAGTGTCACGTTTAACTTCTTCTATTTTGTCAGTCACTTAATCTAGGTAGACATTAGATGACACCGCAAACGATGCAAAATGATTTACCTTGAACTGGCTGTTCTCCCTGAGCAAACAATATACGCATTAAACAATTTAAGACAACATTTTGCGTTTGCATCGCTATTGTGCAAGCACTTTGCTAAATGGAAAACGCTTGCACAAAAGAGGTAGCACATTTTGCAATGCAATCACAGTTAAAGGCCTCTCGATGGCACATGCGCAGATTGCAGAAAATCACATTTAGCGATTTTCGGTGATTGCAGAGGCTGGCTGAATTAGCCCCATTGTGTGTACACACTAGATGATATGAACAAAAATATTGCTAATGATATCAATATTGCGAATATCATTTAATAATCTCATCTTATGTGTACCCAGCTTTGCACAGTTTCACATTGTGCTTTATTATGTTTATGTTGTTGTTCTCTGTTATTGTATGTATGTAGAATCATCAGCTTGAGGTACACCTCCGATTTTAATAGTGTTCATTAAAATTGAATTTTGAACTATTACATTACTCTCCTGAAGGTGTGCCCTCAACAATGTGAGTACTTTGGCTCCTCCCGATACAGCTTCCGATAGTTTTGACTCACAAGGAGCACCACCAGAAAGTAATATATTGATTGTATATGTACTTTCAGTTTTGCAATTCTGGTTTACTAACATTTACACATGCATTAATATATATATATTTTTTAACCTGTGTGGGAATCACTTTATATTCATTACTGTCAGTGAGTCGCAGTATGCACCATCAAGGAAATGTCACATAAGAAAATGAATGATTTATTTTCCGCATAAATAATATTACGGCAAACAGATATTTTACTGGATTAAAAGGAAAAGCTATAAAATTCTTTAGGTTTATAGTAAGCAGTTCTTTTGATGTTTGTACTTTGCTGACATGCAGAATTCTTTTCATGGATAGTAATTGCACAAATGATCATACAAACCTTACATCAATACATGCAATGCTGTATGTACTCACATCTATATTTAATCTTAGTAGAGAAATATCTATCACTGGTGAACACTGCTTATGATTAGATGCCTCTTACTTGACCAGACTAGGGGGTGTCGGGGCTCAATTTATATTAGGCTAATAAAGATTTTTTTTTTTTCATTTTTGTCTCATGAAATTACCTAAATTGCAATAATATTTGTACACTCCATGTTTTCATATAAACCCATTAAATACCATTTTTGCAATGAGATTTTGATCTGGATTGTTGCCTATTAATCCTGGGTGGAGACTTATGCAGTATTGAACTGCACGGCGAGCGCACGGCAGCATACGCTGTTTTGGATTCGCCATGCTTCCGCCGTCCTCCCTGTCCACTGCCAGCCCTCCCTCTCACCCTATTCAACTCATCAGGGGCTCTCTGCCCCTGGCGGCAAAACTGTTCAAATCCGTCTCACGCCGCACACAGCAGCAGGGGGAATGGTATAAGGCCGGAGGATGGCACGGGAACACTGCTTGCTCCTGTACTGCTGCTTCAGTGCGGTGATAAGTAGATGTCAGTGCAGGGGCAGCATCGCTGTAATACTGTGTAGGTGGCTGGAAGTGGAGGCTGGCAGAGTGTTATAGCAGCTGTGCTGTGTGTCCTAGGAATCAGCTACAGCATAAATAATGGCAATAATAATGGCAGTGAGCATGTTAACCCCTGGCAGAGAGCAGGTTAACCCCATGGCAGACATGTCAATCAAATGCAACATGGAGGTGAAAAAAAAATCAACAAAAAAATAAAAATGTATTAATGTGGCACTTGTAAAGAAATAAAATAATCAAGATCCTTCAAATAATAAATAAAATGACTTGTAGACACCAAAAAAGAATATAAAAAAATTATTTTATAATTAAAAATTTCAGTTCATCTAAAAAAGATGTCAAGAGCAAAACGGCGTACTTCACCAAAAAAAAAAAGTGAACACAGTTCTCCATTTTTGCTTTTAATACACTTTTAGCGAACTGTGCTAAATTTCCCATTGAAAACCAAAAGTGAATAGCGGCGACTATAAAACGGCGAATTGGCCGACATTCGCTATTCGCTTTTTGCGAACAGTGAGCGTTGAATATGGCAAACATCGTTTTCGGTGAAATAATTTGCCATTTCACAAAAAATCAGTACTGTTCGCCGAAAAAAGCAGCAAATCAAGAGCATTGAATACTGCCCTTAATGTTCCGCAATGTGAACAGTGCTGACACGAGAATACCCTGTGTCAACACCATGTGTTAAAGGAAGTTGTGCCAGGTTTGACACTGGTCTGGAACCATGTTCCAAGTCCCAGGTCAGATCTGGGACTTTGGTGCAAAAAGGGCACGAATGGGCACCTTATGCTTTAAGTATGTTACATTGGTGGAATAAAGTAGAAGGTAAGTATTTCCCTCAAAGGAGTACACTAAATCCATAGTAAATAATCAGCAATGTTTAGTTGTATCTGTGTAGTACAGCTTAGACATGGAAACGATCACCTCAAATCACCATCAAATTCGGCATATGTATAAGGCAGGTCTTACATCAGAGCCGTTTTGCTAATATTCATCTGCAGAACAGATATGAGCGGCAAATCCATCAGGGAGTCTGCAAAATCCTGCATGTAAAAAATGTCTGACTTACATATAGCAATCATTTCTTGGCCAGGGCCGAAACTAGGGTTTCCGGCGCCCGGGGCAAGGCAGTCTTTTGGTGCCCCCCCCCCCCCCAGCGATGCTGCTGCGCGCCGGAGGCGCGCCGAAATTTTTCGGGGGCGTGGCCTAATTTGGGGGCGTGGCCTATAATCGCTGCTCTCCCGCGAGGCCACGCCCCCATTTTGCCGCTATGGGGGCATGACCCAGAGGCTCTGTGAGCCTCTAGCCATGCCCCCAGCCCCCTGGCTGCGGGAATAGACGCTGTGCGCATGCGCACAGCGTTTATTCCCCGCTGCTTAGTTAGCAGCTGACAGGGGGACCGACCAAATGACGCCTTGTCCCTGGCGCCGGAGACCCCCCCCCTCCCCGCACAGCCGGAGACCCCCCCCCCTCCCCGCACAGTCCTCTCACCGTCCATCTCCTTCTAGCGCGGCTGCAGGAAGCGCTGATGACTTCAAAAAGACTTGCCGGACGCTGATTGGCTGAATTCAGCCAATCAGCGTCCGGCAAGTCTTTTCGAAGTCATCAGAGCTTCCTGCAGCCGCGCTAGTAGGAGATGGACCGACTCCGTCCGGTGTATGTGGACGCTGTAGTGTAGCGGCGGGCATGTTTGCCCGCCGCTACACTACAGCGTCCACATACACCGGACCTCACAGCGCCCCTCACCTCCAGCGCCCGGTGCGCGTGACCCCCCAGCCCCCCCCCTAGTTACGGCCCTGTCTTGGCAAATGTATTATTTCTAACTTGTTGAATTTCCCCAAGCCTACTGACCTCCTTATGTTAATGCAAGAATCCACCCATTTATATAGAAAAGCTTTACAAATGTGGAAGCCTATCCTGCTGTGCGTATGTGTAAGCCATTATCATTAGTATCTAGACTTGTACCCACCCAGATCCATCTGAATCAGGCTTCCCATCTCCGTCCTTATGGTATTATTAAGCAGTCAGCTGAACACAGTACAACTGTATGGTTGCCGCCCAGTTACAGCTCAGTTATTCCTGTTTCACCGAAAATGTGGTGCATATGGCTGATCTGACAGATGTGCAGTCACCAATATTTCCGTTTGGCATATGTGCAATATGCTGAAATCTGTGACGTACACCCATATTGCTACCTGGGTCTTTACACAGAAATGCAAATAGTAGTTGTAAACTAGGCACTAGAGGAACTTGAACAAAATTCTAATCTAAAAACAGCAAAATGCTATAAAGTGCAGGATTAACTGTGAAATGGGATAAAACTTAGGGTTCTTAAGCTACTAGCAAAAGGGATTGTAAAACTGTCATTACACTATAAATCAGTTGCATATATTTATTAATGTTTGGTAAGCCATCCACCACTAATGAGGTGCTTTTGCTAATTCGATTCTCAGTGACGGCAGTGCCTCTAGGAAAGCCTTGGGGTCCAATGTGCAGGGGGAGTCTATAACACTGAATAATTACTTAGTGTCTTGTTTGTCACTGCAGCACCCCACACTGAAAGGGCAGCAGCTGGCAGATTCTTACCCTTGAAGCTACGAGGTGTCGCTATTCCATGTTTGTAATAGGCTCCTAGTGTGGCACTATGAACTTATTACTAACTATCCAAGAATACTAGGCGGGCAGTAGGAAATTGGGATTTCATTGTGTGGGGTGGCTGTCAAATACTCACCAAGGGTACTTCTGTTCTAAGCCTAAATGATGAAGATTTACTGGGTCAGATATTTTTAAATTAAAAAGCAAATCTCAAGAAAAGGGACACCAAGCCAGGACGACCAGGACATATGAAAGCCCTTTCTAGTATAATATAAAACTGGTACTTGTGAGTTATCTGGGCGTCCGATTTTGGTACTAGATCGCATGCGATATCGCATGCGATATCGCATGCGATTTGCGATTTGCATGCGATTTAGCATGCGATTTGCATAAGATTTGCTATTCATTTCATTACCCCACTATCCCCAAAGTGTGTCTATCAACGTGAACCCGAAGCGTGGCGAGCGCAGCGAGCCCGCGAGGGGCGTCGGTACGCGTCCTCCGACCTTTTCATGCCCTACTATCCACTAGGGCGTGGAGTGAGAATAGAATAGTGTGGCGAGCGCAGCGAGCCACCGAGCCCGAAGCGTGGCGAGCGCAGCGAGCCCCGCGAGGGGACGCGGACACCTTCACAGGTATCCGCGTGCCCTTGCGGGCTTCACAGGTGTCCGCGTCCCCTCGCGGGGCTCGCTGCGCTCGCCACGCTTCGGGCTCGGTGGCTCGCTGCGCTCGCCACACTATTCTATTCTCACTCCACGCCCTAGTGGATAGTAGGGCATGAAAAGGTCGGAGGACGCGTACCGACGCCCCTCGCGGGCTCGCTGCGCTCGCCACGCTTCGGGTTCACGTTGATAGACACACTTTGGGGATAGTGGGGTAATGAAATGAATAGCAAATCTTATGCAAATCGCATGCTAAATCGCATGCAAATCGTAAATCGCATGCGATATCGCATGCGATATCGCATGCGATATCGCATGCAAATCGCATGCAAATCGTAAGTACCCAAATCGGACGCCCAGATAACTCACAAGTACCATAAAACTCTGCTGGTTAGTCAATGTATACCTAGCCATATGTGCTGGAAATGGTTAGACCAGCTATCATCAGCAAAGAAAAAAAAAAACAACAACAAAAAACAACAACAACTTCTGAGCTATTATGTAAAAAACAGAAGTATCAGCTGTGTATACAGGGTACGCCATCAGCTATCACAATAGTGCTAATGCTAAGCTGAAAGTAGGCATTTGCTGTGACAAAATAGCACCCGCCTGTGGCTCTGCACATTTACTGTTTGTTTGTTACCTTGTATCTATTTCCAGTTAGAAAACACAGCATTATGCCAGAACAGCGCTGCTTGTCTATGTCTGTAGATCCATGTGTATTGTTGGTAGCTGAAGACGGCTATTTTTAGATGATAGAAGACTCTCTTGTTAAAGGTTAATTTGTGTTTTAGCCATCACTGATAAACCCTCAAAAAGCAATGGCAGTCTGTGTGCTATGTATTATAGCGTTGTTTTGCCTTTATATTTCAGTACTGTGATGTACCTGAAGGAGTGATAAGAGTGTACGCTCCATTGCACTCAAAGGTTTCCATGGCAATCCAGCTGAACAGTCGGACAAAAGCCAAAGACATCCTGGCGCGGTTTCAGTGTGAAAACAGGTGCATAGAGATGATCTTTTTTGTGTTTCCTTCCTTTTATTAGGTTTATGGAAAATTATTGTTCCACAGATACCACTTGTTTAAAAGTAATATAATGCAGTGATTTGTTGTTTGTTTTATACTTGTATGCAGATGTATTGATGGGGAAATGTAATAGACCAATTGTTTTAAATGTTTATTTTACAGGTGTTTTGACCCCTATAGACCTGTGCACTATGAATTGTATACTGCTGTATATGGCATTGAACACGGTCTCCTCAAGTTCTACCTCTGATCCCTGTCTTTTACAGATGAATGAGTGTGTAACCTGTTTCATATGATGTATACTACAGTATGTCTAGTAGTATTAAAATCACTTAGAGCCCTCCTAATCTAGCCCTTTAATAGGATTAAGTAATAGGTTTACTCTGCTAATAACTACTGTATTGTTCTATGTATTGTATTGCTGCTGAAAACAATAGGACAGCCATGGTGAGCCAAGACCTAAGGAAGATAGCTGAAAGGGGCTCCATCTGTATATCACTTTCAGACAGAATAGCCGCTTAATCCCGGCTTTTGCTCTGCATTTTTGTGCCGGCTTGTTTTTCAGGTTCCTATCTGACCCTCCTTTCACACAGAAAGCAAATGACCAGGTTAAGCATCTCTACCCAGTAATTTGCTGATTAACACAGGTATTACATCTGTGTCAACCTGGGTCGAAATTCCTGGGTCTTCTACCCTGGAAAATACAGTATCTGGGTCAATAACCTGGGAATTTTGACCCAGGTTGACCCTTATTTATTTTGACCCAGTAATTTGCTTTTCTGTGTGAAAAGGGTATGGCAAGCACAAAAATAAGGTCTAAGGGCCAGATTCAGACCTGATTGTTGGGCTTGGAGTAGCCGGCTGCCCCCGCCGCCCTGCAGAAGTGAAATCCCGCCCATATGCATGGCTGTGATTGCGCTTGCAGCCGTGCACACATGGAGAAATCCATTCGTAGTCGCTCACCATCAAATGCATTCCCCACTGTTCGCAGCCACCGAGTAAGTCTAGACTGACGTCAGCAGCCCTCCCTCCCATGGGCCGTGTGCCATTTGCAGTTTCTGAGGCACTCCCAGAAAATGGCCGCATGCCGCTCACAAATGGCAGCCAGCTGTTAATCAAATTGCATACGAACAGCTAAGGCTAGCTTTCGTTTGCTCCATTTGCACAGACAGCTGGTGCATGCGCACTGCGGACCGTGTGCATGTGCGGTCCTTCGATAATTGATGCTGTGCGATCCCGATGCGATCTGATCGTGTCGGGATCGCATCACACGGTACTCGCACCGTGTGTACATGCTGCAATTTAGATTTCAGTTTAAACACACACCTCCCAAATCTAACTATCTCTGCACATGTTACTGTACATCTGCCCCACCTGCCCCACCTGCAGTGTGCACTGCAGGTGGGGCAGATGTACATTAACATGTGCAGAGAGAATTAGATTTGGGAGGGGTGTGTTTAAACTGAAATCTAAATTGCAGCATGTACACACGGTGCGAGTACCGCGCTGTGCGATCCCGACGCGATCAGATCGCATCGGGATCGCACAGCATGCATGCGATCTGCATACAACTTTGACTATCTAGTGCAGTTATGCACTAGATAGTCAAGGCAGCCAAGAATTTCTGCTTGCGATACGTGAACACGCATCGGGATCGCATCAGAATCGCAAGGGTTTTTAAATCAAAATTGCACTTAAATTTGTATCGGCTTCAGTTAAAAAAAAATATATATACATTTTTTTTTAAATGGCGCGGGGTCCCCCCCACGGCCGTAACCAGCACCAGGCTCAAAGAGCCAGTCCTGGTTCTAAAAAATCAGGAAACGATTTGACTAGGGCTTCACTGATTATTTACAACCAGCACCAGGCCCCAGGAGAGGTCCTGGTTCCCAAAATATGGAGCACAAAATTAGTAGGGGTCCCCCGTATTTTGAAAACCAGCCGCAGGCCCAACCAGCCAGCAGGATAATGCCACAGCCAGGGGGATACTTTTTATACAAGCCCAAAGCATTCATCCATACCGACCACTCAGCCTAGCCAGTGGTCCTGGGCCAGTGGGGACCCCCCCCCCAATGAAGGGCCCCCCCTTCCTTCCTTCCAGAACTTACCTGCCGAGGCTGAAGCCTGGTGCTGTCCCCAGTACCCCTGGGCTGTGAGTACTGTGCTGAAGTGTAAAAAATAGAATAAACCATTGGGTTTTGCTGTGGAACTATGAGTCCCAGCAAGCCTTGAACGCATATTGGTACTTGGAGGACCACAAGTCCCAGCATGCCGCCCATTAATGGGCTTGCTGGGACTCTTAGTTCCACATCAAAACCAATAGTTAAGAAAATACACACAGACACTAGAAAACTAAAACTTTATTACATCCTAAGCCCACATACTGCTACTTACCTATGTTGAGCCCGTAGATAGGTCGCCCTCCGTCTGTCCATTTTTTTAAAAGTAGCAATTGTGCCTTGTACAGTATATGGTTGCTGCTTTAAAAATTGCTCAGATTATCACAAAATCCCAAACTTCCGGGAACTCAGGGGCTATTACATTTAGCAAAGTGTCTAGTTTTTATCATATCCTGATTGTCTTATTGTAGCAGATAATAAACTGCTAATAAATATTTTCCCTCCACTTGTAGCACAACCATTAGTTGTCTCATAACCAGTATTGCTAAATTATGCTGTGTGATCTTTTAGAACTGTGCCCTAGTGTATAAAAAGATCATTATACCGCTATACTCTTCTCTGAGATGCAGAACTTTGCCCCTTTCCACCTTAACTTTGCCAGATACATTTATGAAAAAAAGTCATATTGCAATTCACGGGTTCCAGCAGTAATCCCGCTTCCCACAATATCCCCACTGTTATACACTGAGCCAAGACTTTTGCCTGGGTTTCCTGAAATACTCACAATACATTTACAGTTTTCACAATGCAGCAGAAGCTCTTGGCAGGTCTCCCCTCTATATCTAATCTATATAACTCATTTGTGAGAAGACCATCCAGTAAACACTTAAAGAACTAATGAATATGCTCTTTGGTGTTCTCCAGCTCCTCCTTAGTGGGTAGGTAGCGATGCACTGTTAACATTGAGTTGTTTATACCCCTTTCAGACAGAAAACAAAATTGCCAGGTGAAGCAGTTCCACCCCGTAATTTTGTGAATAACACAGTCCTTTTTCTGTATGAAAGTGCGCACCCGTGTTGTAAATCTCGTGTCTCCGACCCTGGAATTGACCAGGGTCGAGGACAGAGGATTTATGACCTTGGTCGACCCTTTCACACAGAGGAAATACCCGTGTTATTCAGCAAATTACCGGGTAGAAATTTTCAACCCGGTAATTTGTTCTTCTGTGTGAAGGGGGTCAGGCTGCTCGCGGCAAAATGACATGGCATTTGAAATGCTGTGTATTTGCCGGGATTTTCAGACTTTTCTGTCTAAAAGGGGTATCATTTGGTCATGCTGTATGATTGTTGTTGTTGTATTTAATTCTTGTATATAGTTTGTAAACCAAACTTAGTCTTAGCAACCCATGTAGTTGGCTTATTATTTATTATTATTTATTACCAGTTTCTTATATAGCGCACACATATTCCGTAATTCTTCACATCAGTCCCTGCACCAGTGGAGCTTACAATCATATACACACACACATAGACATTCTAGGGTTAAGTTTTGTTGGTAGGTAAGTAGTTAACCTACCAGTATATTATTTGGATTGTGGGAGGAAAACGGAGTACCCGGAGTAAACCCACGCAAACATGGGGAGAATATACAAACTTTAGACAGTTAGGTGGTATTGAACCCATGACCTCAGCGCTGTGAGGCAGTAATGCTAACCATTACACCGTCCATGACAGCTATGCAGCATCTGGGCGTCATTTTCATCTTGTGCAGCTCAGGTAAAGAGACTTTGTGTACAAAACAAATTTCATATTGAATTGCAGGACAAGGAGAATGGCACGACACAGAGCTGAAAAAGCTTGAATAACTAACTTGTGAGTTGACTACCTAGAAGTTGTTGGTCTTGCTACCAGCAGCTTTCCTTCTGTGTAATTCATTGAGGTTCTGTTTGCAGCAGTTGACCTTGGAATCAAAAGTTTACAGTAAAATTTGATGCATCTTGCTACTGACAGCAGTGCTTAATGAATACATCCTGTAACTAGGCACTACTATATGATAAAGGACTACTAGTGGAAACTATGAGTCTACTTAGGAGACTTCTGAGGATGTAAGATATTAGAAGAGACTACAAATGAGGACTGCAAGCTATTATAGGGCATGACTGAGGACTAAATCCCATGATAGGAAACTTCTACTGGGAACTGTAAGCTATGATAGGAGACTTCTACTGAGGACTGGAAGTTATGGTAGTAAACTACTAATGAGGACTGGGAGGCATGATAGGGGGCTAGTATTGATGACTGGAAGATATTGTAGTCAATTATTACTAAGGACTAGAAGCTATGCTAGGAATCTACTACTGAGGACTGAAAGCTTTAAAAGAGAACTACAGTAAGAGACTACTGCTGAGTACTGACACAATTATTTGGGACACTGTGATAAGCAACTACTACTTATATGTATTTATTAACTGTAATTTATATAGCGCATACATATTCCGCAGCTCTTCAGAGAACATTTGAACAATCACATCAGTCCCTGCCCCAGTGGAGCTTACAATCTATATTCCCTACCACATGTACACACACAGACATTCTAGGGCTAGGAACCAATTAATCTACCAGTATATTTTTGGATTGCGGGAGAAAACCAGAGAACCTGGAGGAAACCCACGCAAGCATGGGGAGAATATACAAACTCCGCACAGCTAGAGCGACAGTGGGAATCGAACCCATGACCTCAGTGTTGTGAGGCAGTAATGCTAAATATTACACCATCCATGCAAATATGGGATTACTACTGAGAATTGGTAGCTCTAATGGGTGATTACTGCGAAAGGACTAAAAGCTATGATAGGGGACCATTAAGGACTGTATGCTATAGTATAATGAGACTACTACTGAAGATTGAAATCTATAAAAGGAGACTACTAACGGTAGCTACAGTATGATCTGGAATTACTACCGGGGACTGGAAGATATGACTGGAGATTACTAATGAACACTATAAGCTATGTTAGGGAGCTACAACTGAGAACTGTAAGATACAGTATGATTCAAAACTACTACTGGTAACTGTACTCTATATAACAGGGGACTACTACTGAGGACTGTCAGCCATCATAGCAGACTACCGAGGGATGTAAAATATGATAGGAAATACCACTGAGAACTGTAAAATATGATAGAGAACTATTCCTGAGGACTGTATTCTAGGGGACAACTACTGAGGAATGTAAGCTCTGATAAAGAATTACCCCTGAGGACTGTAAGAAATGAACTACTACTGAACTTATATTATTTGATTTGTATATACGGCTCAGGACTGTAATAGAGAACTATTAATGAGGACTGAAAGCTCTAATATGTGACTATTACTGGGGCCAGGGAGATTATTAGACACTACTACTGAGGGAAAGGAGCTGTGATAGGGAATTACTCCTCAGGACTGTGCGCTACTACTGGGGATTGGGATCAGACAAATAATGGTATCTGGTTACTAAGTCAGAGGACTATACTAGGGGACTACTAATGTATTTGCTTTTGGGAACTGTGCAACTGGGTTAGCTCTCGATGGAGACTTATTTTTATCTTAATGGAATATTTTGTATAGTTGTGTTTGTGTTGTGTAATACTGTATTATCATTCACAATGACATGTTACATTTATTGGTATACTCAAACCTTTTCATATATAGTAGAAACAAACCAAAAAATGTTTGGGTAATCATCAACAAGGGAGGGTGGCAGTTGAGATCTCTGTGGGTGAATGGATAGGGCTTAAGAATGTAATGGTAGGATATGAATATTTGGTATATGTGGGGAGAAATTGCTTGTAGAACAGATATGCAATAAATGAAATAAATCTACATATACTTTACACAGAGGTTTCAAATTAAATTCTGTCCATTCAGCTCATTTGGATTATATGGTGTAGTATAAAAGCCTATACATTTTGTATCTACATATAATGTTCATGCACATTAAACATTTTATACCATTCTCTTTTATGTGACTGACTGTTGCTGATGCATTCCAGTTACCTGGGGGTGGGTCATAGGATCAACATTAATTAGGTTGACAGTGTGTAGGTTGACCCCAAAAGCTCGGCATGGGAAAAAATGTCAAAACCAGCAAAAGGATATCATGGGAAATGTCGAAACATGAAAAGGTTGATGTAGATTTTTCACTGCGATTTTGTTTTAATGTCGTCACCTTGGCCCTTGGACCCCCAATTAGTGTACTGCGTCCCCTCGGATGGCTCACTTCGTTTGATGGCTCACTTCGTAACTCGCTGTGCTCCGTCCACATTACCATTCCCAATCGTGCGGCACACTTTATCTTTCCCAAGTGAATGGTAAACTACCAAAAAGGTAAAATTGTAAAAAACTCGTCAACCTTTCCATGTGTGGACCAATACCATGTCAAGCTTTTGTTTGAGTAGACCTATTGTCCATGTCCACCTAGTGCATGGTGAACAATAGTCCAGATCCTGTTACCCAGTTGGCATATTGCATTGCACAGGTTTAGAGGATACCTCTGTTATGTTGTATTTTATGTGCTAGGTTTTCTAAAATGTAAAACTTAAAAAAAAAAAAAGAATGGAAAAAACTAAATATTTTATGTGAATTCAAGAATGAAGCTTGTCTGTTGTACTAAATCTGGATGGTTTGCTAGTTTACAACGTCTTATACTCCAGTCACTCTTGGTAATTTGCTTTTCTATATAAGGCCAACCATCTTGCTGGCAGACAGCATAAAATCCAATAAATGTCATGCTGGTTTTATTTGAATCATTTAAAATGAGCATTGCAGTTTGTGCTATCGCATTAAAATGCATTGCCATTGGACACATTTTTTTATATTTTGCCAATTATCCACAATAGTGGTGAGGCATAATTCTCTGAGACTCATTATTGAAGGATGTATATTGATGATGGTAATAAAAGGGGAGCATACTATTTCACAGTGTATGGTCTACTTAGAATTCTGGAACTAATTAGCCGTTTTCGCTGGAGAATACAGCTTAGACACCAGCGATAGCAGCTGGCACTGTAACATCTCAAACAATAAACTCGTTTTACATATATAGAATGGCGGAAAACTACAAAGACTGTTCCTTGATCAGATGGTAACATTTTCTATTTTGTTTCCAGCCACGGGACACCTGACAAATCCCACAACCAAAGTTTATATGAAATAGGAGGGAACATAGGTAAGAAGAATGAATGAAAACTATACTTCATGTAGTTATTTGTATGTCTGAAAAATGTATTAATGGTGCAAAATCAAAGTGCTTTGTGAAACATAATACAGTATAAGCTTTGCAAATGTTATCTACTGTTACTTTATCTCGCCACTGCTGAGTAATGTCAGATAGATGAGCCGCCAGTTTCTACAGATGGTAAATGTATCATAATACACTGTAGCAGATACCAATCAACAGTTACAAACCAGACTCTGTTATACTGTACCTCTTTCACATCAAAGACTCAGTTCCGACACGCTTCCGACCCAGAATACTGAACATGGATTGGTGTAGGGGGTTTCAGATGACTTAACCCTTTTACACCATTTAGATTGTTGTGGCTCATTACCATTAGTAGAGGACACTTGGAGATGATGACATCACCAAGCATCCTGAGTCCTCCAATCAAGAGTCTTTTAGGAATAACTCAGATCATGTATTACCAGGGTCTTGTGTTATTTGTCATTGGGTCGACCAATATTAGGTCAACATTCATTGGGTTGACCACTGAAGGTCTACAAGGCTTAGATACTGTACATGAGATACTTCAGGTCGACATGCCTAAGGTTTACATGGATCGAAGGTCGGTACAAACATTAGGTCGACCATGGCTAGGTCGACAGTCAAACGTTCGATATGGGTTTTTAATTTTTTTGTCCCGATTACTGACATGGTCAACATGGAGACCGTAGACATGCACCTCGTCCCCTCGCACTTCTGGAGCGGTGCCGCCCACTATTTTATTCTCCCTCTACGCCCTAGTGCAGGCATGTCCAAAGTCAGACCCGGGGGCCAATTGTAGCCCGTGCTGTCATTTCAAGTGGCCCGCAGTCTCCATCTGGAAGGGGACATACAATGAATGGAGGCACTGATGGACATTAAGAGAAGGGGGCAGGCTGGGGGACAGAGTGAATGGGTGCAGAGTGGGGAACATACAGTGAATAGGGGACATACAGTGAAGGAGGGGCAGGCTGGGGGACATACAGTGAATGGGGGCAGGCAGGGGAATATACAGTGAAGGGGCAGGCTGGGGGACATACAATGAATGGGGGCACGCTGGGGGACATAAAGTGAATTGGGGCAGAGTGGGGGACCATTCTGATGTGATTAATGATTCAAAGAATGTCAGGCTGAATGGTCGGCCCCCACACATTTACGCTTCACCAAATCTGGCCCTCGTCACGAAAAGTTTGGACACCCCTGCCCTAGTGTATGGTCGGGCATGCATTCTGACATAAATTCCACAAAATTGTAAATACTGTAATTAAGAATAAATAAATCAGTATAATAGTAAAATAGTAGTAATAGTATAATAGTAAAAAGTAGAAAAAGAAACAAAGATATGTCTGCCCCTACTATGTAATGTTGGTGTGGCCAAATGGACAATCCGTTTTTTATTTTTTTTATAATTGCCTGAACCAAGTAGCCAATAAGATGAGCGCATAGGCGAAGAGATCTTGCAGAGCTGACAGAAGTCTTGGTTTGTGATCCTCATTTACAGTATGTTTGCTTCAAATGAATTATCAGAATAAGAAAATCTGTTTAATAATCTTTGATTTGTCTAGAAAAGGCTCACTAAATATGGTGATCTTTAAAAGCAACATAAATCTGGCATAAAAGTTATGCCATACACTGTGAAATATATTGCACGTTAGATGGACAGATCAATTACTTTACACCGCCATACATTGTCAGATAATTGGTCTCTCTGTTTGATGGTGCCTATATCTACTCTGACATCCGAGCACCAATTATCGCACCAGTTTGGCATGCTGAATGGTTTTATGTGCCTGACTGAGTGATAATTGGTGCTCAGTCACAGCCATACGCTGTGTAATTTTTGCCCCGATCAGCCAATAATCACAAAGGGTGAAATTTAATAGGATAATAGATTCAGAAAGTGAGAGGTTTGGTAAGAAATCTCCAGTTTTTTTAAAGTGGCAACCGTTTACACTGCAAAATCAAACTGTTTTTGCAGTGTAAATGATTGCCGTTTAAAAAAAAACCTGGATATTTCTTACCAAATCTCTCACTTTCTGAATCTCTCATCCTATTACATTTTCCCCAAAGTGTTCAGCTACATTTAGTAATAATGCCCTCTGTCTTTGCTAGCCACCACACTACACCAATCATGATTGCTATCTAGTATCTATATATGGACTCCTGCATAAGCGAACTATCAAATATCTTTTTTTTTATGTATCTTTTTGTCTTTACATTTTTTTTTCCAATCAATGCATTTTCTTTAATAATATCCAGACTCTTGGATCTTAACCAACCAGAGCTCAGTGAGCATCAATTTTCCAGTACTCAGTACTTCTATAAATCAGAGATGATACATTATTCTGCAATTGTCTGGGTAATTGTACAACATGTGTCTAAGTTTACTGCAAGTTCAGCACTTTTTAAAACTGTTATTAATTTTACTTTCTTTGGGGCTTACTTATCGGGCTAAAACAATGATTCTTGTGTGGAAAAGACAACAGAATATGCCAGTGGCGTAACTACCGAGGGTGCAGGGGTTGCAGCTGCTACAGGGCCCTGGCTGACTCAGGGGCCCGCAGCTCCCCCTGCACTCAGTAGTTACACCAGAGCAACAGTCAAAGTGTCAGTGACACTCAAGAGGCACTTGAGTGCTCTCCCCTTGCAGCGCAGTGAGTGAGTGATCGGCACCAGCGGGAAGGTGAGGTGAGCACTGTGGGGGGGGGGGGATATGGTGTCTGCAGTGAAGGAGGACTGAGCAGAGCGGAGCGCGGCAGGAGAGTGAGACTACATCAGGAAAGGAGTAGAGTAAGTGATTTGAAATCAGGGCAGTGCAGCATGGACAAGACTCCAGCACTTAGAGTTCGAGGCCCCGTCCACTAACTGCAGGAGTGGACTTGCTGAGCGCTGGTGTTCCGTCCGTGCTGCTGCCGCTGCCCTGATATTGCGGCAAATCCTGTATTCATGCCCAAAGTGGCATGGGGGCTGGTGGGGTTTTCTTAGGCAACATAAGATCTTAATAAATGTGACATGTTATTTATTTTATTGCATTATTGCACAATTATATATTTTAGATCTCTACCCCTCAATGTATCTCTCTTCCCTTTACTCTCCTTTCTTTCTCTCCCCATCGCTATCCTTCCTTCTCTCTTTCCCCATCGCTGTCGCTCCTTTTCTCTCTCCCCATCGCACCCTCTCCCGTCGCTTTCGCTCCTTCCCTCTCTCGCCATCACTGTTGCTCCTTCCCTCTCGACTATCGCTGTCCCTCCTTATCTCTCACGACATTGTCCTTGGGGGGGCACTTTCAGTATTTTGCTAGGGGGCCCATTAAGTTCTAGTTACGCCCCTGGAATATGCTATATCTCTCATGAGTTAACATTGTTCACACTGGTTAGTATCATGGGCTTGTACAGAGCTATCATATGTAGTTATTACCTGTAGTCCCGGGGCTATTAAACAAAGAGCTTCATAAAAGTCCCATATTCCATATT